>NC_088422.1:22695136-23295136 GCF_034236695.1 Oncorhynchus nerka | reverse complement strand
GTTGCCTGTGCACTATAAGTACTGCTTGCAGAGAAATCAAAGTAATGAGGCTAACCATTTGATTTGACTTTATTTCATTAATCCTTTTTAATTTGGTGCTCTTCTTCAAGTCTGATGAAACATTTATTTTGTGGTGACCAGGAAATCACAGGCTGTTCAACCTTTGTTTTCCTTCTCCCTCTGTTCGTTACTGACATCCTGCAACCCCCATATATTGTGATGTCATGAATGAATGTTAAATTAACTGTCACAAAACGCAGCAACGGCTAAGCTATTTGGTGAGGGTAAGTAGATTACTCAAGGTTATTGGCACTAATAGTCTCCAAACAAGGTAAACAAAACACTTAAACTTGGGTAAACAAATCTATTAATATACGAACTGTCCCTGAAATACAAAAGGGAGTTACACAGAATAATGATTATGAATAATTAAATAATTATCCAACACTTTAACAACATTCCTCAGTTAGGGCCCGATTCCGACCCGAGTTATGAGCACGTAAATGGAATGTAATTAACTTTTTATGCACTTTTCTCTCTATGCGTATTCTGACTTGAACTTAAGCATGAGAATAGTATGCTATTCACCTGCTATTAGTTTTGGGTGGAGATTGAATAAATGAAGGTGTCACAACTTCCACCGAAGGTGGCTCCTCTCCCTGTTCGGGCGGCACTCGGCGGTCGTCGGCTTACTAGCTGCCACTGTCTGTCTTGTGTTCACCTGTGTCTAGTTTGGCTAATCAGTGGGGTATTTCATCTCGCCCTACCCGCTAGGTTTTGTCTGTCTTGTGTTCACCTGTGTCTAGTTTGGCTAATCAGTGGGGTATTTAATCTCGCCCTACCCACTAGGTTTTGTCTGTCTTGTGTTCACCTGTGTCTAGTTTGGCTAATCAGTGGGGTATTTCATCTCGCCCTACCCGCTAGGTTTTGTCTGTCTTGTGTTCACCTGTGTCTAGTTTGGCTAATCAGTGGGGTATTTAATCTCGCCCTACCCACTAGGTTTTGTCTGTCTTGTGTTCACCTGTGTCTAGTTTGGCTAATCAGTGGGGTATTTCATCTCGCCCTACCCGCTAGGTTTTGTCTGTCTTGTGTTCACCTGTGTCTAGTTTGGCTAATCAGTGGGGTATTTAATCTCGCCCTACCCACTAGGTTTTGTCTGTCTTGTGTTCACCTGTGTCTAGTTTGGCTAATCAGTGGGGTATTTCATCTCGCCCTACCCGCTAGGTTTTGTCTGTCTTGTGTTCACCTGTGTCTAGTTTGGCTAATCAGTGGGGTATTTCATCTCGCCCTACCCGCTAGGTTTTGTCTGTCTTGTGTTCACCTGTGTCTAGTTTGGCTAATCAGTGGGGTATTTCATCTCGCCCTACCCGCTAGGTTTTGTCTGTCTTGTGTTCACCTGTGTCTAGTTTGGCTAATCAGTGGGGTATTTCATCTCGCCCTACCCGCTAGGTTTTGTCTGTCTTGTGTTCACCTGTGTCTAGTTTGGCTAATCAGTGGGGTATTTCATCTCGCCCTACCCGCTAGGTTTTGTCTGTCTTGTGTTCACCTGTGTCTAGTTTGGCTAATCAGTGGGGTATTTCATCTCGCCCTACCCGCTAGGTTTTGTCTGTCTTGTGTTCACCTGTGTCTAGTTTGGCTAATCAGTGGGGTATTTCATCTCTTCCTACCCGCTAGGTTTTGTCTGTCTTGTGTTCACCTGTGTCTAGTTTGGCTAATCAGTGGGGTATTTCATCTCGCCCTACCCGCTAGGTTTTGTCTGTCTTGTGTTCACCTGTGTCTAGTTTGGCTAATCAGTGGGGTATTTCATCTCGCCCTACCCGCTAGGTTTTGTCTGTCTTGTGTTCACCTGTGTCTAGTTTGGCTAATCAGTGGGGTATTTCATCTCTTCCTACCCGCTAGGTTTTGTGCGTGATTGTTTGTGTTACTGTCGTTGGTTTGGGTTGCGTTTTTTTTTTTTACTGTTAAGCAGGTTTATTTTCGGGACTGTTTTTCCCGCACGTTGTTTTTTTACTGGACTCCTCTGTTTTTTACTGGACTGCGTTGCTGTTTTCTTGTGGCTCCTTTTGTGGTCCTGTACCTGTTGTGTTGGTGGACCAGTAAATAAAACGCCCTTCTTGGAATTCTTGCTCTCCTGCGTCTGACTCCACACCCACCTCTCCTCGGGAGATTCTGACAGAAGGTGTGGCGGATGTGTGTTTACAGATACCCCGTATTCTGACCTTGACTTCATTCACTAATAATTCCACCACCTTCATGTTTGAGGAAACCATGAATAAGGTCTAGTGAACCTACAGTACAGGTTCCAAGTGGAAAAAGCATCTACTTTCTTTTTTTCTGATAGAAATAACAGCATTCTCCAGGCACTGTAATTTACAACTTATAACAGCTATTGATAAGAGCTGGGTAAATGAGTAATCCGTTTGGATAAAGGTCATTGTAAATACAAATTATACTTGTTTTAGATATATTTTTCCTTATAATCGCTGGAGACAAATGTAAAACCAGTCATATGGCAGAAAACTGAAGCATATCAACATGTCAACTTTCCCACAGTAAAGTTTATGAAAAGCTGTGCCATTATGCAGAATTTCAATTGTACAGCCTTTTAACTTGCAGGGATGGGCACTCTCGAATGTCTACCTCGACTTTCTCTATTTCATATTTCTATCATGATAAATATTAGCCACTATCATTTGACCGTCAGTAGGGCTAATAACCACACATATTCAACTGTCAATTTACTGTTAGTCCCCTTCAGTTGGTATAGCCTACATTTTTATTCCATTGTTTCTTTTACCTTCATTTGCCTTCTTTATAAACGCCGTCACAGCCGTGTGTTTGTTGCGGAGGATCATTAGTAACAGTTGATCATATAAAAAAGAGACCGTCTAATTAAATTGTTCTGGAGTGGAGCGCAGACCAAGCCATAAGAGTTTGAACCTAATGGTACAATACTTGGCTGTGTCATCACAGCTCCATGGTTAGTGCAGGCAATAGAGGAGGATATAGCCAACTATTGTACACTATTCTATCTACATTAATCTTCCAACATTACCATGGGTTAAAGAACTGAATGTTGAAATATTCAGAATTAATCAAACCACCGTTTTCTTTCTTTCATGGATAAAGGTTTCAAACCTGTTTTTTTATGATTCATAAATACTTTCCTAACCCTAAATAATCTACAAAATCAGAGTATTTATTAATCTACCAATTGGTGGTGAAACGGAGACGAATGAGCATATATTGAGATGTATTTCTTTCATTGAGCCCTAATATTCTGAAACCGTTCTCTCGCGGCAGGGTAGCCTAGTGGTTAGAGTGTTGGACTAGTAACCGGAAGGTTGCAAGTTCAAACCCCCGAGTTGACAAGGTACAAATCTGTCGTTCTGCCCCTGAATGGGCAGTTAACTCATTGTTCCTAGGCCTTGAAAATAAGAATTTGTTCTTAACGGACTTGCCTAGTTAAATAAAGTTAAAAATATATATATTCTAGTGAGTCTTGCCAAAATCCAACTAAAAAGGTACATTGTATTTAAAGGAATGACTTTAAGATAAATGTACTGAAAACCCTACTGTATGAAAACTCCACAAGAAAATCTGTTGGCCAGCAAGTGGGAGGGTTTTCAGCAGTTGAATTACATTTATTCAGAGCACGCAAGGGAACCACGCCTGCAAAGCACGTTACACACCTGCATGAGGTAAGAGTCGTGCTTAAGAAAGGTGTAATTTCCAAATTCAGAATTTGGCCCTTATAGAAGAGGTACTTTGAGTCAGGCTTATTCACTTTATTCCCCACGTGTACTATTTACATGATAAGTTTTGGAAGCATAAATATTATATAACATTTCTACCATGACGATGAGACTGTGGGGGTGGCTTGGCCTGTAATGATTGTAGCTTCCTCTATCCGTTCCCTCAGCGATTACAGTACACTAACTGGGAATACGGTAATCCATGTATTGAAATGATCTGCACAGCTCTCTCCTGCCCTCTCTCCAATTCCTGCTCTTATGTACAGCCAACAAGCAGAGCACGTCCTAGCTTTTGCAGAGATCTGATTAAAGCAGTGTACTGCTGTATATGAGTCATTTGTTTGCCGTGCTTGTGCAAGCCAACATTTACAGTATTACAAATAGGTGTACTTTGATTGCTTTCGTCACTTGTCTCATTTTAGGTAAGGCAAAGATAGAAATGTGTCCAAGCAATGCACAAAGGCCTTTAAGGCTAGTAGAGAACTAAGAAAAATGCTGCCTGTGTCCTGAACAGTCTTCTGAAATGCCATCTGGGCCAATCACTTTCCTGGTTTTGATTCCCCCCTCAGTGGAAACCTCTGTTGTCCTATAAAGCAGAGCTGGCCTTTTCAGTTGGATGTTGAGGTGGGGTGGGGGCCTGATGTATTGTAAGCAAAGTCCCGAGATGTACAGTATCTGGGTCAGGCTAACTGTTCAGTGATCGATAATCTCTCAGCTCCCTGCTTTGAAACCTATTGGCCAAATAACTCAATCAAAGAGCACACAGTAAAGCAAGAGGAACAGAGGAAATAAATCAAATATAGAAGTGTTGCATTGATTGTTTGGCCAATCAATAGTGTACATACAAGACTCACTGAGCTCTGCAGGGCCTACTGTTCTGGACCTAGTGTACACAGCGCACATCCAAATATAACTATCGTCACTCAGCAGACACGGCAGAGTAAACACTGTATCCATCAGCAAGGCCGAGGCAACACAGGAGGAATGCTCTGTTTGTGCAGACTGATGAAAAAACATCCGCAACGGAACTTTCAGCCAGGTGTGAGAGCAGGAAACAGTCAATGCCTAGTTCTTGTACAAAGCTCTTCAGCTCTACGTAGCTCCCCCAAAGATCCGACTATGCTGGTACTGGATGTCTGTTGGCCTCTGAAGACAGGTTAGACAATTATTGCATCTGAGCTCCTAGAGTGTGGCTCTCCTTTTCTTTTTCAAGTGTTCTACTCCTCTAGCCAGCACCTCACCTACACATGTGTGCATTTCTTTCGCCTCCAGATTAGCCTCTGAAGACATGGCTGGAGATCTATACCACTGTGGCCAAACCACTGGCCTCTCCTGCCGTAGCTACAGCAGGATTGATTCTCTATCCCCACCCGTCAACTTTCAGATGAAATGGGGCTGCTCATGTATCGGCCTGTTTGGAATCAGGCAGCACTCTTGGAAGCCTGTAGTTCAATGATACACTTCTTCCATCCTGTATCCACCCATCCTTGGTATGGGGAGGCAGGAAACAGCCAATACCTAGTTCTTGTTCACAGTGAAGAGGGCCTGAGATATTCAATGATGTAATGAGGCTAGGACGAGTGCGAAGGCAGGGCTGCTTTACAACTGTCTTTACTTGCAGATTAATGCATATTATCTATTTTTATTAGGAACCCCATTAGCTACTATTTTATTAGCCACTATTTTATTTATTTAATTTATTAGTACTATTTTATTAGGAACCCCATTAGCTACTGCTAAAGCAGCAGCTACTCTTCCTGGGGTCTACACAAAACATAAAACATGACATAATACAGAACATTAATAAACAATAACATCTCAAATCACAGAAGTGCATACATTTAAAATAATAATACACACATTCAAATGTTTATACCATAAAGTTCCATGCATCATACACTCATAATCATCATCAATGTTAAAGGCAATACTGCAGCCATTTACTTCCCCAATGCTTTATCTGATCTGGCCCTGATATGGCCCTGAGCTCCAATATTCTGTAAACACCAGAGAGAATCTCACAGCATCAGGAAGTCACACGATAAAATAACAGCAACAATCCCTGTCCTTGGTCCTTGTACCTTCAGCAGTCTGAAGCCAATATTGTCAGCAGATATCAAAGCTGATTTGAAAAAGTCGAGTCTAAGATCCTAAACTGAGCACAAACAGGTCATGTGCAAATTAGATGGATCAAAACACAGGCATAGTACAGATGGGTAGGTGGGTAGAGATAGAGGTGACAGATCTGCCACTACCAGAATGCCTTACTGTGTGGTCAATTTTTATGGACACAAGGTTGAAATAAACAATGGGAATATTCAGTAAGACTGACTAATTGAATGAGCATCTTAGTGTCATGCTCTTGCATATCAGACATATTTTTCTTAGTAGGGGCATTGCACCCTTGTCCAGTATCTTATTATGGTCACACTGACCCACTCCTATCTTATTTCCACACATTGCACTATTGACCTCCATAGGGCGTACAACAGGGGAAGATAATAACCTCTAACAGACTATTTCATACGCGTCACAATAAGGAAGTGCACTGCAGACACATGGGGGGTGAAAAGGTCACCCAGAGCAACTTCACCTGACCATAGATTACACAAAGCTGACGAAAAGCAATTATGAAGACAATCATAAATCGGAGGAGAGACGATGGACCTTCCACACACTAATAACACACTGCATGGATTTACTGTAAGAAAAGGGATTGGGAGTTTTTTTCTATTACGACTGAGCCTGGGAGGCCAGGAACCTCTATTCAAGTAGAATGAATGTAAAGTGACATTTCAAAATTGGACACTGCAGGAATAGTTTGAAACAGTAAACTTGAGCTAAACACAGAGGCATCATGCGAACGAACACTAAAGAGTTAAACAGCATGCCAAACTATGAATCTAACACAAATATTCTAGACTTTCAGGTACTCAACAAGAAGGTCTGATTTCATTACTACTAAAACAGGACTCAGGCGGTAAGCATAAATATCCAGTCCATTTAAAAAACTGGAGGTCTCTAACACTTCAATGTTTTGATGCGAAAATCCTGGCAAAATTCATAGCACATAGAATGAAAAAAGTTTTTTTTACCAGATGTTATTCATCCTGATCAGACTGGTTTTTCACATGGACAATATATTGGAGATAATATACGACAATTACTTGAAACAATTGAACATTATGAAACACTGAAGATACCAGATCTGGACTTCATAGCAAATTTAGAAAAGGCATTTGATAAAGTACAACTGGAATTTATATATAAATGCCTGGATTACTTTAATTTAGGTGAATCTCTTATACAATGGGTTAAAGTTATGTACAGGAACCCCAGATGTAAAATAGTAAATAATGGTTACTTCTCAGAAAGTATTGAGCTTTTAAGAGGAGTAAAACAAGGCTATCCGTTGTCTGCATATCTATTTATTATGGCCATTGAAATTCTAGCTATTAAAATTACATCCAACAAGAGCATTAAGGTGGTAGAAATCCTGGGGATAAAAACAAAAGTGTCACCTCCTGGGTGGCGCAGTGGTTAAGGGCGCTGTACTGCAGCGCCAGCTGCGCCACCAGAGACTCTGGGTTCGCACCCAGGCTCTGTCGTGACCGGGAGGTCCGTGGGGTGATGCACAATTGGCCTAGCGTCTTCCAGGTTAGGGATGGTTTGGTTGGTAGGGAAATCCTTGTCTCATCGCGCACCAGCGACTACTGTGGCGGGCCGGGTGCAGTGCGCGCTAACCAAGGCTGCACGGTGTTTCCTCCGACACATTGGTGTGGCTGGCTTCCGGGTTGGATGCGTGTTGTGTTAAGAAGCAGTGCAGCTTGGTTGGATTGTGTATCGGAGGACACATGACTTTCAACCTTCGTCTCTCCCGAGCCCATACGGGAGTTGTAGCGATGAGACAAGATAGTAGCTACTAAAACAATTGGTTACCATGAAATTGGGGAGAAAAAGGGGTAAAAACAACAACAAAAGTGTCAATGTATGCCGATGACTCTAGTTTTTGTGTAGGGATCCACAATCTGGATCCCTACACAGTACACAGTCTCATTGAAGATCTTGATCACTTTTCTAGCCTAATTACGACAAGTGTACCATATTACATATTGTATTGTTTAAAAAATAGTGTTTACATTACCTTGTAGTTTACCAATAAAATGGGCGGATGGTGAAGTAGACATACTTGGTATTCACATCTCAAAAAATATGAACTAACTTACAATTAATTTCAATATAAAGTTGGCAAAAATAGATAATATTCTAGATAATATTCTGCAACCATGGAGAGGTTCTGCAAACATGTCTATTTATGGAAAAATCACATTGATTAATTAACTCTTTGGTCTGTTCACAGTTTACTTACTTACTACTGGCACTGCCTACTCCAGATGACTCTTTTAAAAAAAAAAAATCATATTAGCAAAACATATTTCATTTTATTTGGAGTGTAAAGCCAGAAAAAATTAAATGTGCCTTTTTATATAATGAATATGAGTTTGTGGGGCTAAAATGATTAAATATTAAAGCTTTAAACCTCTCACTAAAATCTTCACTCATGCATAAGTTATACTTGAACCCAAAACCATTCTGCGGTAGATTATTAAGAAAGGCTCATACTTTGTATGACTTCTCATTTCCGACTAATTGAAAATGTTTATTTTTTTTATTTTTTTATTTCACCTTTATTTAACCAGGCAGGCTAGTTGAGAACAAGTTCTCATTTGCAACTGCGACCTGGCCAAGATAAAGCATAGCAGTGTGAACAGACAACACAGAGTTACACATGGAGTAAACAATTAACAAGTCAATAACACAATAGAATAAAAAAAAAATTTAAAAAGAGAGTCTATATACATTGTGTGCAAAAGGCATGAGGAGGTAGGCGAATAATGACAATTTTGCAGATTAACACTGGAGTGATATATGATAAAATTGGGTGGGCTATTTATCGATAGACTATGTACAACTGCAGCGATCGGTTAGCTGCTCAGATAGCAGATGTTTGAAGTTGGTGAAGGAGATAAAAGTCTCCAGCTTCAGCGAATTTTGCAATTTGTTCCAGTCACAGGCAGCAGAGAACTGGAACGAAAGGCGGCCAAATGAGGTGTTGGCTTTAGGGATGATCAGTGAGATACACCTGCTGGAGCGCGTGCTACGGGTGGGTGTTGCCATCGTAACCGGTGAACTGAGATAAGGCGGAGCTTTACCTAGCATGGACTTGTAGATGACCTGGAGCCAGTGGGTCTGGCCACGAATATGTAGCGAGGGCCAGCCGACTAGAGCATACAGGTCGCAGTGGTGGGTGGTATAAGGTGCTTTAGTAACAAAACGGATGGCACTGTAATAAACTGCATCCAGTTTGCTGAGTAGAGTATTGGAAGCTATTTTGTAGATGACATCACCGAAGTCGAGGATCGGTAGGATAGTCAGTTTTACTAGGGTAAGTTTGGCGGCGTGAGTGAAGGAGGCTTTGTTGCGGAATAGAAAGCCGATTCTAGATTTGATTTTCGATTGGAGATGTTTGATATGAGTCTGGAAGGAGAGTTTACAGTCAAGCCAGACAACTAGGTACTTATAGATGTCCACATATTCTAGGTCGGAACCATCCAGGGTGGTGATGCTAGTCGGACGTGCGGGTGCAGGCAGCGAACGGTTGAAAAGCATGCATTTGGTTTTACTAGCGTTTAAGAGCAGTTTGAGGCCACGGAAGGAGTGTTGTATGGCATTGAAGCTCGTTTGGCGGTTAGATAGCACAGTGTCCAAGGACGGGCCGGAAGTATACAGAATGGTGTCGTCTGCGTAGAGGTGGATCAGGGAATCGCCCGCAGCAAGAGCAACATCATTGATATATACAGAGAAAAGAGTCGGCCCGAGAATTTAACCCTGTGGCACCCCCATAGAGAATACCAGAGGACCGGACAGCATGCCCTCCGATTTGACACACTGAACTCTGTCTGCAAAGTAGTTGGTGAACCAGGCAAGGCAGTCATCAGAAAAACCGAGGCTACTGAGTCTGCCGATAAGAATATGGTGATTGACAGAGTCGAAAGCCTTGGCAAGGTCGATGAAGACGGCTGCACAGTACTGTCTTTTATCGATGGCGGTTATGATATCGTTTAGTACCTTGAGCGTGGCTGAGGTGCACCCGTGACCGGCTCGGAAACCAGATTGCACAACGGAGAAGGTACGGTGGGATTCGAGATGGTCAGTGACCTGTTTGTTGACTTGGCTTTCGAAGACCTTAGATAGGCAGGGCAGGATGGATATAACAGTTTGGGTCCAGGGTGTATCCCCCTTTGAAGAGGGGGATGACTGCGGCAGTTTTCCAATCCTTGGGGGATCTCAGATGATATGAAAGAGAGGTTGAACAGGCTGGTAATAGGGGTTGCGACAATGGCGGCGGATAGTTTCACAAATAGAGGGTCAAGATTGTCAAGCCCAGCCGATTTGTACGGGTCCAGGTTTTGCAGCGCTTTCAGAACATCTGCTATCTGGATTTGGGTACAGGAGAACCTGGAGAGGCTTGGGCGATGAGCTGCGGGGGGGGCGGAGCTGTTGGCCGAAGTTGGAGTAGCCAGGAGGAAGGCATGGAATGTTGTTTAAAGGATCGCCCTTTCTTACAAGCCATACAAGCTGGTTACAATTTCAGTTTAATCCTCCAGAAAAGATAGAACAAATGTTATAATTAATGTTACGGTTAAACTCAAATATACTGATTAATACAAAAACATTCTATATGGAAAAAGTGTTTAAAAATTGTATTATATTTGTTAATGATATTATGAATAGAAATGGAGGAGTTGTGTCACATATGCAGTTATTGAAAATATACGGGAATATCTGCTCAATCCAACTTGACAACCAACTGATTGCAGCACTACCACAAAAATGGAGAAGGCAAGTGGAAAAGGGGAAGGTAGGGAACTTGTTTGCCTGCCATGTATTAAAGATACAAATTGGCTGAATGGAACTGTCCTAAATATAAAAATATACCAGTTTCATTTGAGGACAAAAATGTTGACAGCTGCAGTTGCAGACAGTTGCAAAATAAATGGGATAAATACCAATTCCATGGCACTTGGTTAATGAACTGGTACAAAAAAACTACACTTGATTCAACACTTAGAGTTATTCCATTTAAATTATTATATACAATTCTTCCAATCAACAGAATGCTATATATGGGGCATACAACAATCTCAGCTCTGTAAATTTTGCTGCGAAGAGACAGAATCACTAGATCATTTGTTCTGGTATTGCCCCTATGTAGCTTGTTTCTGGTCACAGGTTCAGGAATGGTTAAAAAAGAAAAACACAACATGCACTTAAAATTAACTTTACAAATAGCAGTGTTGGGCAATTTGGAAAGACATAGTCAGTCAATATATAATATAAAAATACTAGTAGGAAAGGTTTTCATCATTAGCTCACAATCTGTGGATACTATACGATCAGAAAGGTTGGAAAATTATGTAAAACATCACAATACAATTGAACCATGTATGGCACATGGAAACCAAACGAGGGTGGTCTATGGTGATAGGTGGGATGGGCCGAGAGTGGCTGACGGTTGGGATTAAAGAGCTGAGGTCTATGGTGATAGGTGGGATGGGCCGAGAGTGGCTGACGGTTGGGATTAAAGAGCTGAGGTCTATGGTGATAGGTGGGATGGGCCGAGAGTGGCTGACGGTTGGGATTAAAGAGCTGAGGTCTATGGTGATAGGTGGGATGGGCCGAGAGTGGCTGACGGTTGGGATTAAAGAGCTTATGTTTGGTATGTTTACATACACCTTAGCCAAATACACAGCTCAAAAAAATAAAGGGAACACTAAAATAACACATCCTAGATCTGAATGAATGAAATATTCTTATTAAATACTTTTTTTCTTTACATAGTTGAATGTGCTGACAACAAAATCACACAAAAATGATCAATGAAAATCAAATTTATCAAGCCACGGAGGTCTGGATTTGGAGTCACACTCAAAATTAAAGTGGAAAACCACACTACAGGCTGATCCAACTTTGATGTAATGTCCTTAAAACAAGTCAAAATGAGGCTCAGTAGTGTGTGTGTGGCCTCCACGTGCCTGTATGACCTCCCTACAACGCCTGGGCAAGCTCCTGATGAGGTGGCGGATGGTCTCCTGAGGGATCTCCTCCCAGACCTGGACTAAAGCATCCGCCAACTCCTGGACAGTCTGTGGTGCAACGTGGCGTTGGTGGATGGAGCGAGACATGATGTCCCAGATGTGCTCAATTGGATTCAGGTCTGGGGAACGGGCGGGCCAGTCCATAGCATCAATGCCTTCCTCTTGCAGGAACTGCTGACACACTCCAGCCACATGAGGTCTAGTATTGTCTTGCATTAGGAGGAACCCAGGGCCAACCGCACCAGCATATGGTCTCACAAGGGGTCTGAGGATCTCATCTCGGTACCTAATGGCAGTCAGGCTACCTCTGGCGAGCACATGGAGGGCTGTGCGGCCCCCCAAAGACATGCCACCCCACACCATGACTGACCCACCGCCAAACCGGTCATGCTGGAGGATGTTGCAGGCAGCAGAACGTTCTCCACGGCGTCTCCAGACTGTCACGTCTGTCACATGTGCTCAGTGTGAACCGGCTTTAATCTAATGAAGAGCACAGGGCGCCAGTGGCGAATTTGCCAATCTTGGTGTTCTCTGGCAAATGCCAAACGTCCTGCACGGTGTTGGGCTGTAAGCACAACCCCCACCTGTGGACGTCGGACCCTCATACCACCCTCATGGAGTCTGTTTCTAACCGTTTGAGCAGACACATGCCCATTTGTGGCCTGCTGGAGTTAATTTTGCAGTGCTCTGGCAGTGCTGCTCCTGCTCATCCTTGCACAAAGGCGGAGGTAGCGGTCCTGCTGCTGGGTTGTTGCCCTCCTACGGCCTCCTCCACGTCTCCTGATGTACTGGCCTGTCTCCTGGTAGCGCCTCCATGCTCTGGACACTACGCTGACAGACACAGCAAACCTTCTTGCCACAGCTCGCATTAATGTGCCTTCCTGGATGAGCTGCACTACCTGAGCCACTTGTGTGGGTTGTAGACTCCGTCTCATGCTACCACTAGAGTGAAAGCACCGCCAGCATTCAAAAGTGACCAAAACATCAGCCAGGAAGCATAGGAACTGAGAAGTGGTCTGTAGTCACCACCTGCAGAACCACTCCGTTATTGGGTTTGTCTTGCTAATTGCCTATAATTTCCACCTGTTGTTTATTCCATTTGTACAACAGCATGTGAAATGTATTGTCAATCAGTGTTGCTTCCTAAGTGGACAGTTTGATTTCACAGAAGTGTGATTGACTTGGAGTTACATTGTGTTGTTTAAGTGTTCCCTTTATTTTTTTGGGCAGTGTACATTTAAACTCAGTTTTAAACAATTCCTGACATTTAATCCTTGTAAAAATTCCCCGTCTTAGTTCAGTTAGGATCACCACTTTATGAATGTGAAATGTCAAAATAATAGTAGAGAGATTTATTTATTTCGGCTTTTATTTCTTTCATCACATTCCCAGTGGGTCAGAAGTTTACATACACTCAATTAGCATTTGGTAGCATTGCCTTTAAACTGTTAACTTGGCTACCCGGAACGTTTGACACTTCCACAAGCTTCCCACAATAAGTTGGTTGAATTTTGGCCCATTCCTCCTGACAGAGCTGGCCTCCTTGCTCGCACACAATTTTCAGTTCTGCCCACAATTTTGTGACATCTTCCTTGCTGAGTGGCCTTTCAGAATATGTCGATATAGGACTCGTTTTACTGTGGATATAGATACTTTTGTACCCGTTTCCTCCAGCACTTGAAGACACTTAAAGTTCTTGACATTTTCTGGATTGACTGACCTTCATGTCTTAAAGTAATGATGGGCTGTCATTTCTCTTTGCTTATTTGAGCTGTTTTTACCATAATTTGGACTTGGTCTTTTAACAAATAGGGCTATCTTCTGTATACCACCCCTACCCCGTCACAACACAATTCATTGGCTCAAAGAAATTCCACTATTTAACTTATATCAAGGCATACCTGTTAATTGAAATGCATTCCAGGTGACTACCTCATGAAAGTGGTTGAAAGAATGCCAAGAGTGTGCAAAGCTGTCATCAAGGCAAAGGGTGGCTTCTTTGAAGAATCTCAAATATAAAATATATTTGGATTTGTTTAACACTTTGTGTGTCCAAACTTTTGACTGGTACTGTATATGGTCAAGGATTGTGTGGTTTCATGAGTTAAGTGCTGTGAAAAAGTATTTGCCCCCTTTCTAATGTTCTCTACTTTTGCATATTTTTTTATACTGAATGTTCAGATCTTCCGATTTTCAACTAAAACCTAATATTAGATAATGGGTACCTGAGTGAAAAAATAACACAATTACATATTTATTTCATTAACAAAATTATACAACATCCAATGTCCCTGTGTGAAAAAGCAATTGCCACATTTTGCTGCAATGACTCAAACAAAACACTTCCTGTAGTTGTTGATCAGTGTCTCATGTCGCTGGGGAGGAATTTTGGCCGACTCTTCCATGCAGAACAGCTGTAACTCAGCAAAAGGTGGGGATTTTCAAGCATGAACTGCCACAACATCTCATTTGGGATTAGGTCTTGACTTCCAAGACTTAAAATTAGTTAATTTTTTGCCATTTTCATGTAGATTTGATTGTGTGTTTTGGATCATTGTCTTGCTGCATGACCCAGCTTCAGCTCACAGACAGATGGCCTGACATTCTCCTGTAAAATTCTCTGATACAGAGCAGAATTCATGGTTCCTTCTATTAAGGCAAGTCGTCCAGGTCCTGAGGCAGCAAAGCAGCCCCAACCCATCACCCCCCAAATAAGGTATTCTGATGTGATTTAATCATTGACATGGACTCAGAACATCCAATTTAGTTGTTTCTCTATGAACAATTGTACAAACTTCAAACCAAGAAAAATAAAACTGAGAACATAATTTGGGAAAAGAAAAACCATAGTGCACTACTTTCTCTTGTACACTAAGGACCCCGGGAAGAGTTGGAGGGGAGAGGAGCTCTGTCAAGTTCTGTCAAGGGTCATGTCAGGATGAGCCTGCAGGAAGGGTACAACATGAGGGAGGAGGATGTCTTCCCTGTAACACACAGCATTGAGATAGCCTGAAATGACAACGAGCCCAGTCCGATGATGCTGTGACACACCGTCCCAGACCATGATGGACCCTCCACCTCCAAATCGATCCCGCTCCAGAGTACAGGCCTCGGTGTAACGCTCATTCCTTCGACGATAAACGCGAATCTGACCACCACCCCTGGTGAGAGAAAAACGCGACTCGTCAGTGAAGAGCACTTTTTGCCAGTCCTGTCTTGTCCAGCGACGGTAGGTTTGTGCCCATAGATGACATTGTTGCCGGTGATGTCTGGCGAAGACCTGCCTTACAACAGGCCTACAAGCCCTCAATCCAGCCTCTGTCTGCCTATTGCGGACAGTCTGAGCACTGATGGAGGGATTGTGTGTTCCTGGTGTAACTCAGGCAGTTGTTGTTGCCATCCTGTACCTGTCCCGCAGGTGTGATGTTCGGATGTGCCGATCCTGTGCAGGTGTTGTTACACGTGGTATGCCACTGTGAGGATGATTAGGTTTCCGTCCTGTCTCCCTGTAGCGCTGTCTTAGGCATCTCACGTACAGACATGGCAATTTATTGCCCTGGCCACATCTGCAGTCCTCATGCCTCCTTGCAGCATGTCTAAGATGCAATAAAACTGTCCTTCTTTAGACTAGTTGAGTATCTGGAGCATCAGTATTTGTAGGTTCGATTACAGGCTCAAAATGTCCAGAAACAAAGACCTTTCTTCTGAAAATCGTCAGCCTATTCCTGCTCTCAGAAATGAAGGCTATTCCATGCGAGAAATCGCCAAGAAACTGAAGATCTCGTACACCGCTGTGTACTACACCCTTCACAGAACAGCGCAAACTGGCCCTAACCAGAATAGAAAGAGGAGTGGGAGGCCCCGGTGCATAACTGAGCAAGAGGACAAGTACATTAGAGTGTCTAGTTTTAGAAACAGATGCCTCACAAGTCCTCAACTGGCAGCTTCATTAAATAGTACCCACAAAACACCAGTCTCAACATCAACTTGAGGCGATGCTGAACACTGAAATCTAAACTTTAGGATGTCACAGGAGGAGATTGCAGTCCAACATTCTTTATCTGATCTTCTTTTCCTATTTACCATATATAAGGGTATATAAGAGTATGATAATTCATTTCAGCAATACCTGCATTTGGCCAATAGCTCGCTCACTGAGGCACGTACGCACATATGCATGTAGGGCAGCAGATAGCCTAGTGGTTAGAGCGTTGGGCTTGTCAAACAAAAGGTCACTAGTTCAAATACCTGAATCGACAAAGTGAAAAACCTGACAATGTGCCAGTGAGGAATGCACTTAACCCTAATTTGCTTCAGGGGTGCTGTATTACTATGACTTACAACACATTTCCCTGCACCTATTTGGTGTGTGACAATGAAAACATATTTTTTGATAAGTGGATGCTGCACCCCTGAAACACATGAAATAGATGGCTGAAAAAGACAGATCCTCCAGTGCGCTGCTAGTTTATACTGTTGTGGGGCAGGCCAGTAACCAGAGGGTTGCCCGTTCAAAAAGCTAGGCTGACGGCTGCACCCTTGAAAAAGTCACTTATTAACCCCGAACCTGCTCCAGAGGCACTGCTCTTCGGCTGCTCCTATGCTTCTTTCAGCCTTGTGTGTCATGTCGTGTCTGGACGATTGGCAATTAAAGAACAAAAATAAACCTTTCAGTTTTTATGGACAACAAAGTTGTACCAGTATGTTAAAATTTGTTGATGTTACACGTTAAGGTACAGTGCCTTCAGAAAGTATTCACACCCCTTGACTTTTTTTGTGTTGTTTTGTTTTGTTTTGTTACAAGGTGGGATTAAAACGTATTTAATTGTCCTTTTTTTGTGTTGTTTTGTTTTGTTTTGTTACAAGGTGGGATTAAAACGTATTTAATTGTCTTTTTTTTGTGTTGTTTTGTTTTGTTTTGTTACAAGGTGGGATTAAAACGTATTTAATTGTCCTTTTTTTGTCAACGATCTACACAAAATACTCTGTAATGTCAAAGTGGAAGAAAAATTCTAATGTGTGTAAAAAAATATATATATGAAAAATAAAACACTAATATATTTTGATTACAACAGTATTCAACCCTCTGAGTCAATACTTTTTTATATGGAAGTATGGACACACACACAGACAAATCCCCCACTCATAAAACTCTTACCTGCAGAGGGGGTCTTGGCGGCAGTTCTTCCTTAGCTCCAGGCAGTAGGGTTTGACTTTGTCCTCGAAGGAGCAGAAGGGCACGATGGTCTGCCTCCTCCGTTCAGCACAGCCCAGGTCCTGGCAGGGGCAGAAGAGCAGCTGGTGGCTGTAGTCGGTGGGCACACGGTCCAGGAACTGCCTCAGGGCCTTGTGGCAGCGCTTACGGTTACACGGTTCCCCTTTGCTGCAAGTGGCAATGTAGGTGGAGCGCTGTTTCTTACAGGTGTTGTTGAGGTTGCAGGCCTTCGCTGCGTCCAGGCACGGGTTACAAGTCTTGCTGGGGTCAGAGCAGGTGTTGGCTTTAGGGGTGATAGTGTGCATCCCTGCAGAGAAGGGGGAAGGGGAGCATTGGAAAAATAATATGCACTTAACTATCTATTGCAAAGCTGTGTTGTTATTATGGGTCTGACCTATAGCATTTGTTAACTGGCTCGTGACAAAATTATTTGACACCATCATGATAACACATAACACAAGTTAAATTGATGTGCTCTGACTACTTATGACCATTTATGTTGTCAAGTGTGTGAGTGCTGAAAGTGGGCTTCATGATGATGGTCTAGTGCTCTCCCTATGCTAGGGGTTATTCAATATCATATATTTTTTTCCAAGCCAACGCCAAGCCATCTGAGACTTGGATAGCTCGCCTATATCCATTCTTACTGAATAATTGATTTGGAGAGGCCTTGAGTGAAATGTGAATGAATGAAGTTGATTCTGCTCATGTGATTGCTTCATGTCTCCCTGGATTCTTCCCACCACTAAGAAAGAACATGATGTACCACTGTAACTAAACACCATAACACAGACCTTGATACTGTTTACAACATGTGAATTAGATGTCTTGTTGCTTATTGACATGTGTAATTGGTTTGTGAGTATGGAATATTAAACACAGGAGCTCAAGGACATGGGAAAGGCTCACTGTGCTGCAGTATTGTGGCCTATTGGACAGTTTAAGTGGCAGATGAACCATTTCCTTTACTTACTGTGATCACACCATGTCATCTAGATATTGTAGAAAACAGAAGTCAATAAATGTACATAGTCTGAGAGCAGTTTGGACTGGTGGTGGTGGTACATGCCCATCTGCTTTTGAGATATCACTAATAAAAGAGTATCACACTCACTCACATTCCGCTTCCCTTGTACTTAGACTGTATCAGAGAACATAACCTCCCTCTTCCTGTAGATGATGGTATTTCAGAGGGTGCGCTGGCTTGGTGACATCCAGGGAGATTCATCAGAACCAATCTCACTCTGTGTCTATCACGCAGCAATGAGGAAAAACCTTTCAGATGGACTGCATGAGCAGCTGTACTGTCTGTAAGTGGTGAATCACAGATGATCAATCCTAGAAATGCCATACACAGAATGGACATCACACAAACATGGAGCATTTCTGTCCAGGATAAACCACACATTTTACCCAAAAGGCTCAGGTTTTTCTGTTTCCATCTAAGCAGGCTGGCACCCGTGTCTCACTGGACCTGCTCTCACCTGGGGCCAACGCCAGGCCACTGGTACATTCCAGCCTGCATTTACATAACAATGGCTAACTTTAACACCTTCTCACAAAGCAACCATTTTGATTATGCAGGGATTGTTGTCACCCCTAGCTATGGAAACACAATTTCATTAGTATAACATATAACAAATAACATCAAATCAAATCTTATTAGTCACATGCGCAGAATACAACAGGTGTAGTAGACCTTACAGTGAAATGCTTACTCTGCCCCTATCTAATAATGCAGTTTAAAAAAAATACCGATTTTTTTTTTTTTTTACCTTTATTTTACTAGGCAAGTCAGTTAAGAACAATTTCTTATTTTCAATGACGGCTTAGGAACAGTGGGTTAACTGTCTGTTCAGGGGCAGAACGACAGATTTGTACCTTGTCAGCTCAGGGATTTGAACTTGCTACCTTTCGGTTACTAGTCCAACGCTCTAACCACTAGGCTAAGAAACAATTAAAGAGCAGCAGTGAAATAACAATATGAGACTATATACATGGGAGTACCGATACAGAGTCAATGTGAAGGGGCCACCGGTTATTGGAAGTAGTATGTACATGTAGGTAGAGTTATTAAAGTGACTATGCATAGATGACAACAGGGGTGAGTGGGGGAGGGGGGGGGGGGGGGGTCACTACAAATAGTCAGGGTAGCCATTTGACTAGATTTTCAGCAGTCTTATGGCTTGGCGGTAGAAGCTGTTTCGAAGCCTCTTGGACCTAGACTTGGCGCTCTGGTACCGCTTGCCGTGTGGTACTAGAGAGAACAGTCTATGACTTGGGTGGCTGGAGTCTTTGACAATTTTTAGAGCCTTCCTCTGACACCGCCTGTTATAGAGGTCCTGGATGGCAGGAAGCTTGGTCCCGGTGATGTACTGGGCCATTCGCACTACCTTCTGTAGTGACTTGCAGTCGGAGGTCGAGCAGTTGCCATACCAGGCAGTGATGCAACCAGTCAGGATGCTCTCGATGTGTATAGGGTGTATACACTAGTGGAACAGGTGTTACAGTCAAAAGAACCCCAAAAAAGCGAATGATCTCTTTTTCAACCACATGGACACATAGACGCAACTTCCTGTCGATAGGGGGAAAATGAAAAGGTGGATTCCATTTAGTAAAGATTGGAAAACATTTTTGCTTTGTTAGCTTTGTCTTTATCCCTCATTCACCAAGGCTGCCCCCAGGAGGAGAACATGCTAGGTCAAGGGCTGTGGGATGATCTGTGATGATCTTTATGTATGCCCATGAATCAACATCATACACATCAGCTACCACAGCAAGTGAAATCACTGCAACACTTAACAAAGAGCTACTGTCAGTTTTAGAATGGATTATTAGTAATAAGTGATAAATAAAAAACTAAAAGCATTGTATTTGGGACAAATCATTAGTTAAACCCTAAACCTCATCTAAATCTAGTAAAGTATAATAATCCGATTGAGCAAGTTGAGGAGAATAAACTGCTTGGTGTGTAACTCTCAATTGTAAGCTGACATTGTCAAAAACATATTGATTCAACAGTTGCTAAAATATGGAGAGATCTGTCCAAGATAATGTGCTGCTCTGCTTTCTTGACCTCACAATCAACCAAACAAGTCCCATAGGCTGAACTACTGCCCACTTATATGGTCAAGTGCTGCAACAAAGGACATAGGCAAATTACAGTTGGTCCAGAACAGAGCACGGGGGGCTAATATCAACAACATGCATATCAATTTATTCTGGCTCAAACTAGAGTAGAGATTGACTGCATCACTGCAGGTCTTTGTAAGAGGTATTGACGTACCGAACTGTCTGTTCAATCGCAGCTCAGACACACATACATAACCCACAAAACTTGCCACCAGAGGTCTCTTCACAGTCCCCAAGTCCAGAACAGAGGCTAGGAAGCACACCGTAATATAGAGCCATGACTATATGTAACTGTCTTCCACCTCAGGTAATTCAAGCTAGCAGTAAAATCGGAATTTAAAAAACCAGATAAAACAACACCTCACAGCACAATGCGGACTGTGAGAGACACACACTAACACACAAACTCTAACACACACACACTAACACACACACACTAACACACACACTCTAAAACACCCACTCTACACGCACCCACACATTTTTCTTAGTAATGTAATGTAGTATTGAAATGTAAGAATGGAGCAATGTACATTTGTATAATGCACAATGTTTTGTATAATGTTTTATCTCTGTTTGGACCCCAGGAAGAGTAGCTGCTACCTTGGCAACAGCTAATAGGGATCCTAATAAAATACTAAATTGGACTCCAAAGAAATGCTGATATTAGCAGCAGGGAATGAGGCCAAACTGGGCCAAACCTGGCCAAAGTGGTCCAGAACCAGGCCAGTCCAGCTGGAGGGGTGGTTTGGGGGTGCTGTCCAAAGGCGCTACACATAACAGTGATGGATTGCAGCACCTAAATCTCCTCTGGCCATCTGCAGCCTGTAATGTGGGGCACAGGGGTTCCAGGATAAAAACTAAATAAGAGAAGGAAGAGGCACAAATATTTATTTATTTATCTGACCAAGCAGTGAGGTTTTACCTTTTCTGATTGGGGAGAAGAGATTGAATTGGGTACTCAAAGCAGAGAGATATCCTGACACAAAGGCCCTCTACATATAATCAGAGAGAGTAGCTGGATGGAAGATATATTGTTACAGAAAAATAAAACATTTCTAGTGCCTTATGAAAGGTTTTGCCTATACACCTTTCAGTAATGCAAGAAGGGTGATGGGCAACTTGCAAAAATGGAAGGCTTGTTGATCACAGCAGGTCATCACTGACAAAGGGAACAATGTGCCGTCTCCTGCCAAATGATTGGACCACCACTTCCGTATACCTGCTCAAGTGTTTTCAATTAACCCGGCCAATCATCATCACGATCAGCCCTTCACACGAGCTCTAATGAACACACAATTCTCATATCTCTTTCGGTGTAGTCCCATTGCTGCACACAGCAGATACAGCCAGTCTTGGGAAACCTCTTGGAATGGCCTCACCATCACAATACCCAGAGCCTTCTGCTGTATTAAGTCATCCTGGAAATAGAGTGCTGTGTCCTGATTATTCCAGTTCATCGAAGATGTTCACTGTGGGACAACAACTGTTTATCTGCATGTTGCTGCATTGAAATAAACCTTTGTTGGTGGTGACTGTTACAATGTGGCTCTGTTGAGGCATCTTTGCATGCAAGTCAGAGGCATGTTTATCATGCAGTGCACGCTATGTAGCAACATGTGTGACTTTAATTGGTTTTTGGCTCACACAAAAAATACACTGAATTTATTTTATGATGTCCCCGCTCTTTGACTGGGCTATAAACAGGGTTATAATAGGGCGTTCGTCCACAGTGCTCATAAATTAAAACTATGTGATGGCCATCTCCTGAAAAGCACAGTGCAGTAAGTACAGCCCAGTCAAGGGATCTGGATTTACACATTTTCCAAAGTAAGGGATCTTCCTTCCACAGTAATTGCTCTCTCTCTCCATGATTTGAAACCTGCATTTCATATATCATCCTGGACTCCGGGGAGCAGGAGTTCAGTACAGGTTAGAGTGGGGCTCTTGGCTTCAGGTATGCTCACTGTAATTAGGATGGGTGCCAAAGTTTGGATTTAATATAGCCCTTGGTGAGTGTGCAGGGGCTTGCTAGAAAGTCTTTAGTCCATACCCCTGGGAGCATGTCAAGCATTTCCATGTCAAAGGATTCATCAGTTTTTTAGCTCAGGCTTGTGTCACAGCAAGGTTTCCAGTGGCCAGGGAATGCCTTGACTACACACTACTACATTTGCCTACAGAAAGCCTGACTGCCCATGTTTGGGATCTGCTATGGTATCAGTAGGAAAACTGTTTTAGAAGATGTATTATGTGCTCTAAGAAGATAATGGCTGCTTTACCAGTTCAGAAATGTTTTCCAAATTTGACAATCATTCATATAAAACCTGAGACAAATATCATTGCAGCAGAAATATGCAAGTGAGTCGATTCACGTATTCCCCAAACATTAGTGTAGAATGTCTAATTGTACCAACAAAACCGACTAATGAGGGTTGCCAGGCCCATGTTTGGAGGATTATTCAGTATTCTATTTAATACCACCTTCTTAGAATAAAGCTGACTGCACAAACAACTAATACGTTACCCGTAGACCCCCAACACTCATTAAGTGTCCATGAAGAAAACAAAGAGGTAACTGTGAGCTAATTGTAAATGTAAACGGATTATAACTACACATAGTACATCAGCTGAACAACGACAGTACTCTAGCACACATCAGGGCAACATTGTCTTTGACAATGAAACAGTCATTGTTATGAGGGTAAGGTGAGGACGTCTAGCATTGGGCTGCATGCTGATCCTTTTTCCCCAGCTGTAGAAATAGGTTTCTGAATTGAATTAGTTGATGGGCATGTGGAACAGAGAGGTGAGAGGATTATTAGGCTGAGTAAGAAGGTCTAACTAAGGGGAGTCAAACTCAAATTCTGGAGGGCCGGTGTGGGCTGCTTTTTAAAAAATCCTGGAATCTGCATAGATAATAAGTGAATTAACTCAAAATTGGGTCACAAGGACAGAATAATTTGTGTAAAATAAAATAGAAATTACAGTCAATTATATACTAGTATGCTATGGGATATTTCGTAATACGACAATCATTTTCATCTGGGCTTTGATTAGGGGCCAACCGGTTGAGGTGGAAAAATGATACGAGTGCTATCCAATATCCATCACAATGCCCAAGAGTAAGACTATGTTCTTGTACAACTTGAAGTAAGAAAATGGTGGACTTGTGAGAGTTGACTTGGTAAAGCAGGCTGGCATCCTCCTCTCTGTCAGTTGCTTTGTTGCTTTGCCCTGTGTTCATTTGGAGATACAGTGGAGTGGTTTTTTTTCTCATCAATGTTTTCCCCCTTATCTCTCTCACTATAAACTCTTGAAGTTGTAGAGATTATTTTTCAATTTTCTAACCTTCCTCCTGGAGAGTGTTTTTCGCCATCCTCATCAACACAGCAAGATATCACATTCCCTGAGCTTCGGTTCAGTTTACCGTTTTATAAGTGATTAAGCACACTTTTGTGCAGTTGAAATCAAAGGGAAAAGTATTTCAGAGAACAACTGTGTAATTACTTATATGTTTGCCTGTGGGCTTTTCTCACTACCACAATCAATGATTCTGTCCTCTGAAATGATAAATAATAAGTAACCTAGGGCTAGAGGCTAAATGGATTTAGGAGAGCAAATCAGATTTTTCACCTTTGAAAGAGTGTAGGAAACATTTTTAACAACAATGGACATATTAATGAGTCTCAGACACATATTAACATGTTTTAAATGAGCTGAAAAATAACCAAGACGTAAGCTACCTGAGCTCCAACAATTTTAGTACTATAGAGTAAAGAAAGGCAGATGGCCTTCTTAACAATCTAAAACGCCAAGGTATTCAAAGCAACTTCCAATTTATATTTTGTCTGGTGCTCTCCTTTTTTGATATATCAAACCAGTATATTTTCAAACAACCATGTCATTTGCTGACTTCAAGCTAAAGGGATTATGCAAAAAGCATGTCTTTCTTGTACCTCCAAGATATGAAACAAAGCATGAGGCATCGGCCAGGAAAAGCAAATGTGGCATCTCTGCTGTATACTGCTTTTGGCAAATGAGGCTGGATCATCCTCCGGCAATTTCTGTAGGAACTGGATGAAAGAAAATGATTGGATTTTCAAGTGACTATAGCCTATATCTCCTATAGCTGTGGCAATGGCCCTGCGATCCTCCAATCTAACCTTCGTTTTTTTTTTGCCATGTCTTATAATAAGATCTGCATTGATTAGTAATGCCCTCTCAGTAACAACCAGTTAATTAAATGTGAGCAATAGTTCCCATGCTGAATAATTGCTTTGTAATTAGTAAACCAAATAGGAAATCAAACTGAAAGGAAAATCTATAGATGGGAATATGGAGGCAAATACATGGGTTTATGTAAGCAAGACCCCCCCTTGGAGAACCAAGGAATATAAAGAGGAATCCATAATATTTACTTAATAAAAGCCTTAAAGAGGCTGAATGGAACTTTTGGCTTTGGGGCTGTTGAGACAAAAGGAGTCGCCCAAATGGACAAAAAATATTATCCATAAATTACCTCATTGGAGAGAAACGGGCAAACCGCTTCCCTCAGCCATGAGCATTTTTTTTTCATGAAATAAGAAATCCTTCCTGTTCTATCTTGTATCTTTAAGAGTATTAGTGTTGTAATTATACTTATTACATGTCATTGTATTTTTATAAGTGTTGTAATTATACTTATTACATGTCATTGTATTTTTATAGTCTTTTCATATGGCATAGTCATTTAGTTTTACATAAAATGGTCGCTCTTACCTGAGATAATGGAAGCGAGACGGAATGCATCAGGGTGGCGAACAGGCATCACAGGTTCATAAGGGGATGTTTCATAAAACTCTCGACCTGGGAAAACAGTCAAGTTCAAGTTTAATTTGTCACATGCATAACTACAGTGAACTGCTTAACTTGCAAGCCCTATCAAACAGTGGGGTATTCAATATAAAATATTATAACTAATAAAAATAAGAAATGAAAAAAGGAGAAATAAGAGAGGAAACCAGCCACTGCTCATGACCTGGCTCATACCATCCCTACCACCGTAGCGTGGTGGTGGCAGCATCATGCTGTGGGGATGTTTTTCAGTAGCAGGGACTGGGAGACTAGTCAGGATCAGGGAAAGATGAACGGAGTGCATTCGGAAAGTATTGAGACCCCTTCACTTTTCTACATTTTGTTACGTTACAGCCTTATTCTAAAATGTAAGAAAAAAATCCTCAATCTACACACAATACCCCCTAACGATGAAGCAAAAAATGATTTTTAGAAATGTTTGCAAATTTATTAAAGATAAAAAACAGATAAACCTAATTTACATAAGTATTCAGACCCTTTGGTATGAGACTCGACATTGAGCTCAGGTGCATCCTGTTTCTATTGACCCTCCTTGAGATGTTTCTACAACTTGATTGGAGTCCACCTGTGGTAAATGTAATTGATTGGACATGATTTGGACACCTGTCTATATAAGGTCCCACAGTTGACAGTGCATGTCAGAGCAAAAACCAAGCCATGAGGTCGAAGGAATTGTCCTTAGAGCTCAGAGACAGGTTTGTGTCGAGGCACAGATCTGGGGAAGGATACCAAAATATTTCTGCAGCATTGAAGGTCCCCAAGAATTCAGTGGCCTCCATCATTCTTAAATGGAAGAAGTTTGGAATCACTAACACTCTTCCTAAAGCTGGTAGCCCGGCCAAACTTAGTAATCAGGGGAGAAGGACGTTGGTCAGGGAGTTGACCAAGAACCCGATGGTCACTCTGACAGAGCTCTAGAGTTCCTCGACCCTAAGCACAAAGCCAAGACAATGCAGGAGTGGCTTCAGGACAAGTCTCTGAATGTCCTTGAGTGGCCCAGCCAGAGCCCGGACTTGAACCCAATCGAACATCTCCGGAGAGACCTGAAAATAGCTGTGCAGCGACGTTCCCTATCCAACCTTTCAGAGCTTGAGAGGATCTGCAGAGAAGAATGGGAGAAACTCCCCAAATACAGGTGTGCCAACCTTGTAGCGTTATACCCAAGAAGACTTGAGGCTGTAATCGCTGCCAAAGGTGCTTAAACAAAGTACTGAGTAAAAGTTCTGAACACTTATGTAAATGTGACATACACGTTTTTTTGCAAACATTTCTAAAAACCTGTTTTTGCTTTGTCATCATGGGGTATTGTGTGTAGATTGATGAGGTAAAAAAACAATTGAATCAATTTTAGAATAAGGCTGTAACGTAACAAAATGTGGAAAAAGTCAAGGGGTCTGAATACTTTCCGAATTCACTGTAGGGTCAGTGCCAGTACCAAATGTACAATGTGCAGGGATACTGGAGTATTTGAGGTAGATATGTTCATGTAGGCAGGGATTAGGAGAAAGTGACAAGAAGCCGGATATATTTTTAAAATAAAATAATATACAGTATGATGAAAAAGTTTTTGATAACACTGAAAATGAAAGTATGCTCACACCCATATAATATAGTGGCACATGAATTACAGGGTATGTGTAGAGGTGCATTAAATAAAGGAATACACACATGCAGACACAGTATGATCTCAAAATATATCAAAAGTTGTTAACCTTCACATGTTTCTAAGGCAAGGAGTCATGGTTTTAGAATCATTGCACATGATAATACCAGTTTTTCTGTGCTATAGCAATGAGCAATTATCTACTGTATAGTGTACCTAAAATGTTAATAACAGAAACCAGTGAAGGTTGAATTCTACAGATGTTGTCAACTTTAGTTTTTGGCTCTTAATTGGTCTGTCTAACCAATAACACATTTTACACCCTGAAGATTTCAATAGTGTGAACAGTTGGCTAATTTTGTGATATGCAAAGCAGATCGTTCACCACGGTCAGATAATTTCCTTTTGGAAAGAACATTTGGCCATGGTGTTCTGTGGTTTGGGTCAGGCAGCCTCCAACGCTGAACTGCCAGGGCTATGTTTGTAAAAAATGTCAAATTAGCACTCAACTGACTGCACTACTCCCCTGTGACTCTCTCTCAGAAGCCCCTAATCCTGCGTTTAAAATTCACAGCCATTCGGTGTGATTCAGACAAACCCTCCAGTGTGTAATAGCTTTTGCATTTTGATCTTAACAGAAACACAGCAAGGCTGTTGTGGGACAGACAGGGAGCCCACCGCAGCAAATGAGAAAATCCTAAATCTGTGGGGAGATGTGAAGCTCAGTGGATAACCCTCCAATCAATAGATATCACCATTTTGTTTATCACACCGCTCCGTGCTGATGCTACTTCAATGGAAGGTAGTGTGTGCTTCACTTATGTTTGCATGCACTACTGTAAGTTGCTCTGGATAAGAGTGTCTGCGAAATGACTAATGTAAATGTATAATGTGTTGATCATGTTGTACACTACGGTGCATTTTTCATTATCAGGCTGCGGATCAGGCGGAATAAAAAACATAGCCTTGAAAATTTCACTGAATATTTTTATTTTACCTTTATTTAGGCAAGTCGGTTAAGAACAAATTCTTATTTTTAATGACGGCCTA
The DNA here is from genome assembly GCF_034236695.1 of Oncorhynchus nerka. Taxonomy (NCBI): domain Eukaryota; kingdom Metazoa; phylum Chordata; class Actinopteri; order Salmoniformes; family Salmonidae; genus Oncorhynchus; species Oncorhynchus nerka. The sequence continues at coordinate 23,267,368 of NC_088422.1, read as the reverse complement.
GGAACAGTGGGATAACTGCCTGTTCAGGGGCAGAACGACAGATTTGTACCTTGTCAGCTCGGGCGTTTGAATTTGCAACCTTCCGGTTACTCGTCAAACACTCTAACCACTAAGCTACCCTGCCACCCCAATTAATAACACAGTCTTATGTGGGTTCACAGTACGTTTGTTGAAAGCAAAACCGAGGCATTGTATTACGATACATTATCTTAGTATCCTAAAGAACAAAGGGAGAAACTACAGTAAAACAGCTATGGAAATACACCACTTTATAGAAGTCAAACTAAAGATGGTTTACAATAATGCCAAATGTCTAAAAGACAGGGGTGGAAGTCACGCAACGCTATCTCCTCCCAAGGAGCCATCGTTAGTAGACACGAGGAGTTGCTTCGCAGTCTGATAGAAGGGTTCTAAGATATGGCCAAACGTCACGACCTAGCATTGGACGCATTGTGGGAGAAATTCTGTGTGTTTCCTACCAGGCAGCCTACCACGACTGAAACCTCCCAGCCCCTCAGTAACCCAACTGGGAGCAGCGCCATCACCCCGGTTTTCCGGGAACCCTGCTTACCTCCCTCGGAGCGCTACGATGGTGATTCCAGAACCTGCCTGGCCTTTCTCTCCTAGTGCTCCCTCGTTTTCGAGCTGCAGCCTTCTTCATTCCCCTCGGACTGCTCGAAGATAGCGTACATTATCACGCTGATGTCCGGGAGGACACTCGCCTGGGCCATGGCGGTGTGGGAGCAGCAATCTGCCATCTGCCTCAGTTTGGAGATATTCGTGGCGGAGGTGAGAAGTTTGACGCTCCAGTGTCCGGGAGAGAGGCTGCCTGGAAGATACTCCAGCTTTGGCAGGACTCCCTCAGTGTGGCAGACTATGTGGTGGAGTTCCGCACGCCAGCAGAGGATGGTACTTGGAACCCGGAAGCGCTGTTCAACACGTTCCTGCATGGATTATCGGAGGAGGTAAAGGATGAGCTGGCAGCCCGAGAACTTCCGACTGATCTCGACTCACTCATCACTTTAACCATCCGGATCGATGGTTGGCTATGGGAACGTATGAGGGAGAAGAGGTCCAATTGTGGTCCCAATCGCTCACTCAAGGATCCCACCTTGCATCTGAACTAAGGAAGTCCCCGGCGTCTACGTCCCCGAGAGGATCCGAGCTTACCCAAGTCCCTCCAAGAGCCTCCGGAGACTGCCGATTCAGCTCTTCCTAAGCCGATGCAGCTCAGCAGGGCTAGGCTGTCTCCAGCCAAACGGGTACGCAGACTTGAGACCAAGAGTTGTCTATACTGCAGTACTGCCAGTCACAATGTGTCTGCCTGTCCCTTCAACAGACCTAGCTCATTCGTAAGAGTGAATACTCTGGTGGGCATCACAGACAATTTCTCATCTCCCCTTGCTCACCCCCCTCTCCATGCCATACTGCGGTGGGGCGACCAGTCCAAGTCTCTCCAGGTACTCATCGACTTGGGGCCGAAGTGAGTCTCATGGACCTTACCCTGGCATCCGAACTGGGCATCCCCACTCAACCCCTCTCCATTCCCATGACTGAATGCCCCTTGTCTCCTGTTTCCAGGCCCACCCCTCTCCCCCATCTCATTGACGGACGACCGGAGCACATGGTGAGATGTCTCCTGAGGGTTTGACCTCGGGGCAGGGGATTCCAGTACCTGGTTGACTGGGAGGGTTATGGCCCAGAGAGAGGAGAGGTGCTGAGCCTCTGTTAGGTACATCCTGGACCCAGGACTCATCTCTGAGTTCCAGCGCTGGCACCCTGCTCAACCAGGTATGCGCCCAAGTAGGATGCCAGGTGACGTCCCTAGAGGGGTGGTACCGTTACGCCTTGATCTGTTTCACCTGTCCTTGTGCTTCTCTCCACCCCCCTCCAGGTGTCGCCCATCTTCCCCACTTATCCCCTGGGTATTTTACCTGTTTTCTGTCTGTGCCAGTTCGTCTTGTTTGTTCAAGCCTACCAGCGTTTTGTGTCTCAGCTTCTGCTTTTTCCAGTCTCTTTTCTCGCCCTCTTGGTTTTGAGCTCTGCCTGTCCTGACTCTGAGCCCGCCTGCCTGACCCTGAGCCTGCCTGCCGTAAGGTACCTTTGCCCCTACTCTGGATTACCGACCCATGCCTGCCTCGACCTATCGTTTGCCTGCCCCTGTTACAATAAACATTGTTACTTCTACACCGTCTGCACTTGGGTCTTACCTGAAACACCTGCTCTTTCCATGACATGGACTGACCAGGTGAATCTTTGTGAAAGCAGTGAGCACTTATTGATGTCACTTGTTAAATCCATTTCAATCAGTGTAGATGAAGGGGAGAAGATTTAAGCCTTGAGACATGGATTGTGTATGCATGCCATTCAGAGGTTGAATTGGCAAGACAAAAGCTTTAAGTGCCTTTGAACGGGGTATGGTAGTAGTTGTCAGGTACACCAATTTCAGTGTGTCAAGGACTGCAATGCTGCTGGGTTTCTCACACTCAACAGGGGTTTGGACCTGACCATGGAACCTGACCAGGACATCAGACAAAAGTATGTGGATAGACATTCAAATTACTGGATTTGGCTATTTTAGCCACACCCGTTGCTGATAGGTGTATAAAAATCGAGCACTCCGCCATGCAATCTCCAAAAACAAACATTGTCAGCAGAATGGCCTCACTTCCGGCGCCGACAGAGATGGCTGCCTCGCTTCGCGTTCCTAGGAAACTATGCAGTATTTAGTTTTTATACGTGTTATTTCTTACATTGGTACCCCAGGTAATCTTAGGTTTCATTACATACAGTCGGGAGGAACTATTGGATATAAGAGCAACGTCAACTCACCTCACATTACGACCAGGAATACAACTTACCTGAAGCTGATCCTCTGTTTTGCCCACCACAATGGATCGGATCCCAGCCGGCGAACCAAAACAACGTAAAAGGGGCAGACGAAGTGGTCTTCTGGTCAGGCTCCGTAGACGGGCACATCATGCACCGCTCCCGAGCATACTACTCGCCAATGTCCAGTCTCTTGACAACAAGGTAGATGAAATCCGAGCAAGGGTTGCATTCCAGAGAGACATAAGAGACTGTAACGTTCTTTGCTTCACGGAAACATGGCTCACTCGAGACACGCTATCGGAGTCGGTACAGCCAGCTGGTTTCTTCACGTATTGCGCCGACAGAAACAAGCATCTTTCCGGTAAGAAGAAGGGCGATTATAATCTCAGCTGCATATATTCCCCCCCAAGCAGACACATCGATGGCCCTGAACGAACTTCATTTGACTCTATGTATACTGGAAACCACATATTCTGAGGCTGCATTCATTGTAGCTGGGGATTTTAACAATGCTAATCTGAAAACAAGACTCCCTAAATTCTATCAGCATATCGATTGTGCAACCAGGGCTGGTAAAATCCTGGATCATTGTTATTCTAACTTCCGCGACACATATAAGGCCTTCCCCCGCCCTCCTTTCGGAAAAGCTGACCACGACTCCATTTTGTTGCTCCCAGCCTATAGACAGAAACTAAAAAAGGAAGCTCACACGCTCAGGTCTGTTCAAACCTGGTCCGACCAATCTGATTCTACTCTTCAAGATTGCTTCGATCATGTGGACTGGGATATGTTCCGCATTGCGTCAAACAACATAGACGAATACGCTGATTCTGTGAGCGAGTTTATTAGCAAGAGCATTGGCGATGTCGTACACACAGCAACTGTTAAAACATTCCCAAACCAAAAACCGCGGATTGATGGCAGCATTCGGTTAAAAATGAAAGCGCAAACCACTGCTTTTAATCAGGGCAAGGTGACCGGAAACATGACAGAATACAAACAGTGTAGCTATTCCCTCCGCAAGGCAATCAAACAAGCTAGCGTCAGTATAGAGACAAAGTAGAGTCTCAATTCAACGACTCAGACACGAGGTACGTGGCGGATCCACAGTCAATCACGGATTACAAAAAGAAAACCAGCCCCGTCGCGGACCAGGATGTCTTGCTCCCAGACAGACTAAACAACTTCGTTGCTCGCTTTGAGGACAATACAGTGCCACTGACACGGCCCGCTACCAAAACCGGCGGACTCTCCTTCACTGCAGCCGATGTGAGTAAAACATTTAAACGTGTTAACCCTCGCAAGGCGGCAGGCCCAGACGGCATCCGCAGCCGCGTCCTCAGAGCATGCGCAGACCAGCTCGCTGGTGTGTTTATTGACATATTCAATCAATCCTTATCCCAGTCTGCTGTTCCCACATGCTTCAAGAGGGCCACCATTGTTCCTGTTCCCAAGAAAGCTAAAGTAACTGAGCTAAATGACTACCGCCCCGTAGCACTCACTTCCGTCATCATGAAGTGCTTTGAGAGACTAATCAAGGACCATATTACCTCCACCCTACCTGACACCCTAGACCCACTCCAATTTGCTTACCGCCCCAATAGGTCCCCCCTACCCCCCTATCCACATTGACGGGACAGTAGTGGAGAGGGTAGTAAGTTAAGTTCCTCGGCGTACACATCACGGACCAACTGAATTGGTCCACCCACACAGACAGCATGGTGAAGAAGGTGCAGCAGCACCTCTTCAACCTCAGGAGGCTGAAGAAATGTGGCTTGTCACCAAAAGCACACAAACTTTTACAGATGCACAATCGAAAGCATCCTGGACACCTACACACGATGTCACAGGAAGGCCATAAAGATCATCAAGGACAACAACCACCCAAGCCTGTTCACCCCGCTATCATCCAGAAGGCGAGGTCAGTACAGGTGCATCAAAGCAGGGACCGAGAGACTGAAAAACAGCTTCTATCTCAAGGCCATCAGACTGTTAAATAGCCACCACTAACATTGAGTGGCTGCTGCCAACATACTGACTCAACTCCAGCCACTTTAATAGTGTAAAAATGGATGAAAAATGTATCACTAGCCACTTTTAACAATGCCACTTCATATAATGTTTACATACCCTACATTTGTAACGGTTGTCGTCGGGAGAAGGAGAATAGGACTAAAGAGCAGCGTGGTACGTATTCATAATGATATTTGAATAACGATGAATATTGGAACAAAAACAACAAACAAACAGTTCTGCAAGGTGCAACAAAAACACTAAACAGAAAATAACTACCCACACCCATAGTGGAAAAACAGGCTGCCTAAGTATGGTTCTCAATCAGAGACAACATTTGCCAGCTGCCTCTGATTGGGAACCATACCAGGCCGAACACATAGAAATAGAAAATATAGAACACAAAACATAGAACGCCCACCCCAACTCACGCCCTGACCAAACTAAAATAGAGACAATAAAAAGTAACTAAGGTCAGGACGTGACAACATTACTCATCTCATATGTATATACTGTACTCGATACCATCTACTGCATCTTGCCTATGCCGTTCTGTACCATCACTCATTCATATATTTTTATGTACATATTCTTCATCCCTTTACACTTGTGTGTATAAGGTAGTTGTTGTGAAATTGTTAGGTTAGATTACTCGTTGGTTATTACTGCATTGTCGGAACTTGAAGCACAAGCATTTCGCTACACTCGCATTAACATCTGCTAACCATGTGTATGTGACAAATCAAATTTGATTTGAAGAGCTCAGTGACTTTCAACGTGGCACAGTCATACTATAGGATGCCACCTTTCCAACAAATCAGTTGGTCAAATTTCTGCCCTGCTAGAGCTACCCCGGTAAACTGTAAGTGCTGTTATTGTGAAGTGGAAACGTCTAGGAGCAGCAACGGCTCAGCCGCAAAGTGGTAGGCCAGACAATCTCACAGAATGGGACCGCTGAGTGCTGAAGCGTGTAGCATGTAAAAAAATGTTGTCCTTGGTTGCAACACTCACTACCGAGGTCCAAACTACCTCTGGAAGCAAAGTAAGCACAATAACTGTTCATCAGGAGCTTCGTGAAATGGGTTTCCATGGCTGAGCAGCCGCACACAATCCTAAGATCACCATGCGTAATGCCAATCATGGAGTGGTGTAAAGCTCGCCACAGTTTAACTCTGGAGCAGTGGAAACGCGTTCTCTGGAGGGATTAATCATGCTTCACCATCTGGCAGTCCGACAGACAAATTTGGGTTTGGCAGATGCCAGGAGAACGCTACCTGCCCCAATGCATAGTGCCAACTGTAAAGTTTGGTGGATGAGGAATAATGGTCTGGGGCTGTTTTTCATGGTTCAGACTAGGCCCCTTAGTTCCAGTGAAGGGAAATCTTAACACTACAGCATACAATGACGTTCTAGAAAATTCTGTGCTTCCAACTTTGTAGCAACAGTTTGGGAAGGCCCTTTCCTGTTTCAGCATGACAATGCCCATGTGCACAAAGCGAGGTCCATACAGAAATGTTCTGTTGAGATCGGTGAACTTGACTGACTTGCACAGAGCCCTGACCTCAACCCCATCGAACACATTTTGGATGAATAGGATAGCCGACTGCGAGCCAGACCTAATCGCCCAACATCAGTGCCCGACCTCACTAATGCTCTTGTGGGTGAATCGAAGCAAGTCCCCACAGCAATGTTCCAACATCTAATGGGTAGCCTTCCCAGAATATTTGAGGCTGTTATAGCAGCAAAGGGGGGACCAACTCCATATTAATACCCATGATTTTGGAATGAGATGTTCGATGAGAAGGTGTCCACATACCTTTGGTCATGTAGTGTACATTGCTATGGGAAAGTAGTCAACCTGTTGTAAGGTGTTGCAGAGGGGTGCCAGCAGTCATACCACCCTACATCCCATTGCTTGCTTCTCCCTGAAACTAAGCCTGGTCAATACTTGGATGGGAGACTAGAATATGCTGGATGAGACGGAGACCCAGTGTGCGCGTCTCAATCTCTTCCAGTATTGCCAGTTGTGATACTGGCGTACCTGGAACGACACTATTTGGTATAAACGGCGTTAAAGAGCGCAGACAGACTCCTATGCTTTCTAAGAATAGAATATGCTAAATGTGGTGTTGGAGGGCCATAATACGGTACTTGTCCCTCTGGGAAAGGGAGTTCTTGATGAAACTACACAGCATAAGCTGCCCTGCTTCAGATGAGACATTAAATGGGATGCCCTGAATCTCTGTGATCATTAAAATAGCCATGGCATTTGTCACAAAAGTAGGAGGTTAAACCCAGTGTCTGGGCTAGTAAAAAGTTAAGCCCAGTGTCTGGGCTAGTAGAAGGTTAACCCCAGTGTCTGAGCTATTGGGAGGTTAACCCCAGTGTCTGGGCTAGTAAAAGATTAACCCCAGTGTCTGGGCTAGTAGAAAGTTAACCCCAGTGTCTTGGCTAGAAAAAGGTTAACCCCAGTGTCTGGGCCAGTAAGAGGCTAACCCCAATGTCTGGGCTAGTAGGAGGCTAACCTCAGTGTCTGGGCCAGTAGGAGGATAACCTCAGTGTCTGGGCTAGTAGGAGGTTAACCCCAGTGTCTGGGCTAGTAGGAGGTAAACCCCAGTGTCTGGGCTAGTAGGAGGTTAACCCCAGTGTCTGGGCCAGTAGGAGGCTATCCCCAGTGTCTGGGCTAGTAGGAGCCTAACCCCAGTGTCTGGGCTAGTAGGAGGTTAACCGAAGTGTCTGGGCTAGCGGAAGGTTAACCCCAGTGGCTGGGCTAGTAGAAGGTTAACCCCAGTGGCTGGGCTAGCGGAAGGTTAACCCCAGTGGCTGGGCTAGTAGAAGGTTAACCCCAGTGTCTGGGCTAGGAGAAGGTTAACCCCAGTGGCTGGGCTAGTAAAAGGTTAACCCCAGTGGCTGGGCTAGGAGAAGGTTAACCCCAGTGGCTGGGCTAGGAGAAGGTTAACCCCAGTGTCTGGGCAAGTAGAATGTTAACCCCAGTGTCTGGGCTAGTAGAAAGTTAACCCCAGTGTCTGGGCTAGTAGAATATTAAACCCAGTGTCTGGGCTAGTAGAATATTAACCCCAGTGTCTGGGCTAGTAGAAGGTTAACCCCAGTGTCTGGGCTAGTAGAATATTAACCCCAGTGTCTGGGCTAGTAGAATATTAACCCCAGTGTCTGGGCTAGTAGAATATTAACTCGTGTCTGGGCTAGTAGAAGGTTAACCCCAGTGTCTGGGCTACTAGAATATTAACCCCAGTGTCTGGGCTAGTAGAATATTAACCCCAGTGTCTGGGCTCGTAGAATATTAACTCCAGTGTCTGGGCTAGTAGAATATTAACCCCAGTGTCTGGGCTAGTAGAATATTAACCCCAGTGTCTGGGCTAGTAGAATATTAACTCCAGTGTCTGGGCTAGTAGAATATTAACCCCAGTGGCTGGGCTAGGAGAATATTAACCCCAGTGTCTGGGCTAGTAGAATATTAACCCCAGTGTCTGGGCTAGTAGAATATTAACCCCAGTGTCTGGGCTAGTAGAATATTAACCCCAGTGTCTGGGCTAGTAGAATATTAACCCGTGTCTGGGCTAGTAGAATATTAACCCCAGTGGCTGGGCTAGTATAATATTAACCCCAGTGTCTGGGCTAGTAGAATATTAACTCCAGTGTCTGGGCTAGTAGAATATTAACCCCAGTGTCTGGGCTAGTAGAATATTAACTCCAGTGTCTGGGCTAGTAGAATATTAACTCCAGTGTCTGGGCTAGTAGAATATTAACTCCAGTGTCTGGGCTAGTAGAATATTAACTCCAGTGTCTGGGCTAGTAGAATATTAACCCCAGTGTCTGGGCTAGTAGAATATTATCTCCAGTGTCTGGGCTCGTAGAATATTAATTCCAGTGGCTGGGCTAGGAGAATATTAACCCCAGTGTCTGGGCTAGTAGAATATTAACCCCAGTGTCTGGGCTAGTAGAATATTAGCCTCAGTGTCTGGGCTAGTAGAATATTAACCCCAGTGTCTGGGCTAGTAGAATATTAACTCCAGTGTCTGGGCTAGTAGAATATTAACTCCAGTGTCTGGGCTAGTAGAATATTAACTCCAGTGTCTGGGCTAGTAGAATATTAACCCCAGTGTCTGGGCTAGTAGAATATTAACTCCAGTGTCTGGGCTAGTAGAATATTAACTCCAGTGTCTGGGCTAGTAGAATATTAACTCCAGTGTCTGGGCTAGTAGAATATTAACTCCAGTGTCTGGGCTTCCAGAGGGACATCAGATTCTGCAACACACTCTGTTTTTCTGAGACATGATTTATCTCAACATCTAAACAGATGATATACAAGCAGCGGGTTTTACAGTTCATCGAGAGAATAGGAAGCGGGCTCTCTCTGGCAAGAACAAAGGCGGTGGTGTCTGCTCCATGACCAATACTAAGTGGTACGATCGGGGATACACAATTTGTGAGCTTCTCCTGTTCCGACTTGGAATACTTTGTCATCAATGATCACCTTTTTTACATTCCAAGAGTTCTCAGGGATTATCACCACAGCTGTGTACATCCCTCCCCAAGTCAACATCAAAAATGCTCTCAATGATCTTCATTGGACCCTGAACAAACTGGAGACTGCGCACCTGAGGGTGGCATTAATTGTTGCGGGGTACTTGTAACAAAAGGTCCATGCTCCCGAATTACTATAAACATGCAGCTCACAAGTGGCACAGCGGTTTAAGCCACTGCATCTCAGCGCTAGAGGTGTCATTATACACCCTGGTTCAATCCCGAGTTGTATCACAACTGGCTGTGACCGGGAGCCCAAAAGGGTGGCGCACAGTGTCGTTTGGCTGGGGTAGGCCGTCATCGTAAAATAAGAATGTGTTCTTAAGTGACTTGCATGGTTAAATTAAGGTTAAAACAAAACACTGACTGTCCAACTCATGAAAATTCCACTCTTGACCACTGCTACACACCTTTTTAACAAGGGTATAAGGTCCTCCTTTCGGCAAATTTGACCACGACTCCTGACTCCATTTTTCTCAGCCTTGCCTATAAACAAAGATTCAAGGGGGAAATTTCGGTGGTCAGGTCAGTACAATGCTGGTCTGACGAATTAGAATTCCAAGAATGTTTTGACCATGTGGACTGGAATATGTTCCGGGGCACCTCTGGGGATAACATCAATGAATACACCGACTCAGTCACCGTATTCATAAAAAAATGTATAGATGATGTGATACCGATGGTGTCTTTCAAAACTTACTCAAATCAAAAACAGTGGATTCATGGAAGCCTTGTCTGGAAACTGAAGGAGCGAGATGCTGCTTATAAACACGACAAGGAGACCAGGGACAAGTGTATGGTTAAACAGTACAGTACGCTGCCTTACTGGATGAGCTAAAGCCCTTTTTTTCAAGGGTTGAGCATAACGACACTGAGCTGCCGAGGAAAGGTTCTGAAGATAACAAGGGCTATGTGCTTATGGTCTCCACGGAGGACGTATGTATTTCATTCAATCATGTTAACCCTCACGCGGCTGCTGGCCGCACCCTCAGAGCATGTGCAGACCAGCTAGCTGCTGTGTTTTCTGACATTGTGTTATCCCCACCTGCTTCAAGATGTCCACTCTCATCCCGTGCTCAAAAATGGGAAAGTAACTGAACTGAATAACCACTGACCCGTAGCACTCACTTCCGTCACCATGAAGTTCTTTGACAGGCTAGTCAAAGACCACATCCCCTCCTCCCTCCCCGACACACTCAACCCTCCTCAAATCGCCTACCACCCGACAGATCCAATGACAACGCAATCGCCATTGCACTGCAAACTGCCCTCACAATGCAAACTGCCCTCACCCACCTGGACAGAAGGAATGAATAGAGTTGAAGTCGGAAGTTTACGTAAACCTTAGCCAAATACATTTAAACTCTGTTTTTCACAATTCCTGACATTTAATCCTAGTAAAAATTCCCTGTTTTAGGTCAGTTAGGATAACCACTTTAGTTTAAGAATGTGAAATGTCAGAATAATAGTAGAAATAATTATTTATTTCAGCTTTTATTTCATTCATCACATTCCCAGTGGGTCAGAAGTTTACATATACCCAATTAGCATTTGGTAGCATTGCCTTTAAATTGTTTAACTTGGGTCAAACCTTTTGGGTAGCCTTCCACAAGCTTCAATATAACCACATAATTTCTCTACCTCATGATGCCATCTATTTTGTGAAGTGCACCTGTCCCTCCTGCAGCAAAGCTCCCCGACAACATGATGCTGCCACCCCTGTGCTTCACGGTTGGGATGGTGTTCTTCGGTTTGCAAGCCTCCCCCTTTTTCCTCCAAACATAACGATGGTCATTATGGCCAAACAGTTCTATTTTTGTTTCATCAGACCAGAGGACATTTCTCCAAAAAGTACCATCTTTGTCCCCATGTGCAGTTGCAAACCGTAGTCTGGCCTTTTTATGGCAGTTTTGGAGCAGTGGATTCTTCCTTGCTGAGTGGCCTTTCAGGTTATGTCGATATAGGACTCGTTTTACTATGGATCTGTCAGTAAAAATGTTTGGGAAAAAATACTTGTGTCATACACAAAGTAGATGTCCTAACCAACTTGCCAGAACTATAGTTTGTTAACAAGAAATTTGTGGAGTGGTTGAAAAACGGGTTTTAACCTAAGTGTATGTAAACTTCCGACTTCAACTGTATGTGAGGACCCCCCCCCCCCCCCCCATTAAAGGTTGCTTTGCTATTCTTAGACAGCGGAATGACCATTGCCCCCCTCCAGCCCTGAGGGTACACACCGTCTTCTTGGTTTAAATTGAAGATGTGGCAAACAGGAGTCGCAATGTATTCCGCTACCAACCTCAGCAATTTACCATCCAGGTTGTCGGTAACAGGTGGCTTCTCCTTATATATAAATAGCAAACAAAATCCCTCTTCTACACCAACATTGCGGAACTCAAAAGTACAGTGCTTGTGTTTCATTACTTGGTCCGATATGCATGAATATGAAGGCTCAGCGTTTGTTGTTTGCATGTCATGCCAAAGTTAGCTAATCTTGTCAACAGAAAAGTTATTAAAGTGTTTGGCAATATTAAAGGGTTTTGTTATGAACAAGCCATCTGCCTCAATGGGTAGTAGAAGGTTAACCCCAATGTCTGGGCAACTAAAAGGTTAACCCCAGTGTCCAGGCTAGTAGGAGGTTACCCCAGTATGAGATAGTAGGGGGGTTAACCCCAGTATCCGGGCTAAATTCTAGCTTCTCATACTAAAGTGTGGCCACCTTATCATCCCTAGCTTCCAAATGACACATTCAACCCCTCTCGGATATCATGGATATATTGACACTAGTGGATATATGGAGGCTTAAATATCCTGACTTAGTGAGATATACATGGTGGAGGCTCATGGTGGAAATTCAATCAAATCCTATTGGATGATAACTTGTTTTTAACTAGGACAGAAAAATTAACATAGGTACAGCAAATCCCCTTATTGTATGGGACACTTTTAAATCACACAATTTAGTAGTCATTTCTAAAACAAAAGCAATTTAGGTCAAAAGAGTTCATATTAACAAAGGAAATGGACGGACTAACAGTACAGATCGATAGCAACAAAAACTGTACCATAGAGGCACAGAATAAGTTAGATGAAAAACTAAAAGAACAGGAGGAACTTATTCAAGAAAGCTCAAGTATAACATACATTACCATTCATTGGGTTTGGGGTCACTTAGAAATGTCCTTGTTTTTGTCCATTAAAATAACATCAAATTGATCAGAAATACAGTGTAGACATTGTTAATGTTGTAAATGTCTATTGTAGCTGGAAACTGATGATTTTTAATGGAATATCTACATAGGCATACAGAGGCCCATTATCAGCAACCATCACTCCTGTGTTCCAATGCACGTTGTGTTAGCTAATCCAAGTTAATAATTTTAAAAGGCTAATTGATCATTAGAAAACCCTTTAGCAAGTATGTTAGCACAGCTGAAAACTGTTGTGCTTATTAAAGAAGCAATAAAACTGGCATTTTTAGACTAGTTGAGTATCTGGAGCATCAGCATTTGTGGGTTCGATTACAGGCTCAAAATGGCTAGAAACAAATAACTTTCTTCTGAAACTCGTCAGTCTATTCTTGTTCTGAGAAATGAAGGCTATTCCATGCGAGAAATTTCTAAGAAACTGAAGATCTCGTACAACACTGTGTACTATTCACTTCACAGAACAGCGCAACCTGGCTCTAACCAGAATAAAAAGAGGAGTGGGAGGCCATGGTGCACAACTGAGCAAGAGGACAAGTACGTTAGAGTGTCTAGTTTAAGAAACAGATGCCTCACAAGTCCTCAACTGGCGGCTTCATTAAATAGTACCCGCAAAACACCAGTCTCAACATCTACAGTGAAGAGGCAACTCCGGGATGCTGGCCATGTAGACAGAATTGCTTTGTCCAGTGTCTGTGGTCTTTTGCCCATGTTGATCTTTTCTTTTTATTGGCCAGTCTGAGATTTTTGCCAAATTTGCCTAGAAGGCCAGCAGCCCGGAGTCGCCTCTTCACTGTTGACATTGAGACTGGTGTTTTGCGGTACTATTTAATGGTACTATTCTGTTGTATTCGGCTCATGTGACAAATACAATTTGATTTGATCTATACAGTTAATTCGGAAAGTATTCAGACCCCTTAATTTTTTCCATATTTTGATACATTAAAGCTTTGTTCTAAAATGGATTAAATATTTTTCCCTTATAAATCTACACATAATACCCCATAATGACAAAGGGTCTGAATACTTATGTAAATAAGGTATTTCATTTTCTTTATATATATATATATATATACATTTACATTACATTTAAGTCATTTAGCAGACGCTCTTATCCAGAGCGACTTACAAATTGGTGCATTCACCTTATGACATCCAGTGGAGCAGCCACTTTACAATAGTGCATCTAAATCTTTTAAGGGGGGTGAGAAGGATTACTTTATCCTATCCTAGGTATTCCTTAAAGATGTGGGGTTTCAGGTGTCTCCGGAAGGTGGTGATTGACTCCGCTGTCCTGGCGTCGTGAGGGAGTTTGTTCCACCATTGGGGGGCCAGAGCAGCGAACAGTTTTGACTGGGCTGAGCGGGAACTGTACTTCCTCAGTGGTAGGGAGGCGAGCAGGCCAGAGGTGGATGAACGCAGTGCCCTTGTTTGGGTGTAGGGCCTGATCAGAGCCTGGAGGTACTGAGGTGCCGTTCACCTCACAGCTCCGTAGGCAAGCACCATGGTCTTGTAGCGGATGCGAGCTTCAACTGGAAGCCAGTGGAGAGAGCGGAGGAGCGGGGTGACGTGAGAGAACTTGGGAAGGTTGAACACCAGACGGGCTGCGGCGTTCTGGATGAGTTGTAGTGGTTTAATGGCACAGGCAGGGAGCCCAGCCAACAGCGAGTTGCAGTAATCCAGACGGGAGATGACAAGTGCCTGGATTAGGACCTGCGCCGCTTCCTGTGTGAGGCAGGGTCGTACTCTGCGGATGTTGTAGAGCATGAACCTACAGGAACGGGCCACCGCCTTGATGTTAGTTGAGAACGACAGGGTGTTGTCCAGGATCACGCCAAGGTTCTTAGCGCTCTGGGAGGAGGACACAGTGGAGTTGTCAACCGTGATGGCGAGATCATGGAACGGGCAGTCCTTCCCGGGAGGAAGAGCAGCTCCGTCTTGCCGAGGTTCAGCTTGAGGTGGTGATCCGTCATCCACACTGATATGTCTGCCAGACATGCAGAGATGCGATTCGCCACCTGGTCATCAGAAGGGGGAAAGGAGAAGATTAATTGTGTGTCGTCTGCATAGCAATGATAGGAGAGACCATGTGAGGTTATGACAGAGCCAAGTGACTTGGTGTATAGCGAGAATAGGAGAGGGCCTAGAACAGAGCCCTGGGGGACACCAGTGGTGAGAGCACGTGGTGAGGAGACGGATTCTCGCCACACCACCTGGTAGGAGCGACCTGTCAGGTAGGACGCAATCCAAGCGTGGGCCGCGCCGGAGATGCCCAACTCGGAGAGAGTGGAGAGGAGGATCTGATGGTTCACAGTATCGAAGGCAGCCGATAGGTCTAGAAGGATGAGAGCAGAGGAGAGAGAGTTAGCTTTAGCAGTGCGGAGGGCCTCCGTGATACAGAGAAGAGCAGTCTCAGTTGAATGACTAGTCTTGAAACCTGACTGATTTGGATCAAGAAGGTCATTCTGAGAGAGATAGCGGGAGAGCTGGCCAAGGACGGCACGTTCAAGGGTTTTGGAGAGAAAAGAAAGAAGGGATACTGGTCTGTAGTTGTTGACATCGGAGGGATCGAGTGTAGGATTTTTCAGAAGGGGTGCAACTCTCGCTCTCTTGAAGACGGAAGGGACGTAGCCAGCGGTCAGGGATGAGTTGATGAGCGAGGTGAGGTAAGGGAGAAGGTCTCCGGAAATGGTCTGGAGAAGAGAGGAGGGGATAGGGTCAAGCGGGCAGGTTGTTGGGCGGCCGGCCGTCACAAGACGCGATTTCATCTGGAGAGAGAGGGGAGAAAGAGGTCAGAGCACAGGGTAGGGCAGTGTGAGCAGAACCAGCGGTGTCGTTTGACTTAGCAAACGAGGATCGGATGTCGTCGACCTTCTTTTCAAAATGGTTGACGAAGTCATCTGCAGAGAGGGAGGAGGGGGGAGGGGGAGGAGGATTCAGGAGGGAGGAGAAGGTGGCAAAGAGCTTCCTAGGGTTAGAGGCAGATGCTTGGAATTTAGAGTGGTAGAAAGTGGCTTTAGCAGCAGAGACAGAGGAGGAAAATGTAGAGAGGAGGGAGTGAAAGGATGCCAGGTCCGCAGGGAGGCGAGTTTTCCTCCATTTCCGCTCGGCTGCCCGGAGCCCTGTTCTGTGAGCTCGCAATGAGTCGTCGAGCCACGGAGCGGGAGGGGAGGACCGAGCCGGCCTGGAGGATAGGGGACATAGAGAGTCAAAGGATGCAGAAAGGGAGGAGAGGAGGGTTGAGGAGGCAGAATCAGGAGATAGGTTGGAGAAGGTTTGAGCAGAGGGAAGAGATGATAGGATGGAAGAGGAGAGAGTAGCGGGGAGAGAGAGCGAAGGTTGGGACGGCGCGATACCATCCGAGTAGGGGCAGTGTGGGAAGTGTTGGATGAGAGCGAGAGGGAAAAGGATACAAGGTAGTGGTCGGAGACTTGGAGGGGAGTTGCAATGAGGTTAGTGGAAGAACAGCATCTAGTAAAGATGAGGTCGAGCGTATTGCCTGCCTTGTGAGTAGGGGGAAGGTGAGAGGGAGAGGTCAAAAGAGGAGAGGAGTGGAAAGAAGGAGGCAGAGAGGAATGAGTCAAAGGTAGACGTGGGGAGGTTAAAGTCGCCCAGAACTGTGAGAGGTGAGCCGTCCTCAGGAAAGGAGCTTATCAAGGCATCAAGCTCATTGATGAACTCTCCGAGGGAACCTGGAGGGCGATAAATGATAAGGATGTTAAGCTTGAAAGGGCTGGTAACTGTGACAGCATGGAATTCAAAGGAGGCGATAGACAGATGGGTAAGGGGAGAAAGAGAGAATGACCACTTGGGAGAGATGAGGATCCCGGTGCCACCACCCCGCTGACCAGAAGCTCTCGGGGTGTGCGAGAACACGTGGGCGGACGAAGAGAGAGCAGTAGGAGTAGCAGTGTTATCTGTGGTGATCCATGTTTCCGTCAGTGCCAAGAAGTCGAGGGACTGGAGGGAGGCATAGGCTGAGATGAACTCTGCCTTGTTGGCCGCAAATCGGCAGTTCCAGAGGCTACCAGAGACCTGGAACTCCACGTGGGTCGTGCGCGCTGGGACCACCAGATTAGGGTGGCCGCGGCCACGCGGTGTGGAGCGTTTGTATGGTCTGTGCAGAGAGGAGAGAACAGGGATAGACAGACACATAGTTGACAGGCTACACAAGAAGCTACGCTAATGCAAAGGAGATTGGAATGACAAGTGGACTACACGTCTCGAATGTTCAGAAATTTGAGCTTACGTAGCAAGAATCTTATTGACTAAAATGATAAAAAATGATACAGTACTGCTGAAGTAGGCTAGCTGGCAGTGGCTGCGTTGTTGACTTTGTAGGCTAGCTGGCAGTGGCTGCGTTGTTGATTCGGGGGCTAGCTGGCTAGCTAGCAGTGTTGATTACGTTACGTTGCGTTAAAAGAACGACAATAGCTGGCTAGGTAACCTAGAAAATCGCTCTAGACTACACAATTATCTTTGATACAGAGACGGCTATGTAGCTAGCTACGATCAAACAAATCAAACCGTTGTACTGTAATGAAATGAAATGAAAATGTGATACTACCTGTGGAGCGAGGCGGAATGCGACCGGGTTGTTGAGTTCTAATCGGTAGATGTTGGCTAGCTGTTGGCTAGCTAGCAGTGTCTCCTACGTTAAGGACGACAAATAGCTGGCTAGCTAACCTCGGTAAATTAAGATAATCACTCTAAAAACTACACACTCTAAACTACACAATTATCTTGGATACGAAGACAGCAAAGACAACTATGTAGCTAGCTAACACTACACTAATCAAGTCGTTCAGTTGAGGGTAATAGTTTCTACAGTGCTGCTATTCTTATTGACTAAAATGATTAAAAATGATACAGTACTGCTGAAGTAGGCTAGCTGGCAGTGGCTGCGTTGTTGACTTTGTAGGCTAGCTGGCAGTGGCTGCGTTGTTGATTCAGGGGCTAGCTGGCTAGCTAGCAGTGTTGATTACGTTACGTTGCGTTAAAAGAACGACAATAGCTGGCTAGGTAACCTAGAAAATCGCTCTAGACTACACAATTATCTACACAATTATCTTTGATACAGAGACGGCTATGTAGCTAGCTATGTAGACGGTGGGCGTTAGCTAGCTGGCTAGCTGCTGGGCAGATACGTTAGGACGACGAAATACGATAATTACACAATTATCTTTGATACAAAGACGGCTATGTAGCTAGCTAAGAAGAAATTGCTAAGATTAGACAAATCAAACCGTTGTACTATAATGAAATGTAATGAAATGTAATGAAAAGTTATACTACCTGCAGACCGAAGTGCAGACCGAAGTGCGAATGCGACTGCTCGCTCCAACCCGGAAGTGAGGCTTTTTATATATATATATATATATATATATATATATATACACATTTGCAATAAATAAATAAATAATAAATTCCCTTCGTTAAATAAAATCCCTTTGTTATGGGGTTTTGTGTGTAGATTGCTGAGGATGTTTTATTTAATCCGTTTTAGAATAGGGCTGTAATGTAACAAAATGTGGGAAAAGTCAAGGGGTCTGAATACTTTCTGAAGGCACTGTATGTAGTGAGAAAGCAAAGACAGCCAGACAAACATAGTATACTCTGTCCCTCAGCATGCCCACATACAACCATTTCCCATTTGACCAGTTCTTGGAAATCTCAGGGGAACTACAGATACTACTGAGAAAGGTTATTTTTCCCAGAGACTTGCCATGAAGTCTGTTTATCCATCCTAACTGGACATTGTAAAATAGTGTAATCTTCAAACAAAGCCAAATGTTCTAGCATTGAAAGTGTTGTGGCCAGTCTCCGGGACAGCTTACATGGATGATGAAGCTCTATTCTGTGTCTGTGGGGACTGTGGGGAAGTTGTGGGGAAGTTGAGGGATCCAAACCGTTTCAGTTTAACCCAAGTGGCCGAGAAAAAAAGTGTACCTGCCTCTCATTCAAGTAGAAAATCATGTAGCCTCATCCACATTTAATAATAAAATAAAATAAAATTGTATAGGTCACATACACATGGTTAGCAGATGTTATTGTGAGTGTAGCAAAATGCTTGTGCTTATAGTTCTGACAGTGCAATAATATCTAACAAGTAATCTAACAATTCTAAAACAACTACCTAATACACACAAATCTAAGTAAAGGGATGGATTAATAATATATAGATATAAATATATGGATGAGCGATGACCGAGCGGCATAGGCAAGATACAATAGAGGGTATTTACATAAGGGATGAGTAATGCAAGATATGTATACATCATTATTAAAGTGTCATTATTATAGTGACTAGTGATCTACAGTGGGGCAAAAAAGTATTTAGTCAGCCACCAATTGTGCAAGTTCCATAATTTGCAAATAAATTCATAAAAAATCCTACAATGTGATTTTCTGGATTTTTTTTCTCATTTGGTCTGTCATAGTTGAACTGTACATATGATGAAAATTACAGGCCTCTCTAATCTTTTTAAGTGGGAGAACTTGCACAATTGGTGGCTGACTAAATACTTTTTTTGCCCAACTGTATTTGTTAAAGTGGGCAATGATTTCAAGTCTATATGTAGGCAGCAGCCTGTCTGTGTTAGTGACGGCTGTTTAACAGTCTGATGGCCTTGAGATAGAAGCTATTTGTCAGTCTCTCGGTCCCAGCTTTGATGCACCTGTACTGACCTCTCCTTCTGGATGATAGCGGGGTGAACAGGCAGTGGCTCGGGTGGTTGTTGTCCTTGATTATCTTTTTGGCCTTCCTGTGACTATGGGTGCTGTAGGTGTCCTGGAGGGAAGGTAGTTTGTCCCCGGTGATGCAGTGTGCAGAGGTTGTTGGCGTATACGGTTGCCATACCAGGCAGTGATACAGCCCGACAGGATGCTCTCAATTTTGCATCTGTAAAAGTTTGTGAGGGTTTTTGGTGACAAGCTCGAATTTCTTCAGCCTCCTGAGGTTGAAGAAGCGCTGTTGCACCTTCTTCACCACACTGTCTGTGTGGGTGGAACAGTTCACTTTGTCCGTGATGTGTGCTCAGAGGAATTCTGCTGTTTCCTGAAGTCCCCAATCATCTCCTTTGTTTTGTTGACGGTGAGTGAGAGGTTGATTTCCTGACACCACACTCCGAGTGCCCTCACCTCCTCCCTACAGGCTGTCTCGTCGTTATTGGTGATCAAGCCTACTACTGTTGTGTAGTAATAACAGTGCATCTTAATGTAAGTCAAAGAGGAAGTAATACTTAATTAGCAATAATATTGTCAAACATAAAACGATAGCGTGAACAAAGGTAGTGAATTAATTTTGAAAGTGTTTTACAATGTTATCACATGCCATACAGAATTAGAACTGCACAAATACAGCGTAATTGTACTCTCGCTTGGGGGTTAAAAGATTCACATTGGCAACACATTCGCCATGCCACTCTGTTTTTCAAGAACTATGCTATTTGACAGTCACCCAATCAATTATGCATTAATCAAGTAATACAAATTCTAACCCAGCTGTTTAGTGTACGATTGTTTGCCAGAGGGCAACAACTTATTGTGGTAATTAGGACTACTTTCTTTGTTCTGACAGTGTTGCGCATGGCGAGAGTGGCACAGACAATCAGGCCTCCCTTGTAGGGGATTCTGCTCTTCAGTGGATTCTGGGATGACTGCCTAAGGGTTTTAAACTGTACAGAATCTCAAATCCATAACGTATTCATTATCAATAGGAGTACATTCCTGAGGTGATGGAAGCGTCCTATGGATTTTCCGGTCTTGGTAAACAGCTTATGGCTTGAAGCAAAGTCAATTTTAATAGCTGTCATTCATCTTATTTGTTTAAAGGTGGCCTAGTCTATTTGCATAAATGTAGAATATTGATTCCGTATTTCTCGTTAGTTGAGGACTATCTGTGGAGAAGAAAATTGCACAGGCTATGATAGCTAGTCCACTCCCATGATTTCAATAATGCACATTCAATCATCCTAAAACCTTTGTGGCAGGACAAATCCAAATCCCAACATGCCCGTATTAAGAAGGCAAAACAGGCTGTCTCTTCCTGCCTGGGTAAGAGTGGAGAATTTCCCAACAATAGCTGCCACACTGGGTGTCATTTTAGTCATATTGAAAACTGTTTGGTGGATCTTCAGATATAGTAAAGGAAATCATTAGAGGGATTTGAAAGGACATAGAGAACCATCACTGTCATCATATTTCACTGATCCTTTTCACAAGTTTTGGGGGGCCTGAAAAGGTTTTGATCTGTTCCAAAAAAATATTGACAGGTCTTCTTCCTTGGATGATGAAGCACCCACCTAGTGAGCGTGGTCAGATGAGGAAAAATAGAGGACACATTCAGCATGCAGAGGCAAACTCCCATTGCCTCAGAGGACAGTGGATGGCTTAGGTAATGGCCAATGACTACTACCATAGCTCATGGTAAATGATGGGTTCACTGAGGAACACTGTGTACCTCTGTAACCCCATATGTGTTCTCCTTTTAACTCTGCTTGGGTCCCCAGTATAACATACTCAAGCTGGCATAGGGTTCCTATTTCCCCCTCTCTAAATTAGCTGCCTAGCGATATTATCATAGAATAGTGACAAATTCGGCTCCTGACCTTTAAGAATGCTGGCATTCATAAAAATGGAGGGGAATAAATCATTAAAAAAAAAGGATTCTTTGGTTATTTCATGTAAGATCTCCCAATGGCCTGAGACAGACTCACGTATTCTTCCTGCTGTAGAAGTCTATTCTACTAATTAAACTGCAAGGAAACCGCCCACATAAAGGCTTTCAATTCTCTTTGCTATCTGCTCAAATTACTTTCAATTTAAAGAACAAACCAGCGATATGTGAGGAATGGGACTTACTGTTAACTGACTGGTTGGAACTGCCTCAAACCCATGAGGTTTAAGGCCCAATCGAAAGAGAAATGCAGCTGCCTTTATGTTTTTAAAGAGCATGCTCCCACACATGCCTTTTGTAGATTCAGACTCTTAACCCCAGTTGTCCGACAGTGAGAAGGACCTATTCAAAAGGCGAGCCATTACCCGCCAAAGACAGGTACATTGACACATTGAATTCAGCTGGCATTTATTTTAAAAATTCAATTAACGGGTCACATTTACGACTGCCAAAGACGGAGCGTGAGTAGCCCAACAAAAGCTTGTCCTTTTCACAGCGGCACCACCCTTGAGTGTGCCACCTAAACTATCCTATGCACATCGAAACAGTCTAAGCACTCACCAAATTACCTTGGAAAACAGCAAATTGGCCGGCTTATTGCAAAGTGCCCATTCCAAAAATAAGAGGAAATTCATTAGCAATGTGAAGGCTCCTACTGGGTTGGATGTGTGATTATCCTTGCACTAGGAGTGTACGCCCTTATCCCTACATTACACTCAGAACATTTCATTATTGAAAATTCACATACTGTATCAAAATAGAAGATGAATATCATACAAGGACATGTAGGCTACTTACAGACGATTTTTACCTTCGTTTTTGTTTTGTCATATTTAAATTCTATACTTGCATGACATTTATACCTGTTGCTCCTGTCTCTTTCACTATACTCCACCCATATTTTGTGCTCAACTCTTAAACCTGCCTACAATACATTATGCAAAATGCCTAGAACTGCAATTGTTGCAATTAAGCACATACAAACCTTTAAAAGGGCCATGCAGTCAAAATTCAGTTTTGACCAATAACAAAGAGTTCCAAACCTCTGCCAATAACAGCTAGTTAAGGTTACATATCATTCATTACATTAGGCCTCTCCAATTAGGTTCCTCATTCAGACCACTCCTAGCAAAATACATTTGAGAAATTATTTTTGCTGAAAAGCAATGAAAAAATATATACAGTGCATTCGGAAAGTAGACAGACCCCTTGCATTTTTGTTACGTTACAGCCCCATTTTTATCCTCATCTACACACAGTACCCCATAATGACAAAGCAAAAACAGATTGACATTTTTGCAAATTTATCAAAAAAATAAATGAAATATCACATTTACTTAAGTATTCACACTTTACTCAGTACTTTGTTGAAGCACCTTTGGCAGAGACTACAGCTTCGAGTCTTCTTGGGTATGACACTACAAGCTTGACACACCTGTATTTGGGTAGTTTCTCCCATTCTTCTCTGCAAATCCTCTCAAGCTCTGTCCAGTTGGATAGGGAGCCTCGCTGCACAGCTACTTTCAAGTCTCTCCAGACATTTTTTGATCGGGTTCAAGCCCGAGCTTTGTCTGAGCCACTCGAGGACATTCAGAGACTTGTCCCAAAGCCACTCCTGTGTGTCTTGGCTGTGTGCTTAGGGTCGTTGTTCTGTTGGAAGGTGAACCCTCAATTGAATTTACCACAGGTGGACTCCAATGAAGTTGTAGAAACAGCTCAAGGATGATCAATGGAAACAGGATGAACCTGAGCTCAATTTTGAGTCTCATAGCAAAGGGTCTGAATACCTATGTAAATAAGCTATTTCTGTTTTTTATTTGTAATACATTTGCAAAAAAATATTAAAAACCTGTTTTCACTTTGTCGTTATGGGTTTAGATGGTTGAGGAAAATGTGATTTAATCCATTTCAGAATAAGGCTCTAACGTAACAAAATGTGGAAAAAGGGAAAAGGTCTGAATACTTTCCGAATGCACTGTATACCATTTTAATGGGAAATTATTACAGTAAGGCACATAATTGTTACCTAGACATGATTTGATATTGAAAAAAATGGGTTGCGATGGGCCTTTAATAAATCTGCCTCAAAGTCCCTTATTGACTTGCCACTTTAGTCAACAGCAACACAGGCGGGCTATTAGGATTTATCTACATAGCCCGTAGACATCTCCCTATCTGCTGAGAAAACCTTTCACAGCTGGTGCTCTTCCTACAATATCCCAACTTTTTCCGGTTTTTGTCCACAACAATTTTTTAAGTGGGTTTCAGCGTTTTTGAGGGTCTGTGGGGAATCAGCCCTTGTGTTTGTTTCCAAAAAAACAATGTTATACACAGATTTTTTCCAGTTAACAAAAGCCTGGTTGACTGCACAATGGATCGTGATTAGATTAAAGCTGCACTGTAAGAACTCTGGCATCCATTAAGGCCCGTTTTATCTCCCTGGACAGTGCCTAAATGGGACAGTTGCATTCTTCGGTTAAGTATCCTCAGTGAAGGACACACGGGAGGTCTGTATTTGTCCAAACAACTTACTGAGGCGTAATGTATCATAAAATGTTAACTCTGTTCAAGAAGGTCTGCTTCAGTGTTCTAACATTCCACTTTAACCTTCTATCATAAAGCATAGGCTTAGAGACTGACATCTCCAACTGCGGTTGACATTTTTATTTTACCTTTATTTAACTAAGCAAGTCAGTTAAGAACAAATTCTTATTTTCAGTGACGGCCTAGGAACAGTGGGTTAACTGCCTTGTTCAGGGGCAGAACGACAGGTTTTTACCTTGTCAGCTCTGGGATTTCATCTTGCAGCTTTTCGGTTACAAGTCCAATGCTCTAACCACTAGGCTACCTGCTGCCCAATAGCATATGAAATGTCAAACATTTTGACTACATTAGATCTTATGATCTGATTTGACATCAGCTGCAGGGATGTTTTAAGATATTCATCATACCACGTTTATGACAATGTAAAGTAGCCTTTTGAAGGGTTAAGGTTGAAGTGAAACATTACCTCTTGCACTGTACAGTGCAAGTGGCCAGCTCCAGGTCATTGAACGGTGGGTTTATAACCTAATAATATGATAATATGGAACTCTTGTGGTGAAAACTAATAGTGCTCTCATAACAGGTCTCGCTGCTGTAATTTCATTATTGCTCCATTATTTCACAGAGAATGGAAAGCATATATTTTTCATCAGGGGTTTCAGGGTATCACTATATCCTGTAGCAGATACAGCATAGAATGCATGAGAAATTATTTCCATATGTTCTGCATATTGCACAAAGACCTGCATGATAACTATCTGATGATGTTTGTTTTTTATCAATGTGATATAGGTACAATTCATAATAGCAGAGTCATCTTTGCACATAACAGCAGTTCTCATTTGTAAGTATCTCTCTAGCTGAGTATGTTGCACCAGACACAAACAGGAATTCAATGATTTCAGTCTCACCTTCAGTCAGGCCCATGTGGATGCTCCAGTAGCTCTGCAGACACTGCAGCTCTTTCTTCATGCCCCTTTTACAGCGACAGTCATACAGCGGGCTGACCAGCAGCACCTCCAGGGCAGCCTGGCACTCCCTGTTGGCCAGCATGGTGTCCCTTTCTCTGCCCACCAGGCACTGCCGCATCACCCGGTAGCGGGAGCTGCACTGGGGGTTCTGGTTGCACATGTCACTGGCCCTCACGCAATCCACCCAGCCATGGGCACCCGTCCCAGCCAGGCCCGAATAGGAACCGCCCGAGGAGTACGCAACTCCGTCTGAGGGAGAGAAAGGAGGCTCTCTCATTCGTCTAACTGAATAGAGTTACACATGCATGGACATATTTGATGGAGTTGCTGTAGATACCACTGGTGCTGTATAAACATTTCATATGGTGTAAGGTAGTGTGTCCAAAACCTCTCCATGAGTACCCCCAGCTGTTCCATGTGTTTGATATATTACAGAATTAGCACACGCAAGATTTTTGACAACTACACCCAGGATCCACAAGTTGGTGGCACCATAATTGTGTGTGTGTGCGTGTGTGTGTGTGTGTGGGGGGGGGCTTGTGGTAATGGCTGGAGTGTGAATAAGTGGAATGATATCCAATACATCCATGTGTTTGATGCCATTCCATTCGCACCGTTTCAGCCATTTTTATGAGCCGTCCACCCTTCAGCAGCCTCCACTGCCAGGAACAGATCCAAATATGTTAGACTTGTTTGACAAGTCAATATAGGTTCATAGCACACACACATTTGGCACATCCCCTAGTTATGAGATATTCTTCAGTCAATTATCTGTTATGCTTCATGGTCATTGATCTCAATGCACTTACCTTGGGAATATTAACGTTGTACCATATTGTTACTGTACATGACAGTCAAATCAATAAAACCAAACTATTGAAGGCAAAATAAAGGCTTATCTCTTGAATGGAGTAGACAAACACCAACTCAAATATAGGTGGAAAGAGTGATATGAGCAAAACCTTCAGTTCGTTCTAAACCTGCAAACTGCTGAGGGGGGATATTGCTAGAGACTTTGCAATAAAGTAGAGGGAGTATGCAGTAAAACTAAATTATGCAAATAACCATTATCCTAACAGATAAATTGAACATCTTCTACCACATACAGATCATCCTCATCATCATCATGTTTAGGCTATTCATTCATTTTATGTGGGTTATTTGACTATCTCAATCTTAATCAAATAAACAGATGAGAATGAGATGCCAAGAGACAATATATATCTACTCTAAAAACAATTTGGAGTAGGTAAAATGTTGCACCTAATAAACTCTAACATGCACTCTATGGGTAATTACGGAAATAATGTCAATGTAATTGATTTAATGACACTAAAATGTAAGATTGATTTCATAATGAGTAGGCTATAGTCGAAATAACATTAAATGAAAGAGGCTACTGAATGTATTATGTTCAGAACAATTACTAAACTATCCACACGCATGTAATGTTATGGAATGAATGGTTTTATCTAATTTTTAACTTAAGAAACATAAAAATATGAATGTCTCACCTAATAGAAAAAGAACGAAGTAGAAATAAATCCACATCACGACGAATTAAAAGCCTTTTTAGATTCAGAGTCAAGAATCTGTAAAAGCGGGGATCCGATTTAATTATTTTCCTCTTGTAAACGTGTTGTAAATCCCTTTCCAAATGTTTTATTCCGGCGTAACTAAGTGTGAGAATTTGAATATCCTCTGAAAAAACTCCAGTTATTACCGAACTCGGCTTTACAATTTCCACGTCTCAATAATCCATCAATTTCAAAACACAAAAAATAAAATGTCAAAATCCTCTTGGAAAAGGAATTCAAATCCCTTTAAGAAATGATTTCAGGTATAAACTGTACATATCGGATGAACTGTGGCATCTCTCCGCATCAAGAGCTCTACTGATCCAGTTCGGAGCTCCCTGGCTTGAAACGAGATGCAAGGAAAATTATTCGGCAACGATATTGATGTCAAATAACTTTTCACATTGACATTTCTCTGGAGGTTTATGGAAACTACAGCTACTAGCCTACGCAGGATGGTCACTGGTGAATGCAGACTTGACCAGACTTGACTCTCCAAAAGCCGCGCGCGTCTGACTTTAGTGCGAGTCTCTGCGCTTCATTTTGAGTGTTCTGGAATCACAGGAGTTCATTTAATGAGCTTCGGAAAACCAGTAGAGGGCGATGCTGACTCACTCGTTTACTGAAAAACTATTAACACTGCTATCTTTGCAATAATGTTTTCTCTGAAATTATTATGAGAGTCCATCTTCCTGTTGACACAGCTCGATTAGGTCTACTCTGTTATAGTCTGCACATGGAAATAATGTTCAGTGGATTGTGACATTTCGGGAATCGGTCTTTTATGTTGTGCTTCCACAATCTGCTAGCTCATTCACTATAAAACGAATGTCCTCTTTTAAAGTCAAGGCAGGACATGTGCCTTTTCCTTCACATCGCTAAATGCGTAATAAATGTTGATTTATTTGTCAGCTACTTTCATGAGATCACATTTTTACCCTACGTTTTCTATGTCAATGCCAGCTCATAACGTGTAGGGCTACACATGAAACTAATGCAGGCCTACCAATCAAACATATATGAAATGCAGACTTGTCATATAGCAGAGATGATAACAAAAGCGTCATTCATTTAAGCTATATCCCATAATTTCATTTCATGTCGCATTAGAATGTTGCTCTCAAACATAGAGGGTTAAGGGACACAATGTATTGTATTGTGCCAATGCCAAGGATGCCATGAAGTAAACGTTGATGCTCCATTTTTCTAAATATTCGAATATTCAAGTCTTTCAAAGATATGACTTGGTTGTGCTTCATTGCTTAAATAGGCCCTTGGCCATCATACTTTTTTTTTTTTTTTTTTTTTTTTTTTTTACAAATCTTGAAAACAAAGTCTCTTTTAGAGACATGCACACTGACAAACTGCATAGCCAGTGCCTAGTAATGGTAAACTGTCAGGCAGGCTAATATCCCAGAAAGAATAGGCTTGTGTGTTATCTGAGAATCAGGTTAATTTTGACCTGTTGGCAAGGCTGATCTCCTTTCAGAGCTTTATTCCACTTCCAGTGGTGTGATGTGGATTAGCCCCACATTGCAAATCAGTGACTTAGCCCCACAATGCAAATCAGTGACTTAGCCCCACAATGCAAATCAGTGACTTAGCCCCACAATGCAAATCAGTGACTTAGCCCCACAATGCAAATCAGTGATTTAGCCCCACAATGCAAATCAGTGACTTAGCCCCACAATGCAAATCAGTGACTTAGCCCCACAATGCAAATCAGTGACTTAGCCCCACAATGCAAATCAGTGATTTAGCCCCACAATGCAAATCAGTGACTTAGCCCCACAATGCAAATCAGTGACTTAGCCCCACAATGCAAATCAGTGACTTAGCCCCACAATGCAAATCAGTGATTTAGCCCCAAAATTGTGAATGATCTTTTCTCTCATAAATTATCAATTTCTAATGCTGCACACACAAATCCTTTTCATGCAATGCTCTGTCAGGCTATCAGACTCCTTAGTGGGAGTTGGTTCTTGTTGACATGGTACACCATGGCTATCTCCATGGGTATATAATTGCTCCACTGTAGCATCGCAAAACATCTGCAGTGTGTACAATTAGAGAAAACAGAGTTATACTAGATGTTGCCTAGTTTTCCAGACTTATAGGCTAGCTTTCCCATAACACGACCAGGAACATTACTACACAGGCCATAAATCAAACTCAACTGCTGAAGGGTGGATGGTCTGTGAGTTCACTCCTCCCTTGTACATTATTGATCAATTAATGTCACTAATTAGTTAGACAACCAGGTAGGGGAGTTCCTAAGTCTAATGCTGTGTTCATAACCAAGAAGGAAGGTGCTAATTTCTAGTTGTGAAGTAGTAAATACGAGTTGGATGCATTCATTTGCTTTGAACTCATTGAGAAACGCTTATTGGCTAATGGCAAACAAGCGGCATCAACAATAAGCTAAACATAGCTATCATGCTCGCAAACAAATTAAAGTGTTCAAAAACCATATTAATAGATTATTTATTAAAAGCAATGTTTTGTTGTTCCATTTAACTGCTGAAAATGCTGTTTTCGAGGTCATTTCCTTAGTAGGTGATGTCAGAGGTCAGCATGTGGGAGAAGTTGGAGCTCAGAGAGGAGTTTCACACTAGTAATTATCAGTTCGAGGGGCACTCAAGTGGATTTTTCTCAGATGTACGTGGTAAATACCACCTTCCCACTTGGTTATGAATGCAGGGTAAATTGGCACACGAATTGAAAGGAAATAACGAAAACCAGGAGACACATGGCCTTCCAGAAATTTAGTTTGACACCCCTGCATTAAATGTATCTAATTATGAGAATTAGTAATTTTTCTCAAACTTTTCTCCACCACAAAGTGTGAGTGATATAAAATGAACATGGGGTGTTTCGTAAATATTATTCACAAAATCCAACCATTTGACAATATGCAAATTAGTGCCACATTTATTCAAATGTCGATACAGGCGGTCCCTGGCGGCCTCCCCTCATACCAATGTTCCTGCCCTTTGGATAGACCACAAATTAATTTGAATATTTGAGTACAAAGAGTAGTTAAGCATGACTGATTAGATTAGGAATTATGGGGTAATTAATAAGTAACCTAGGGAGACCTGGCTTGAATGGAAAATATGATTAAATAGGCAGCCGTTTGCTACTTCCACTGCTCTTTCAGTCTTCCTGCTCTCACTAATGTGTGTGCAACCCTCTGGACTACATTCCCTTCAGTGATCCAGCTAGCAGCTAAATTATGACATTGACAATGAGAATTATAAAGTATTGAGAAACTAATATAGATTTGCAATGCATTCTACAGTTGTATTGTAACAATTAAATCTGTTTCAGTCTATGAAAAGAATGTGTTTGTAAGTCACCCTTACAGTGGGCCATGACAATGGGATGAAATGCAATCTGAGTTGTCAATGTGACCTTCCTTTGGCTCTCAGTGGTGGCTATTGAATGCTGAAAGCCATTTGTTTTACTGGCATTTTAGACAATGTCCATTTTATATCACATTACTTAAACTGAAATTACATTTCCTGGAGGCATTTTCATGTTTTGTAAGTGCACTGCACGGCTATGGGAGTATAGTATTTCAAATGCGTACATGTTATGAAACACTTTGAAGATCGGAAATTAAACAAGTAAAACTCATTTCACTTCAGAGCCTCAGTTGACTTCATGTAATTTGCTGTAGAGAAAATTAGTTGCCGCAGAAATATTTGATCAAATATTGACACTGATTGTGAATACCAAAGTAGTGAAAAACCGTCCCAAGTTTTAGTCTAAGGTCTACAGTTAATGTCCATGAAAAAACACCAGATCAGTCACCAACATCAACATTTACTTTACAAAGCAGGGCACCTTTAGATAAGGATATGACATAGATAGATGTGTCTACATACTGACATTTTAAAAGGGTCTGAGGAACTGGTTCTCCTCAGTTCTGTGTTATCAATAAATCAATTAGATGTATTTATAAAGCCTTTCTACCTTAGCAGTTGCTACAAAATACTTCATAGTGCTATAAAAATCCAATGTATTACTTCATTATTATTGTTATTATTATTATAGAACCCGAGCCTAGAACCCAAATAGCAAGCAGCAGAAGTACAGCCGCGAGGGAAAACTCCCTAGAAGGAACAAACCTCGCGAGTCTTAGCCTCAAGAGGAACAAGACTCAGAGGAGAGGGCCTTCCTCCTCTGGCTGTACCAAAAATGGTCCAAGAGTACTGCAGTAGTTAGAACAGCATCAGAAAAGACATCCATGGATGGAGTAATTTCATAAGCAGAATGCTGAAGGGGTTGTGACGTTAGCATTTTCATTGCATCTCATTGAACACTCCATGAGTTCCAAATGGAATGTTGACTGGAACCTCTGCCCGGCCCAGCTCCGTGAAAGTCTTGGCATCCAGAACCAGCAGGAACGTGCTTTTCTCCTGGAAACAGAAATATAGAGATGGTTATACAATGTTATGTCAAAGGTAATTAATCAATGGTGAATATACATTTTTGTTGTTGATTATGTTGTTGTTATTGTGGTTGTTTACAGTTCTGGGTGTGATGATGATGGACATGACCACACCATCGTCCTCCTCTGTTGCGTTGGGCGCAGGAACAAACACAGGCTCAGATGGGAAGAGACCAGGGTGACGCCATGCCTACACAGAGAAAATGTCAATATGTCCTTAAAATTGGACACAGCAGTAGGTCACTAAAAGCAGGCCTAGCAGTCTAGCTGATTCACCATCGACTCTGAAGGTGCTATTGAGCTGTGGATAATTGGAGAGTTGGAAAAAGAAAAACCTTAAGTTTCTTGGTCTCCAGATCCATCTTCAGCAGGGAGTCGCTGAACAGGTGTCCGAAGCCGCATGCGTAGTAGTAGCGGTAAGGACGCGCGTTGTAATGGGCATAGTTGATCTGTGGGAACTCCAGGCCACCGTACTGGAACAGCTCTTCATCATAGAGTTCCTCGTGTGTACAAAGCACCTGCAGCACACCCCAAAGAGAGTCATGTCAGGTAGCCATGACAACAAAAACACATTTTCTTTTCATCAGCCAGAACACATGCGTCACAATGCCAAGGGTTAGCATTAGCAGGCGTAGTTGCCATTTACAGAATTATGAGTAAAGGGTTGCTGGTTCAATTGTGCTTGAGTGCTGTGCTTCCCCTCTGGGAGCAACAATACAGAGTTTGTGTTTCAGCCTAAACAGCAAGCCCATCACTTAGGGCCCTATTCAATCCGCATCGCGGAAGTTCAACACTAAAGCCCAATTCAAATTTTAAGGCAATGTTCCCATGTTGGAGGAGACTGCATTTACGGTAAACACTGCATATTTAGGCTTAATCGGAAATTGCTCTTACATTGCAATCGTACAACTGAAACGCTTCAGCAATACAGAAAATAATATAGCCCTTAGTTTGCTATAAAAAGACTGGTATGAAAATGTTAATAAAACATAATCAATGGAGTAAAACAATAGTATATATAGTGTCATTATAAGATAAGTACTAAGCTCATCAATTTATGTTATATTCTTCAAGAATCAATGGTTGTATCATTAATTGAAATTACAATTAATTGAACAGCAGGAAATATCCCACATTTATTCATGCACACACACACACACACACACACACACACACACACACACACACACACCTTTCCACACCCAGTCTTGACCGCAGTTGCTTGACAGAAAGGCAGAGTGACAAGGTTTTGGTCACTGGGTGTGTCATCAGTTACGGTCAGGGGTAGGACGTATCTCCGTGGAAGGTTTCTGCACATGGAGTTATAAAACTGACATAGCAGAAAACAAAAGACATTTTACAAAACAAAACCAATTGCCTATAATGAATTATTCTTCACATAATCGGTCAGCAGCTGTAGTAAGATAAATGAACTTAAAGTAACAACGAACCACAGTATGTGTGAACAGCATGTCAACTAATCTGTTGCATATGTTCGCAGTGGGCAGGATATCATTGTGAATTGTTCTTGTAGTTTTATAACTACTCAGTGGTTGAGATCTAGTGCAAATCAAAGCAAATCAAATTGTATTTGTCACATGCTTCGTAAACAACAGGTGTCAACTAACATTGAAATGGTTACTTATGGGCACTTCCCAACAATGCAGAGAGAAAGAAAATAGAGAAATAATAGAGAAGTAAAACATGTAATAATAAAAGTAATAATAAATACACAAGTAAAGATAACTTGGCTAAATAAAAAGTTGAATCAAATTTTATTTGTCAGATTGGCCGAATAGAACAGGTGTAGGCCTAACAGTGAAATGCTTACTTTACAAGCCCTTAACCAACCATGCAGATTAAGAAATAGAGTTAATAAAATATTTACTAAAAAAACTGAGGTAAAACCATTCTAATCAATCTCAAGGTAACACAAGAAATGTACATAACAATAACGAGGCTATGTACAGGGGGAACCGGTACCAAGTCAATATGCAGGGGTACAGGTTAGTCGAGGTCATTTGTAAAGTGACTATTCATAGATAATAAACAGTGAGTAGCAGCAGTGTAAAGGGGGGTCAATGTAAATAGTCATTTGATTAGTTTAGCTGTTCAGCAGTCTTATGGCTCAAGTCTATGACTTGGGTGACTGGAGTCTTTGACAATTTTATGGGCCTTCCACTGACACCGCCTAAAATATAGGTCCTGGATGTCAGGAAGCTTGGCCCCAGTGATGTACTGTGCTGTATGCACTACCCTCTATAGCGCCTTCCGGTAAGATGCTGAGCAGTTCCCATACCTGATGGTAATGCAACCGGGCAGGATTCTCTCGATGGTGCAGCTATATAACTTTTTCAGGATCTGGGGACCCATGCCAAATCGTTTCAGTCTCCTGAGGGGGAAAAGGGGTTGTCATGCCCTCTTTACAACTGTCTTGGTGTGTTTGGACCATAATAGTTTGTTGGTGATGTGGACACCAAGGAAATCTTGGCCCTCTCCACTTTAGTCCCGTTGATGTTAATGAGGGCCTGTTCGGCCTTCCTTTACCTATAGTCCACGATCAGTTTCACATTGAGAGGTTGTTGTCCTGGCACCACACTGTCTCATTGTTTCGGTGACCATGCCTACAACTGTTGTGTCGTCAGCAAACTTGATGGTGTTTGAGTTGTGTTCACCGATGACTGCATGGCCAAGCAGGTAGTGCAGGAGGGGACCAAGCATGCACCCCTGAGGGGCCCCAGTTTTGAGGATCATCGTGGCAGATGTGCTGTTGACTACCCTTACCACCTGGAGGCGGCCTGTCAGGAAGTCCAGGATCCAGCTGCAGAGGGAGTTGTTTAGTCCCAGGATCCTTAGCTTAGTGATGAGCTTAGTGGGCACTATGGTGTTGAATGCTGAGCTGTAGTCAATGAACAGCATTCTCACATAGGTGTTCTTGTTGTCCAGGTGGGAAAGGGCAGTGTGGAGTGCGATTGAGATTGTGTCATCTGTGGATCTGTTGGGGCGGCATGCGAATTGGAGTGGGTCTAGGGTTTCTGGCATGATGGTGTTGATGTGGTAGGATATTCTTAATAGTTTAATAGTCCAGTTTGTTTTCCAATGATTGCACATTGACCAATAATACCGAGGGTAGTGGTGGTTTACTCACTCGCCGACAAATTCCTCCCTCTGTATTTCCGTCTTTTCTTCAAGTGAATGACTGGATGAGAGCCTGGTCTCCGGGAAGCAATATATATCCTTCGCGTCAGACTCATGAAAGAAAAAATATTCCCCTAGTTCATGGGGAGTAATCGCTGTTCTGATGTCCTGAAGCTCTTTTCAGTCATAAGAGACGGTAGCTGCAACATTATGTGTAAAATTAGTTACAATTTACACATTTTTACGAACTAAATAGCAAATTATTGTCACGTTGCTCGTAATAATGATGGTCGGACCAAGGCGCAGCGTACGTCGAGTTGCACATAATTTTAATGAATAAAGTAAAACTTAAGCAAATACAAAACAAATAAAGAATAAACTAACCGTGACGACAATGCAGTACTAACTGACAACTAAACATAAACAATATCCCATAACCCACAGGTGGAAAAAATGCTACTTAAGTATGATCCCCAATTAGAGACAACGATAACCAGCTGCCTCTAATTGGGAATCATACAAATCACCAACATAGAAAATAAACCTAGAACCCCACATAGAAAATATAAACTAGAACAATCCCCCAGTCACGCCTTGACCTACTCTACCATAGAAAATAAAAGCTTTCTATGGTCAGGACGTGACAACTATTTATTTTCTGAAGGCACTGTAATTTATTAAATCCCCAAAACTAGGTTTTAATTTGCTAAGTTATATTAGGGCTGGTGAAAAGCATCAAAAGTACTATAGCTATGTTGGTCTACTGCCCTTCAAGCAACATGTATTCACCACTGTTTCAAACGACCTACTTTTACACAGAGTACCAGTATAATATAATATATTTGTGTGTGTTTGTGTACAGTTGAAGTCGGAACTTTACACACATTTAGGTTGGAGTCATTAAAACTCGTTTTTCAACCACTCCACAAATTTCTTGTTAACAAACTATAGTTTTGGCAAGTCGGTTAGGACATCTACTTTGTGCATGATATTAGTAATTTTTCCAACAATTGTTTACAGACAGATTATTTCACTTAGGTTCAGGTTCAGAAGTTTACATACACAAAGTTGACTGTGCCTTTAAACAGCTTGTACAATTCCAGAAAATAATGTCATGGCTTTAGAAGCTTCTGTGCCTCTTTGCTTGACATGATGGGAAAATCAAAAGAAATTAGCCCAGACCTCAGTAACAAATTGTGGACCTCCACAAGTCTGGTTCATCCTTGGGAGCAATTTCCAAACGCCTGAGGGTACCACGTTCATCTGTACAAACACTAGTACGCAAATATAAACACCATGGGACCACGTAGCCGTCATACCGCTCAGGAACGTGACGTGTTCTGTATCCTAGAGATTAAAGTACTTTGGTGCGAAAAGTGCTAATCAATCCCAGAACAACAGCAAAGGATCAGATACTGGAGGAAACAGGTACAAAAGGTACAAAAGTATCTATATCCACAGTAAAACTGAGTCCTATATCAACATAACCTGAAAGGCCGCTCAGCAAGGAAAGAATCCACTGCCAGACTACGGTTTGCAACTGCACATGGGGACAAAGATCGTACTTTTTGGAGAAATGTCCTCGTCTGATGAAACAAAAACAGAACTGTTTGGCCATGATGACCATCGTTATGTTTGGAGGAAAAAGGGGGAGGCTTGCAAGCCGAAGAACACCATCCCACCATGAAGCACGGGGTGGCAGCATCATGTTGTGGGGGTGCTTTGCTGCAGGAGGGTCTGGTGCACTTCACAAAATAGATGGCATCATGAGGTAGGGAAATTATGTGGATATATTGAAGCAACATCTCAAGATGTCAGTCAGGAAGTTAAAGCTTGGTCACAAATGGGTCTTCCAAATTGACAATGACCCCAAGCATATGTAATGGATGTGAAACGCTAGCGTAGTTAGCGGTCGTGCGCGCTAAATAGTGTTTCAATCGGTGACTTCACTTGCTCTGAGACCTTGAAGTAGTAGTTCCCCTTGCTCTGCAAGGGCCGCGGCTTTTGTGGAGTGATGGGTAACGATGCTTTGTGAGTGACTGTTGTTGATGTGTGCAGAGGGTCCTTGGTTCGCGCCCGGGCATGGGCGAGGGGATGGTCTAAAGTTATACTGTTACACATACTTCCAAAGTTGTGGCAAATGGCTTAAGGGCAACAAAGTCAAGGTATTGGAGTGGCCATCACAAAGCCCTGACCTCAATCCTATAGAACATTTGTGGGCAGAACTGAAAAAGTGTGTGCGAGCAAGGAGGCCTACAAACCTGACTCAGTTACACCAGCTCTGTCAGGAGGAATGGGCCAAAATTCACCCAACTTATTGTGGGAAGCTCGTGGAAGGCTACCCGAAACGTTTGACCCAAGTTAAACAATTTAAAGGCAATGCTACCAAATACTAATAGAGTGTATGTAAACTTCTGACCCACTGGGAATGTGATGAAAGCAATAAAAGCTGAAATAAATCACTCTCTATTATTCTGACATTTCACATTCTAAAAATGAAGTGGTGATCCTAACTGACCTAAAACAGTGCATTTTTTTTACTAGGATTAAAGTCAGGAATTGTGAATAATTGAGTTTAAATGTATTTGGCTAAGGTGTATGTAACTTTAACTGTGTGTGTGTGTGTGTGTTCGTTGTACCAACAAACCTTGTCCATCTCCTCCCCTGGACCCCTTCGAAGGTTCTCTAGTGTGAAGTCTCCAATGACGTCCCCATCGTCCCCGCAGCACATGTCCATTACAAGGAACCCTTTGTCCTCGTAGGCGTTGATCTGGTGAAGGGTGAACATGGGTGGGGTGCTGTACTTTACCTTGCTTTGCTATTGGATGAAACAGACCAAAAAGCCTTTAGACATATTGGTGACAAACAAGCCAATTAGAGATGAAATGGGCTGGTCCTATATGTACAAATGCTCCTGGAAATGTGTAAAATCTGGAAAAAATTATGGATTTCCTCGATAAATCTATACATTCCCCGTCGCACTGGTTAATGTACAGATATTCCACAGAATCTATACATTTACCAGTGCTTTGGGGATTGAGTCGATTTCCTGGGTAATGCATCGATTTCCTTATTTTATACATTTACTGTAACCACGTAGATTGTTTGGGTCATTAACACACACCTCGCCTGTGTGTCTGTGCACCACGTGGAAGATGGTGTCATACTGTGGCTCCCAGGTCATGACCTTGTCGAAGCTCTTGCCCTGGATCCTGAACAGCATAAACTTGAGCAGGTCCAGCTTGATGGGCTGCTCTATGAACACCACATAGTTCTCTGACATGGCTGCAGTCACACAACACAGGGATAGAGGTAGAGCTGAGGGTATTATGGCTGCAGTCACACATCACAGGGATAGAGGTAGAGCTGAGGGTATTATGGCTGCAGTCACACAACACAGGGATAGAGGTAGAGCTGAGGGTATTATGGCTGCAGTCACACATCACAGGGATAAAGGTAGAGCTGAGGGTATTATGGCTGCAGTCACAACACAGGGATAGAGGTAGAGCTGAGGGTATTGTGGCTGCAGTCACAACACAGGGATAGAGGTAGAGCTGAGGGTATTATGGCTGCAGTCACAACACAGGGATAGAGGTAGAGCTGAGGGTATTATGGCTGCAGTCACAACACAGGGATAGAGGTAGAGCTGAGGGTATTATGGCTGC
Source organism: Oncorhynchus nerka (assembly GCF_034236695.1). Lineage (NCBI taxonomy): Eukaryota > Metazoa > Chordata > Actinopteri > Salmoniformes > Salmonidae > Oncorhynchus > Oncorhynchus nerka. Next base: position 23,229,744 of record NC_088422.1, on the reverse strand, counting down.
AGTCACACAACACAGGTATAGAGGTAGAGCTGAGGGTATTATGGCCGCAGTCACAACACAGGGATAGAGGTAGAGCTGAGGGTATTATGGCTGCAGTCACACAACACAGGGATAGAGGTAGAGCTGAGGGTATTATGGCTGCAGTCACACAACACAGGGATAGAGGTAGAGCTGAGGGTATTATGGCTGCAGTCACAACACAGGGATAGAGGTAGAGCTGAGGGTATTATGGCTGCAGTCACAACACAGGGATAGAGGTAGAGCTGAGGGTATTATGGCTGCAGTCACACAACACAGGGATAGAGGTAGAGCTGAGGGTATTATGGCTGCAGTCACACAACACAGGGATAGAGGTAGAGCTGAGGGTATTATGGCTGCAGTCACACATCACAGGGATAGAGGTAGAGCTGAGGGTAGTATGGCTGCAGTCACACATCACAGGGATAGAGGTAGAGCTGAGGGTATTATGTGTAGCTAAAAATACTGGCCTCCAACCGGCAACATACATTATCTCCTGGGCAGGTAACATACAATACAGTGCCTTCAGAAAGTATTCACACCTCTTGACTTTTTCCACATTTTCTGTGTTTACAGCCGGCTTGAAAATCTATGGCAAGACTTGAAAATGGGTGTCTAGATATGATCAACAGCCAACTTGACAGAGCTTGAAAAATTTAAAAAATAATAATGTGCAAATATTGTACAATCCTGGTGTGGAAAACTTAGAGACTTACCCAGAAAGATTCACAGCTGTTATTGTTGCCAAAGATGATTCTAACATTTATTTACTCAGGGGTGTGAATATTTATGTAAATTAGATATTTATTTACCTTTGCAAAAATGTCTAAAAACTTGTTTTCACTTTGTTATTATGGGGTATTGTGTGTTGATGGGTGAAAAAAATCATATATAATCCATTTTGAATTCAGGCTGTAAAACAACAATGAAAAAGTCAAGGGTTATGAATACTTTCTGAATACACTGTATTTTATTAAATGCCCAAAACTAGGTTTTCATTTGCTAAGTTATATTAGGGCTGGTGAAAAGCATCAAAAGTACTCTAGCTATGTTGGTCTACTGCCCTTCAAGCAACATGTATTCACCACTGTTTCAAACAACCTACTTCATATTGTGAGCGAATAGATTTTACCTCCAATAACGTGCTTCATGAACCAGACAGACAGACAGACAGACAGACAGACAGACAGACAGACAGACAGACAGACAGACAGACAGACAGACAGACAGACAGACAGACGTATGCATACACACATGCATGCACACACACACATGCATGCACAGACAGACAAACACACATATACACACAACCACTGAAACACACACATGCATAGAGCACACAAACCAACCTCAACAATTTCTCACTTGGAGAAACAGTCAGAGAGAGGGACATACAGTTGGCGATAATACAACCATCATGGAGATGTTTTAGCTGAGGTAGTAAAGAAAGAGGAAGTTAGGAGAGTGAGAACCAGTCATTGAAATTCAGCACCGCTGTTGTAGAGGGAGAAAGATACAGGGGGAGGTGGAGGGAGGTGATTGATGGATACTGACCGAAGCTGTGGTAGTAGGATGGTTTCCTGGAGTCAGAGGCTGGGATGGAACAGAGGACCTGAGCTCCACTGAAATCAGCCTTGTCTTCCCCCGCTACCTTCTCAGGCGGGGGCACACGGATGATGTTGTAGAAAAAGCCTGGGGTGAGACACAACGATGGGCCAATAGAGGGTCAATTTACATTACCAATCAACATATCAGAGGTAGCATCATATCATACATGATAATAGTGTTTATCATTAAAGCGGCCAAAGCAGCCATCCTGCCACTGATTTGGTAAACAGTTGAGGGATGGGGCTATAGATTTTATTTTATCAGGGAGTCATACTGAGACCAATGTCTCTTTTGCACATGAATTACAAAAAAAGTATTAAAATGTATTCAGTCACTACTGTAGGTTGCTCTGGATAAGAGGCTACACAGTGTTTGTTTACAGACATTGGAGGAATGATGGGGCATGACAGTTGAACTAAGATCTTTAGGCATTTATAAGTTATATTCTTCAAGAATCAATGGGTATATACAGTCAGTTCCAAAATTATTGGCACCCTTGATAAAGATGAGAAAAATATATAAATAAATCATACAAATACTGAGCTATTTGTATGCTAAACAAAATCGGGAAATTATATTATTTTATACTAATACAGTTGCTAAAAAATATGATTTTGTTTAACAAGTACTAAAATGATTGCATTAAGTGCATTGGCACATGGATTGGAACTGGTGCTATGGTCAGATGACACGAAAATAAAGCTATTTGGCCACGCACACCAGTGGGGGGTTTGGCATCGATTTAGGGATGCATATGCAGAAACGTACCTTATCCCTACTGTAAAATATGGTTGTGGATCTTTGATGTTATGGGGCTGTTTGGTTCCACTGGTTCTGCAGCCCTTGTTAATAAGGTCGACGGCATCATGAACTCTACCAAGCACCAGGACATGTCAGCCAAAAACCTGGTTGCTGCTGCCAGGAGGCTGAAACTATCCTCGCAAGGGGAGGGTGTCGGAGTATTGAAGACAGGGGTGGCAAGAATTTTGACAACTTTTTTAGATGTATTTTTGTGTCATTTGTTAAGCAACATCTCTTTCTCTGAGCAGATGAATTAGTATAAAATAATGTAATTTTGGTAAAAAATGTAATAGCTCAATATTTGAATTATTTATTTTATACAGTCTTTTTTGCTCATTTTTTATCAAGGGTGTCAATAACTTTGAACCTGACAGTATATATAATTCATTTCAAAGTAAAATATGTCTTAAGCAATCATAGATTGCCGCTTTAAATAATAATAATAATAATTATTAAATCAAGTGATTAAATTATTGTGAAACATTTGTGTTTGTATTACCGTAGTTCATCAGCATGTATAAAATGTGCAAATTTGGTGTGATAATAAGCCGACCAGCTGACAGTAAGTAAGTAGGTAAGTAGGTAAGTAGGTAGGTACAGTTGAAGTCAGAAGTTTCCATACACTTACAGTAGGTTGGAGTCATTAAAACTCGTTTTTCAACCACTCCACAAATTTCTTGTCAACAAACTATAGTTTTGGCAAGTCGGTTAGGACATCTACTTTGTGCATGAAACAAGTAATCTTTCCAACAATTGTTTACAGACAGATTATTTCACTTATAATTCACTGTATCACAATTCCAGTGGGTCAGAAGTTTACATGCACTAAGTTGACTGTGTCTTTAAACAGCTTGGAAAATTCCAGAAAATTATGTAATGGATTTAGAAGCTTCTGATAGGCTAAGTGACATCATTTGAGTCAATTGGAGGTGTACCTGTGGATGTATTTCAAGGCCTATCTTCAAACTCAGTGCCTCTTTGCTTGACATGATGGGAAAATCAAAAGAAATCAGCCCAGACCTCAGAAAAAAATTGTGGACCTCCACAAGTCTGGTTCATCCTTGGGAGCAATTTCCAAACCCCTGAAGGTACCACGTTAATCTGTACAAACACTAGTACACAAGTGTAAACACCATGGGACCACGCAGCCGTCATACCGCATACCGGAACGTGACGTGTTCTGTCTCCTAGAGATGAAAGTACTTTGGTGCGAAAAGTGCAAATCAATCCCAGAACAACAGCAAAGGGCCTTGTGAAGATGCTAGAGGCAACAGGTACAAAAGTATCTATATCCACATTAAAACGAGTCCTATATCGACATAACCTGAAAAGCCGCTCAGCAAGGAAGAAGCCATAAAAAAGCCAGACTATGGTTTGCAACTGCACATGGGGACAAAGATTGTGCGTTTTGGAGAAATGTCCTCTGGTCTGATGAAACAAAAATTGAACTGTTTGGCCATGATGACCATCATTATGTTTGGAGCAAAAAGGGGGAGGCTTGCAAACCGAAGAACACCATCCCAACCATGAAGTACGGGGGTGGCAGCATCATGTTGTGGGGGTGCTTTTCTGCAGGATGTTGTGGGGATGCTTTGCTGCAGGAAGCAACATCTCAAGACATCAGTCAGGAAGTTAAAGCTTGGTCACAAATGGGTCTTCTAAATGGATAATGACCCCAAGCATACTTCCAAAGTTGTGGCAGAATGGCTTAAGAACAACAAACATCAAAAAGCCCTGACCACACTCCTATTGAACATTTGTGGGCAGACCTGAAAAAGTGTGTTCGAGCAAGGAGGCCTACAAACCTGACACAGTAACACCATCTATGTCAGTAGGAATGGGCCAAAATTCACCCAACTTATTGTGGGAAGCTTGTGGAAGGCTTCTCGAAATATTTGACCCAAGTTAAACAATTTAAAGGCAATTCTACCACATGCTATTTGAGTGTATTTAATCTTCTGACCCACTGGGAATGTGATGAAAGAATTTAAAGCTGAAATAAATAATTCTAAACTATTATTCTGACATTTAACCATCTTAAAATACAGTGGTGATCCTAACTGACCTAAGACAGGGAATTTTTACTAGGATTAAATATCAGGAATATTTAGGTGTATGTAAACTTCCAACTTCAACTGTAGGTAGGTAAGTAGGTAGATAAGATCTATTGTTTTTATTTTTTGTTGTTGTGTGATTTGGATTAATCCCCTCTACCACACGGAACCCCACTAATCTACTGACGGAACGCAAGAGGTGGCTAACAACAGACCTCCATCCTATGCTAGCTTGCTACCGATGGCCTGGCTAGCTGTCTAAATCGCTGTGACCCCCAACCAACCTCTCCACTCACTGGACCCTTTTGATCACTCGACTAAGGATGCCTCTCCTTAATGTCAATATGTCTTGTCCATTGCTGTTCTGGTTAGTGTTTATTGGCTTATTTCACTGTAGAGCCTCTAGTCCTGCTCACTATACCTTATCCAAATGATTAGTTCCACCACCCACACATGCAATGACATCTCCTGGTTTCAATGATGTTTCTAGAGACAATATCTCTCAATACCTAGGTTTACCTCCACTGTATTCACATCCTACCATACCTTTGTCTGTACATTATACCTTGATGCTATTTTATCGCCCCCAGAAACCTCCTTTTACTCTCTGTTCCAGACGACCAATTCTTATTGCTTTTAGCCGCACCCTTATTCTTCTCCTCCTATGTACCTCTGGCGATGTAGAGGTGAATCCAGGCCCTGCAGTGCCTAGCTCCACTCCTATTCCCCAGGCGCTCTCTTTTGATGACTTCTGTAACCGTAATAGCCTTGGTTTCATGCATGTTAACATTAGAAGCCTCCTCCCTAAGTTTGTTCTATTCACTGCTTTAGCACACTCTGCCAACCCGGATGTTCTAGCTGTGTCTGAATCCTGGCTTAGGAAGACCATCAAAAATGCAGAAATTTTAATTCCAAACTACAACATTTTCAGACAAGATAGAACTGCCAAAGGGGGCGGTGTTGCAATCTACTGCAAAGATAACCTGCAGAGTTCTGTCCTACTATCCAGGTCTGTACCCAAACAATTTGAACTTCTACTTTTAAAAATCCACCTCTCTAAAAACAAGTCTCTCACCGTTGCCGCCTGCTATAGACCACCCTCTGCCCCCAGCTGTGCTCTGGACACCATATGTGAACTGATTGCCCCCCATCTATCTTCAGAGCTCGTGCTGCTAGGCGACCTAAACTGGAACATGCTTAACACCCCAGCCATCCTACAATCTAAACTTGATGCTCTCAATCTCACACAAATTATCAATGAACCTACCAGGTACCCCCCCCAAATACTTAAACACGGGCACCCTCATAGATATCATCCTAACCAACTTCCCCTCTAAATACACCTCTGCTGTCTTCAACCAAGATCTCAGCGATCACTGCCTCATTGCCTGCATCCGTAATGGGTCAGCGGTCAAACGACCTCCACTCATCACTGTAAAACGCTCCCTGAAACACTTCAGCGAGCAGGCCTTTCTAATCGACCTGGCCGGGTTATCCTGGAAGGATATTGATCTGATCCCGTCAGTAGAGGATGCCTGGATATTTTTTTTAAATGCCTTCCTAACCATCTTAAATAAACACGCCCCATTCAAGAAATTTAGAACCAGGAACAGATATAGCCCTTGGTTCTCCCCAGACCTGACTGCCCTTAACCAACACAAAAACATCCTATGGCGTTCTGCATTAGCATCGAACAGCCCCCGTGATATGCAGCTGTTCAGGGAAGCTAGAAACCGTTATACACAGGCAGTTAGAAAAGCCAAGGCTAGCTTTTTCAAGCAGAAATTTGCTTCCTGCAACACTAACTCAAAAAAGTTCTGGGACACTGTAAAGTCCATGGAGAATAACAACACCTTCCTCCCAGCTGCCCACTGCACTGAAGATAGGAAACACTGTCACCACTGATAAATCCACCATAATTGAGAATTTCAATAAGCATTTTTCTACGGCTGGCCATGCTTTCCACCTGGCTACTCCTACCCCGGTCAACAGCACTGCACCCCCAACAGCAACTCGCCCAAGCCTTCCCCATTTCTCCTTCTCCCAAATCCATTCAGCTGATGTTCTGAAAGAGCTGAAAAATCTGGACCCCTACAAATCAGCCGGGCTAGACAATCTGGACCCTTTCTTTCTAAAATTATCTGCCGAAATTGTTGCTACCCCTATTACTAGCCTGTTCAACCTCTCTTTCGTGTCGTCTGAGATTCCCAAAGATTGGAAAGCAGCTGCGGTCATCCCCCTCTTCAAAGGGGGGGACACTCTTGACCCAAACTGCTACAGACCTATATCTATCCTACCATGCCTTTCTAAGGTCTTCGAAAGCCAAGTCAACAAACAGATTACCGACCATTTCGAATCTCACCATACCTTCTCTGCTATGCAATCTGGTTTCAGAGCTGGTCATGGGTGCACCTCAGCCACGCTCAAGGTCCTAAACGATATCTTAACCGCCATCGATAAGAAACATTACTGTGCAGCCGTATTCATTGATCTGGCCAAGGCTTTCGACTCTGTCAATCACCACATCCTCATCGGCAGACTTGACAGCCTTGGTTTCTCAAATGATTGCCTCGCCTGGTTCACCAACTACTTCTCTGATAGAGTTCAGTGTGTCAAATTGGAGGGTCTGCTGTCCGGACCTCTGGCGGTCTCTATGGGGGTGCCACAGGGTTAAATTCTTGGACCGACTCTCTTCTCTGTATACATCAATGAGGTCGCTCTTGCTGCTGGTGAGTCTCTGATCCACCTCTACGCAGACGACACCATTCTGTATACTTCCGGCCCTTCTTTGGACACTGTGTTAACAACCCTCCAGGCAAGCTTCAATGCCATACAACTCTCCTTCCGTGGCCTCCAATTGCTCTTAAATACAAGTAAAACTAAATGCATGCTCTTCAACCGATCGCTACCTGCACCTACCCGCCTGTCCAACATCACTACTCTGGATGGCTCTGACTTAGAATATGTGGACAACTACAAATACTTAGGTGTCTGGTTAGACTGTAAACTCTCCTTCCAGACCCATATCAAACATCTCCAATCCAAAGTTAAATCTAGAATTGGCTTCCTATTTCGCAACAAAGCATCCTTCACTCATGCTGCCAAACATACCCTTGTAAAACTGACCATCCTACCAATCCTCGACTTTGGCGATGTCATTTACAAAATAGCCTCCAATACCCTACTCAACAAATTGGATGCAGTCTTTCACAGTGCAATCCGTTTTGTCACCAAAGCCCCATATACTACCCACCATTGCGACCTGTACGCTCTCGTTGGCTGGCCCTCGCTTCATACTCGTCGCCAAACCCACTGGCTCCATGTCATCTACAAGACCCTGCTAGGTAAAGTCCCCCCTTATCTCAGCTCGCTGGTCACCATAGCATCTCCCACCTGTAGCACACGCTCCAGCAGGTATATCTCTCTAGTCACCCCCAAAACCAATTCTTTCTTTGGCCGCCTCTCCGTCCAGTTCTCTGCTGCCAATGACTGGAACGAACTACAAAAATCTCTGAAACTGGAAACACTTATCTCCCTCACTAGATTTAAGCACCAACTGTCAGAGCATCTTACAGATTACAGCACCTGTACATAGCCCACCTATAATTTAGCCCAAACAACTACCTCTTTCCCAACTGTATTTAATTTATTTAATTATTTTGCTCCTTTGCACCCCATTATTTTTTATTTCTACTTTGCACATTCTTCCATTGCAAAACTACCATTCCAGTGTTTTACTTGCTATATTGTATTTACTTTGCCACCATGGCCTTTTTTGCCTTTACCTCCCTTCTCACCTCATTTGCTCACATTGTATATAGACTTGTTTATACTGTATTATTGACTGTATGTTTGTTTTACTCCATGTGTAACTCTGTGTCGTTGTATCTGTCGAACTGCTTTGCTTTATCTTGGCCAGGTCGCAATTGTAAATGAGAACTTGTTCTCAACTTGCCTACCTGGTTAAATAAAGGTGAAATAAATAAATAAATAAATAAAATAGGTAGGTAGGTATGTAGGTAAGCAGCTAAGTTGGTAGGTAGGGGTAGGTAGGGAGGGAGGGAGGGAGGTAGGTAGGTAAGTTGATTAGTAGGGGTAGATAGGTAGGTACGTAGCTAGGTAGGTACGTAAGTAGGTAGGTAGATAACATACCGCCCTTGCCATAGGAGTTGCCCATGTTGTACGAGGCCCCTTCACGGTCATAATGAGGATGGGCTGTGGCGGAGTTTACTGCAATGTATTCAGACCAGTCCACCTATGAACATAAGGACACACATCATCATTATAGTCACGATATTCATCATCACTGTAAACATCCTCATAACAGTAAGATCAGGCTCCCGAGTGGCGCAGCGGTCTAAGGAACTGCATCCCCCCCCCCCCCCTGAATTCTGTAAAATATGTTCAACTCCATCCTTGGTGTGATAGTTGTCATAGACAATAGCTGTACCTTCTCCTTGGTCTCCAGGCTCTGTGGATCCACCCGCCGCATGTAGTTGGTCTCTGTGCTTACGTAATAGTCACCCTTGTACTTCACAAAGTTCACACTGGCATTGTCTGTGGCCTCTGTTAACAAATCCAGATATCAGGACTGGAGCATACAGAACATGTTGCCAATCAGCTGTTGTTTCTTTCTCAGTGATCACAAGAATATGTGTAGAGAAACTATACAGCAACACCTTCCAATACTTTTCAATATGTTTATTTTTTGGTAAGTACAGGACAATGTTCACGTGTCAATTTCCTTTTAGGTCAGGCTAAGCTAGAAATCACACTCATCTAAACAGGAAGGAGTGGACACAGACGTTGTGTGACTATTAAAGTCACTTGTTGTGGCACAAGTATCTGTGGACTTGCCCCAGTATGTGTGCGTTAGAGATTTCTCTAATGCTCAGGAAGTGCAGATTCTAACTCCCATTAGACAGCTATGTAAGTGTTTTATTGTCCAAATTGGTTAGTTACTCAACAAATATGGGGTTTCGCTGAGCAACTAAACTTAAAGACAGACCATATAAACAATATACGGCAGTACAATAATGACAAGATGAACATTCAATTCTTATAGACCTTTTTTGGAAGTACATACCGGCTGTAAGAGGAGTAAATGAAGAAACCCCATATTTGGTGAGTAACTAACGTATTTTGACATTAAAACGCCTGCAGAGCTGTCTAATAGGAGTTTGAATCAAGGCTTTCTGGGCATTAGAGAGGAGACCTGTCATACTCATCATCGACATCTCTAACACACAGATACTGGGGCAGTGCTAGTGGAGGGTGCTGAGGGGAGGGCCACAAACAATCTGAGTCTTCAGAATTGTGGTGTGTTACAATGATGCTATTTTTTCTATTGACCCTAATCTCACTGTGCTGGTTTACAATTGGTTATGCTTTGAAGCAGCAAAATACTTCTCTAGATCAATGTTTAAGGCTCTTCAGTTTAGTTACAGAAATGGTTGAATAGTGAAGTTTCTCTGTCTATCTCTCTTTCTCGTTCTATCTGCTCAGGTAGCCCACACAACAATCTGCTCTCCTGATCTCTAAGCATTCCTACACTCAGAAACATGCACTAGGTTTCAACCATCATATTTATAATCTCAACACAATACATACATTGTGAGCAACACAATGCATACAGTCAACAGCCCTGGCCAATGCCACCAGCCGCAACCAGAACAACGGGGAATGTACTGTACTGCACACAGAGGGGCACAACTCTGAAGACACTTACTGGGAATCTTGAAGCGGGATAAGAATCGAGAAAAGAAGTTCTTGCAGGGGTCAGGCATGGCCATGGTTCCAAACTCACACACCACAATGCGGTCTTTCTCAGAATTATGCACGTAGGAGTCGCTGCGCAGGAAGCGGCTGCTGTAGGTCACCTCACCGTCATGGATGTAGAAGCGGTGCATCAAGGCCATTCCGTCAAACCAGTGGTTGAAGCTGAGGACAGAGACAAAGACAAATGGGTGCAAGGGGAAGTCAATGGGTGTATGAGTGGGTCTATGGGTGCAAGGGTGAGTCTATGGGTGTAAGGGTGAGTCTATGGGTGTAAGGGTGAGTCTATGGGTGTAAGGGTGAGTCTATGGGTGTGAGGTTGAGTCTATGGGTGTAAGGTTGAGTCTATGGGTGTAACAGTGAGTGTCTGTGCGTATGAGTGTGTGCATGTTCTTTGTGTGTGTGTGTATGTGTTGATTATAAGTGGTGTGGGTGTATACAATGTATTAATTAATTTTATTTTGTACTTGTCTTTTCCGAACTCAAACTTTCCGGGCCCATTCCGCAGGAAGCTTCCATTAATCCAGGATGGGATGTTCCCCTTGATCACCGTGGTGATGGGCTCAGGGATCTCCTCAACAGTGCGCACCAGGGGGGCAATGTCCTCCAGCCCCATGGCCAAGGGGCACTTCTTCTTGGATGCTTCCATGGAGTGAGAAGACAAATGTTCAAGCTTTCTGATATCACAGATCCTAAATGGCATTTTTACATGTTTGGAGGAAGAGATAGGTTATCCATCTCTTCGATCTTGCGTTCACATCAACATTTCGTCCTGAAGTCAACACTTCAGGTCTCAGAGAATGTGACGTCATTGCACGATGGGTTATTACATGCTATACACAAGCACAAGGGGCACGTTCCTCTGTTCAGACGTTGCTGACACATGGCAGATCCTACAACGCCTGGATAGGTATTTTACGTATTAGCTAAACACATCATATGTTATACCAATCTAGTGCCCGATTGTGCAGTCGATGATGTGGCACACAACCATTGGTTGGTGCATGCATAGTGTGAACAGGGGAACATGACCTCACCATTGCCTCCGCTCCTGTTGTTGAGTTGTTTGGTGCTGCTCATGGCTGGGCTGCAGTGTTGAGCCTGGTGGTGCAGTGTTGAGCCTGGTGGTGCAGTGTTGAGCCTGGTGGTGCAGTGTTGTTGAGCCTGAGTTTGCTAGAGGAAGACACAGACCAACCATAATTTATACAGTTGTGCTCACACATAGGACACACACACACACACACAAGGGATGTTGAGTCATCTGATGTTTTATGGCTACATGGGTCTTTGGACGAGTATGAATCCGTCGAGTTGAGAAATAGGTCAGGGAACATCATTATATAAGGTTGTCATCGGTAGTGGCTGTACAGTACATCATGACTGTGAACTCATATCAGACATGGTAATCCAACAGGCTAACATAAATATATATATATATTTTAAATTATTTAACCTTTATTTAACTAGGCAAGTCAGTTAAGAACAAATTCTCATTTACAATGACAGGATATCAGCTACATATCACTTGTTATAAACTGGGTGGGTCGATCCCTGAATGCTGATTGACCGTATACCACGGGTATGACAAAACATTTATTTTTACTGCTCTAATTACGTTGGTAACCAGTTTATAATAGCAATAAGGAATGATATATGGTCAACATACCATTTTTTTAAACTAGGCAAGTCAGTTCATTCTTATTTTCTTATTTTCAATGATGGCCTAGGAACAGTGGGTTAACTGCCTGTTCAGGGGCAGAACGACAGATTTGTACCTTGTCAGCTCGGGGATTTGAACTTGCAACCTTCCGGTTACTAGTCCAACGCTCTAACCACTAGGCTACCCTGCCGCCCCATGGCTAAGGGCTGTGTCCAGGCACTCCGTGTTGTGTCATGCATAAGAACAGCCCTTAGCATTGGTCATATACCACACCTCCTCGGGCCTTATTGCTTGAATATACCACATCTCCTCTGGCCTTATTGCTTAAGTTAACAATTCAATTATAGGCCTCCCGGGTTGCTCTGTCGTAACCGGCCGCGACCGGGAGGTCCGCGACCGGGAGGTCCATGGGGCGACGCACAATTGGCCTAGCGTCGTCCGGGTTAGGGATGGCTTGGTCGGTAGGGATGTCCTTGTCTCATCGTGCACCAGCGACTCCTGTGGCGGGCCGGGTGCAGTGCGTGCTAACCAAGGTTGCCAGGTGCACGGTGTAGCCTCCGACACATTGGTGCGGCTGGCTTCCGGGTTGGATGCGCGCTGTGTTAAGAAGCAGTATGGCTGGCTGGGTTGTGTATCGGAGGACGCATGACTTTCAACCTTCGTCTCTCCCGAGCCCGTACGGGAGTTGTAGCGATGAGACAAGATAGTAGCTACTACAACAATTGGATACCACGAAATTGGGGAGAAAAAGGGTTAAACAATAAAAAAAATAAAAAAATAAAAGTTCAAAAAGCATGTGAAACATTAGGACCCCCCTAGACAGGAATGCTCTGCTGGGGTTACACATTTAGGCTATGTTTACACAGCATTTTTCTTAAATCCGATTTATGTCTGACTGTCCACACTCAGTTTGAAATGAGACCCATGTCAGAGTTGCGTATTCACACTGATGTTGTCTCTGAAATAACACACAGACACAATGATCATTTACTGTCACTGTTCCTTTAAATATTTGCTGGGTAGGCACTTGTTTTTTTAAGTTGAGTATTTTCTGTTTTATTCCTAACCATTGCCCTAACCTTAACCATAATGAATGAATGTCCTCAAGGTCCTGGCGTCCTAGAAGTAATCATTTTGAAGACTTAATAAATAAAGAGTGAAAAGGGTGCTTAGGTTGCAGCAGATTGTGACAGTTTGAAAGATATTGGCGGCGGCTTCTTAAAACAAAGTATTAGAGGGCTTTGCTTAGAATTCGATAAGCAGTCGTAATGGGTTTGCTTAGAATGCGACGTGCGGTTGTAATTCTGGAGTTTGCATAACATTTCAGGGGTGGTTGTCATGGAAACGGAAGGTTGTGTGTGCGTGTGTGCGTGTGTGAGCGCGTATGTGTGTGAGAGTTTGCTAGCAAGGGAAAAAAGTTGACTCTAGCAATGGAAACAAACTGAACTGATGTCCAGACTCGCATGCAGAGCACCGTAATTGTATTGGATTTTAAAACCAAATACTAATGTTACAAATTAAAACTCCAAAGATCAGATTCAATGTAGTTGTTTTGTTGTTTATACGTTTGGGAAAAAAGAAGGGATCTGTATCTGATTTGCCAAATAATCTGAATTGAGCTGGCTGTGTAAATGGGCACTTTGACCTATTAAAGGTAGTAGAGCTACTTATACAAGAGATTGTAGAACCAAGAGAAAGTAACAAAGGTCTTTACACAAGAGTACTCATTACATAACTGTGTTCAGGTATCGTGAAGTGATCCCCTGACGGTGATATTGGTGGTGGAGACATACTCCTCCATCTGTGTTGTCTTATTTAACACATATAGGTGTGAGATTATCAACAGGTACAGAGGCCATAATCTATCGATAATGAGGACAGTAGTAGCGAGTGATTATTAGGTACCAAACAGAAGACAACGGTATACAACACAGTATACAACCATATCATCACAAAGACACTGCCTCTCACAGGCAATATGTGTATAGTCCTTCAAATACGATCAAAGACAAAACACAATGACCTCATAACATTGATCTCCTCTGGAAAATATTCTTAGGTGCATTGAGGTACATAAAACTGCTGTGTTATCTTTGATGGTTTTTCGTATACATACAGTATGTATCACTATGATTACACATGAATGAATGAAGATGTTCATCAGTTCATGATAATAACTGTTGTAAAATCCCAATAATGCACACAATGTCTGTCTTGTGTATTATTTCAACATGTCAAAATAGAGGAAATTCTCCTTTACACATAAAGTTGCTTGTTTACGGGTGCAGCCAAACAGGGGAACACAGCAACAAAAGATGATAAAGTGTGTGTGTGTGTGTGCTTACCACTCTGTGTTACGGTGAAGGTTTGGAAAACACCACGCCAGTTGTCCTGTCTGTCTGTCTGTCTGTCTGTCTGTCTGTCTGTCTGTCTGTCTGTCTGTCTGTCTGTCTGTCTGTCTGTCTTGTCTGTCTGTCTGTCTGTCTGTCTGTCTGACTGTCTGTCTGTCTGTCCTGACTGTCTGTCTGTCTGTCCTGACTGACTGGGATTTAAACAGTCTGAGAAGGAAGGGAGTCACTGACGACCTTTGAAGCGTGGGACTGTGTTGAGGCCAGCCTCTGACACTGTTGCTGACACCCTCTTTGACATGCCCCGGCTCTCAAAACACACACAGATAATTTGTTTGCCTTATTTGTAACTTTACTGCATAGACATTCCAATTCAATACAGGCTTTTTAACTGCATCTCTCTGATAAGAGTGCCATGGTCATTTTAATTTAAAGGGGATAGTTCGATGAACTCATGGATACCAATTTTTATTTCTCTGCATGCAGTTTGAAGGTCATTTCTGAAGGTCGTTTCTGGAGCGATTGCTATCTAGCGTTAGTACAATGCCTGGAAGTCTATAGGATCAACGAGCACGCAGAAACTTCCTTCAACTTCCTTCAAACTGCACGCAGAGATCCATGTGTATCCATGTGTTTATCTGACTCAAAATCTCAAACTGTCCCTTTAAGTTTATCCTCCATAAACAACCACACACAGGTTTACACAGTAGAGCTGCTGGTGAACTGTGATTGAACCTTTCACCCACTGTTATGGCAGCTTTAAGTCATAGCAATTAGCAGGACTTGGATCATTGACGGTGAACAGTCAGTTAATCTACCACGGGCTGCACACCTTATCCAGAGAAATAGGCTAGTCATTATTGAGTAACGAAGAACAATATCTGTGAAAGAATTATACCACATACACCAGCCACTGGATGTACCTTATATGATACCGCAGTTATAGTCCATTTTATAACGATTACAAACCTATTTCCATGACAAACAATGCAAGATAGTTTAAACCGTAATTCTTCAAACATGTACAATATACTGTTCAACAACAGGACATAGAGAACTGTAAATTGTGACATTATGTAAACATTCTGAGTAAACGATTGTGAAACGATTGTCCTTAGAAAACCTGAACAAATGTTGTCACCTATTCCAGATATAATGCTACAGCTTAGCGAGCAAATATGACTTGGGTTCAATAACACCAGGTTGGTTATGGATTCCCTTTTTGATGACAATTGTGACATACATTGTGTTATAAGTATATGAACAATCACAGATGTGTTGGTGTGGATAGTAGATGCTTTGCCAGTACATCACTTCTGTGTCTATGGATAGAGTGCCTCATCTACTGGTTAACAAATATATTGCATTTCTTCTTCCATCAGAGAAATTCAACTGATAAAGTTCAGTTTGCCACAAATGATAACTAGAGATTACAGCATCACCTAGTGTTGGTTCTTTAGATCAGCATGCAGAACAGCACGTAGGCTGTGTGCATGCACACACACACAACCTTTACCCTGTATATAAAACATGAATAAGATGTGCCCCTCTCTCTTTCCTCCACCAGAATATCTTCTTTTTTAATATTATTTAACCTTGCTAATGCTTTACACATGAACGCTCACTCATTCGGGAACAATTGCAATCAATATATATATATATTTACGCTCAGTGTATCGTCTTGATCGCTGGGTGAAAAGTTCGTTTCTTTTGTAGAATTGTCCGTCTCTCCGGCTCTCTCTCGGTTGTGGTTATAGTGGATAGTTCAGAGTGACATTCATTCGTTTCGTTATAGTATGGGTGTTTCGGCGGTTGTCGTTCTTCGCGTTCAATGATACCGAATTCCTAGCTGCGGACTAGTAATTAATATCAAAGACTTCTTTTTATTCTGTCGGTATCGATAGTCTAATAGTTTAACCACGTGGTATGGTTAAAAGATTCAGCAATGGTCTACAACCTTTGTCCCCCTCCTAATGGAGAAAAACATGGTCTCGTGATAATTTCTCAAAGTTGTGTTTTATTTCGGAATGGCAGAAAAGGGCTGTCCCAGGATGTCTGACCCTAACTGGGCTCAGGGGCGGTCCTCTGATTTAGTTCAAATCCAATTACCTTTTTGAGTTTTCCTTCATTAAACATTCCAAAAGTATATTACACAATTTTACAAACAGTATCATACTCACTCATTCATCTTATACAACAATTAGATGTAAACCTCCATAACTGAGGCTATTATATAAACAGCGTTATGGTAATGTGGCCACACTGTCTCCCATGAGCTTCCCCAAGTTGTGACAAACGGACCAGTTCGTAGCTGGATTCTTCGCCGATCTTTTATACTTTCTCAGGAACATGAAATTTGTTCGTACCTCAAGTTCTGTGAGGTGGAAGGAATTGCTTTGTTCTCTATGAAAATGTACTCTCTCTATACTGTGTGTCCATGAGGAGATCCTCATGAATTTACGACGTCTCTCTGACCACAGCAACCTAGTTGAAGGAGGCAAGGGGGAGCCAGGGAGAGGGGGATGTGGCTTGCTATACCCAAAGAGGCCAACGTCATGACAACAGGTATTGACAATATAGGTCTGATGTGTTTATGAGTAGCTTGCAGTACATATATATCTGGTCTGACTATCCTTTCCTTCCACCTCTCTCTCTCTCTCTCTCTCTCTCTCTCTCTCTCTCTCTCTCTCTCCTCTGTTACATCACCGTCTGGGGCAGGCTCACCAGAAAGCCACTGTGTGTGCTCGTGCTTGTGTGTGTAGGGTACCTAACTGCAGTGTGACATCGGTGTGTGTTTTAGGACCCAGTATTGATAACCTGCAGCCGAGTCTGATGCCCAGGATGGACCTCGCTCTCAGGGCCACTATGGTGTTTGACGGAGGAGATTGTATTGTTGCTGGCTGGAACGTGAGTATCCGTTGTGGATGCAAGAGAGAGAGAGACAGGGCAAGAGAGACAGGGCGAGAGAGACAGGGCGAGAGAGACAGGGAGAGAGAGACAGGGAGAAATACAGGGAGAGAGACAGGGAAAGAGAGACAGGGAGAGAGACGGAGAGAGAGAGACAGGGAGAGAGAGACAGGGAGAAAGACAGGGAGAGACAGGGAAAGAGAGACAGGGAGAGAGTGACAGGGAGAGAGACGGAGAGAGAGACAGGGAGAGAGAGACAGGGAGAGAGAGACAGGGAGAAAGACAGGGAGAGAGACGTAGAGAGAGAGACAGGGAGAGAGACGGAGAGAGAGAGACAGGGAGAGAGAGACAGGGAGAGAGACAGGGAGAGGGAGACTGAGAGAGAGATAGGGAGAGAGACAGGGAGAGGGAGACTGAGAGAGAGACAGGGAGAGAGAGAGAGTATGTAGTGTGTATGTGAACTGTGTTTGTGCGTAACCGTACGTGTTGTTGTTTTTTGTTTGTGTTTGTGTGTGTGTGCATGTGAGTGTTTATGTGTGTGTCTGAGCGTGCATGTGTGTGTTTATTTGTGTGTGTTTGTGTTGTGTGCTTCTGACAGACAGCAAATTTTGTGTTAGGGCTAGGGTCCTTTTTTCAGAATTTCCTCCTGACTGACGTGCCCAAAGTAAACTGCCTGTTACTCAGGCCCAGAAGCAGGGATATGCATATAATTGGTACCATTGGATAGAAAAATCTTTGAAGTTTGGGTTTTGGTACAAAGAGTCACAGTTGGAAATCAGTCTGTGGGTGCGCGACGAAGATTGAACATACTTCTTTCCGTATGAAATATTATAGTTTAATGACATTTTAGGGTACCTGAGGATTGAATAGAAATGTAGTTTGACTTATTTTAACAAAGTTTGGATTCCTTTGTCTGCATGTTGAACGAGTGGATTACTGAAATCGATGGCGCCAACTAAACTGACTTTTTGGGATATAAAGAAGGATTTTATCTAACAAAACAACCATGCGTGTTTTAGCTGGGACCCTTGGGATTGCAAAGAGAGGAAGATTTTCAAAAAGTAAGTGATTATTTAATTGCAATTTGTTATTTTATGAAGCCTGTGCTGGTTTGAAAAATATGTTGATGTGGGACGCCATCCTCAAACAATCGCATGGCATGCTTCGCTGTAAAGCTTATTGTAAATAGGACAAAATCAGTTAGATTAACAAGAACTTAACCTCACTGCGCACGGAACCCGCTAGCGGGCTGAAATTCCACAACATACGGTGATTGCTACATAAATAGTCATATTAAACATTCATGAAAATACAAGTGTCTCACATGTATCGAAAGCCTAGAATCTTGCTAATCCAACTGCGTTGTCAGATTTAAAAAAGGATTTACTGCGAAAGAATACGATGCGATTATCTGAGCATAGAGCCCCATAATTTTTTTTTTAACCAGCACAGGCGTAACATAATCACAATAAAATAAATTGTTTACCTTTGACGATCTTCGTCTGTTTGCAATTCCAATGCTCATTGTTACACAATGAATGATCTTTTGTTTGATAAAATCCGTTTTTATAGCCTAACACGAAACATTTTGTGAACCGCTTGTGTTGTGAATTCCGTCTCATTCCATTTTCGACGACACATTCCAGGTAAATAACACACACAGAACGTGACTTTTCCAGTCATGTTTGGTTTCACTGCAATAAACTGGTTTGTTTGTAACACAATCAAACGTGATGGGCCATTTCGCGGGAAGTATTGACAGAAAGAAACCGATTTGAAGACAACAAGTCATGACATCATTGTGCACCAATGATTTGCCCGCTGTTTCGTTGATTGACTGTCTTTTAACCAAATGACCACTGATCGTCTTGAAATCTAGCTGGGTAGATAGCCAATGAGCTGAGCTAAACGGCAATACGCCATGTTTATGTGTTGCAAGACCAACCCATGTAGTAAGCTTCAGCTTAAAGTGAGTCATTCGCTATTGAAGTTTCATACCGGAAGGAGCTACGCATATTACGCACTGCATTGTTTGGTGAACGCGCAGGTTCAGCTGTTTATATATCAATCATTATGGCGACTAAGTAAGGGAAAGCTAAATCTAAGTCTGGATATACAGATGTACACACAATTTTAGAATAAATTGATTGGGAATGTTAGACAGAGATTGTTGTAGGACGCTTCATTTAGCGATTGTGGAGGAATATTTTTTGAACGGGAGAGGACATCGTTTTGGACTGGTAAGTTCTTATCATGCTAATGCCCTTGTTTGAAATTAATAATATAAAATATTATTTTAAATTTAGAAGCAATATATAAACATGTATTGTCATGAAATGTGAGATGCGTGTGTCTGCTGCCCCACCCCAACCCACATGAAATAGCCTATTTGAGGCTGTTGAGGAGAGGGCAGGACCACATCAATGGCCAAAGTGAAATGGAGACAGTAGATACAGCTGGTCTGTTGTAATATAATAAAGACAGTAGATCTAGCTGGTCTGTCATAATATAAAAGAGACAGTAGATCTAGCTTAAATGTCATAATATAAAAGAGACAGTAGATCTAGCAGGTAATAATAATATAATACTATATTCAACCTAATATATTCAACCTTCAACCGTCAACTCTCTATATATATCTGTTTATTATACCTGTTGATACAGGGCTCATATGAGAAACTATTCTAACTGAACATTTTCTTTCACAGTGACACTGACTCCGAATGAGAGTCTTATCCGGTGTCCTGTGTGAATTTAAGTATGCTCTCTCTAATTCTCTCTTTCTCTCGGAGGACCTGAGCCCTAGGACCATGTGTCAGGACTACCTAGCATGATGACTCCTTGCTGTCCCCAGTCCACCTGGCCTTGCCGCTGTTCCAGTTTCAACTGTTCAGCCTGCGGCTATGGAACCCTAAACTGTTCATTTTTACTCTTGAGGTGCTGTCCTGTTGCACCCTCTACAACCACTGTGATCTCCACCCGGCACAGCCAGAAGAGGACTGGCCACCCCTCATAGCCTGGTTCCTCTCTAGGTTTCTTCCTAGATTTTTGCCTTTCTAGGGAGTTTTTCCTAGCCACCGTGCTTCTACACCTGCAATGCTTGCTGTTTGGGGTTTTAGGCTGGGGCTATATAAATTGATCTGATTTGATAGAGGATTGAGGGTCTTCCAAATATTGAAAGTGTGTAAATAGTTACCCATGTTATTTTGTAAATGTATATACATATATATTTTCATACATTTTTTAATCAATTATTATTATTTTTTCCATTTTTTTGTCTCCCATTTTTTTTCCTCAAATTTTTTGGGGGGGTGTGTTAGAATACCGTTTTGGTATTTTGTATATAGTTATTTGTTTCAAAATGTATACCTTCACCAATTTGGCCACTTGGGTACATTTGGGCTACTTGTGTGGGACACCTGGGTGACTTCATGATAAATGTCATGTAGCGCACTCATTTTGGAAGTTATCATTCTGAAACTTTGCACAAGTACCGTTGCCCTCTTATATTTTTCACTGAAATTGTCTCCATCATCCTATCTGAATGTTTGTTTTATCTTGTTTGTTTTAAAGATGATACAAAAATAAAAAATAAAAAACATGGGTTTTTTTCATTGTTTTATCTAAACCAGATCTATTGTGTTATATTCTCCTACATTCAATTCACATGTACACAAACTTCAGAGTGTTTTCTTTCAAATGGTACCAGGAATATGCATATCCTTGGTTCTGTGCCTGAGCTACAGGCTGTTAGATTTGGGTATGTCTTCAGGTGGAAATTGCACAAAGTAGGGGGGGAGCTGTAAGAGGTTAAGCTTTTAACTGATATAAGATACTAGTATGTTCATAAATGTTGAATATTACGATTATTTATTGGAATTGCGCGCCCTCCAATTTCACTGGATGTTGTCGACTGGTGTTGATGACAGGACGCCTAGCCCTTAAATATTAAAGCCCTTCTCTCTCCTATATGGGGACTCTGGTGGCCTTCTGAACCGCAAGAACCCAGAGGGACTGTGGGAGGTCCACGGTACTGCCCGTTTGTGTCTGGTCTGCAACTACGAGAGTAAGCCTACCGTATTCACTTTCATCTCCAACTTCAATGACTGGATCGACCAGGTAAAAGAGAGATAAACCATGATCTCACACACAGGTCATTACAGTATTACAGTTTTTCTCAATTGTTAAAACACAATTTCTGAAACCTTGCTCCATTTCCTGAAATCATTCAACACAAAACCTCATCTTCAAGCACTATATACATAACCTCTGACTCCTCTCGCAAAATGAAACATTCGCCTCAAAACAGTTTTACCTGTGTTCAAAATCAAACACTGCTCTCAAATTATAAACAAAGTGATCAAAATGATATACACTCTCAAGCAGTCAGTAAACAATACACCGAAAAATAGAAAACACATTGTTCAAAACATACAATTCTCAGGGAGAAGTACATTTTTAAATTTTTTCTCAATTGCTAAAACACTAAAACCCATTAAAACCACTCAAAATGGATTGAACCTGTTTCAAATGATGCGACATAAACCAATATAAGCCAGTTCAGAGAGCAAACAGGTTGTTGAAGGTGGGAAGGAGAAAGTCTGAGAATGGAAACATAATTTGAAACAGGTTAAATCCATTTTGAGTGGTTGTGTTCAATCAATGACATGTGTTCTCTATTTGTATTTGATTGTTGCCACTTATGTTTACCAGTATAGATGACATGTGCATTAGAGTGCAGAATGTGTTTAGAGAATGAGAATGTGTTTAGAGTTTTGCTGAAAAGTCTAAGTGAGATCTGCAAATTGTGTTTTACCATGTGAAATGGTTTAAGGTATTGACAACAGACTGCATAATTAACTAAATGAGTCCAGGCAACTGAGAACTTTGTTCAGCCAATGGGTTTTAGTGTTTTAGCAATTGAGAAAAACTCTAATTAACCCTTAGTCTCTAGGTGTAGAATGTAAGCATCTAGGGGGTGATATCTACTAACCTAAGGATTTGTTTTAAGATAGAATTAGGCCTTACTGATCAGCATGACCTTGGCGTCCTGGAAAATAAAAGGTTTATTTTCAGATGGATGATTTAATGGAAATGTATAAGGTGTTTGAATGACTTTTATAGTCATGAAACTTTCACAGAACACGGAGGGGAAGGACTACTTTCAAGTTTTTTAAAAATGTAATCACCAAAGTGAGGTACAAGGTTTTGCTGGATGGAGGGGAAATAGTTGCTGGAAATTTCTCCAAGGACTTGTCCTGTTCTATCTATTTTTTTCAGGCTATGATCTTCAACTAAAGCGGGACAGAATGGTGAATTGACTCCAATAAAAAAGGATTTAGAAAAATGGCTCTGTGATGTCTTTGTGCTTATTCTGTTATTTCAGGAATCATTTCATCTACTCAAATTCACAAAACGTTCTAACAGTCACCACAAGATGTCCTCAGTCACCCATGAGAAAAATAAAGGATTTCTATAAGATGTTTGCTTTGTGGGAGATATATATTCCTATACATTTATCTTCACACACACTTAAAAGCCCAGTGCAGTTAAAATGTGATTTTCCTGTGTTTTAATTATATTTCCACACTATAAGTTTTGTATAATACTGTGGAATGGTGAAAATGATGATAATGCCCTTTTAGTGTAAGCTGTTTGAAAAGACCACCTCAAATTTCAGCCTGTTTTGGTGGCATGGAGTATTGGCCTGCCTGGTGTTATCACCAGGTGATAATTTAGTCAATAGACTAATAAGAAAGAGAGTCCCACACCTCTCTGACAATAACAGCTAGTTTTCAGTTTTCCACCCCCCACTCAGACACTCCCAGACAGTCCTAGCAAAATTATTTCTTGAAAAATTACTCTTTGCTAAGAAGCAATTTTTTTCTAATAAGTTACCATTTTAATTGAAAACAATCACACTAAGGTACTTAATTGTTACCCAGAAATGATTTGCTATCGAAATAAAAAAAAATGGCTTTGTGGAACTTTAATAATTTCACAATTCATTCAGTTTTGTTCATGCTGTTTACTTAATATTTGCGAATAGGAAAGTTTTGAGACATTCCTCTGGACGATTTGTGAAGATTAGTTTCTTCTCGCGCAATTTGGGCCTGTTTTAAGAACAGTAAAATGGAACCCTGTGTGTTCGCCCCACTACAGAAAGATAGACATCTAGTTCTACACTTTATTCTGTCAGGCATATTCTGGGAATAAAGAGGTTTCATTAAAACCCTAATATGCGTCTGGGTGAGCCAGGCTGATGTATGCTCTCCCAACAGTCTTCTTTCATCTTCAGCTTTTGATGTGATTACACTACACAGAATTGGCAGACAGGCTGTGGATGAGAAAGCCACAGAACAAAGGCAAGGGGAAATTAAGTTTAAATTTGAATTTAGTCTCTCTCTCTACCTCTCTTACTCACATACTGTATACACTCGCTTGCTCGTACCCACACACACACACCGACTTGCTGTGTTTTGACAGGGAAATTCGTATTTGAGGGAAGACATTGATAGGCAGACAGTATGTCATGTCCGATTAGAGCAGGTCACTGTCACACCAACTGTGTTTGTGTGTGTATGTATGTGTGTGCATGTGCGTGTGTGCATGTGTGTGCATGTGGTGTGTGTGTGAGTGCATACATGGAGTTTATCAGTGTCTTAGTGTATGTTTTCTGTGTCTATGAGTGCACATAATAGTTGTAAACATATTTTGAACCTGCACATCAAGGGGTCAATTAAAGTCATTCAATACAAGAAGTATTACTTGCTCTTTGGTGTTTTCAATAAACAATAGCCCAAGCTAAACTGTTTGTGTGTAAACAAACCTCTTTTGTGCTAAGCCCAAGCGGAATTTTAACTTTCTATTCTTCAAGAATATATAGGCCTAGACTACATAAACAATTCTATACACTGGTTGAATCAACCTTGTTTCCACATCATTTCAATGAATTTGCTTTGAACCAAGGTGGAATGAATGTTGAATTGACCTCTGTGCCCAGTGTGTTATGACCATTGGACAGATCCCAGATCACACCTTTAAAATAGTTGATTGAACCTGTTGTTGCTCCGGGGTTTATCCTGCTTTTCCGGGGGAGATTTTGTCTGGCGCGGGATCTGGTCTGAAAAGAGCTTTGTCTTCACCCCCCCCCACGCTCTGAAAGGAGCACAGGGGGACAGCTTGCCGCCTTGCATACTAAATGTGCAATGCCCGCCTTACCAATTCGTGCAATGACATAGCTGTTTTTCAATGTCAGGAAGTTCACTATGATGATTTTCTAGGGCGTTATATATAACGGGACAGTGTATATTACAGTAGCCTATACACCACAGTGTGTGAGATAGAAAGCCATTGATGGGATGTTCTTGGAGTTAGCCTATACACCACAGTGTGTGAGATAGAAAGCCATTGATGGGATGTTCTTGGAGTTAGCCTATACACCACAGTGTGTGAGATAGAAAGCCATTGATGGGATGTTCTTGGAGTTAGCCTATACACCACAGTGTGTGAGATAGAAAGCCATTGATGGGATGTTCTTGGAGTTAGCCTATACACCACAGTGTGTGAGATAGAAAGCCATTGATGGGATGTTCTTGGAGTTAGCCTATACACCACAGTGTGTGAGATAGAAAGCCATTGATGGGATGTTCTTGGAGTTAGCCTATACACCACAGTGTGTGAGATAGAAAGCCATTGATGGGATGTTCTTGGAGTTAGCCTATACACCACAGTGTGTGAGATAGAAAGCCATTGATGGGATGTTCTTGGAGTTAGCCTATACACCACAGTGTGTGAGATAGAAAGCCATTGATGGGATGTTCTTGGAGTTAGCCTATAGGCTACTTAAAATAGCTGAATCTCCTCTGTGCCTGAGCAGCGAGAGGGAGGAGAGGGAGAGAGGGAGTGTGCGACATCATAGTGATCCACATTGACAGTGACATCACTACTCAACGAACGGGTGGGACTTCGCAGGCTTTCTCATTCCAGCAGTGTGCTGTGGATATTGAATCACTACCTAACTGTCAGGAAAATGTGCCTGGTACTTGGTGGCAACTGCCTTGTCAAACAATAATAATGCACTTTTGTGCCTTAACTTTATTCCTGAGAATGAAACCGAATCCGTTGCAGAGTCTGCTCGACGTTGGATCTGTGCATCTGTTGATTCCGGATGGTGCGATCTGCTGAATGAAGCGGGAACAGGTGAGTGAGTGAGCGAGGGTTTGTCGGCGCATTTTTTAAGTACCTATTGGTCTAAGTTATTGATGATGACTATCATTAGAATAGAACAAGTTGAACAACAGTAGCACAAAATGTTTTTCTCAGATTTTCCCACACTGACGGAAACTGTAATTTATAGAGTGGTTTTAGGTATTATCAACAGTAAAATACTCTGAGATGTTTTATTGCAGCATAATGTAAATGATGGTACATTGTGGGAAATGTGCTGTATTTCCAATGGTGCTGTAATTCCACCCCACAGAATACAGTACCAAACCAAATCTATGGATCGCTAAAAATATTTAGACCACTAGTGAGTCCGTGGTATTGTTGTTTCTGGCTCATTAACCCTTTACACTCGTGGGAATTTGGCTTATATGGATAAATTGAATTAATATGATTTTATTAGGATCCCCGTTAGCCGAAGCCAATGGTGACAGCTAGTCTTACTGGGGTCCGATACATAATGAAAAATACATTACTGACAAAATACTTTACAAATTACATACATTTAAAAACATTAACATGTCGTGTGCATGTGTGTGTATCTATCAGTTACACATACATGTCAATACATGCACACATAAAGTAGGTCACATGGGGGAGAGGAGTTGAGGTATTGCTGTATTTGTTTTAAAAAACAGATTTGTTGCCCTCTTGCACCATATGGATGGAAGGGTGTTCCATGCAATCATGACTCTGTATAATACTGTACGTTTCCTTGAATTTGTTCTGGACCTGGGGACTGTGAAAAGACCCCTGGCGGCATGTCTGCTGGGGTAAGTGTGTGTGTCAGTGCTGTGTGTAAGTTGACTATGCAAGCAAATTGGAATTTCCAAAACATTGTTTCTTATGAAAACAAGAAGTCTATCCACAAATCTTAGCCAAGAGAGACTGGCATGCATAGTATTGATATTAGCCCTCTGACTATAATGAAGAGCAAAACCTGCCGGTCTGTTCTAGGCCAGCTGCAGCTTAACGAGGTCCTGACCATATGAATGGATAATAATCAAGATAAAACTAGACCCTGCAGGACTTGCTTTGAGGCGTGTGGTGTCAAAAAGCCAGAGCATCTCTTTATCACAGACAGACCTCTCCCCATCTTTACAACCGTTGAATCTATATCTTTTGACCATGACAGTTTATAATCTAAGGTAACAACAATAAATGTAGTCTTCTCATCTTGCTCAACAGCCACACCATTCATTACCAGATTCAGCTGAGGTCTAGAACCTGGGGAATGATTTGTACCAAATACAAAGCTCTTAGTTTTAGAGATGTTCAGTTCCACTTTATTATTGGACATTAATTCTAAAACTGACTGCAACTCTTTGTTTAGGGTTGTAGTGATTTCACTAGCTGTGGTTGCTGATGCAGATAAGGTCGAATCATCAGAATACATAGACACACAAGCTTTGTTTAATGCTTGTGGCAGGTCATTGGCAGAAATAGAGTAGAGTGCCAAAAGAGCTGCCCTACAATTCACCACATTTGACATGTTTGACATGAAAGAAGCTTCCATTAAAGAAAACCCTATGTGTTCTATCAGAAAGATACAGTGCCTTCAGAAAGTTTTCATACCCCTTGACTTTTTCCACATTTTGTCATGTTACAGCCTGAATTCAAAATGTCTACACACAAATATTTACAAAGTATCCCATAATGACGAAGTGAAAACAAGTTTGTTTTTGTTTTTTTCTCATTTATTGAAAAAAATGATAAAATAATATCTCATTTACATAAGTATTCACACCCCTGATTCAATACTTTGTGGAAGCACCTTTGGCAATGATACCCAGCTGTGAGTCTTTCTGGGTAAGTCTCTAAGAGCTTTCCATACCTGGATTGTGCAATATTTGCACATTATTCAAATCGGTGGTTGATCATTACTAGACAACCATTTTCAGGTCTTGCCATAGATTCAAGTAGATTTAAGTCAAAACTGTAACCCGCCCACTCAGGAACATTCACTGTTTCTTAGTAAGCAACTCCACTGTAGATTAGACTTGTGTTTTAATGTCTTGCTGAAAGGTGAATTCATCTCGCAGTCTACAGTCTCTGGTGGAAAGCAGACTGAGATAGGTTTTTGCCTGTGATTAGTTCCATTCCGTTTCTTTTTTATCCTGAAAAACTCCCCAGTCCTTAACGATTACAAGCATACCCATAACATGATGCCGACACCACTATGCTTGAAAATATGGAGAGTGGTACTCCGTCATGTGTTGTATTGGATTTGCCCCAACCATAACACTTTGTATTCAGGACACAAAGTGAATTGCTTTGCCACATTTGCAGTATTTATTTAGTGCCTTGTTGCAAACAGAATGCATGTTTTGGAATATTCTTCTTTTCACTCTGTCGATAAGGTTAGTATTGTGGAGTAACTACAATGTTGTTGATCCATCTTCAGTTTTCACCTATTCTGTGTGTGTGTGTGTGTGTGTGAGAGAGAGAGTTACATGATACATGCATGCTCACAACCGTGCACACACAGACACACACGCACACACGCACACACACACACACACACACACACACACACACACACACAGATAGACTCTTATTGTTTGGTTGTGTCCAGAGAACACAATCTAATTCCCTCATCCACATCCAGCCCCATCCCATTCTAACAAACTCTTGTTGTCCATAGCCATTGCATAACAGTCAGCAGTGGGTTTCTCACTGTATTGACCCTATGGTATTGACCATGTCTGGGAGTGAGGAGACCGGCCTATATCCCTCCAAATACCACTGCCTCATTGCCTGTATCCGCTACGGTGCCGCAGTGAAACGACCACCCCTCATCACTGTCAAACGCTCCCTAAAACACTTCTGTGAGCAGGCCTTTCTAATCGACCTGGCCCGGGTATCCTGGAAGGACATTGACCTCATCCCGTCAGTTGAGGATGCCTGGTCATTCTTTAAGAGTAACTTCCTCACCATATTAGATAAGCATGCTCCGTTCAAAAAATGCAGAACTAAGAACAGATACAGCCCTTGGTTCACTCCAGACCTGACTGCCCTCGACCAGCACAAAAACATCCTGTGGCGGACTGCAATAGCATCGAACAGTCCCCGCGATATGCAACTGTTCAGGGAAGTCAGGAACCAATACAGGCAGTCAGTCAGGAAAGCTAAGGCCAGCTTCTTCAGGCAGAAGTTTGCATCCTGTAGCTCCAACTCCAAAAAGTTCTGGGACACTGTGAAGTCCATGGAGAACAAGAGCACCTCCTCCCAGCTGCCCACTGCACTGAGGCTAGGGAACACGGTCACCACCGACAAATCCATGATTATCGAAAACTTCAACAAGCATTTCTCAACGGCTGGCCATGCCTTCCGCCTGGCTACTCCTACCTCGGCCAACAGCTCCGGCCCCCCCGCAGCTCCTCGCCCAAGCCTCTACAGGTTCTCCTTTACCCAAATCCAGATAGCAGATGTTCTGAAAGAGCTGCAAAACCTGGACCCGTATAAATCAGCTGGGCTTGACAATCTGGACCCTCTATTTCTGAAACTATCCGCCGCCATTGTCGCAACCCCTATTATCAGCCTGTTCAACCTCTCTTTCATATCGTCTGAGATCCCCAAGGATTGGAAAGCTGCCGCAGTCATCCCCCTCTTCAAAGGGGGAGACACCCTGGACCCAAACTGTTACAGACCTATATCCATTCTGCCCTGCCTATCTAAGGTCTTCGAAAGCCAAGTCAACAAACAGGTCACTGACCATCTCGAATCCCACCGTACCTTCTCCGCTATGCAATCTGGTTTCCGAGCCGGTCACGGGTGCACCTCAGCCACACTCAAGGTACTAAACGACATCATAACCGCCATCGATAAAAGACAGTACTGTGCAGCCGTCTTCATCGACCTTGCCAAGGCTTTCGACTCTGTCAATCACCATATTCTTATCGGCAGACTCAGTAGCCTCGGCTTTTCGGATGACTGCCTTGCCTGGTTCACCAATTACTTTGCAGACAGAGTTCAGTGTGTCAAATCGGAGGGCATGTTGTCCGGTCCTCTGGCAGTCTCTATGGGGGTGCCACAGGGTTAAATTCTCGGGCCGACTCTTTTCTCTGTGTATATCAATGATGTTGCTCTTGCTGCGGGCGATTCCCTGATCCACCTCTACGCAGACGACACCATTCTATACACTTTCGGCCCGTCATTGGACACTGTGCTATCTAACCTCCAATCGAGCTTCAATGCCATACAATACTCCTTCCGTGGCCTCCAACTGCTCTTAAACGCTAGTAAAATCAAATGCATGCTTTTCAACCGATCGCTGCCTGCACCCGCTTGCCCGACTAGCATCACCACACTGGATGGTTCCGACCTTGAATATGTGGACACCTATAAGTACCTAGGTGTCTGGCTAGACTGCAAACTCTCCTTCCAGACCCATATCAAACATCTCCAATCGAAAATCAAATCAAGAGTCGGCTTTCTATTCCGCAACAAAGCCTCCTTCACTCACGCTGCCAAGCTTACCCTAGTAAAACTGACTATCCTACCGATCCTCGACTTCGGCGATGTCATCTACAAAATGGCTTCCAACACTCTTCTCAGCAAACTGGATGCAGTTTATCACAGTGCCATCCGTTTTGTCACTAAAGCACCTTATACTACCCACCACTGCGACTTGTATGCTCTAGTCGGCTGGCCCTCGCTACATATTCGTCGCCAGACCCACTGGCTCCAGGTCATCTACAAGGCCATGCTAGGCAAAGCTCCGCCTTATCTCAGCTCACTGGTCACGATGGCAACACCCATCCGTAGCACGCGCTCCAGCAGGTGTATCTCATTGAGCATCCCCAAAGCCAACACCTCATTCGGCCGCCTTTCGTTCCAGTACTCTGCTGCCTGTGACTGGAACGATTTGCAAAAATCGCTGAAGTTGGAGACTTTTATCTCCCTCACCAACTTCAAACATCAGCTATCTGAGCAGCTAACCGATCGCTGCAGCTGTACATAATCTATTGGTAAATAGCCCACCCATTTTCACCTACCTCATCCCCACAGTTTTTATTTATTTACCTTTCTGCTCTTTTGCACACAAATATCTCTACCTGTACATGATCATCTGATCATTTATCACTCCAGTGTTAATCTGCAATATTGTAATTATTCGCCTACCTCCTCATGCCTTTTGCACACATTGTATATAGACTCCCCTTTTGTTCTCTACTGTGTTATTGACTTGTTAATTGTTTACTCCATGTGTAACTCTGTGTTGTCTGTTCACTCTGCTATGCTTTATCTTGGCCAGGTCGCAGTTGCAAATGAGAACCTGTTCTCAACTAGCCTACCTGGTTAAATAAAGGTGAAATAAAAAATTAAAATAAAAATCCTGCACTTTGGACTCACTCGTGACTGTAATCAAATTGACATTCCCTCAGTCAGTCTGTCTGTCCCTAGTTACACCTGAGGCATATTCAGGATGGTAGCAAATAGATAGAAAAGCTTTATGTAGAACAGATATGAATGCCTGTCATGTAGAATAGGGAATTATGTTAGCTCTATTCATTGCATTTCTATCTGAAACATTTTGAAAATGTTACCTCGCTGAATATACACCTGGTCTTTCAACCAGCATGCAATTCCTCCACATCAACACCAGTGGCACCACTGACAGTCTTACAGGGATGGGCAACTACAGTCCTCGGGGGCCGGAGTGGTGTTACACTTTTTCTCCATCCCTAGCAAACACAGCTGATTAAACTAATGTTATTCTAAACTGAAGATCATGATTAGATGATTATTGGAGTCAGGTGTGTTATCTGGAGCTGGGACAAAACTATGACACCCTCAAGGACTGGAATTGCGCATCCCTGTAACAGGACGTGTGTCATCCTCAATAGATCCAATACGCACCAGTCCACCAAGTAGGATCCCAAAAAGAATGAATGACTGATGTGTGAAACATGATGTGATATGATCCGTAACTCTGCGCTACTACTTTGCATTCTCCAACACTACCACAGTTCGGATCGGAAGTGAACAGACTCAAGAATGAATGTATATTGATGCAAACCATTTGGCTTTCCATACTGTATGTTGCACATGAAACGACTCCTTTAAATGATAACCTCCAATGCCATTTTAACCTGCTGCTTTCTTCTTTTCTGTCTGTCTCCAGTCAGATGTTCATCTAATCTACTCTTTCTCCTGTACTCTCTGTGGTACCATGTGGTCTCATTTCCCCTCTCATCGGTAATAGTTTTACAGAACATTCTGGCAGAGAGCTGACAGGGAAATTGCGCCGAAAAACAGTTTAGAGCTTGCCTGGATGTTCCGTGGCGTGATGCCACATCCAATAAACCCCACCCATTCTCATTGGTATAAAATTAACTCTATTACCGAGAGTCAATCAAGTGCATCATTGCCACGACCCTTACTCAAAAAAATACCTGTCTTGATTACGATTGGCTGAGAGTGGCAGGGAGAGTGGAGAGAAGTTTGAAATAAGTTTGCCTCACTCAGTCGATGCATGGAGAAATGTGTGGCCTCATTGGAATGCATTGTAGAGGGATGCATAGAGAGATGTGTGGCCTCATTGGAATGCATAATAGAGGGATGCATAGAGAGATGTGTGGCCTCATTGGAATGCATTGTAGAGGGATGCATAGAGAGATGTGTGGCCTCATTGGAATGCATTGTAGAGGGATGCATAGAGAGATGTGTGGCCTCATTGGAATGCATTGTAGAGGGATGCATAGAGAGATGTGTGGCCTCATTGGAATGCATTGTAGAGGGATGCATAGAGAGATGTGTGGCCTCATTGGAATGCATTGTAGAGGGATGCATAGAGAGATGTGTGGCCTCATTGGAATGCATTGTAGAGGGATGCATAGAGAGATGTGTGGCCTCATTAGAATGCATTGTAGAGGGATGCATAGAGAGATGTGTGGCCTCATTAGAATGCATTGTAGAGGGATGCATAGAGAGATGAATGAGTTGGTTCTCTATATTGAAGTGTGATTGAAATATCATTCACTGACACAAAAACCATCACACACTCACTCAGACACACACATACAGGCCCAGGTTGATATCAACACATCCACAAATCTGCATCTAAACACACACTCACTCAGACACACACATACAGGCCCAGGTTGATATCAACACATCCACAAACCTGCATCTAAACACACACTCACTCAGACACACACATACAGGCTCAGGTTGATATCAACATATCCACAAACCTGCATCTAAACACACACTCACTCAGACACACACATACAGGCTCAGGTTGATATCAACACATCCACAAACCTGCATCTAAACACACACTCACTCAGACACACACATGCAGGCTCAGGTTGATATGAACACATCCTCAAACCTGCATCTAAACACACACTCACAGGGTCCACTACACAAACAAATAAGAATGTGCAGTTAGATTACATATTTATAATATCTGTAGATTACATTTGGACATGTTTTAAGTATTGTGGACTCTTAAGAAGACTGCTTTCAGTGTTTGAATCAAGTTCAATGACATCTATTGCTCTTAAGACACCTCATGTAGTGAATCAGCTGTTAGTGATATGGTCATCCATCCCCAGTTAAAACCTGTAGTGTGCTAGTCTGGCCTGGAGAACAGGTCCCCTTAGGAAAGAGCATGATCACCTTGAGTACATTGTCCCCTCTCCGGGAGGTCCGGACCCGGAGAAAGACTGCCCATTATCTCAGTGTGTACTATATGTTTGTGTGTAAGGCGGTTGTTCACATAGGTGCATCTACATGTTTAAAATGTGCGTGCATTAAATCTCACATTTTCCTCTTTGCTCAGGGGCCACTTGTTGGGGCTAACACAAGAGACAGCAGAGTATGAAGCCCACAGCGGACCGTGGACTAGGATGTGCCAGTAAACCTCTGAGTCGGGCTTGAGTGGAACGTGGAGGATTTGTATTCATAGAACTTGAAATTTAGTGTGAACCAGGACGCTGACCATGGAGACAGAGTTGAGCACTGGTCTCTCTGCATGGACCATCATGGCCATTGTGTGTAACTCTATAGTGGGCATCCTCACCCTTATCCTCTTCGTCATCCTCTACAAGGCCTGCAAGGTGCCCTCTTGCCAAGAGAGGTCAGCAGTGCTGACAGTAGCCCGGGAGCAGAAATGAGGGGCAAGCAGAAATGCTTACTGACTACAGCCTGATGATGGACGCACAGAGGAAAAACACTTCTTGGCCAAACAGACTGCCACTGACTGTTAACTAACACAATGAGTGAACACTAAAAAAACAATGTTTCGGGGTCCTTATCTGTCAAGTCATTCTCTCCATCGATCTCTCTATCACCCCCCTCCACACACCTCTTTCTTTCTGCCTCTCTTTGTCTCTCCCGACCACATTACGTAAACAAAAACACCAGCATAAATCCTCTTATCTCCTTGGCTCTGCTCTGGGACTGTCCATCTGTCAGTCTGTTTACACTCAGCAGTCTGGCCTCCCCCTGCTCATCTGCACTAAACCACAATCTGGGGAATGAGGAAAAGGGTACATGAGGAGGAAATGAGGAGAGAGAGAGAGAAAGAGAACAGCCCTCATCTCATCAGAGACAACTTGATGTTGACTAACTGGAGAAATAATGATGCCAGGGATAGTGAAATAGACCACAAGAGAGACAGAGCAGAGAGGGAGATAGAGAGATAGATGCGGAACAAAGGACGGACGTGAAAGACAAGAGGGAAAAGGATGTTTTGATGAGGTGTTGTTTACTAAAAGAACGCTCAAGGCCTTGTGTGAGTTCGAAGTCTCCAGCACCCACAGATCAACTCTCAAGGGTTTATGAAAAACAACGACTGAGGGAAATGAAAGGAACACTTTCATATGTCTGTCTGCCACTGAATGGGCTCCTACAAAACACAAAAGTATTGTTATTTATAGACAAGCTTCCAAAGGAGTGACACTCAAAGAGATAATGAGACTCAATGTGACTATTTTAAAAAGTCTCCTGTAGCTAACGGTGGTGTGACGCAGAAAATCAAAATGACTTCCTGAAACAGATGGATCTACCATGTACTGTGCCATGTCATTCAGCATTCCATA
The DNA here is from genome assembly GCF_034236695.1 of Oncorhynchus nerka. Classification (NCBI taxonomy): domain Eukaryota; kingdom Metazoa; phylum Chordata; class Actinopteri; order Salmoniformes; family Salmonidae; genus Oncorhynchus; species Oncorhynchus nerka. The sequence goes on along the minus strand of NC_088422.1, from coordinate 23,195,294 downwards.
CATGTAATTATGACGGTGATGCTGTTCTGTAAGAATCATGGACATGGACATGGACATTTTCATTGAATTTTTTATTAACTCAATAAAATGTTTTACCTTTGTGTACCTTTGGGGATGTATATTACTGACCTACATAAATCATGTCACCACAATCAGCACAAAATAACAACCATAACAATGTGTTCACGGTGCATGATTATCCATCACAATATTGGGAGGAAAGTGCAACTATTACAATGTGGTAAAGACAGGAGCCAGCAGGTCTTGAATCACGTTTTCCATAGAGTGTGCGTCTCATTAGTGTGTGTAACTGCTGTCGGTGCTTTAAGTTGCTGAATTAGCCTGAATTATCTTTGGAAACCTATGAAAAAACAACCGCTCATTAATATTTCAGGACCTGCAGGTCATCCAGTGTCTCATGTTCATGTGCTCCAGCAACTCCTGATTTACAAATGAATCACTGTTACTGGAGGATACACAGTCAACTCAGCAATTAGTTAATAAGCCTTGTAGCCTATACACACACATACACAGGTTAACATCTTCCACACAGCTTTAAGGCTTCATGACAGCTAACCTGTTATGAGGTTTGACTCCTCGATTGATCTTTCCCTCTTTTGAGATACCCTAGCAAACCTCCTAATCTATATTACTAGAACACTGCTTGAGAGTGCAGTGGAGTTCCTCCCGTGCAGTGGACATCTCATCCATTGCCTCCTCGGTTCCATCACTCTTCCTTTATCTCTCTACACAACTGTCTTATCTTTGATCCCAACCTGTTCTTTTGACATTCCTGACTCCTTGACCGTTTGCTTGCCAGTTTGCAGTCGATAGAGTCTGATTGGTGTCTCTAACTCCTCTACACTCCATAGCGTTGAGCCCTTACTTCTGTGTGTGAACGGAGCAGTCCACACAGTTCTTCAGACAGAATGTCAGAGGCCTTTGGTGACGTGTTGTTCTGCTGCGTGGCGGTATTTCACTCACCCGAGGCTGGGTTGAATTCTCTCTCTTTTTCTCTCTCTCTCTCTTTCTCTCTCTCTTTCTCTCTTTCTTCTCTCAGAGGACCTGAGCCCTAGGACCACGCATCAAGACTACCTGGCCTGAGTCCACCTGTCCACAGTCCACCTGGTCATGCTGCTGCTCAAGTTTCAACTGTTCTGCCTGTGGCTATGGAACCCTGACCTGTTCACTGGATGTGCTACCTTGTCCAGGACCTGCTGTTGAAGAGGACTGGCCACCACTCGAAGCCTGGTTCCTCTCGGTTTCTTCCTAGGTTCTGTCCTTTCTAGGGAGTTTTTCCTAGACACTGTGCTTGTACATCTGCATTGCTTGCTGTTTGGGGTTTTAGGCTGGGTTTCTGTCTAAGCACTTTGTGACATCGGCTGATGTAAAAAGGACTTTATAAACACATTTGATTGATTGATTGATTGATTGATTGGTGGCACATTCATTGGGGAAGACAAACTCATAATAATGACTGAAACAGAATACATGGAATGGTATCAAACACATAGTATCAAACACATGGTATCAAACTGTCACGATAATTTTCAATCCCAATGATAATAACTATCAATCAATCAATAGATTTGACCAATCCCCGAGGTTTGTAAGACCATGGGTATAATAATAATTAGGCAAAGACTCAGCTTTATGCAAAAGGTCTGTACAGTTTATTCAGAGAACGTTCTAAATTCCATTATACTAAGACATCCATTTTATAGCTGCGCACATACTTCCACACAAACAGTAGGTATCCTACGCACATACTTCCACACAAACAGTAGGTGAGTTTTATCCTTCTCTATAGTTCTCACCACTGTGTATCACTACCTAGCCGACAGTTCCATTGCCCCAAGATTAGGGAAACCTTGAGAAGTACTCCCTATGCTATCATTAGTTCCTCAGAGGCCTAGCCAGGTCGGTCCAAACACACTTTAACCTTTTTGGGATAGGGGGCAGCATTGACATTTTTGGATGAATAGCGTGCCCAGAGTGAACTGCCTCCTACTCTGTCCCAGATGCTAAAATATGCATATTAATAGTAATATTGGATAGAAAACACTCTGAATTTTCTGAAACTGTTTGAATGATGTCTGTGAGTATAACAGAGCTCATTTGGCAGGCAAAAACCTGAGAAAAATCCAACCAGGAATTGGGACATCTTTGGTTTGTAGTTTTTCAAAGCTTGGCCTACCGAATACACATTGAGATATGGATAAAGTTGCACTTCCTACAGCTTCCACTAGATGTCAACTGTCTTTAGAAACTGGTTTGAGGATTATACTATAAAGGAGGGGCTCATACTGTAAGAGCTCTTTGAGTCAGTGGTCTGGCAGAGAGCCTTGGTCTCATGACGCGTGCTCCCGACAGAGTTACCTCTCGTTCCAGTGCTTTTCTGAAGACAAAGGAATTCTCCGGTTGGAACATTATTGATGTTTTATGTTAAAAACATCCTAAAGATTGATTCCATACATCATTTGACATGTTTTTAAAGTACTGTAATGGAACTTTTTGAGTTTTTGTCTGGATGAAGTACCTGCGCCTCATGAAGATGGATTACTGGGCTGAACACGCTAACAACAAGTGGCTATTTGGACATAAATGATAGAACTTTATGGAACATATCAGTCATTTATTGTTGAACTGGGATTCCTGGGAGTGCCTTCTGATGAAGATCATCAAAGGTAAGTGAGTATTTATGGTGTTGTTTCTAACTTTGTTGATTCCAAAATGGGAGATATTCCTCTGGCTGTTTTGGGTTCTGAGCGCCGTTCTCAGATTATGCTTTTCCGTAAAGTTTTTTTGAAATCTGACACAGCGGTTGCATTAAGGAGAAGTCTATCTTTAATTCTGTGACTAACACTTGTATCTTTTATCAACGTTTATAATGAGTATTTCTGCAAAATCAATGGCTGTTTTGGAATCAAAACATTACTGCACGTAAGGCGCCAATGTAAACTGAGATTTTTGGATATAAATATGCACATTATCGAACAAAATATATATGTATTGTGTAACGTGATGTCCTATGAGTGTCATCTGATGAAGATCATCAAAGGTTAGTGATTAATTTTATCTATAGTTCTGCTTTTTGTGACTCCTATCTTTGGCTGGAAAAATGTCTGTGTGTTTTTTCAACTTGGCTATGACCTAACATAATCGTATGTTGTGCATTAGCTGTAAAGCTTTTTTGAAATCGGACACGATGATAGATTAACAAGATGTTTATCTATCATTTGCTGTATTGGACTTGTTAAGGAGGTAACCCCGGACCCTGTTGGTACTCGTTTCTCCTAACTCTGTGTATGATCAGCCGTGCTCATATGTGTACATACCTTCTTGCAGTGGGTAACATGGACCCAAGTGACTCTCTCAGCTATTCTAATGGCAAAGGTGGTGGTTTAATAGAACCTGGTATGGGCCTTCCGAACGGGGCTACTTCCAGTCTATTCTCCTCAGGGACTGGATCCACACCCAGTCTCCTGGTTGGATTGAGTGAATCACCTTCTCCTGTAATTCACCTGTTGGACACAAAATCTTGAACATACGGGTTTGGTTAACAAACAGTCTTCTCATGTGTTCTACTAGTATATCTTCAACTTCTATGTCTACCTGTTCTGGTCCCTAACTCTGGCCTTCTATTTGTTCTACCTGATTAGCTAAAATGTCATCCATTATTTAAAGAAATAGATCTTAGTAAACCAACTCTAGGGATAATATCTTGACCTAATATTTTAGCTACCATAATCGTGTCCGCCAAGTAAGTTGGGAATGCTTCTACCCCTTTAATATACTTATCTATTATAGTTAAACACCCCTTATTTCCCTCCCTTCGGAATAGTTCAATGAAGTCCATTTCCAAGTCCATTATTCTACAGATATATATATTTTTGTGAAGTAATTATCCTCTAGGCCATTAAGTCTTTCCGAACCTGCCAGGTTTTCCTAACCTGCTCTACCATCCTTCCTCTAACCTCCAGTGTTTCCTAACCTGCTCTACCATCCTTCCTCTAACCTGCAGTGTTTCCTAACCTGATCTACCATCCTTCCTCTAACCTGCAGTGTTTCCTAACCTGCTCTACCATCCTTCCTCTAACCTGCAGTGTTTCCTAACCTGATCTACCATCCTTCCTCTAACCTGCAGTGTTTCCTAACCTGCTCTACCATCCTTCCTCTAACCTGCAGTGTTTCCTAACCTGATCTACCATCCTTCCTCTAACCTGCAGTGTTTCCTAACCTGCTCTACCATCCTTCCTCTAACCTGCAGTGTTTCCTAACCTGCTCTACCATCCTTCCTCTAACCTGCAGTGTTTCCTAACCTGCTCTACCATCCTTCCTCTAACCTGCAGTGTTTCCTAACCTGCTCTACCATCCTTCCTCCCTGTTGACACCCGGCTCTGCCCATGTGTCAATATTTCTGAATATCTAAACAATGACTTAGGTAGTATGGGCAACTTATCCTTGTACCAAATCTCTTCTGAATCCCCCTATTCCTGTCTAGGATGTGCGGCTCCTTCTAATGCCCTCACTACATCCCTCTGTGTCCATGTCCTATAGACTTCTATCGTGTCTGGTTATGCTCCGTCCCCAGCTCTGGGGTTGGATAAGGTTATGAGTGGGAATTGGGGTATCTTCTCATCGTCATCTAACTATTCTGTGTCCCTTCTATCTTCTCTCAATCCTGGCTTATTATCACATTCTAACCTTCGTAACTCTCCAGGTCTCCTGCTCCTCACTCCCAGTCTCTCCCTCTCATTCTCCTCAAATTCCTTCTGCTCTCTCTCTCTATCTCTGCTCACTTCCTGCCCCCCCTCCTCCTAATACTCCCAAACCATCAAGGTCACCTTAGGCCTCCGCATAGGGTGGGGGAGCCCTTCTCCATCTGCCTTTTCTACTATCTGTCTGTCGCTCTTTCTTATAACAGTCAGTATCAAATATTGGTTGTTTCCAAATATTGACTAAATGCCTCACTGTCTCCCTGTCTGCAGGGATTTAAACAAATAAAATAAACATGTCTATGGTAGTAATCTCTAAGATTATTACCTGGTTGATAAAGTTTATCTCGATTACTCTCAATGATCCTAAATCACCACAGATTTCATATATCCCTGTCCTGTTGGCTTAGAATATGTTCTAAATACTTAACATAAGTCTACCATCATTAAACTTATTCTTGCTACTTTATAACCTTATTCAACAACAAATATAATAATACTATTATATCAATTTCACAGCCTTGTTGCATACAACAACAGCTGGCTGAAATAAAACTTTGCTAGATTACTAAACATCACTTAAGCCAAAATAGTGGGAGTTACAAAATAACCTTAGGACAGTTTTTTATAAACACACCTCCGCCCCATTTCTAACCCATAATTCTCCATGAGTGTTGTATAAAAAATACTACTACTGGTCCAAAGATAAAATAAAGTTTCAAATAACAATCAGATCAAAATCCCTACTCTGAAACCCTCCACAGAGAAAAATGATTGTACCCTTATGGCCATAGGGAGAGAGACTGAATTAAGGAAGTCTTCTCATCGTCAAAGGTTATGCCCTATCTTTCTTCTCATTGGTTCAAATTACAAATAGGTCAAAGAACTATAAACTCCATCATAATTATCAATTACACAAATTACCTTAAAGTCAGTATCACAAATGACCTCAAATTCATTATCCAAATGGCCCTCCCATGAGGCTGATCAGACCACACAGGAGAGCTATGATAGAGGTCAAAAGTCATATCACCCTTTCAAAGAAGTGTTTCTTACTATATTAGACAACTTAAAGAAAAACCATCAAACATTTTCTACATTTTGTATCCCAGGTTCCCAGAACATACCCTTATCTAAAGAATTTATGTGTTTAATTAAAACTCAGAAAATAAAACTTTGTCACGCCCTCACCTTAGTTATCTTTGTTTTCTTTATTATTTGGTTAGGTCAGGGTGTGACAAGGGTGGTTTGTTTAGTTTTTGTATTGTCTATGGGTTTTTGTATGTCTAGGGGTTTTCTAGTCTAAGTGTTTATATATCTATGGTTGCCTAGTTTGGGAACCATATTTAGGTAGCCATATTCCTTGGTTATTTTGTGGGTTGTTATTCTATGTTCAGTTGCCTGTTCTGCACTAGCCATATTGCTTCACGGTTAGTTTTGTTGTTTTGTTTAGTTCTGTTCAGTGTTCTCTCTTTTTTCTCTTTTTCGGAGCGTCCCGCGACAGTGCCCAGTCCGGAGCGTCTGGCGACAGTGCCCAGTCCGGGCGTCCGGAGACAGTACCCAGTCCGGAGTGTCCGGCGACAGTACCCAGTCCAGAGCGTCCCGGGACAGTACCCAGTCCGGAACCTCCAACGACGGGCCACAGTCCGGAACCTCCAACGACGGGCTACAGTCCGGGGTCTCCAGCGACGGTCCCCAGTCCAGAACATCCGGCGATGATCCAAGCAGCGAGGGTCCCCAGCCCGGGACCTACGGTGAGGATCCGCAGTCCAGAGCATCTGGTGATGATCCACGGGTCAGTGCTAAAAGAGCGGACTCAGTGTTAAGAAGGGGGGCGGCATCCAGAACCAAAGCCGCCACCAAGGTTAGATGCCCACCCAGACCTTAGTTATTATTTACGTGTTTAATTAAAACTCAGAAAATAAAACTTTGTCACGCCCTGACCTTAGTTATCTTTGTTTTCTTTATTATTTGGTTAGGTCAGGGTGTGACAAGGGTGGTTTGTTTAGTTTTTGTATTATCTAGAGATTTTTCTAGTCTAGGTGTTTATATGTCTATGGTTGCCTAGATTGGTTCTCAATCAGAGGCAGCTGTTTATCATTGTCTCTGATTGGGAACCATATTTAGGTAGCCATATTCCTTGGTTATTTTGTGGGTTGTTATTCTATGTTTAGTTGCCTGTTCTGCACTAGCCATATTGCTTCACGTTTTGTTGTTTTGTTTAGTTCTGTTCAGTGTTCTCTCTTTTATTAAAGAGTTATGTTCACTTAACACGCTGCGCCTTGGTCTCCTCTTTATGACGACCATGACAAACTTCTAAAATTCCATATGTGTGTGTACCTCCTTAAGATATCGTGTCTCTAGGAAAAATGGAAATCTCCTCAACCCAAAGGCAACCCCCAGGTTCTAAACAAACAAAACATTTCCAGGCCTTTTCAATTTGGTAGAAATAGGCCTCTATCTCACTCGCTCCCTTCAAGATTATATCCCCCAGAAAACATTTCCAAAGAGACAATGAAGCACTCCTTTTCCCAGAAAAAAACCCAACCACTTGGTCAGCATTTCATTATACTACACCGATTCAGAAACTCAAACATTGACTACAAACAAAACCTAATGATAATTCCATTGTACTCCAATCATTAGTTTTAACCTCAATGGTTATACAGTGGGGAGAACAAGTACGGTATTTGATACACTGCCGATTTTGCAGGTTCTCCGACTTACAAAGCATGTAGAGGTCTGTAATTTTTATCATAGGTACACTTCAACTGTGAGAGACAGAATCTAAAACAAAAATCCAGAAAATCACATTGTATGATTTTTAAGTAATTAATTAGCATTTTATTGCAGGACATAAGTATTTGATCACCTACCAACCAGTAAGAATTCCGGCTCTCAAAGAACTGTTAGTTTTTCTTTAAGAAGCCCTCCTGTTCTCCACTCATTACCTGTATTAACTGCCCCTGTTTGAACTCGTTACCTGTATAAAAGACACCTGTCCACACACTCAACCAAACAGACTCCAACCGCTACACAATGGCCAAGACCAGAGAGCTGTGTAAGGACATCAGGGATACAATTGTAGACCTGCACAAGGCTGGGATGGGCTACAGGACAATAGGCAAGAACTGTTGGCGCAATTATTAGAAAATGGAAGAAGTTCACGATGACGGTCAATCACCCTCGGTCTGGGGCTCCATGCAAGATCTCACCTTGTGGGGCATCAATGATCATGAGGAAGGTGAGGGATCAGCCCAGAACTAGGCAGGACCTGGTCAATGACCTGAAGAGAGCTGGGACCACAGTCTCAAAGAAAACCATTAGTAACACACTACGCCCTCATGGATTAAAATCCTGCAGCGCAAGCAAGGTCCCCCTGCTCAAGCCAGCGCATGTCCAGGCCCGTCTGAAGTTTGGCAATGACCATCTGGATGATCCAGAGGAGGAATGGAAGAAGGTCATGTGGTCTGATGAGACAAAAATAGAGCTTTTTGGTCTAAACTCCACTCGCTGTGTTTGGAGGAAGAAGAAGGAGGAGTACAATCCCAAGAACACTATCCCAACCGTGAAGCATGGAGGTGGAAACATCATTCTTTGGGGATGCTTTTCTGCAAAGGCGACAGGACGACTGCACCGTATTGAGTGGAGGATGGATGGGGCCATGTATCGCGAGATCTTTGCCAACAACCTCCTTCCCTCAGTAAGAGCATTGAAGATGGGTCGTGGCTGGGTCTTCCAGCATGACAATGACCCGAAACACACAGCCAGGGCAACTGAGGAGTGGCTCCGTATTAAGCATCTCAAGGTCCTGGAGTGGCCTAGCCAGTCTCCAGACCTGAACCCAATAGAAAATCTTTGGAGGGAGCTGAAAGTCCGTATTGCCCGGCGACAGCCCCGAAACCTGAAGGATCTGGAGAAGGTCTGTATGGAGGAGTGGGCCAAAATCCCTGCTGCAGTGTGTGCAAACCTGGTCAAGAACTACAGGAAACGTATGATCTCTGTAATTACAAACAAAGGTTTCTGTACCAAATATTAAGTTCTGTATCAAATAATTATGTCATGCAAAAAAATGCAAATGAATTACTTAAAATCACACAATGTCTCTCACAGTTGAAGTGTACCTATGATAAGAAATTACAGACCTCTACATGCTTTGTAAGTAGGAAAACTTGCAAAATCAGCAGTGTATCAAATACTTCTTCTCCCCACTGTATGTACTTAATTGAACATGCGCTACCCTTGGATACAATACTGTAGTTCAAATCTATGAAATTCCCCTACTTAACATACTACTTGACTAGTTTGGCCCAAGCTTGCTTTGCAACATTAAAACCCAGTCAGTCTGTCTGCAAACAGTCTCTCAAAGTGCTTGATAGGAATACCCTGCCATTAGACACATACAACTGATTAATGTACACTGTCCCTGCAAAATGAAATTAACTCAACCTGCAATCCACTTTACTGACCTGACATTGTTCCACGTAATGGAAACAGATTATAATGTTAGAATACATTAACTTCCTGTTCAAATTCACTGGTATTACCTAAACAATCAAACCAAGAATCAATAACCAGAAACTATCAGAACTTTTACGATTCAACTATTCAGACCTGAATCCCTTACAGTCAAATATAGCCCAGTGAGCACGACTAACTCTCCTCTTCTTACCAGTGGAAAAAATATAACCTCTACTCAAACAACGTTCTGCCTTACCTCTATCATACGATTAAAACCAAACGTTACAACTGTCCCTTCTCTTTCAGCTTCACCCTTATGAAATGTTCAATACTTAAAAGTAACATGTAAGTCACCAAATGTATAACCTACATCAGTCAATCCATTAGAATAAAAAAACATTTTGGTGGGCACAACTCTATAGCCACTATCTGTGATTCAGTTATTTAAATATACGACTCCATATTAGATCGGAATCACCTCGCTATTATTTTGAATGAATTATTCTTTCAATTGAACCTAAACAAGCTATTAAAACGGTCTGTTTTTATCTTAAACAAACACTAACAACCATATCTTTCCAGGCAAAACATATCAATAGTTGAATTACAATCAGAAACCCAAATTTTAGTCTATTGGTGCATAGGCTGGGATACAAACCCGAGTCTCCCGTGTGGTAGGCAAGAATTCTACCGCTGAACCACCAACACTTTTTAAATTACGAAGACTCCTCGCAAATAACCCTATTTATAATTGCCTGTAGTCGTAAATTCCCAGAAAATAGCCCTAATTTAAAGGTCCAAGCGTTTCCCCAGCGAGGATTCTCATTAATCTCACTCTCGTTGTCTCTGCCTCTCTCTTTCTCTCCCGATTTGTCGCACCTGTCCTTCCCCTTATGTTTGTAATTATGGTGGTTGTGTCCTACTCGGTCACAATGTTGACAGGGAGCCTTACACTCCTGGGCGAAATGTCCCGTCTTATCGCAATTGAAATATTTTCTATCGTCTGATCCTGTCCATTTTTTTTCCGTCTCTCTTAGGTCCATTCCCTTTAAAGCCTCCTTTATGTTTGTCTACAATTTCCCTGATAGTTACTGTCAGATGCTCAGACTCAACCTGTTCTCTCTTTTTACAGTCTCAGTGATTATGGCCTACTTTATTGCAGTGTTTACACGGTGCCTCACAATCTCTAGCAAAATGACCCGGTTTGTGACAGTTAAAGCATCCATCTCCCCCTTTGTTTTGACTGTCTCTATCCACTTTTCTCGACTTTCTCCCTTCCTCTACCTCTATCCACTTTGTCAATAAGGTTGCTAAATCCTGTCCTCCTTTCTGTGCCTCTTCCTCTCTTCCTCCCTCAGCTCCCTGAGGACCAGCATAAGGGGGAGGGGGTAATGGGACGGGTGGAACCTGATGTGGCTGCCTCCGTTTCATTACCACGACCTCGCCGTCTGGATTTCCCCTCCTCCCCCTGGTCTGGGTATCATTTGGGTTTAGGTGATGTCTCTGTGGGAGATGTGGGAGTCCTCTCTGTCAGCTCCTGGCTACCTAATTCTTCCTCCTTAGTAGCTCGCTTTTTCTGGCCCCCTTAGATCTCACACTTTATACAACCATAAGTTCTACTTATTCTTGGTTGTTCCTTGTGACTTTTGACTGATAATTATTTGCGTGTGAGAGATATATTTATCTTCTTATTCTATGTGTGTGCATTTAAGACTGATTCAATTACCTCTATGTGTCTCACAATTGATGTGGATGTCACTACTCCCTATGTGTGTGCTCACACTCTATGCTCACAATCTATGTGTATCTCTTAACCTGTGTGCTTTTCCTTTCTTGAAACTTTATCTATAGAGGTGTCTTTCGGTCAGACATTAGGTCTCACCCGTATACAACCTATAAGCTATCTCCCAGGGTTTGTAAAGTCCTAGTTAACAGCCTATTTTTCGGTTGTTCCTTGTGCTTTTGACTCGTTAATATCTCATATCTCACTGCACTATATTAGGCTTCCCTTCTTCAATGGATAATCAGACCTAGACATGCGCCTCCTAAAGATCTGACCATCCCCTCCTAAGCGTCTTTAGACAGGGAACCTATATTAATACAATCAAGTCTCTGACCTCCTCTCTCATAATTATATTATTATATTTCGCCTCCCAATCTACGTTTCTGTGCCAATGTCTTTCAACCAATTTTACGTTTAAGGTCTCAACATTTAGCTAGTTTATTTTGGTAGTCATTACGGACCCCCCCCCCCCTCCTATTTGAATTTATACCCGATTCCTATCTTCCATTTGCACAGAATACTTGGTTCCCTTTAAAACATTTTTTTCCACACAAAATTCTAAAGAACGGTCACCAGATATAAACTCCTCCGGATATTTTAGTGTCTAAACACCCAGAATTCATTAAAATTCTTTACTCATCTCCGGTTAATTCCGGCATTCCCTTAAAATCATTTACCTCATTTAATGCAATCATACAGATATTATCCCCTATATCCGTGAATAAAGAGCACCAACCTTATTATTTGCAGCTGAGGTTTCAATGTGGTTTAGATTTTGTCACCGTTTTCTGTCGCATTTCTGTTGCCACCGGCCTGAAATGGAACCTCAATTTCCAGAGGGCAGGTCTTTAACATACGGATCTCTGATCCATCCGTGCACGGTTTTTGGGGGCTCCTATGGGAGGACAGAAAACAGGTATTGAAATCCAGCTTCGAAGGACCAAGCTGTCACGAGAATTTTCAATCCCAACTTTCAGTCAATAGCTTTGACCAAATCCCCGAGGTTTGTAAGACCATGGGTAAAATAATAATTAGGCAAAGACTCAGCTTTATGCAAAAGGTCTGTACAGTTTATTCCATTATATAGAGACATCCATTTTATAGCTGCGCACATACTTCCACACAAACAGTAGGTTTCCTACGCACATACTTCCACACAAACAGTAGGTGAGTTTTATCCTTCTCCATAGTTCTCACCACTGTGTATCACTACCCAGCCGACAGTTCCATTCCCCCGAGATTAGGGAAACCTTGAGAAGTACTCCTTATGCTATTATAAATTCCTCAGAGGCCTAGCCAGGTCGGTTCAAACACAGTTGAACTGTTTTCTGTGTTTTTCTTCGGCACATACATACAAGTTCAAATCCTAAGCTACGTCTTGCTCAGACAATCTGTGTTTTTCCACTATTCAGATACATTGTTTAATCTAATTCTGACTAAAACTACACACATCATCAGATAAAAAAAATGCCTACAATTATAAGGTTTCAGAGTGGAATTATTTTATCATTATCTTTCAACATATACATTATTTTATCACAAACACATGGTACCAAACTCATGGTACCAAACTCACGGTCTCAATTTCATTATATCGAACACATGGTACCAAACACATGATATCAAACACATGGTTTGATACTATTCCATTCACTCCATTCAAGACATTATTATAATCTGTCCTCCCCTCAGCAGCTTCCCATGGTTTCACTAGATCAGCATGTTTATCAGAGAGGAGTCTCTCCACAGCTGTCCCCTCAACCACAGTCTGGACTACAGTCTGCTCTTTAGCTACTTGCAGCCTGTCTCTCTCTCTGTCTGCCTCTCTCTGTCAACATGTTTCAGGTGACTTCACCAATTATGTCTGAAAGGTGCTCAACCAACTTGAGTAGAGGTGCAACCTAAAAATGTGTAAACATCATTGGACTGGAAAAGGCGCAACACTCGCTCACCATAAAACAATTATTTGTTTAATTAGGTTTAAAAGATGGACTTTCGGACAATAATGGCCTCCTTCAGAATTATCACAAAGGGAATGGTCAAGTTCATATAGAGCTTAGGGCAAACAATTAGGGACAAAACTCTCTTCAGCTGGTGATGCTAATGAGAGACGGCGGTAGACCGTGTAGGTTGGTGCTCAGGGTTTGTGGGGTAATATGGTCAATGTCTCCAGCTAGTGATGAAATACAGAACTGGAATCTGTAAAAAAACAAACTATTAGAAAACTGGGCAAGCTTTTTTCAACTATAGTATGTGTAATTGTTGTACAATGATTACTATATAATACATGTTGAATATGTTGGATATTGGAAAATATAAGTAAAGGTTTTAAGGAGATATTCATTGTTTAGGCTAGAGGAGGAAATTTAAAATAAAATCCAATGTGGGATTGAGCTCCTACAAATGAAAGATCTTAATTTGAGCCAGTTTGCTAAAAATAAAGTTCTCCTGCAACAGGGTGATCAAATTAAGATCCGACATCTGTACCACCAAAATAGCGACATGAGTTAATGTGATATGTCCCACCATGTTTTAAGCACAAAAGGCTGAAATTTCCCTCTCGCAAAGAAGCACTAAGGTCTTATGGAGGACAGTTCACTTTACTGTCACAAATTTGAAATGACGTGTTCCGACCTGAACCCTGAAAATCTGACCTTCTCTGTTGGGGTTAGAAGAAACTGGCAATTCTCCACCACTCACTCATATCAACATGGTAAGCTTGGATCCATGGCATCCCTCCAGGATTGGGAAAGGAGTACATAAGCCAGTAGGATTGATGGTGTTTACTCATTCAGTTCTCCAATTGACCCATCCTGGTGGAGATTTAAGAGCTGGACTCAGCATGGCATTACATAACACGTTGAGAATATATTGCAAAAGCAGAATGCCTAATAAACAGAGGACCGCACAATAATCTGCCTCTCCATCTGCACCGCTGGAGGCGTTGCATAACCTACATCCAGGTAGAGAAGCTGGGATGAAGTCACTGAAGATAGAGGTCAGTGTGTGTGTGTGTGTGTGTGTGTGTGTGTGTGTGTGTGTGTGTGTGTGTGTGTGTGTGTGTGTGTGTGTGTGTGTGTGTGTGTGTGTGTGTGTGTGTGTGTGTGTGTGTGTGTTATTGAAAGATAATGAGGCATGGGAAACAGAGTAGTGGAAGTGAATAATGAATGAGTCACCATGCAGCACTAAGGTTCTAATCACATCACATCTGCATAGTGGGTGGCATTGAGATTCCCAGAGATAGATAACTATTCTGAAATTGGGTTTATCAAGCCAATTCACAATCGCAAATCACTATGATTCAACATAATGTTCTCTGAGAATGATATTGTCTAATTCTGGAAAGAGCAGATAGTATTCTGCCAACAGATTACAAAATAAAACAAGCATGCAAAATGGTGTATGTGTGTGTGTGTGTGTGTGTGTGTGTGTGCGTGTGTGCGTGTGTGCGTGTGTGCGTGTGTGTGTGTGTGTGTGTGTATAGGCTACAAGGCTTATTAACTAATTGCTATGAGTTGTGTATCCTCCAGTAACAGTGATTAATTTGTAAATCAGGAGTTGCTGGAGCACATGAACATGAGACACTGAATGACCTGCAGAGCTCAGAGGTCCTGAAATATTAATGAGCGGTGAGAACATGCACAGTTGTTTTTTTTACAAAGATGCCATGAATGCACATTAAAAGACGTCATAGACTTACCTATGAAAATGATTTCTGAACAGATTAAATATTTACTATAGGTATCCCAGGATCCCAGGCCTGAGTGACAATGGCCAAAACAGATCTGGGACCAGTCTAATTCAGCAATTTACGGCACCTACAGTAGTGACGCACACTAATGAGACGCACACTCTATGGTAACTATACAGTATATGGAAGGAGTCCTAATAGAACGTAATATTGGCCTGTGTAAAGTGTACGTGTAACTATCAATGGACAGTTTCCACGAGTCACAACCGGCTGGCTTGTGGACAGAGCCGCACCTGTAGTGACAGCCATATTTCCTTATGCTATTGTTCCCATTGCCCTTTACATTTACATTTTTACATTTAAGTCATTTAGCAGACGCTCTTATCCAGAGCGACTTACAAATTCCCCACGAATGTTGAATTGTAAACTGATAGGGAATACATTTGAAGATTTTTAACTACATGGATTCCATGTGTTTGATGCCATTCCATTTGCGCCGTTCCAGCCATTATTATGAGCTGTCCTCTCCTCAGCAGCCTCCACTCACACACACACACACACACACACACACACACACACACACACACACACACACACACACACACACACACACACACACACACACACACACACACACACACACACAATGCTTTGGGTCAATATGAGGGACCATAAGCCTACCACAGCCTCTGCTGTCTTTAGTTTGTCTCATTGCCCCCAGTTGACTATTATCACAAAACCTATGTTTGGAGCGCCATCTGCTGGTTCATACTGGCCAAGACAACTGGCCCTTGAAATTAGAATTTTAAAAAATATTATCGTCTTCGTTAGTATTGATTCGTTTGCAGTTAGTACATGATATTGCTGCTCTCTGCTGTAATGGCAACGACAACATGTTGTTTTAATTGGGGAGAATAGGCAGCCTATAATAGATGTGATCCGACAAAGAATTAGGCCTAAATATGTTTATAAAAAAACACTTCGTTTTTATTAAAAAACAAGTTTAAAAATGTCATATTAGAGAAGAGGTCTGGCACCCCTCTGAGCCTGGTTCATCTTTAGGTTTTTCCTAAGGAGTTCATCCTGGCCACTGTGCTTCTGCTTATGCATTGCTTTCCCTTTGGGGTTTAGGCCAAATATATGTTATTTACTTTGTGACAACTGCTGATATAAAAAGGGATTTATAAAATATATTTTGTCATTTATTTATTTATATATAGCCTATATTTACGCGTCAAGGCACGATGGGTGTGGTATATGGCCAATATACCACTGCTAAGGGCTGCTCTTATCACGACACAACTCGGAGTGCCTGGATACAGCCCTTAGCCGTGGTATATTAGCCATATACCACAAACAACCGAGGTGCCTTATTGATATTATAAACTGGTTACCAACGTAATTAGAGCAGTAAAAAAAACATGGTTTGTCATAACGGTGGAATAAGGTCTGATATGCCCCGGCTGTCAGCCAATCTGCATTCAGGGCTCGAACCACTCAGTTTATAAATAGTAGTATCTTTATTGGAGTTATGCCATAAAGAATCACTGGTCCACATTGTCAGGCCATTGTGGAACAGGTTTATGCTCATTCTCCGGCGGCAGTAAGGCGGGCGAGACCATTATGGGCGAGACCGATTAACGGATCCGTACCCGGAAGTGGGTGGTTGAGTCACCGACTGGTCACTACAGATACTGCCTGCTGGGATGAGGCAAAGAACCGGAGAATCGCAGAGATTGATAGAAATCTGAGAAACCGAAAATCTCAGCCTTAATTGATCACACTAAAACACACGGCGCTGCCGTATTATTAATTACCTTGGCATAAACGGTAGAAATAACACCTCGCCAAAATGATGGAAGAGATACCGGTAGATAGATTTCAGGTGCCTAGCGCTGTTCAGGCGGAGATGCAGCCGCTTGTAAGTGGGATGTTTTTTTATAGGCTACAACTTGTGATGATAAATTAATGCATTGGCTAATACAGTATGTTCCTATACTGTTAGACTAGGCTACTTCATTTTTGACGCTATCAATTTTGCCTGTAATGTATTGTTGAATTTCGATAATGGCCTGGTGTTAATTTGTTGCATTTTGTTTTAGCTGTCTGATAAATGTAGAAAATGTCGTATTATTGGTAGGCAACCATAAGGTCACGAGAGTATGCCTGGCTTTATGGCGATGAGAAGCGAATTTAAGACGACCTTGATCAATATCCGTTGTTCAAATGATCGAGCTGCGTAGTGAGCATCGGTGATGCTTGGCGAAAATAACCATCCCAACCTCGCAGAGCCATCCGCTCTTGGGACAAACAAATGAGACAAAGCCTGTCATTGCAAAAATCGTAGGTAGTGGATTGGCATGTATGTAACAGAACATGTTATTATTTAATTGTTTGCTATTTATGAATATTACAAAGCAATTGGCTGGCCTATCGGAGCGAGTAAGGCCTAGCCCCCCTTCGATTACTTCATCATGCGGTGACTGCGTGGAGCGGTACCCTCCACGGCAGCATATGGCGTTTCACTCAGAATCAAACCTGCTCGTTGCATCAGATGCTGTAGGCATATAGTTAGTGTTGTGTCTCAGTAGACCATGTTAGTTTGCTGTATCGAGTTCGTTTTTCAAGTCCATGGTGGGCAATAATTTTGGCTTAAGGGCCACATCTAGATTTAAAAATTCAGTGGAGGGCCACACAATTTTTTCCTGAGCAATTTGTTAATCAGAAGCAATTTGCGGGCCTGAAAAGGGGAAGTTATTTTAAAACGTATAGGTCCATTATCATTTCTACATACTTGATGTCTAGTTTTAGACATTCAAGAGTGGTCTTCCTTTTTTACCCAAACCTCCCTCGGGCCAGATTGAATGGCCTGAAGGGCCGGATTTGGTCCGTGGGCCATATGTTTCCCACCCCTGCTTTGGTGGAACCTATCTGGAATACCATGATTCAGCGAAAGTGTTTGTCTGTATCTGCAGTGGCGTAGCTTTTGGGAGTTGTGAGTGTAATGTGTGTCATGGCAGTCAATGAATAGACTGTGTACAATTAAGATGTGACAACCTGACAACCTTTGATGTATGTGTAAAGTGCATATGTGTGTGTGAGCCGGACAGGAAATCCCACAAGTATATTTTTCTAATACAGTAGCAATATGCCTATTGTATTTACTAGCCTATACATAATGACAATGTCATATAAACATCCCAGAACGTGAGTCGTGTGACACCAATCTCTCACTACTGTGATGCAATTTAGAACCTCTCTCTCCAGGACCCGGCATCGTCCACGGCTTCTTCGGAGGCAGACTCAGACACGAGGGAGGGCGAGCCAGTCACTATTAACTACAAGCCCTCTCCTCTGCAGATGAAGATAGGTGAGCGTAAGAGGTCTCAGCAGAACCTAGTACCTCTGTTTATTTCAGCACCTTGGACAGTGGTCACATGTCCGGAGAGCAATACAAAGATGTTGTGGGGAGAAATACAAGGTTCTGTAGAAGGGAGCAATACAAGGTACTGTAGAAGGGAGAAATACAAGGTTCTGTAGAAGGGAGAAATACAAGGTTCTGTAGAAGGGAGCAATACAAGGTACTGTAGAAGGGAGCAATACAAGGTACTGTAGAAGGGAGAAATACAAGGTTCTGTAGAAGGGAGCAATACAAGGTACTGTAGAAGGGAGCAATACAAGGTACTGTAGAAGCGAGCAATACAAGGTACTGTAGAAGGGAGCAATACAAGGTACTGTAGAAGGGAGCAATACAAGGTACTGTAGAAGGGAGAAATACAAGGTACTGTAGAAGGGAGCAATACAAGGTACTGTAGAAGGGAGCAATACAAGGTACTGTAGAAGGGAGCAATACAAGGTACTGTAGAAGGGAGCAATACAAGGTACTGTAGAAGGGAGCAATACAATGGCTAGGTTTAGTGTCAAGGCTTAAAAGGCATACATACCTGTATAAATACATTGAAACACCTCATTGGGATGACCAGAAAATGACATGGTAAAATAATGACTCAATTTAACAATTTTGTAAAAAGACATGTCTTTGATGAGCAAACCCTACTCATGATCCCCTTTGAACAAATGTTCCCATAACATCTGGGATGAGGGAGGGAGTCACTGTTACTGTTGGATGGCCCTAGTCCCGCACACCAGATATTTCCTTGCCAAGCCCAGAAGGTCTGTTATATCAAAACCTCAAACTAGCAAGCTGTAATCATTAGCCTGACTTATGTACCCCCTATTCCCATCCATATGCTTGTGTGAGGCAACATGAAGATTTTAGAAAATGTATTTGTGTTCTTTCGTTTTTATGGGGAAGTTTTCCCCACAAGTGCGACACATCACCCACAGATTAGGATACTATCATTATTTTTTGTCTGTGAAGCTTCGCCCTTTAGTTAGAAGGTAGCTAACTAGCTACCATTTATATGTTTCTATTTGGAACCACGCCTTGTAGGTCTAGTAATGTGATTTGCTAAGATCGAATAATGACAAAATACCTTACTCTGTAAATTCACTCAGAAAGTTGACTCAGTAAGTTCATTAGGGCCAGAATTGAGTCGTTCTTGCACCAGGTGTGAATGTGCTGTGTGTGTATAATCTGGGGATGTGGTGATGGCCTTGGTCTGTCATCTTTGACACATCTCTGACTCAAAACCAGATGACCAGTTGAATGGTGTCAGGAGACTGGTTATCTGAGAGCTGCCATGGCAGGATTGTGTCTGTGGCCCTCTATATTTGTCAATCCTCTGATGTCACATCTTGTGATGTGCAGAGAAACAGCGAGAGCTGGCCAGGAAGGGATCACTGAAGAATGGCAATGCAGGAAGTCCAGTGAACCAGCAGCCCAAGAAGAACAATGTCATGGCCAGAACACGGTGAGAGCTGACCTCGGTCCTGACTAGGGCCTCCTCCCTTTTGGCCCTTCATTCATTGTTTTCTTTCTCCCTATGTCCCTCTTCACTGGTATCTACAACCCCTCCCATTTCTTTCACTCTCACTCACTCTCTTCCTCCTGGTCTGTTCTACCTCTTCCTTCTTGTGTTCTCACTATCCTGCCCACCTCTACCTTTCCCTCTTTTTCACTCACTCCCTCTCTCCTCTCCACAGGCTGGTGGTGCCCAATAAGGGCTACTCCTCCTTAGACCAGAGCCCTGATGAGAAGCCCCTGGTGGCCCTAGATACAGACAGGTAGGTGATATCGTACACATAATGTCACGTGTCCACCATCACCCTTTACTATCAGACCTGCCAACATGGATACAGTATTTAGGTTATCAAATCAAATTTTATTTGTCACATGCGCCAAATACAACAGGTAGACCTTACCGTGAAATGCTTACTTACAAGCCCTTAACCAACAATGCAGTTAATAAAATATTTACTAAATAAACTCTAAGAAAAAAAAATCATCAATCAAAAAGTAACACAAGACATTTACATAACAATAACTAGGCTATATACAGGGGGTACCGGTACCGAGTCAATGTGCGGGGGTACAGGTTAGTCGAGATCATTTGTGAAGTGACTATGCGTAGATAATAAACAGCGAGTAGCAGCAGTGTAAAAAAAAAAGGGGGGATTCAATGTAAATAGTCCATGTAGCCATCTAATTAGTTTAGTTGTTCAGCAGTGTTATGGCTTGGGGGTAGAAGCTGTTAAAGAGCATTTTGGTCCTAGACTTGGCGTTCCGGTACTGCTTGCCGTGCGGTAGCAGCTTGGCCCCAGTGAAGTACAGGGCAATACGCACTACCCTCTGTAGCGCCTTGCGGTCAGATGCCGAGCAGTTGCCATACCAGGTGGTGATGCAACCGGTCAAGATGCTCTCGATGAAGCCTCCCGGGTGGCGCAGTGGTTAAGGGCCAGCTGTGCCATCAGGGTCCCTGGGTTCGTGCCCAGGCTCTGTCGTAACCGTCCGTGACCGGGAGGTCCGTGGGGCGACGCACAATTGGCATAGCGTCATCCGGGTTAGGGAGGGATTGGTCGGTAGGGATGTCCTTGTCTCATCGCGCACCAGCGACTCCTGTGGCGAGCCGGGCACAGTGCGCGCTAACCAAGGTTGCCAGGTGCACAGTGTTTCCTCTGACACATTGGTGCGGCTGGCTTCCACTGCGGCTTGGTTGGGTTGTGTATCGGAGGATGCATGACTTTCAACCTTCGTCTCTCCCGAGCCCGTACGGGAGTTGTAGCGATGAGACAAGATAGTAGCTACTACAACAATTGGATACCACGAAATTGGGGAGAAAAAGGGGTAAAATAATTTTTTTAAAAAAAGATGCTCTCGGTGCTGCAGCTGTAGAACTTTTTGAGGATCTGGGGTCCCATGCCAAATCTTTTCAGTCTCCTGAGGGGGAAAAAGTGTTGTCGTGCCCTCTTCACAACTGTCTTGGTGTGTTTGGATAGTTTGTTGGTGATGTAGACACCAAGGAACTTGAAACTCTCGACCCGCTCCACTTCAGTCCCATCAATGTTAATGGGGGCTTGTTCGGCCCTCCTTTTCTTGTAGTCCTCAATCAGCTCCTTCGTCTTGCTCACATTGAGGGAGATGTTTTTGTCCTTGCACCACACTGCCAGGTCTCTGACCTCCCTATAGGCTCTCATTGTTGTCGGTGATCAGGCTGTTGTTTCGCAAACTTAATGATGGTGTTGGAGTCGTGCTTGGCCATGTACTGGACATTTACTCCTGAGGTGCTGACCTGTTGCACCCTCAACAACCACTGTGATTATTATTATTTGACCCTGCTAGTCATCTATGAATATTTGAACCTCTTGGCCATGTTCTGTTATAATCTCTACCCGGCACAACCAGAAGAGGACTGGCAACCCCTCATAGCCTGGTTCCTCTCTAGGTTTCTTCCTAGGTTCTGGCTTTTCTAGGGAGTTTTTCCTAGCCACCGTGCTTCAACACCTGCATTGCTTGCTGTTTGGGGTTTTAGGCTGGGTTTCTGTACAGCACTTTGTGACATCAGCTGATGTCAGAAGGGCTTTATGAATACATTTGATTGATTGATGTAGTCGTGGGTGAACAGGGAGTATAGGAGGGAACTAAGCATGCACCCCTGAGGTGCCCCAGTGTTGAGGATCAGCGTGGAATATGTGTGGTTGCCTACTCTTACCACCTGGGCGTGGCCCATCAGGAAGTCCAGGATCCAGTTGCAGAAGGAGGTGTTTAGTACCAGGGTGCTTAGTTTAGTAATGAGGTTTGTGGGCACTATGGTCTTGAACGCTGAGCTACAGTCAATTAACAGCATTCTCACATAGGTGTTCCTTTTGTTCACGTGGGAAAGGGCAGTGTAGAGTGCGATCAGTTAGGCAGGTTATCTTCACTTTCTTGGGCACAGGGACTATGGTGGTCTGCTTGACACATGTAGGTATTACAGACTCGGCCAGGGGTTGAAAATGTCAGTGAAGACACTTGCCAGTTGGTCCGCGCATGCTTTGAGTAAACGTCCTGGTAATCCGTCTGGCCCTGCGGCTTTGTAAATGGCCCTGCGGCTTTGTAAATGTTGACCTGTTTAAAGGTCTTGCTTACATCGGCTACAGAGAGCGTGATCACACAGCTTCAGTGTTGTTTGCCTCAAAGCGAGCATAAAAAGCATCTAGCTCGTCTGGTAGCCTCGCATCACTGGGCAGCTCGCAGTTGGGTTTCCCTTTGTAGTCCATAATAGTTTTCAAGCCCTGCCACATCTGACGAGCGTCAGAGCGGGTGTAGTAGGATTCAATCTTAGTCCTGTATTGACGCTTTGCCTGTTTGATGGTTCGTCTGAGGGCATAGCAGTATTTCTTATAAGCGTCTGGATTAATGTCCCGCTCCTTGAAAGTGGTAGCTCGAGCCTTTAGCTTGGTGTGGATGTTGCCTGTAATCCATGGTTTCTGGTTGGGAAATGTACACTGCTGTACAAAAGTTTGTTTTTGAAAGAAAAGCAAATTTTTTGTCCATTAAAATAACATCAAATTGATCAGAAATACAGAAATACAGTGTAGACATTAGCTAACACAACATGCCAATTGAACACAGGAGTGATGGTTGCTGATAATGGGCCTCTGTATGCCTCTGTAGATATTACATTACAAATCAGCCGTTTCCAGCTACAATAGTAATTTACAACATTAACAATGTCTACACTGTATTTCGGATCAATTTGATGTTATTTTAATGGACAAAAAATGTAATGTATTCACTGTGGGGACGATGTTGTCGATACACTTGTTGATGAACCTGGTGACTGCGGTAGTATACTCCTCAATGCCATTGGATGAATCCCGGAACATATTCCAGTCTGTGCTAGCAAAACAGTCCTGTAGCGTAGTATCCGCGTCATCTGACCACTTCCGTATTGAGAGAGTCACTGGTACTTCCTGCTTTAGAGAATGATGGTCAGATATGCCAAATGGAGGGCAGAGGAGAGCTTTGTATGCATCTCTGTGTGTGAAGTAAAGGTGGTCTAGAGTTTTTTTTTCCTCTGGTTGCACGTGACATTTGCCTGCATTAAAGTCCACGGCCACTAGGAGCGTCGCTTCTGGATGAGCGTTTTCTTGTTCGCTTATGGCCTTATAAAGCTTGTTGAATGCGGTCTTAGTGCCAGCATCGGTTTGTGGTGGTAAATAGATGGCTACGAATGATATAGATGCGAACTCTCTTGGTAGATAGGGTGATCCACAGCTTATCATTGGTTATTCTAACTCAGGTGAGCAATATCGCGAGACTTCTTTAATATTAGACATTGCACACCAATAGTTATTGACAAATAGACACACACACCCGTATCTCGTCTTAGCAGACATAGCTTCTCTGTCCTGCCGAAACACGGAGAAGCCAGCCAGCTCTGTATTATCTGTGTCGTCATTCAGCCACGTCTCTGTGAAACATAAGATATTACAGTTTTTAATGTCACGTTGGTAGGATCGTCTTAATCGTAGATCGTCCAGTTTGTTTTCCAATGATTGCACATTGACCAATAATACAGAGGGTAGTGGTGGTTTACTCTCTCGTCGACAAATTCTCACAAGGCACCCAGACCTGTGCACCCTGTATTTCCGTCTTTTCTTCACGCGAATTACTGGATGAGGGCCTGGTCTCCGGGAAGCAGTATATCCTTTGCGTTGGACTCATTAAAGAAAAAATCTTCGACCAGTTTGAGGTGAGTAATCGCTGTTTTGATGTCCAGAAGCTCTTTTTGGTCATAAGAGACGGTAGCAGCAACATTATGTACAAAATGAGTTACAAACAACGCGAAAAACAAACAAAATAGAACAGTTGGTTAGGAGCCCGTAAAACTGCAGCCTTCCCATTCGGCGCCATTGTGACAGGCATGAGGTGAATGTACATATAAGATCAACAGTGATGACATGAATCTATGTAAATGACCATCCACTTCCCTTTATGTTGCAGTGACGATGACTTCGACATGTCCAGATATTCCTCATCGGGATACTCCTCAGCCGAGGTGAGATGTGTGAGGGACCAGGTACCTATGCACTCTGGGTAACACTACCTAAGCCCGGAACAGATACAACAGCCGTCATAAGGAGAAACGAGATGAGACAAAACTAACCAGTTTTAGAATTTTGTGTTGTAGAACAGCTGCCTAAAGAACGGGCATTCAGATCAAAAAGACAATACATGTGGTTGCGACCATTTCCATTGTGATGGTGCCTCTTTACAATTGATTTAGTTTTTATTTATTTAACCATTATTTAACAAGGAAAGTAAATTAAGAACAAAGTCTTATTTACAATGATGGCCTACCCCGGCCAAACCCTAACCCGGACAACGCTGGGCCAATTGTGCGTCGCCCTATGGGACTCCCAATCTCGGCCGGTTGTGATACAGCCTGGACCACAATGACTGATGTACTTTGAAACAAAGCTGCCTCTGGTTGTAACAAGTTGTTGTAGCAAATTAGTATCATGAAATGCATGCACCAGAAACAGGGTGGACTTTCGTGACTTGTCAGAGAAATATCAGCAAGTAAGGCTAGCTAACTGCAGCAAAATAGCTATCTGTCTGGTAGGCTAGCTAGCTAACGGCTTGGCTAAACACAGAAGATCTGCACACTGTTAAATGGACACGTCTCTTCTTTAGCTAATATTTTAGATATTGAATCTTAGAAACTCCAGCAGCTGACATGAGATGTTCTAAAACTAGATCAAGCAAACCTCAAACTGCATAAAAACTGTCTTGTCTCGTCTCAGCTGTTGTATCTGTACTGGACTTTACAGTCATGCCTGGCCATTGCTACTCATCCCCACCACACTTACAATCTTCATGTTCTCTCCCTTCACAAACCTCCTTACAGTAAATGCAGATTACTGTTGGATAAAATCTCAGGCTACCTTTATTAATTTAAGGTCACCACAACTGACCCATTCTCAAAACCACTTACATTACATATTTTAGCCTTATGTCTTTGTCATTAAACAATTTAGCTACTGTAACAAGACTGTCTTCAAAAGCCTGATATGATCGCTGAATTAAGTCAACTTCAACAATTTATGATAAAACAGTGATTATGGCTTTCACAGTGTAACAATATGACTAGCCTTCAGTTACATGGGTACTCCTTGAAGACTACTTATCTGAGAATACTCATCTGGGAGGAGACACACTAGTCTAAGCCTCTCTGATTCCTCCTGGTCATTATTGTGTAATACAAGTGAAAATAAAAGCAAGGTCAGTTGATAAAAAAGGGGTGTAGGCGATAGTCAGGCATGTTACTAAGGGGTGTAGGGGATCGTCAGTCATGTTACTTAGGGCTTTCACCGTGTGAAAAGCCTTTAGTTACATGGGTACTCCTTGAAGACTCTACTTAATAGTCTTAAGTCTATGGTAGAGTTTCTGCTGCCCCAGTAATGTGACATTCCCCTACACCCTCTAGTAACATGACTGACCATCCCCTACACCCTCTAGTAACATGACTGACCATCCCCTACACCCTCTAGTAACATGACTGACCATCCCCTACATCCTCTAGTAACATGACTGACCATCCCCTACACCCTCTAGTAACATGACTGACCATCCCATACACCCTCTAGTAACATGACTGACCATCCCCTACACCCTCTAGTAACATGACTGACCATCCCCTACAACACCTTAGTAACTTGACTGACCATCCCCTACAACACCTTAGTAACATGACTGACCATCCCCTACACCCTCTAGTAACATGACTGACCATCCCCTACACCCTCTAGTAACATGACTGACCATCCCCTACACCCTCTAGTAACATGACTGACCATCCCCTACACCCTCTGGTTACATGACTGACCATCACCTACACCCTCTAGTAACATGACTGACCATCCCCTACACCGTCTAGTAACATGACTGACCATCCCCTACACCCTCTAGTAACATGACTAACCATCCCCTACACCCTCTAGTAACATGACTGACCATCCCCTACACCCTCTAGTAACATGACTGGCCATCCCCTACAACACCTTAGTAACATGTCTGACCATCCCCTACCACCCCTTAGAACATAACTGACCATCCCCTACGACCCCTATTAACATGACTGACCATCCCCTACAACACCTTAGTAACACGACTGACCATCCCCTACGACCCCTTAGAACATAACTGACCATACCCTACGACCCCTAGTAACATGACTGACCATTCCCTACACCCCTTAGTAACATGACTGACCATACCTTATACCCCCTAGTCACATGTCCATATGTCCACCCTTGCAGCAAATCAACCAGGACCTGAATATCCAGCTGTTGAAGGATGGTTACCGGCTGGACGAGATCCCTGACGACGAAGACCTGGACCTGATCCTGCCCAAATCTGTCAACCCCACCTGCATGTGCTGCCAAGCCACCTCCTCCACCGCCTGTCAAATCCAGTAGCCCACACATCTGCTGTGAGTTTACTCTGCCATTAGAGCGGCGACAGAGAGCATTGATAGAATATGATAATTATATGAAAACAAATAATCAACTTATCGGGCAGAAAGTTAAATGTAAAAAGAAAAAATAGGGGAAAAAAAAGGAAAATTAAGACAAACAAAAAAATGTTAAAATACGACTAACAGTGATTACTTCCTCCTATGGTAGGACATGCACTTCTGTTTGTGTTTGAGATCTGGGAGGAGACACATTAGTCTAGGCCTCTCTGATGCCTCTTCCTGGTCAATATTGTGTAATACAAGCAAAAATAAAAACAAGGTCATTTGATTTAAAATATAATTTTCATGTCCCTAAATAGGAAATATTATCTTAACTGCTGGTGATAAAGCTGCTCTGCTTACTTGACTTTGTCATATTTATTGCATTTTATTTAGTTCATTTTTGTAGTTATATACTTTTTATTTAAAGGATCTGTATGATTGTATGTACTGGGCTGTGTTATCTGGTATCTGATACTGTAATTTGGTCCTGAAAGCAGGGTTGTCTAGCACCGGCCTGTCTAGCACTCATTCAGTCTACCTTGACACTCTTGCCCTGTTTCTTATTGTACTGGTTGGAGGTATTTATGGTTTTTAGGAATGAATGCATTGCAAAGGGATGACATTCATGATGAGTACCTACTGTAAAGGGATTGGGAAATGTATCTGAATTGGCTGTTTGTTCCCACATCTTACACACTCTGCTACTTTGTCCATTCTTCATTGATTTATCACTTTTGAATGTGTTATTCTTGCACATTTGAGTTTGTTTGGGTTCTAAGGTAATATGTGTATGGTGATTAAGGTGATTGCTAACCTGCGATGACCCTTATTCAAGAGGATGATACAGCACTCTATCATTGGACTCATTCTACAACACAATACTTGTCCAGTTTGCTTACACAATTCACCCCAGTAGAGGCCAAAGGGAACAAGTGGTTTTGTTAAGTAAAAGTATAAGCCAACTTTAGATAGCTTTTTGGATACAGGCTGTTGACATCCTACCATGCCCCTCCCACAATGTGTCTAACTAACCACTCCTGCTATCTTGATTGGCACAATCATTCTAAATAGTGTCAATAGAGCAGACACGCAGCAGGGGGTGGGATGCAGTTTATTTTCCTCTCGTGATTGGTTGGAAAGTGATCAAAGGATCAGAAGTATCATTAACTTTGAGTACTAATCCCTCACTGAGTCCTTCACTCGACCACCTCAGAGTTGATTTGCGATTAGAGTATGCCTTAAATATTCAAACAAAATGTGTGTATTTATTGCCAGTCTCATGACCTAATGTATTTTAAAGGGATTTGCAGTATGAATGTACGCATTTAATTTTTTTCATTTAGACAGGTGATTATTATTATTTATTTTACTATTGTGTTCTCATGTAGACACTTACATTCTAGTATTTAACAATGTTACTGTCCTGTGTAGTGTATAACATCAATAAACACAAAGCCAACTGAACCTGCTTGGGGTGTCTACTGCATACTGGGGAATTTTTCTAAATGCATTTCTGTAGCCAGGTGCATTGATAATGTAGCGAAAACTCTCTCACAGGGTGACGGCAGGTACTAAGTTCATTAGAAATCTAACAATGAACATGTAATGGAATACATTGTTGAAATAAGTAAGCCTACATGCTGACTGGAATGTATTTAGCTACATAAAAAAATGCATATGGGGAAAAAAGAATGGATGAAATTTGGCCTAGAAAATGATGACACCATCTTGGCTCCCTATAAAATGACACAACCTCACATAGATCATACTGATGTACAAAGTATTGTTTTAATGTTAAAAATATCTGACATAATTAACTACACAGGTATTTACAGTGAGCAATACTATCATAAATTAGTTATCCACAGGTTGACAGATGGAGCTTCAGACTTTCAGAAAATTAGAACAACTTCAAAACGTCCAAGAATGCTGAGCATGAATTCAATCTGAAAGGCACAAAGTATTACACAATCCCCTATACAAATACAAAAATAATGTACAAAGTTCAAAAAATGTTGCAAATACTGCAAATGTTGTAATAGTAATCTAAGCTGCAACAAACAACTTTACATTCTATTTGGATAGTTTCAGTTGGCAATTTGACACCTATCTCAGTTGTACGAGTAACCCGTCTGTGACTTGGAACACATTTCACTGCACTGCTTTGTGTTATAACATAACCATCATTTAGGCAATTCATTATCAACTACTAGCACACACACACAACTACCAAGGTGATTTATACCATTACATTATGGAGCACTTTAATACATAAGGCCTCTCATTGTCTGGTAGTGTAAAAACCAAATAAATGTCAAAATAAAAAAATATGACATACTTCACATATATTATTACATTGCTACTTGATGTACAGTATTCCTTGTAGAACGAGTCAATTAAATATTAAGCGAAAAGGTGAATGGTTCTACGATTTATACCACTTTTCTCATTCCAGTGATAATATTGCTCACACCACTAGGGGTCACTAGAGACCAGTTATTACCAAACAAAACAAACAGGGCACTGTTCAATAGGGCACTGGGCCCACAGTAGATAAAACATTTTCATAACATTTTGCCCCCCAAAAAAGTGTGTTTGTTTATTGGGTAAATAAAGTAAGTAGCCTACTTTCACCTCCCTGTAGTGTATTTTGGTTGTGCGTGTGTGTGTCTCACACCTCAGTAGGGCTCTGGTCTCCAGAGTCACAGGAGGAGAAGGAGGCGGAGGAGCGGCTTCTTCTGACTGTGGGGCCCTGAAGCATGCTGGGGTGAAAGCCTGCGTGGCGGCGGGCGTGTTTGGTCAGATGATCACTCCTCATGAAACACTTGTCACATAGCGGGCAGGTGAAGCGCTTCTCCCCCGTATGTGTTCGGTAGTGGCGTGTCAACTCGTCTGAACGCGAAAACCTCTTAGTGCAGTCTGGCCAGGTACACTGGAATGGCCTCTCACCTGGAGAATCATAGCCACCAAGAGGACAAAGAGAAGGAAGAGGGAATAAGTGGAGTCATTCTGAGGAGTTCTCAATGACAGAATGAAGGTCAACATTTTTCATAATAAATCAAATTGGCTAACATTCCATCTCTACAGGTGTGCAATTGAGTGAAAATTCAGGTTATGAGACATCACTTACCATTAAGCACTTAAGAGCTGTTATAATATTGAATTCTTATAACAAGGCTATATAACAATAATATGTTCTCTATGTATCAACATTTATACGAAATGATAGATATGTCAGGAACATTATAAGATTTGTATAAAATTATCTTAAGGGGATTCTACATGCTCATTATTATACCGACTGATCAATAGCATTTGTACTACAAATAGGCCTAATTCATTCAAGTGTTGAATTCCTTCATGACCAGGTAGCCTGTCTAGAAACAAAAATATGAGTGTAGTGAAATATGTGATGTAAGAGGAAGGGGTGTTGCATGGTTACCAAGGACAATATGTGGGTTTATTACAATAATATATCCAGGCTACACATTAAACATAGGTAACAGGTCCTTAACACTTGGTTGAAATGGTGCGCTATAGACAGGCTGGTTGATTAGCAACAAAACTGACGTGTGCGCAACTATGAGGCAAAACAGACAGGGTTTACTTAGACCGTTGACAACATGTAAACTATATTTCTTCTCCAAATGTTTATTGAAAACATAAATACATTTGAACAATGAGTACCTGTTGCCTCTAATACATTGCTACAGTTGTTGGTATTATCTATATAGTCACTTTACCCCTACCTACATGCACATATTACCGCAATTACCTCGACTAAACTGTACCTCTGCACATTGACTTGGTACTGGTACCCCTTGTATATATCCTCGTTATTGTGTTATTATTTTTCCTTTAGATGATTTAGCACATTTTTCTTACTTACTTTTTAAAAAACTCTGCAAGTAACGTTAAGCATTCCAAGGTAAGGTTGTTGTATTCGGCGCATGTGACAAATACAATTTATATTCATATGAAAATAAATTAAATGTACAAATTAAATGCTAGCTAGCTAGTCAAAACACCTCAAAACAAGACACGGTATCAATAACAAAATAGAAAGAGCTGAAACGAGCCACCTACGATTCCGCAGGACAGCTTCTTGTCATTGTTGCTAGCTATCTGACCATTCACAATCATAACGCACGCCTTCCGGACACATCCATGAGCGCGCATCATTTTTTTGTGACGTTGTCGACCAACCCGTCTATAATGACGCGTTCACAATCTAGTCGGAACTCTGAAATTCCCGACTTGTAACTGGTTGAATGCGGCACGTATAGAACTACAACCAATTAGCAAGTCAGAAATCTCAGTTTCCTAATTCTGACTAGCACGTGAACAAGACCTATGCAGCCTAGTAGAAGTTTGAATAGAGTACGACAGTATGAGTCATAATACCCATAAAACCTAGCAGTCAAACATGGAAATTGTTCCAATCGTTTTTCTACCATTCATCTTTCCCATAGGGGATTTTAGAAACACTTAAAATAAGGTCTGTGTTTCGTGTTGGCTTACGTTACATTTCGATAACCGTGTAAATCTCTCTAGGACAATGTGACTTTAATCAATATATTCAGCTCTATTTATTTACTGTCATATTCAAAAATGCAAATTAGCATCAAAGTAAACATGCAAGACTACAAGTCCCTGAAAGTCCCCAAACCACTAGGTTTTATGGGTATTATAACACCTCCACTCTATGTGCCATATCTACATGTCTAGGAAGTCAGTTTCTGTACTACTATGCACACTGTTCTCATTTCTTGCTCAACAATTTGTGTCAACCATTGTGAGAGATTGAGGACTCATCTTTGTATCTGTGCCATTATAGCATCTGTGACAACATGCACAGCTCCATTGAGGCAATCTCCATTTTGAAGTAGTACATGTTGTTCTTCATGATTGGCTGATCCCTCCTGACGACCTGTTTGGACATGACTCCAACAGGATCATCCGGAGGGATCAGCCAATGAAGTCGGAAGTCCCACCCAGTTGGTTAAAGTGGTGGAAGCCCTCAATTGCGCTGCCAATGCTAATACTACCTTTTGGTCACTAGAGGCCTCTATGATTCTCTATGGTGTCAACAAGAATCACGCCGCCCTTTGCGCACACACCTCTCTGCCCATGGACACACCTCCGCATTAAACACACACAGGAAGCCAGTTCATGTATACGTTGAGTTATGTACAACACGCACACATACTACAGAGCTAGGCACGATGGTTATCTAGATTCTAGAATACACTAAATCGAATTGTCTTTAGTACAAACTATGAGAGCCATATCATTTTGCAATGTTCTACTGAAAAACTGACTAGTCAAAGTTATGTTCTCAATAATCTCTGCGCCAGTGTGGACATACAGAGCTAGGCTATATACCAGTATAGACTATCTAGTTTACTTCTATGTATGTATGTATCTATGTAGCCTAACCTTTACAACACTTACCAGTGTGCACTCTAAGGTGGGCTTTAAGATGGGAAGACTTGCCATACATCTTCCCACAGCCGCTGAACGGGCAACAATGTCTCTTCTCTGAGGACACATGCAATATCACAGCCTTCTTGTTCCGTGACTGTTTTTCTGTCGAGGTATGTTGCGCCCTTGCTGTGTCCCCGCTCACCCTGTGACCGCACAGGGATCCGTTAACCATGCTGTTGGCATCACTTTGGCCCAGACATCTACTACCCCCACCACATGTCTCACTGCGTGTTATCTGGTTACATTTGTTCAGGTCGAGCAAAATCATCGCCACCATTAACAAAGTCCTGTTTTCTTGGTTCTCTTTCGACATGTCTTCTTTCGGTTTGGCACCGGGACAGCGGTCCTCCGGTGGCCGGCGGTTAGCGATGGAGACTAAACACTCAGCAGCGAGATCAACCTCCGACATTGCCGAAGCTTTTATTTATTTAAGCGGTGACAAAAATATGTTCCCTAAACGGATGCTGATATTTTCGCCTTTGATAAATGGACTCTCCTTGTAATTTATCGGGTGGGTTATCTTCACACCACAGGGATTTTAGGAAACATGTGGTTTTCAGTTTCACGTGTCGTCTTTTTGTCTCAAAATAATACTATTTTACAGAAACGGATCAAATAAACGCTCTTTTGTAACTAGGCTACTAACTATATAATTGTCTTGATGTTTGATTTACTCCTCTGTAGCCTGTAAATAATAAATACGGTCCTGGAATAGTGTTGTAGGTTCTGCTGTCTTCTTTCTCTCCTCGCAAATGCGTCAATTTGTTCTATTTTACAGCATGAAGCTGTTCCCAACTCCAAGAAACAAATTCGCGGAATCCCAGGGTGTCATAATAAAACAGGGCTGCAATTGGCTACGAGTAAAGGTGACGTACTTTTTGTACCCACAACTTGGAATAGCTCGTTCAAAATTCATTGATTGAAGGGATGGTCGGCCAATCACTGGATGAACAATATGAAAAGGGGGACTGTTTCTGTCATGCCACACATCATTGTTGACCAGACTGCGCGAGTGTTCTTTTTCAAGGGTTAAGGCAAGGCGCATTGCAACACAATTCCTCTAGCTCATTTCCGTAACACATTTCTTCAGCAGCGAACACGTCTCTTTGAGAAAAACTATTATTTTATCCCCTTAAATGTAAGTGTGTTTCTCTCAAGCGTAGCCTATAGCCTCACGTGACAATTAAAAAGTTACATTTATTTGGGAATATCCAGCGCTCAAGATGCAAGGACTGACTAGATCCATGACGTCGACATAGTTCTGACCCTGTTTTATGCTAAACTCGTGAGGCATTTATGGATTACATTCTTCAAGAATCAATGGGAAAATATCAAGAATTATAAATACTGTAGCGAATTCGAGGTGTAGCCCCAATTAGGACTTGATTGGTCCAGCTACTGTCAAGCCAACACCTTAACTGTTACACCAAGAGGCCTGAACCTCTTGAAGAGGTCACTAGGTGTTGTGTTAAGGTCACTACAATACTATTGAACAGCTTCCCAAATCCCGAACTTTAGCCTACTTTGAACTTTTGGGGTTATTTTCTTAGCTCAGGGTTATACACTGAATGTACAAAACATTTGTAACACTTTCTCTTTCCATGAGAGACTGATCCCTTATAGCAAAATGAGGTGCAATTCAATATTAGGAAGATGTACCTAATGTTTTGTTCACTCAGCGTATAGCCTAATAATCATTCTATTTTAATTTGATTTACCAACACAAGCTATAGGCTACATGTGAATCTACTAACCTTGCATAGCCTATTATAACCACAGCGTGTCTTCATGATGTTTCAGTGGTTTGTCATTTTACTCTCAAGGGAACTCACTAATTTAAAACAATGTTGCTCTACTTGAGTTTCTGATAATGCATTTCTCTGTTACAACTATGGCATACCCATCTGCAAATGCATACATAGCCTGAAGTTCAGGTCATGAGTGGTAGGAGAAATCAGCCAATGAGGCTGCTTGTAACAAGAGCCTCTCCAAATGTAAACCCCTTTCTCCGAGCTCACCAGGACACAGTTCGAAGAAAAAAACAAACAGTGTTGCCACTTGTCAGGAGATAATATGTTGCTACAGTCCCCACCGTGATAGCCACGTGCCTGGTTTAATTAGGCTTGAGGCTTATTCTATTCTACCCCAACCCGGTTAGACTATGCCTAGGACCTAGCCTAATATCAGAATTAAATTATAGCGCCCCCCCCCCAACACACCCATGTCTGGTGGCCTAGTATAGCCTATAACAGGATATAGGCTATACGAGTGTGGGAGGACGTCGTGGCCATAGGCTATCGCCTGAATCTACAGTCTGCACTGGAATTCTCCATTGCCCATAAACACGACATTGGATGTCTGTTATTGCCGCTACACCCCTTACCGACAGCATATCACGTTGGTACGCTCTAACATGTTATTCTAACCAGCACCGCCTCCCTGTGTGTGTCCACGTGCGACTGTAGAACAGAATGTTCTCTTCCGTGAACTGAGTATGAACTCGTGCGCCATTGCAGTTAAGAGGGCCAAGTTCCTCGAAGATTAGGCTACAGCTATAGAGCTCCACAGTTTGTAGTCCTAATACCCAGAAAAAACGTGTCTGGTTCGTTCAGTCATCCTTATAGGAAAATTAATGGGGAAAGAATAGGGTTATGGAATAGGCTAAACACCGAAAATACGGTCTCAGTAGATCTTATATGTTTTTGTTGTACGAGATAATAGCAGTCAGTTAACATGACCTTTATGAATTATGAAGCCTTTGTGTTTTTTTATCATTACATCAATTATTCAAAATTGACAAAAAGTGACGTTAGTTGATGAATATTGTCTCATTTAACAAAACGTATAAGATCTCATAAACTTCCCGTTTTTACCACATACCTTATTTTCGTCGATTATCAAATCAACCCCCCCCCCTACAAAAACGCCATTGATTTTCCTCATAGGCTTTGTTCAACGAACCATGGCAGAGTTAGTGCCTACAAAAAGACGCCATTACTATTTATCTCTATTGGCATGCATCTTTGTTTTCATACAGGCCTATCTGCAATCTATAATAGTTGTCCCAGATAGCCTACGTTCCAAACAAACATATAGTAATGCGT
Organism: Oncorhynchus nerka; assembly: GCF_034236695.1. NCBI lineage: Eukaryota > Metazoa > Chordata > Actinopteri > Salmoniformes > Salmonidae > Oncorhynchus > Oncorhynchus nerka. The sequence goes on along the minus strand of NC_088422.1, from coordinate 23,160,144 downwards.
TTTCACACAATTCTTACATTTTAGTAATTTAGCAGACGATCTTATCCAGAGCGATTTCAAGTTGTGAGTGCATACATTTTCGTACTGTTTTAAGCTATAGTTTGTATCAGATTTCGGCAATTTGTTACATTGTATTTTTTAAATTTGGTTTTTAAATTGGTTTTACGTTGCCAAATGTCAAACGAACTAAAATGCCCAAACAAAAACATGTTTCCATGCAAGTCATTTGTTTATTGGACAAAAATACTCACCTTAAATCCATTTTTGATTATCATAAAGCATCACTTGTGTCTCCCAATCATCATATTGCTTTCGCTTTGGTCTTCCAACAGCATGCGGCAGGAAAGAGCGTAATAGCCGCTTTAACTGCGACATTAATAGGCTATATTCAGTAGCCTATATCCCTAATCTGCATAACATGCGCTCAAAAATGCCCTGCTACTCACAACATGTTTCAGAGATTTCAAGTTATGATGCTGCATGGATTTCATCAAATGCTCGCAGTCAAACCAATAATAATGCGCGACTAGCGTTCTTTTTCTGTGTTTGGTCCAGACTGCGTTCAAAACTGCAGCTGTTGTTCGAATTGAATTGGGCCGATATCACACTTTTTGAGCGAACCATGGTGCGTTGTTAAAGTGTGCTCCCAAGTGTGGATAGAGTATTCACACCAGTCCAAAGGGGGTACACTCACCAGAGTTCGGAAAAACCTTATGGCAATACTGCACCAAAACAATTTGGTGTGAAAATCATCTTTACTTAGAGAACTCGTTGAATGATCGATGTGTGTGGATGTGGTCCGTTCACTGAACCCGCAGTCAGCATCTGCTTGGACTGGTATGAACACTATCTGCACTCCGGAGCGCACTAAACAATGCATCACGGTTTACGGTTTAGTGTGATCTCGGTCCGATTCCATTCGTAGGCTACCATGGTGCGGTTTGCTGCAGGTGAGAACCCAGTCCAGACCAAACACAGGAAAAGAACCAGAGGCTCTCAGTATTGTTGCTTGGTTGTTTGACTGTGCAGTACCATATTTTGCCAGTCTGTAACTTGATATCTCTGAAACATTCCGTGATATGCAGTTCATTTACAGTAAGAGCTCATTATCTGATGCAGATTAGGGGAGACGGGGGCTATACCGGGGATATAGGCTCAGTGGCGACCTGTCATTCAGTATTTTGAGCCCAACCTATTTAGCTATGTACAGTGCATTTGGAAAATATTCAGACTCCTTGACTTTTTCCACATTTTGTTACATTACAGCCTTATTATAAAATGTATTAAATAAAAACAAGTTCTCAGCAATCTACACACAATACCCCATAATGACGAAGCGAAAACAGGTTTTTAAAAAGTAAAAAACAGAAAAACCTTATTTACATAAGTATTCAGACCCTTTGCTATGAGACTCAAAATTGAGCTCAGGTGCATCCTGTTTCCTATCGATCATCCTTGTTTCTACAACTTGATTGGAGTCCACCTGTGGCTGTGGTAAATTCAATTGATTGGACATGATTTGGAAAGGCACACACATGTCTATATAAGGTCCCACAGTTGACAGTGCATGTCAGAGCAAAAACCAAGCCATGAAGTCGAAGGAATTGTCTGCATAGCTCCGAGACAGGATTGTGTCGAGGCACAGATCTAGGAAAGGGTACTAAAAAATATCTGCAGAATTGAAGGTCCCCAAGAACACAGTGGCCTCCATCATTCTTAAATGGAAGTAGTTTGGAACCACCAAGATTCTTCCTAGAGTTGGCCGTCCGGTCAAACTGAGCAATCGGGGGAGAAGGGCCTTGGTCAGGGAGGTGACCAAGAACCCGATGGTCACTTTGACAGAGCTCCAGAATTCCTCTGTGGAGATGGGAGCACATTCCAGAAGGACAACCATCTCTGCAGCGCTCTACTTGGAGTTTGCCAAAAGGCACCTAAAGATTCTCAGACCATGAGGAACAAAATTCTTTGGTCTGTTTGAAATCAAAATTGAACACTTTGGCCTGAATGCCAAGCTTCACGTATGGAGGAAACATGGCACCATCCCTACATTGACGATAGGGGGTGGCAGTATCATGTTGTGGGGATGTTTTCAGTGGCAGGGACTAGGAGACTAGTCTGGATCGAGAGAAAGATGAACGGAGCAATGTACAGAGATATCCTTGAAGAAAACCTGCTCCAGAGTGCTCAGAACCTCAGACTGGGGCGAAGGTTCACCTTCCAACAGGACAACAACCCTACACACACAGCCAAGACAACACAGGAGTGGCTTCGGAACAAGTCTCTGAATGTCCTTGAGTGGCTATGACAGAGCCTGGACTTGAACCGGATCGAACATCTCTGGAGAGACCTGAAAATAGCTGTGAAGAAATGCTCCCTATACAGAGCTTGAGAGGATCTGCAGAGAAGAATAGGAGAAACTCTCCAAATACAGGTGTGTCAAGCTTGTAGCGTCATACCCAAGAAGACTCGAGGCTGTAATCACTGCCCAAGGTGCTTCAACAAAGTACTGAGTAAAGGGTCTGAATACTTATGTAAATGTGATATTTCAGTTTTAAATTTTTTATAAATTTACAACAATGGGAAAAAAATGATTTGGCTTTGTCATTATGGGTTATTTATTGTGTGTAGATTGATGAGGGGAAAAACAACAATTTAATCAATTTTAGAATAAGGCTGTAATGTAACAAAATGTTGAAAAAGTCTGAACACTTTCCGAATGCACTGTATATATTTTATTTTATGTTTTTTGCTTGTTTTGCATGTTATTTTGGCATTAATACGTGTCACATATCAGTTTGCAAACAAAAAAAACAAAGAAAAACATTGAGTTATTTAGCCACATACAAACAGTCTATTTTTTTGCTTTCTTGAGTAAGGCAGCTTCGAAATGCAGCTGTTTTAGCCTAGCTCAGTGCTTTCTGGGGTGGAAGGGCAGCCATCGGGAAATACAGAGCATATGGGTTGGTAATCTTCTCTAGTTGCGCCGTGATTGGCTCAGTGTTCTGTCACTCATGGGGACACTACATCACCGCAAAATCTACAGGGAGAGCTAGAAAGTTCATGCCTCCTTGGGCGCTACCATAGATGTACATTACATGTGCCCATCCAAGAAGGCTCAAGGTCATTGGCCATAAATAAAATGACGTCAAATCAAGTCTACTGTAGCTTTGATTGGACTGATCATGTCAACAACATACTTTCAAAATCTTAGCTAGACAAGCAGTTGTCCTTATGAATCACGTCGACAATCTACTGGCAAATCATTTTTAATCCTTGTCATATGAAGATAAATAATGAAGAGAAATTATAGATAAAACTTGTCGCTGCTCATCGGGCATTGGACATAAACATTACACAACAAGTTGGAAATCGCAAGTTCAACAATGAGTGGTTTGGAAGGAATCAGTGTCTAACTGCAAGCGTTGCAAAGCAATCACTATTTTGCTTCCCCTGCTATTCGGTGGAGAGGGTGTGTGGTCCTAGTCTGGTTTTAAGGGTCTCTTTTTCAAGCTTAAAAGGAAAAACATTCACATGCAACACTATGGGCCAGAAAAGGTTGAATATATTGGCCATGCTGTCAATCCAACATGACTTCTGCCGTGTTCAAAACAACTGGAAACTCAAAACGGAGAAATCTCAGACTCCAGTAAGTTTAAGGCAACTGGGAACTCTGAAAAAAACAAGCTTAGACTGGGAAAATACATTTTGAATGGTCATCCAACTCAGAATTCCAAGTCGGGAACTCTGGCCTTTTCTAGAGCTCTGACCTGAAGATCGCTGACATCATAATTCAACCTTGCTTTTTTCAGAGTTCCCAGATGTCTTGAAAGCACCATACATACAGAGAATGGAAGACTTTGTTGACAAAGTTTTATGAAAGAATTTGCCCACAAGAAGGACCACTTCGCCACCTTCTTGTTCAAGTGAGCACAGCACAACAAGTTGAGTCCAAAAATGTCTTATATGCTGCTGCATAATTTGTGGAATTTTTTACAATATTGTTTTATTTAACTAGGCAAGTCAGTTAAAACTTCTTAGAGATCAAATCCCTTTAGCGGGATCGATTTGACAACATCCGGTGAAATGGCAGAGCGCCAAATTCAAATTAAATTATTATAAATATTTAACTTTCATGAAATCACAAGTAATAAATCAAAAATAAAGCTTAACTTCTTGTTATTCCAGCCACCATGTCAGATTTCAAAAAGGCCTTACGGCGAAAGCAAACCATGCGATTATCTGATGAAGGCACCCCGCATACAAATGCATGACAAACATTTTTCAACCCGGGCGGTGCGACACTAAAGTCAGAAATAACGATATAATTCATGCCTTACCTTTGAAGATCTTCTTCTGTTGGCACTCCAATATGTCCCAGAAACATCACAAATGGTCCTTTTGTTCGATAAATTCCTTCGTTATATCCCCAAAATGTCCATTTATTTGGTGCGTTTGATTCAGAAAATACACCGGTTCCAACTCGCCCAACATGACTACAAAGTATCTAATAAGTTACCTGTAAACTTGGTCCAAACATTGCAAACAACTTTCCTAATCCAACTTTAGGTATTTTAAACGTAAATAATCAATACAATTTAAGACAGTGTTCAATAGCGGATAAAATGAAAGTGGAGCGAGTTCCAGGTCGCTCACACCAAACATAAAAGTACACTTGGCTTGACATTCAGAAAGGAAAGGGCTACTTCTTTATTTCTCAAAGGAAAAACATCAACCAATTTCTAAAGACTGTTGACATCTACTGGAAGAAACTGCAACCAGATGCCTCATAAATCTAGTTCCCCATAGAAAACCAATTGAAAACACAGTGATCTCAACATTTATTTTTCCTGGATGGTTTGTCCTCGGGGTTTCGCCTGCCAAATAAGTTTTGTTATACTCACAGAGATAATTTTAACAGTTTTGGAAACTTTAGAGTGTTTTCTATCTCAATCTACCAATTGTATGCATATCCTAGCTTTTGGGCTTGAGAAAAAGGCAGTTTACTTTGGGCACGCTTTTCATCTGGACGTGAAAAGACTGCCCCCTAGCCCAAAGAGGTTTTAATTAAACAATGACGACCTAATCCAGCAACGCTGGGCCAATTGTGCACCGCCCTATGGGAATCCCAATCAGATGTGATTCAGCCTGGATTCGAACCAGGGACTGCAGAGACATAGCTTCCACTGAGGTGCAGTGCCTTAGAACACTGCGCCACTCGGGTTGGAATAAATTATGGAATTTGCCAGTGAGATACAATGCATTCGGAAAGTATTCAGACCCCCTTGACTTTTTCCACATTTTGTTACGTTACAGACTTATTCTAAATTGACAAAGCGAAAACAGTTCTTTAGAAATGTTAGCATATGTATTAAAGATTAAAAAAAACTGAAATACGTTATTTACATACGTTTTCAGATCCTTTGCTTTGAGACTAGATATTGAGCTCAGGTGCATCCTGTCTCCATTGATCATCCTTGAGATGTTTCTACAACTTGATTGGAGTCCACCTGTGGTAAATTCAATTGATTGAAAATGATTTGGAAATGCACACACCTGTCTATATAAGGTCCCACAGTTGACAGTGCATGTCAGAGCAAAAACCAAGCCATGAGGTCGAAGGAATTGTCTGTAAAGCTCAGAGACAGGATTGTGGAGAGGCACAGCTCTGGGGAAGGGTACCTAAACATTTTTGCAGTGTTGAAGGTCCCCAAGAACACAGTGGCCTCCATCATTCTTAAATGGAAGAAGTTTGGAACCATCAAGACTCTTCCTAGAGCTGGCCACTGAGCAATTGGGGGAGAAGGGTTTTGGTCAGAGAGGTGACCAAGAACCCGATGAGTTCCTCTGTGGAGCTGGGAGAACCTTCCAGAAGGACAACCATCTCTGCAGCACTCCACCAATCAGGCTTTTATGGTAGACTGGCCAGACGGAAGCCTCTCCTCAGTAAAAGGCACATGACAGCCCGCTTGGAGTTTGCCAAAAGGCACCTAAAGGACACTCAGACCAAGAGAAACAAGATTCTCTGGTCTGATGAAACCAAGATTGAACTCTTTTGCTTGAATGCCAAGCGTCATGTCTGGAAGAAACCTGGTACCATCCCAACGGTGAAGCATGGTGGTGGCAGCATCATGCTGTGGGGATGTTTTTCAGCAGCAGGGACTGAGAGACGAGTCAGGACTGAGGGAAAGAGGAACGGAGCAAAGTACCAAGAGATCATTGATGATAACCTGCTGTAACGTAACAAAATGTGAAAAAAGTAAAGTGGTCTAAATACTTTCCTAACACACTGTATCTATACTGTAGCTAAGAAAGTAATACTAAGTGTATGTTGTGTAGTAAGCTGTTAGTGGCCCGTGTGCTGAACAAATAGTTATATTGACTATGTCCGTCTTAGCACGCTCATTAATGTTTGTTTTCATTGAAATTACGGATTGCCTCTTATCCACTCATCGTTCCTTTATGACATAGTTTATACATCTCAATTGTCAGTAGAAGCAACATTTGTTTAAACAAGTCAGCCATATCAGCAATTGTTTTTTTAAGGCAGTAAATAAGGCCGAATTAACTGTTTCACTGCCAGATAAGGCTCCATGGTGCTGAAGGAAAGCTCTGCTGTTGGGACAGCATTATGTAGGCCCTAACAGTTTGTGGGCACATTTATAGTCACTGTTATAGTGGAATAAATGTTTTGTTTGATATTGTGTTGTGTAGTGGCTTTGCTGGCATGCATAAAAATACAAAATAAATGAGTTTGCCCCACCAAGATTTACATGCTAAAATCACCACTGTATATATAGGCTACTGAATAGAGACAGTTCACATTGCACTTAAAGCTGCTATTGTTTCCTCCCACATGTTGTTGAAAGACCAAAGCAAAAGTAGCCTAATATGAAGTTTGGGACACAAGCTTATACTCCTTGATAATCATAGATGGATTTAATGTGAGCATTTTTCTCCAATAAACAAATTACTTGCATGAACATGTGGTTTTGTTAAGGCATTTTAGTTTGTTTGACATTTGGCATTGTGAAACCAACCAGACCCCCCCCCAAAAAAATAAAATACAGTGTAACAAATAATCTAATTCTGATTCAAACTATAGCTCAGAACTATGTGTGAAAATGCCCTAAGACTGCAGAGAATTTTCCTCCATTGACTGAGCATGGTTGCTCTGGTGTTAACGAAAGTTCGTTATAACATTATTTTTTCTCTGTGTTCCTGGTAAACATGATGCATCCATTTCATAACACATTGAAAAATAGCCTACAACGGGGACACCATGGTTATGCATTCATGCGTTTATTTAATAATGCATGCCAGACATGATCCTATTCATATTGAAGAATACAGATTTGCATTTGCATCCAAATACTCACCACTGTGACACAATTTATAATCTCTCTATCTCGCACTCTCTCTCTTTCATCAATTTCACAGAATGTATTTTTGTACATCATCAGTGGAAGAGCTGCATGCATTAAAGGACACTAAATAAAGTGAGACTGCTGGAAGATAAGTCCCCTCAAGTAAAACTACAATATCAGCATTATTGCAGAAAACATGTGCTTGGACTCCTCTTTAGCATACGAGTAGCCTACTCACCAACAGATTGAGGGGAAATAAAAACCTATTTGAATTATAACCATAGTCTATGATTCACAAAGCTGTATGCTACAGTATAGGAAAATATTTAAAAAATACTGTACATTAGGTTTTGTTGGATCACATTGGCACAATTCTCAGTATTAGGCTACTGTCATTTCTGTGTCAGAATCCTCAGACATACATAGACCTCCCTTTTATTTTATATATTGATATATTGTACAACAGCCACAGCAACATATACAAAACATTTACAGAGCATTTACACATGAGTTAGAAGTGCTATGGACATGTTTGTCCTTGCATGTCCCTCTCCATAATGAAAATAAAAATATCTCTTATGTCCCCTGGAGGGCTGACAGCCCATTCACTGAGGTTAGTTAAAGGACCCAGGACCCAAACCAGTGCCTGGACAAAAAGCCAAGGAGTAACCAAACTATCACCTTATCTCTCCTCTATTGTCACCTAATGTTCCTTCAATGAGCGTGTTCAATGAGATGTTCAGACATCTTTTAAAAAGTTTGTTAACTTATTTTAAAGCTTATTTTTCGACTACAAATTTGAAAAAGTGATCTATCCCATGTATTGTGAGACAAAACCCCACCGACAACTAACAACAGCAGTGTCCAACATTGTGCGGGTATTTATTTATTTTTCATTCTATACTTTACGCACCCCTGCACCTGAAAGTTGGATGTGCTTACACTAGTTTTCAACAAAACTCCAAGCCCAGCAAACTATTCTTCACACTTTGTGATCGTATTAAAGCTCATAGTTGGTTTCAACTTTGACTCCTGTGCCCACAAAATGGATGGGAGGGTTGGGTTTCATGGAACACAACTGATGTGGGAGTCCCATGAAAATGTGGGTTGAATGCATAAGCACAGTGATTAGTGGAGGCCTGTCTGCTTAAGAGAGATTGAAATATTCCTTATTTTTTGGTTTTCAGCTCATACAACACATTTCCTTCATTTGCTGAGCGTCACTCGCGAATCTACAACCTTACAAGACAAAGAAGCAGCTTAGGAAATGTGTGAAAACACCCTGCAATGGTATTGGACATTGATAAGGAAAATTAAACATTCAGATCAATAATGAAGATACACAGAGAGCCGCTAGCCCTCCCCCTCAAAAGGCATCAAGTAGTTATCTCTCCTAGTTCTCTCTCCTAGTTCTCTCTCCTAGTTATCTCTCCTAGTTATCTCTCCTAGTTCTCTCTCTTAGTTCTTACGCATGTTCTTAGCCATGAAATCAATGCCTTTCTCCAGTGTAAGAAAAGATGTTGTAAACACTTCAGAAATGCATTATCCCAACAGTTGCGAAATACAGGAAAAGGATACCATGGGTTAAGTAGATTTGTGAGAAGAATTACTAACAAAAGAAATGTGCAGATATATGTAGATGTTTAAGTTACTGTGAATTTCAAATAGTTACTCCAGGCCTGAAAGACACCCTCAGTTTGGTAATGCTTGCAGTGGAGTATTGCATTGAAATATTCAACCTACATTAAAAATATATATATTTGTATTTATTTTTGACAGATGCTCATGAACATACAATATAGCAAATTATTAAATACTTTAAATATGATTGTGATGTACAATATAGTAATTTATCACATAATATATTAAGTGAATCATATAATACATACGTTTTTAGTGCTTATAGGTGACACCTTTTATTAATGATAAAACCTTGTAATAATTCAAAATACTTTCAATTAGACAAAATAGCACTGAAAAGATATAAATATTCCGTTTGTATTTCAAACAGCCATTCAATTATTCATTGTAAGCAACAAAATAGTCAAATATAATCAATCAAAACAATTGCAGTGCAATTAAATTGAAGTGATTTAATAATGATCAAATATAAAAAAAGAACTAATTTGAGAACCTGTGATGTAAATGTTACTCATCATGTTCCATTATTACAAACATGTTGTAACAGGTATTCCACTCCTGTCAGATATTTTTAGTTGTAATAAATTAAGAGATGAAAAAAAACTGGTTCTCTGCCATTTACATCAACTTGAAAGGTGCCTCTATGTCTCTTAAAATGCATATGATTCATAGAGTTGACTCTTTTGCAAATGTTTCAAATAACTCCATCTTGTGGAATTCAGTTCTCTAACCATTCTCTTCTAGCCTACACATACAATGTACAGTATTATGTATTCTTACATGTTGTGCAGACTATTCTCTGCTGTTTTCAGATGATCATTCTAAACGATTACTCTGGTTAGTCTGGTGCTTCGATTTGAATAGAATTAATCAAGAATGAACGTCCAAACAATGTAGGAAGTATGGATCCAATGATCGTAGTTTACCATATCTGGCTACCCGAGACTAGCAGGTGTCAGATCCAAACAACAAAATGCTGCTGCCAGAGGAATGAAAGGAACGGGCAATGCCATTACCAGACATGCTTGATGTTTTCTTGCTGAAAAGGCTGATCTTGATGTGTTCTAATTTCAACATTGGTTTACTGCTTGGGATGAAGGACTCCTTAAACAGGGTCACAGCCCCCTCTAGTGCCCAGTTTTGAGTTTTGCACTGAGCAGATTTAATCCAAGGGAAATAATAATAATTGTTTTGGCTTTCCTTCAGCCATTCCACACACCTTGCTGGCATTAGAGTGCATGTATGACTATGTGTATGCGTTAACACTTTGTTCATACCTTTACACTGTAGGCCACAATGACACTAAGCCCGGATGACTGGGGATAGGACAACAAGTAAATAGATAGGCACATGATGAGTCTACATTTAATCAAATTTCCCATCTTCCCTGTTACTCAGGCCCTGTAGGTAATCGATTTTACTGCCCTGATTTTGACCCCTGAAATATACTGAGTCAATGTTACTTGACTGTCAATGTGCATGGATTTTAAACCAGGGACATGCATTATACATAATAGAGCCCTATTATGTCTAGAAATTCAACCTGCACAATGCTCATTGTCTCTATCCATTGATAAAGTCATCCCCAGCTGACTGGTGTCCATGTGTTTTACTATAGTCACTACTGCTGTAATTTAGTCCCCCCCCCAATGCTCTGACACAGGGCAAGATGTTTAGTGGCCCCCCTCTTGATGGTGGAGATCATTTTAGTACTTTTACATTTAATTTTCTACAAAGTTTGCCATGGGGCGGAGAGAAAATGTAGCACATTTATAACACATTTCATGCATTCTACTGATTTTGCCATGGGGCAGCAATAACTTTTTGCAGTTTTTAAGTACGTTTTCTGGCGTTCTACACATTTTGGCATGGGACGGAGATAAAATGTTGCAACTTTATATTTCATACAATTCTACTCATTTTGCCATGGGGCAGAGAGACATTTTTGCAATTTAAATCTAATTTCCTGCAATTCTACCCATTTTGCCATGATTTATGAAATGTTAATGATATCTGAGTGAGCGTGACTAACAAAATCAATTTGGGCCCCTGGGCTCTGTTTAGATAACTGGCTAGACTAACTTATCAATCTAAAAATTGTTAGCTGACATGGCTAATTGAATGACTGTCAGTGAATGACAAAACAAGAAAAAAAAAACTGCTGATGCACAACCAAATTTCGAACTTTCACCTTGTGTATTCTTCTATTCTATCTCTCAACAGTAAGTTGAGACCCCAACTGAGTTCCCAGACTGAGTTTTGTTGGGGGGTCGGGGGCCCCCCGGAAGCGACCGCTTATGTCGCTTATGCATGCTTGGACAGTCTGGTGGACCAAAACTTCAAACGTGGCCTTCATTATCCCAACAGAAAGATCAGGAAAAAGTTATAATCCATAGCCATTGGCTTTATTTGTGATCAATCACCTCCCTCTGAGCACTTCCACCTCCGTCTTGCTAGCGTCGCACAAGTTTTTTGAATAGGAGACACAACGCCCAGTCGTGTGATTCGTTAAGATAAAAAAAATGTTTTTGTAGTTTTTATTTTTTACTACCACATAGGCCAGATTTGAGTCGGTGGTGTTTCAGGCTTATATGCAGTATGTACAATTACCCTGGGGATGAGGTTACTACTGCTGCTACTGTTGTAGCATGCAGTGCTATGTCTGTGGTGAAAAGACTGAACGCTACTTCAGTGGTGGAAAGACAGAGTGCTATTTCAGTGGTGGAAAGACAGAGTGCTATTTCAGTGGTGGAAAGACAGTGCTATTTCAGTGGTGGAAAGACAGAGTGCTATTTCAGTGGTGGAAAGACAGAGTGCTATTTCAGTGGTGGAAAGACAGAGTGCTATTTCAGTGGTGGAAAGACAGAGTGCTATTTCAGTGGTGGAAAGACAGAGTGCTATTTCAGTGGTGGAAAGACAGAGTGCTATTTCAGTGGTGGAAAGACAGAGTGCTATTTCAGTGGTGGAAAGACAGAGTGCTATTTCAGTGGTGGAAAGACAGAGTGCTATTTCAGTGGTGGAAAGACAGAGTGCTATTTCAGTGGTGGAAAGACAGAGTGCTATTTCAGTGGTGGAAAGACAGTGTACTATTTCAGTGGTGGAAAGACAGAGTACTATTTCAGTGGTGGAAGCACAGAAGTATAGAGTAATATCCATGAGTATGGGCAGTTTAAGGGCAAAGAGGAAACTAGGGAACCTGAGGAAATTTGGGTTGAGGTGTCAATTCTGACCTCCAGTCTTATATTGTCAGGTGGCCAAGTTTATTATTTTCTAAAGACTGACTAAACTGTCCTATCAGATATTTCATTTTTATACTTTCTATTTGGGCTACACCAGTGTTCTGTGACATGATGCATTACAGTAACAATGTGTTGACTTGACTAAAAAGATGGTAGACAGACACGGCACATACCCTCCATCACCAAACATACAACAAGAGTCAGCTTCAGGAGGAGGTAAGAACTACCCTAGCTTCATAGCACTTTGTTTTACACTGGTAGGAGCCCTCCCCATGACCCTTGCCTTTACCCCTGGCTGGCCCTATGGTCCTGTATAGTAACAGAGTGTGCCCTGTCCCGGTCCTGTTTTCTTCATCATTGTCACGTGTAGTTGTGTCTACTGTCGAAGCTGCTGAACGCAGAGGGGGTGGTCAGCTTTCTCATGGAAAGGCTGTCTGTCTTAGTGTCGGGCCGTGCCCCTGACTTGCTCCTCAGGAAGGGGTTCCTGGGTCCCCCCAGAACCCCACGGTCTGCACCCCTCTCCATCCTCTCACTGACCGACAGGCTTTTTCTGTGTGAAGGAGGGGCCAATGATGGGTGGGAGGAGTCATCTGAGGAGCAGCTGTTGGCTCGTTCCATTCTGGAGAAGGGTGAGCAGAATGGGGTCCCACTCGCCCCTCTTAAGCCCCTCCCCATGCGATGGGGCTCGGGGGCCGGGGCCAGGTCCTCTGGGTCTTCAGGGTCTGACTCTGTGTGGCTGAGCTCGGCCTCGCGCTCTGGGTGGGAGGAGCCCAAGTCCGGGGGCTTATTGAAGGGGAATGAGGCGGAGCCTCCGGGGGAGTGGGAGCGCTCTGCGGTGGAGTAAGGGGCGGAGACACACCTGGTGTCTATGCAGTCAGTGATGCTGGTGTACTCAGCCGCTTTGACCTGAACACCTGCCCCTAGGCCTCCGTAGCAGCCTCGCGGTGTAAACATGAGGCTGTGAGATTTGACCAGCTGAGTCTCTTCTAGGTAGCCCCTGCCGCCAGTGGACAGGTAGCGGCTGCTCTTGGAGCGCTCCAGTGGCCCCGCTGACGGGGGTGGGGAGGGGTCCAGGTCCCAGGTCGGCATGGTGTTATCTGGGAGAAGGTGGGCGGAGCATAGTGACAGGTCTGCAGCCGCGCTGTCCTCGAACACTGCACCACCCTCCGAGTGTCTGTCGCCCAATCCGCTGCCTCCGCTGTAGTCCCTCCCGCTCGACAGCACCGCCTCCATAATCTCAGAGTGGAGCGAAGAGTCGTGCCGGAGGGGAGGGCCCATCCTCAGCGGGTCCGAGAAGACCTCAGCTGGCCCCGCCTCCTCGGATGCCGACACATAGATGTCGATGCAGGAAGAGGGGCGGTGCTGCTGGGAGATGGACAGCGTGGCCAGTGGGAGGGGCTTAGACTCCTTGGGGGCGGTACCCGAGGCCACCGACTGTGAGCTATTGGCTCGGTGCAGGCTGAAGGAGCGCTCCTTGAGGAAACGGTCGGCCCTTTCGGCCCTGTCGGCCCCAGCTCGCTCAAGACCTCCGCCCACGTAGAAGGAGTGACTGCGTGTGCGAGTGGCCAGGCCGGTGGGGGAGGGCGGAGACATGGAGCCCTCTGCACCCTCATTGAGCCGGTAGGAGTTCCCCTCTTGGCTGTTGAAGCTGCTTTGGCGCAGGATGTAAGCCGCATCTGGGCACTCACCCTGACGCAGCATGTAGGCCGAGTCTGTGCAGTCCGAGGAGGTGCGTGAGCGGGCCTTGTTGACCTCCCCCCGCTCCACCCCCGTGACTCGCTCAAGAGCCACAGCGATCCGACCAATCAGCTCCTCCATCTGGGCCAGCCGTATGTCCACGGTCTGCAGAGATGACTTCATGAAGTGTTCTCTCTCATTCACCTCCTCCAGGCGCATGGCCATGTTCTCCACTCTGAAACGGACAGAGAAAAAGGAGATAAAGAGAGAGAGATGGATGGAAAATAAGGGAGAGGGAGAGAGAGAGAGAGACACACGCAGAGAGATAGAGAGTGAGGAGATATGTTGCACTTAATTATGACAGGATTATGTTTGCCCATGCCCAACCTCTCTGATGTCACTCGGATCCTCTCGTCATTTGAGGAGTTGAAGCGGTCATCCTTCTCGCGGAAGTACTCCTCGATGCACTGCTCCTCAAAGTCATGCACTTTCTTCAGCTCGTCTTCAGTGATGAAGAGCTCTGTGATGGAAAGATGAAGAAAAGCAACATGAAGTGTAAAAGGAAAGAAGGAAGGATACATTTCTAAAGACCTAGGCCATGTACTCACTCAGCCCATAGTCTCTCTCGTCATCGTCGTGCTTACGCCAGCGACAGCACAGGTGCTTGAGGACCATGGTCATGTGACTGAAAATGATAAGGGGAGGGGGGAGGATGGGCCGCTCGTAGAAGGTCATGATGAGCTGGTACCTCTGGAACTTCCACACCTGGTTGGAGATGGACTTCACCTCAAAGAAGGTGTTGCTATGACAACAGACAGTAACAACCAAAATGTCAAACCAACCCTATGCAGATGGAATATCCACTGAACAAAAATATAAACTCAACATGTAAAACATTGGTCCCATGTTTAATGAGCTGAAATAAAAGATCACAGAAATGTTCTATACGCACAAAAAGCTTATTTCTCTCAAATGTTTTGCACACATTTGTTTACATCCCTGTTAGTGAGCATTTCTCATTTGCCAAGATAGTACATCCACTTGCCTGGTGTGCCATATCAAGAAGCTGATTAAACAGCATGGTCATTACACAGGAGCACCTTGTGCTGGGGACAATAAAATACTTCTCTAAAATGTACAGTTTTGTCACACAACACAATGCCACAGATGTCTCAAGTTTTGAGGGACTGTGCAATTGGCATGCTGACTGCAGGAATGTCCACCAGAGCTGTTGCCAGATAATTTAATGTTCATTTCTCTACCATAAGCCCCCTCCAACATTGTTTTAGAGACTTTGGCAGTAACTCCAACTGGCCTCACAACCACAGACCACGTGTATGGAGTCGTGTGGGCCAGCGGTTTGCTGATGTCAACGTTGTGAACAGAGTGCCCCATGGTGGCGGTGGGGTTATGGTATGAGCAGGCATAAGCTACGGACAATGAACACAATTGCATTTTATCGGTGGCAAGAGATACTGTGATGAGATCCTAATTAATTTATTTCCATTGACTGATTTCCTGATATGAACTGTAACTCAGTAAAATCTGAAACATTTTAGCATGTTGAGTTTATAATTTTGTTCAGTATAGTTTTGAAACACTTACCCTTTAATCACCCATCCACTCATCTAACCCAAATGTTCATTCATTCATCCTTCTGTCCACCTATCTGCTAGTGCTACTACCGTCACCACAACTTCTACCACTACAGCCACTACTACGACTATGCCTGCTACTACTTCTACTACTAAAATCACTAAAATCTTCCTACATTTACAGTTTAAAGAAAATGCCAGTAAAACAGAGGTGTATTAACAGTATGATTCTTACACTTAATCTCTATCTGTACTGGAACTTTCCTCTCATACGCAATGTTTTGTAATTAGTAAAGTAATCACTTGTTAAGCTATATAAACAAACAAGGATCACAGATGGAAATAAGTTAGGTAGCTAACTAACCCTGGTGATATACAAGTATGCTGTGCATGGGCCCTGGTAAACACATCAGTAAACAGAGTGGGCGTGGGAGAGTAAAATAAACCCATCCTATGCACATTTGTGGCCGTGTCCAGAAAGAACAACTTTGAGAGACCCTACCTCCCCGCAATTGTGGAGGTCTGACAGGATTGGGCAGGTGTAAGCAATATGGGGAAAATTCCTCCTGGCCTAAACCTATCAATTTGCTTAAACCTATCGAATCCTCTCAGATCTCCTCAAGTGTCTGGAGGGTAAGGGCTTGGGGTGGTCTCTGGACAAGGCAATGAATGGTATGTATAACTGAGTGGGCGTAAGGAGAGTGTAGGTCTACAGGGTGAGTGAGAGAGAGAACGTACTTGAAAACAGCGATGAGCAGGTTGACCAGCAGGATGTTGGCCACCAGAAGGTAGCAGGCCATGATGGCAGGAACGATCCAGGCTCCTGTCTTACAGGGCGGCAGAGCCACAACATGCCCGTCCTCTGTGGTGATATTCTGGCCACATGGAGCTAAGCACAATGACACAACCACAGGGTCAGGATGACACACAAGGTGTCACAGATTGTGTCACAAGACAAATTCTCTTAAAGCTACCCCATTTATTTTGTCATATGACAAAACAAAAGAATAGCCAGCCTAAAGAGAGTTTCTCCGACAAACATTATTAATAAAGACACACATATTGTAAAAGCCAGTTGTGTGTCAAAACAAATTCACATACAGACAACGACTAGACAAGCAAGCCAACATAAAACGAACATAAAATCAAATGAAAGAAAGATGTCAACATACAACACAAACAAGGTACATACAAGCAAACCCAGGCATTCTCACCAAACAGACAATCACTACGCTGACATCTAAAATAAACAAACCAACAAATAAACAGAACAACAAATACTTCAAGTTTAGCAAACAAGCAAGAGGCATAATATACTGAATATATGCATCTTTTTTTGTAGGGGATAGGAAGGAGTGAGCTCTAGAATGGAAAGGTGTTATGTGCTGAAATGTGTATCTCACAATATATTCTAAAATATATTGTCAATAACTTGCATTCCCAATATATTTAAACATGGCATGATGTTTAAAATATATTGTCACATATGCGTGCCATAGCCTAGCTGAATAATGACTATACTACAGATCAATTGAAATGTATTTAAGATACATTGACATGTATTTAAGATACATCATATGTTTTTTCCATCAGTGATGGTTCAGTTGCTGTGGCTTATAATGGGGACACTCAGCACTTTCACTTTGGATGCTCATTCGTTTGTTTGCCTATGAATCATTATATTCATACTCATCTCTGGATTTCAATTGATCACACAAGGCAGCCCAAAGGTAGAGAACTGAAGTCATTTGCTATCTCTCTATCTCACAATTTTACACTCAAATAAATTGGGTTAAAAACTCTGACAACTGAACCACGTGAAAAAACAGATTGCAGATGATGACAGGGTATGATATGTTCTTGTCTGTGTGTGTGTGTGTGTGTGTGTGTGTAAATGCAGAATAATTTTCTGTGTCTAAGTGCATATGAGTTAAGGTGTGCTTTTGAAATGTGTAGGTGCGCTTTAAATGTGTGTGTGTGTGTGTCTGTGTGTGTATGTGTGTGTGTGTGTGTATACGAATCTGCACATGTTTGTGTGTGTGTGTTTGTGTATGTTTGGCTGTATTTGCAAGTGTGCACAAGTATTTGCACATCCATGAGAGTATTGTTGAGAGTGCATTATTGTGAGTTTGTGTGTCTAGATGACATTGTAGTGATGTTACAATTATGTTTTAGTGATAGCAGAGCTGGCGTTGGGGGATGGCAATAATGACTGGGTTTACCTGGCAGGCTTACTTTTCCAAAATCAAACAAAATAGTGAAAATGTCAAAGTAGCATGTCTGTAACAATCCTAGTTCCCTTTCAGATTTAGTAATGTCATCAAAATAAACAAATTAATAAACAAAAATAAACCAAACAAGAGTGCTACTGCCATGAAACACAGTTATTGACCTGTCACTATGTCGTGCTGCATGCTTAACCATAGAGATGGTAAAGAGGACACGCCTCCTATCTTTGCCATTGATAGCTTCTGTGACAGCATGGGCATCACCACTGAGGGATATCTCATAGAGATAGATAGAGGACTCATCTTTATATCTGGGCCATTTTAGCATCTGTGACAGCATGGGCATTGCCACTGAGGGCTATCTCGTAGAGATAGATAGAGGACTCATCTTTATATCTGCACCATTATAGCATCCGTGACAGCATGGGCATCACCACTGAGGGATATCTCATAGAGATAGATAGAGGACTCATCTTTATATCTGGGCCATTTTAGCATCTGTGACAGCATGGGCATTGCCACTGAGGGCTATCTCGTAGAGATAGATAGAGGACTCATCTTTATATCTGCACCATTATAGCATCCGTGACAGCATGGGCATCACCACTGAGGGTTATCTCATAGAGATAGATAGAGGACTCATCTTTATATCTGGGCCATTATAGCATCTGTGACAGCATGGGCATCGCCACTGAGGGCTATCTCCATCTCTTCTACTTCTATGAGTTCATTGGCGGTCCATAAAAAACCGAAAAGCTGCATACTGCCACCTACTGTGCAGCAGTGTATATAATCTGAACAAGCATAAAGCGAAGGTTGGGGATTTACTGCCAGCTGAAGTGCTGAAATATTTGCTATAATTCATTGCCTGATCCCTCCTGCTGACCGGTATGGAATTCTTCCCTCCACAACCCATAGAAAGTCCCACCCAGTTGACTACATTAAAATGGTGAAAACCTTCAATGACGCTGCCCATGCTAAAACAGGCTTTGTGGAACGTGTTCCCTCTATCCATCTCTATGTGCATATCTGACTCAATAGCAGCCCCTAGATGAGGGTGCAGTGATGGTATGGCAGTGAGGCTGGAATGGTGTAGGGAGGGGACGGGACGGGGGTGGGTCTAATTATCGATTTACTGGCATTCTGATTGAACATAGCAATGTTGGTATGGACCATTATTACGCCAGGTTCCATGAGCTCGAAACTGATTTTCGATCATCCAGAGTTTTGAATTCAGCCTGTGCTTTAGCTTCCTACTATGTACATCTGAAACAAAGAATGACAGCATTATTTCAGATCTCCAGCTTTGGGCTAGTCCTTCCATTCTATACACTCTCACACACGCACACACACGCACTCCCTCAAAACAGATGGTGCATTCAGAGAGCAGTCATGTTCCTTATTTGAGTCGATTACTAAATTACTAAGAAATGTTACCTGCTGTTAGACATCACCTGACCTCATCACTAAGATAAGGTGAGCTGTTAGTGATCTGTCCTCTGCTGTTGTCAGAAAATATCATATGGGTATTTTTTACAGCAATTTAAAATTTGCATGACCAGTGTGAATAAGAACCAATCCGGCCACCAATGTCTTTCGTTGCACTAATATAGTTCCCCCTGAAACCAAGAGGAACTGAGAGGTTCCAAGTGCATGGCATTTCAGCACCTGGATGACTTCAGCTAGTCTGCCGAGTGTGTGTGTATGTGTTGGAGGGGTGGGCAGCCTTACACTCCGAGCTCGACTCTACACCACTCCACCACCCTTTCCCCCTCACTCCCTCCCCCCACATCCACCACCCCTTGTGGGCTTACGGTCGATCTGATCAGCGAACACCTCTCCATAGATCATCCAGTAAGGCATGAAGAAGATGTTCCGAGCCAGCATCCAGGACGGGTCCTCATTGGGATTCAGGATGGCCTGCCTGGCCACTCCGAAACTCATCAACACTACCAGCATGATGATCACAAAGTACATCATGTCAATCATCTGAGAGAGAGAAGGAGTGGGAGGGAGGAGACAGAGTGTGACAAAAAGGGAGACAGGGAGAATGTTGGAAGCTGATAATACTCATTCATCTTCATAGAATTCTCATTAAGTGAGCAATTAAGTAGAACATTAGACACCAACCAACAGACAGACAGACATGCAGACATACAGACAGAGAGAAAAACAGATGGACAGACATGCAGACATACAGACAGAGAGAAAGACAGACAGGCAAACCAAAAGATAGGTTGCAACCAGATTCTCTACCCTTCTCCCGAAGGCTGCATTTGCACACTCCACACCATGGAATTCAAAGCATTGGACTGGTGTAAGCATTAGTTGGAGGGATTTTCCGCTATTGTTAAATCCATGACTGGGAGTGTGCAAGTGCACCCTGCCAGTGACAGACTCCGCCCCCCTCACCATCTTGCCGATCATCATGACATAGGGGCCCAGGTATTTGTTGACGCCAAAGATGTCGAGCAGCCGGATGTACCAATAGATGATGTTAACGCAGTAGATGACCCGGCCGTAACTCATGAGGGGCGGCTCCTGGAGGCGGAGCACCATGCCCACAGAGAAGATGAGGATGGCCATGAGGTCCGTGATGTTCCAGTACTCCTGAAGCCACACCTTTACCTTCTGCAACAGCTTCCCCGGCTCCGACATCAGAATCTGGGGGAGGTAGACAAGGAGGGAGGGATGGAGGGAGAGAGAGCGGGAGAGAGAGGGAAAGAGAAAGAGAGCCGTGCTGGCCTATAAAAGGTCACTGAAGAATTTGTTCTACATAAATAGGTACAGGTTTGGAACTGATGACGAATGCAAATGTATGTTGTTTTAGGAGGATGACATAGAGTGCAGGGCTCTTAGTTGGATCATTTCATATGGTCACTGGTATTTAGCTCCTGTACTTTATTTGCTCTTGCATTGGAAAATCTGTGTTGATTTACTAGAATGACACACTTCATAACATGCAACCCACCCACCTCTCTAACATGTGTCTGTGTTATAGACCTGCGCATGCTTGACTGTATTGAAATATCCATGAGAAATCCTGGAGTTGTATTGAGAAATCCTGGAGTTGTATTGAGAAATCCTGGAGTTGTATTGAGAAATCCTGGAGTTGAACCATCTCTTTGTATATGTGTGTCCTGCCCTACCTCTCTCATCTTCTCGATGCCATTGGTGAAGATGTAAGCGATGACTATCCACTCCTGCGGTGAGGGCCACAGGTCCATCTTCACCAGCACAATATAGTTGAACAGCATCAGGTACGCCACATAGGCCATCTGGGGACAAACACACAGTGTCAGGGCCTCCCGGAGCATGTGAAGTGTCTTCAGTGCACGCAGAGGGTCTTACAGACGACATAAGGTGTGGGTCATAAGTGGGTCTTAAGTAGTCTTAGAGGGCATTCAAATGGTTTTAGCACAGACAAGTTAGGTACAGGCAAAACAAGTGATAGTTTGTCAAAAAACTAACTGCACAGAATCGCAGCAAAACTTCAGGGTCTCATCAAAATCTAGAGTCGATTCACGTAATGTAGTGACCTCATGAAGCCTGATTTTGAACTAAGCTAGTTTGAATCCCTTTCCCCAGCCTAAAAAATGTACTATTATATATGTCAGAGGTAAAAAGTACAATGCAGTGTGACAAGACTGTGTTCATGTTCATTTTCATGGCTGCTTTGTAGATAAGACAACTACTACAGAAGAGGTAATATCACAGAGGATGGTTTTGAATGCAAAGCAGATCATGATGATTCCCTGACCAAGTATCAAATCAAATCAAACTTTATTTGTCACATGCGCCGATTACAACAAGTGTAGACTTGACCGTGGAATGCTTAAGAACAGTTAAGAAAATATTTACCAAGTAGACTAAAATAAAAAATAATAATAAAAAGTAACATAATAAGAATAAGAATAACGAGGCACCGGTACCGAGTCAGTGTGCAGAGGTACAGGCTAGTTCAGGTAATCTGTACATGTAGGTGGGGGCGAAGTGACTATGCATAGGTAACAAACATACAGCGAGTAGCAGCAGTGTACAAGAGGGAGGGGGGGTCAACGTTAATTGTCCTGTGGCGATTTTATTAATTGTGCAGCAGTCTTATGGCTTGGGGGTAGAAGCTGTTGAGGAGCCTTTTGGTCCTAGACTTGGCTCTCCGGTACCGCTTGCTGTGTGGTAGCAGAGAAAACAGTCTTGGTTGACTGTCTCTTGTCTCTGACACTGGCCTTTCCACTGACACCGCCTATTATATAGGTCCTGGATGGCAGAAAGCTTGCCCCAGTGAGGCTGTTTACCTTCGCTTCCTTGAGCACAGGGACTATGGTGGTCTGCTTGAAACGTAGTTATTACAGACTCAGTCAGAGAGAGGCTGAAAATGTCAGTGAAGGAAGACACATACTGTAACAGTTGGTCCGCGCATGCTTTGAGTACATGTCCTGGTAATCCATCTGGCCCAGCGGCTTTGTGAATGTTGACCTGTTTAAAGGTCATCCAGAACAGCTGGTGCTTTCGTGGGTAAATCAGTGTTGCTTGCCTCAAAGCGAGCATAAAAGGCATTTAGCTCGTCTGTTAGGCTCGCATCACTGGGCAGCTCGCGTCTGGGTTTCCCTTTGTAGTCCATAATAGTTTTCAAGCCCTGCCACATCCGACGAGCGTCAGAGCCGGTGTAGTAGGTTTCAATCTTAATCCTGTATTGATGCTTTGCTTGTTTGATGGTTTGTCTGAGGGCATAGCGGGATTTCTTATAAGTGTCCGGATTAGTCTCCCGCTCCTTGAAAGCAGCAGCTCTAGCCTTTAACTCGATGCGGATGTTGCCTGTAATTCATGGCTTCTGGTTGGGGTATGTACGTACAGTCACTGTGGGGACGACTTCATCGATGCACTTATTGATGAAGCCAATGACTGAGGTGGTGTACTCTTCAATGCCATTGGATGAATCCCGGAACATATTCCAGTCTGTGCTAGCAAAACAGTCCTGTAGTGAAGCATCCGCGTCATCTGACCACTTCCGTATATCTGTTCCTAAAATAAATCCATTCTGTGATAGGGAGGGAGAGAACGGCTTTCCTTTGAGTGTTTTTTATCTCCACGAATAAGAGATGATGCTCCCTATTGGGGAGGGCTTGTGATGTTTTCATTGGACATTGACATAGATACAGATACAGACACAGACACAGACACAGACACAGACACAGATACAGACACAGACACAGACACAGACACTACACACAGACACTGCACACAGACACCGAACACAGACACAGACAATGCACACAGACACAGACACTACACACAGACACTGCACACATACACTGCACTCAGACACAGACACAGACACTGCACACAGATGCTGCACACAGACACATACACTGCACTCAGACATAGACACTACACACAGACACTGCACACAGACAGACACAGACACTTCACACAGACACTGACACATACACTGCACACAGACACTGACACAGACACTGAACACATACACAGGCACAAACATCATACAAAGACACTGCACACAGCCACTGACACAGACACAAACACTGGCACAGACACATACACGGGACACAGACACAGACACAGAAAGAGACAGACTGTCACACACTGCATCTATCTACTGGGTTCTCTGTTAAAAAAACATTCTAATCCCCCCTAAAATGTTATGGTTCTAGGTAGGAACAAGCCCTGACAGCAGACTCACTGTGTGAAACCAGAACTTGACGATGGGGGCGTTGTAAAACTCGTAGATCTTTCGGCCCATGGGGATGAGCCGGTGTCTATTCTGGACCTCCCCCACACCCTTCTTACGAGACGCCTCCGTGCTTACCTTACCCAGCATGGCCTGGTGCATCACACCCAGAGAGACAGAGAGAGAGAGAGATAGGGATGGAGGGAGGGAGAGAGATACAAAAATACAGGAGAGAGGGAGAAAATCATGAAAGAGCATTAGAGCTGTTCATATACATAGTTGCATGAGCAGTAGCAAGCAGAGACAAACTCATTCTGAATGTGTCATGTTAGCGGCATTAAGTGCTGGTGGGGATGATGACACACATGTCGCAGACAAACACTTATGGATTGAGTCTCAGATGACAGTGACGGACAGTAGAGAGAGAGAGATAGAAAAGAAGAGAGATCGAAAGAGAGAGAGAGATAGAAAAGAAGAGAGAAAAGGAGAGAGAGAGAGAGGACAGATAGGAAAAAGAAATATGTCTGAGGTCCATTTCTAGGACTCTAACACAGTTTGCCATCCATAATGGGGGAGTCAAATCCCAGAGGTTATGATCATGGATGCCCAAACTACACCACACAGTTGGGGAGTCAGTGAATGGTATTGTATTGTATTGTATTGCATGTCAAGGGATAAGGGAGAGACACCCTGCAGTGTGAAAATCACACTGCCATGCCTACGTCCTTATTTTAACTGCATATGGACTGGGAGAGTTGGCGATTACAGTGTGTTTTTTGAGGCATCTGAGGCTGACTTGCAATACAATCCCCCCTGGGTGTATTGTAGCCTAGTATATATTTGTATGAATCTGTCTGATTCATATAGTTTGTGTTCTGGGCTGCATTTGAACAATCAGAAACCAGCAGCCCACAATGACAAGCGGAAGAGCTCATGACAGATGTAATCCTTTGAGTGTTTTGGGAAGACTCTCATCAGCATTCTCATAAGCTCCTGATGCCAGTGAGTTTTGGTGCCGGCTGGCTGACTGAATGCAGATGACAATATGTATCGCAATGTCTATGTAGATGGACCGAGTCACCAATTGCCTGTTCTGTATTGAGAGAGAGTGTTCAAACAGTCAGGCAGTGTTTGAAATGGAACCCTACCTCCTATATTGTGCACGATTTTTTGACTTAAGCTCTATGGGCCGTGGTCAAACGTAGTGCACTATACAGGGGATAGGGGTCCATTTCGGACACAGCCACAGAATGTGCATCTGCATAGACCAGGCAGATAGGCAGGCAGGCACAGTTATGTAACCTGAGCAGATGAAGCTGCTGCCATAGATCAGATGAGACACCCTCTGTCAGCAGCATGCGGAGTGATGCGCTGTTGCCAGAGCCACAGGGGAGAGTGAGGGGCAGCAGTCGCATACGATACTGTACCTCTAGTAAGACCTTAACTAGGAAAGAAACAGAACAGAGGAAGAGAGAGATGGGGGAGGGGAGAGATAGAGAGAGTGAAAGAGAAGGGAAAGCGAGAGAGGTGGAAGAGGGACATCCACAAGGAGCCGAGCGAGGCAAACAGACTGAGACGTTACAACTCCACAACCACGTCTTCGCCAACACGACAGGAAACGAGAAGCAGGATGACAGGTAGGTTTTGGGGAGGGGCATTCTTACTACGCCTCCGGTTGGTCAGAATAGGGACAAGGCTTGGATGGGTGTGTAGGGACAATAACAACGGTGTGTGTTTGTTAACTGTGGGCCTATATCGCTGGCTAAGGGTGCATCCGAAATGGCGCCCTGTTTCCTATAGGGAATAATAATAGGCTTCCATTTGAGACACAGCCTGCGTGTGTATAGTCTGAAGGCGGGGCTGAGGTGGGTGTTCTCACCACGGAGTTGTACTGCGTCTCACAGTAGGATCTTACTGTGAACTCCATGTCCTCTTCTTCCTTCTCATTGGCAGGCTTCTCAGGCTCCTCCTCCTTCTCCTGCAGGTAAGTGTCCTGGTCCTGGGGCATATATGACATCTCATCCTTGTTCTTGAACTCCAGACTCAGGATGGACGGAGGCAGCAGCAGGCCCAAGATCACCTGTACAGGAGTGTGGAGTTAAACACCTGCACACAGGCAATACACACAGCAGAGACGCTTCTTCAACAGTTGTCACGTGGCACGGCGTCGGGAGAGCTATGGTCGTAAGGCGTGGGTCCGTTAAAGTGTCAAACATATAGATTTTTTCATTGCTCCCAAAGCAAATGTAATACATACCTGACGTACTGCAGTAAATTCCTCACCTTGCAACTTTCTTTCCTGCAGTCAAATGACAAACTCGCCCTCTAGTGGCCTCACGGGTGGAATGTTATTCATATTTTTCATAATCTCTAAATTAATAAACACGATAAAAAAATGACATGAAAAATCCAGTGTTTCTATGTCAAACGGTTTTTGTATATTTCAGACTTCTGTGATGTGTATAAAGTGTCATATTTGGATGCAAACTCAAAATTGAATACATTCCAACTCTATATCTGACATGGAACAGGTGTCTTGTTTTTTTAAGCCCACAACCATGTGTGTGACATGTATTCTGTTGTTTCAAGGTAGATTTGTTAAAGACTACCAAGAAACACTCTGGGTGACCCTGATTTAGCATCCTGCAGTAAAGGTTTAAAAGTTGCTCAACTGTCTTCTTGAACCAGTGGATCTGTATAAAGAGAGACACACACACACACACACGCACACACACACACACACACACACACACACACACACACACACACACACACACACACACACACACACACACACACACACACACACACACACACACACACACACACACACACACACACTCTGAAATTGCATAATTCTATGTCTGATGTGCAGATAGTTTGGGTACCATGAATTGACTATTTAGCAGTCTGGCTGTATAGCAGTGTTATGGCTTGGGGGTAGAAGCTGCTTTGGAGCCTGTTGGTCCAAGAGCCGATGCTCCGGTACCATTTGCCGGACGGTAGCATAGTGAACAGTCTATGACTTGGGTGGCTGGAGTCTTTGGCAATTTTTTGGGCCCGCCTCTGGTACCACCTGATATAGAGGTCCTAGATGGCAGGGAGCTCGGCCCCAGTGATGTACTGGGCTGTCCGCACCACCCTTTATAGCGCTTTGCGGTCAAGGGTGGTTACTTTACCATACCAAGCAGTGATGCACCCAGTCAAGATGCTCTCGATGGTGCAGCTGTAAAGTTTTGAGGATCTGAGGGCACATGTCGAATATTTTCAGCCTCCTGAGGGGGGAAGAGGCGCTGCCTTGCCCTCGTCACGACTGTGCAGGTGTGTGTGAACCATGTTAGGCCCTTGGGGATGTGGACACCAAGGAGCCTGAAGCTCTCAACCCACTTCACAACAGACCCGTCAATGGCTTAGACCTGGGTAAGCACCTTGATTCCTTAAACATGTCTTACTATGACTGTGATATGCGGTTGTCTTTTATTTTAATTTGATTTATTTAACCTTTATTTAACCAGGTAGGCTAGTTGAGAACACCTTTATTTAACCAGGTAGGCCAGTTGAGAACAAGTTCTCATTTGCAACTGCAACCTGGCCAAGATAAAGCAAAGCAGTGTGACACAGACAACAACACAGAGTTACACATTGAATAAACAATAAACAAGCCAATAACACAATAAACTAATCAATGACACAGTGGAAAAAAGAAAGTCTATATACAGTGTGTGCAAAAGGCATGAGGAGGTAGGCAATAAATAGGCCATAGGAGCAAATAATTACAATTTACCAGATGAACACTGGAGTGATAAATGAGCAGATGATGATGTGCAAGTAGAGATACTGGCAAAAGGACAGAAAAGTAAATAAAATAAAAACAGTATGGGGATGAGGTAGATAGATTGGGTGGGCTATTTACAGATGAACTATGTACAGCTGCAGCGATCGGTTAGCTGCTCAGATAGTTGATGTTTAAAGTTGGTGAGGGAAATAAAAGGCTCCAACTTCAGCGATCTTTGCAATTCCTTCCAGTCACTGACAGCAGAGAACTGGAAGGAAAGGCGGCCAAATGAGGTGTTGGCTTTGGGGATGATTAGTGAGATATACCTGCTGGAACGTGTGCTACGGGTGGGTGTTGTTATCGTGACCGGTGAACTGAGATAAGGCGGAGCTTTACCTAGCATATACTTATAGATGACCTGGAGCCAGTGGGTCTGGCTACGAATATGTAGCGAGGGCCAGCCGACTAGAGCATACAGGTCGCAGTGGTGGGTGGTATAAGGTGATTTGGTAACAAAACAGATGGCACTGTGATAGACTGCATCCAGTTTGCTTTGTAGAGTGTTGGAAGCTATTTAGTAGATGACATCGCCAAAGTCGAGGGTTGGTAGGATAGTCAGTTTTACTAGGGTAAGTTTGGCGGCGTGAGTGAAGGAGGCTTTGTTGCAAAATAGAAAGCCGATTCTAGATTTGATTTTTGATTGGAGATGTTTAATATGTCTTTTATCGATGGTGGTTATGATATCGTTTAGTACCTTGAGCGTGGCTGAGGTGCACCCGTGACCGGCTCAGAAGCCGGATTGCACAGCGGAGAAGGTACGGTGGGATTCGAAATGGTCAGTGATCTGTTTATTAACTTGGCTTTCGAAGACGTTAGGTAGGCAGGGCAGGATGGATATAGGTCTATAACAGTTTGGGTCTAGGGTGTCACCCCCTTTGAAGAGCACCACCGCTAACTAAGCTAGCGTTTCACATCCGTTACACTCACCCCCCTTTTGACCTCCTCCTTTTCCGCAGCAACCAGTGATCCGGGTCAACAGCATCAATGTAACAGTATAACTTTAGACCATCCCCTCGCCCACACCCGGGCGCGAACCAGGGACCCTCTGCACACATCAACAACTGACACCCACGAAGCATCGTTACCCATCGCTCCACAAAAGCTGTGGCCCTTGCAGAGCAAGGGGAACCACTACTTCAAGGTTTCAGAGCATGTGACGTCACCGATTGAAACACTATTTAGCGCGCACCACCGCTAACTAAGCTAGTGTTTCACATCCGTTACACTTGCAACAATGGCGGCGAATAGTTTTAGAAAGAGAGGGTCCAGATTGTCTAGCCCAGCTGATTTGTACGGGTCCAGTCTCTATTAACTACCTTAAGATTAATGCATTAACTGTAAGTCGCTCTGGATAAGAGCGATGATAAAGGACTGAAATGTAAAACTTTAAAATGTTTCAGATGAGTGAAGGAAAGGACATGTAGTGTCAAGGAAGCTGTATAAGGAAGCTGCATCAATGGATATAGACCCAATCCATCTTCTCACCACTTTCTACCTGACTTTCTGTTTCAGACCTGTGGCAGCAGGCCAGTCGTATTCATTAGTGCACACCGTGGAAAAACAGATTTGCAACTAAAGTACGAAAACAAGTGTTTCTCATTGGAAAAGTTTAGGTATTGCCTTCCTGTTTCAGTCCGTTTTCTACCATTTGGTGCCTGGTGAATACAACCCAGACAGAAAGGTGTGTGTGTGGTGGGGCTTTATGGGTCATGATGAGTGCGTGTGTAATGCTATTTGTTGTGCGATCTACTACTCATGGTATACCATCCTGTTTGCTCTCCTTTGGTTTCTGCTCCATTGAATCTGTTTGCCAACCAGTTCTATACTGCACCTGAATTCATCCTCCTTACACTACACAACCACCCACCGGTCTCCAAGCACAGCTACTCATAATAATACATGACTGTGGCCTTTCATGATCTAAGCAGCTGAATGCTATCAAACCATAGCCAACTCACTGGCTAACCTACTTTACTGGGCTGAATAATAGCACAAGCCTTTACAGTGTAATTTTAGGTGCGATGTCGTAAATCAACATTGAAAGCGTTAGGGACGGTCAAGCAATAGCTCAGATATGGGATATCATTAGCCATTATTCCCATCAGGCCTAGCGGGGTAATTGTAGCATCTATTTCAGTATACACTTTCACCTCTCCATCCATCTGTCTGTCTGTCTGTCTGTCTGTCTGTCTGTCTGTCTGTCTGTCTGTCTGTCTGTCTGTCTGTCTGTCTGTCTGTCTGTCTCGCTTTCTCTCTCTCTCTCTCTCTCTCTCTCTCTGTCTCCATCTGTCTGTCTTTCTGTCTCCGTCCGTCCGTCCCTCTCTCTCTCGCTCTCTCTCTCTCGCTCTCTCTCTCTCTCTCTCTTCGTCTGTCTGTCTCTCTTCGTCTATCTGTCTGTCTGCCAGCTGGTCAACTCCATTTAGACAATGCACCGTGTGACCCCTAACCCTCTGACCTTAAGTCCAGAGTTCTTGCGCATGCGCAGCCGTCCCATCCACATGTCGGTGAGCAGCATCTGGCTGCAAGTGTGGGCGATGAAGTCGCGGTGCTTGGCGGCCACAGCCAGCTGAAGGCAGGTGGCGTTACTCCAGTTCTTCAGCTCGTAGGTTAGCAGCTTCATGGCCATCTGCTCATCCTGCTTGTAAGACTGATCCAGCAGCTCAACGGCTAGCTGGCCAAACTCACTGAAACACACATGTAGGATGTCACACAGTGAATGTTTGAGGTGGACTAGGCTACATTGCTACATTGCAGTTGGACATATCAACATAACGTACAGATAAATGCACTGCTACGCACACACACACACACACACACACACACACACACACACACACACACACACACACACACACACACACACACACACACTAGTCAGAGGATTAGGATAAGACTTCAACAGCCAAACTCTGAGGAACAAACATACCAATATGGTCTGTACTTGACAGAAAGAGAGGTGTCAGGGCTTTGAAGAGAATGTGTGTGTGTGTGTGTGTGTGTGTGTGTGTGTGTGTGTGTGTGTGTGTGTGTGTGTGTGTGTGTGTGTGTGTGTGTGTGCGCCACCTGGCAGTTCTTCCCTCTAATCAACTTCCAACATTTTCATTACAGTATTTTTACTTGAGCAAGAACACACGAAGAACTAACACGAAGGTCCATCCCACACACATACCATTAATTAAACTATGTGTGTCATTGGCTAGAGTACCCTATATGTGTTATCATTAGCTCTATAAATGTACGGCAGTCCTATGAGATGTGTGTGTTATCTAAAGCAGGTCAGGCTGAGAGGAGGAGTGTGGATGCCGCTCCAGTCCAGACTCCCAGCTCAACTCCACATTAATCATTTAGAAGAAAACTTTCCTTGAAATAGGTGGCGCTCAGCCTAGAAAATAGACTCTGACCACTTGGTTAGCATCTATCTCAGCATGCTGAGAAGGTGTGTGCGAGGGGTTAATTTGAGGGTATGCACACGTGTGGCAAACTCTACAAATGCTTACATGTTTGTGATTGCTTGTCTAACTCTGTGTGAGTATCTGTGTTTGTTTTGAACTCTATGCGTGCCTGTCTTGTGGTCTATAGTACCTGGAGTTATGGTTGAGCTCCTGTGAGATGTCGTCCACCATGTCGTTCTCGGAGGCCTCGTGGGCCATGGCCTTACACAGCTTACAAGCCACCAGGGCTTTAGCCATGGCCTCCTCCCCGTGCTGCCAGAAGAACAGTGCCATCTTCTGTCTCTTCATCAGCACGGCCCACACCATCAACTCATGGAAGGGGAAGTGGAAGTGGTTTATCTCAGGGTCGTCCAGGTCAATGTCCACCTCCTCCTCCCGCTTCCGTGTAGTCTTCTGACGACCCCTTCGGATCGGCATGTCATCCTTACGCATGGCACACAGGATGAGAGCAGAGAAATGGATTCATGGGTTTTTGAATGTGATGCTCAGCCTTGGCACATTGAGGGAGAGAGATGGACATTAAGAGAGAATGTGATCAAGTAATATTATTCACACTGGCTATGGTCTTGGAGAGATGGATGTAGTACCATGGCCATGTATTGATAAAGGCCTATTGGTTTACACTCATGTCAGAGTGAAGGTGGAAAGTACTGACAATTGAGAACTGAGAAAGGCCTTGGTGTTTTATGTCTGTCTGCTTAGGATATTCTGACATTTATTCCAATATTTATTCTGATATTTCCCTACTACTTCCATATCTCATTAAACAGGTGAGACTTCAGCTGAGTCAAGATTAATTAATTTTCGATTTTTGGATAAAGGAGTGAATTTAACTGATCTCAGCTAAACTGTGTGAAAATGAGGAAGATTAGTTTAGATTGAATAATATATTCAATTTTGATTTGCTCACAGATTGCCTTAAGTATCCCCATCGACTAAAGACTTCTACTTAGAGATCTCCATGGTAATGGTATCACCATGGTAATGCCTGCTTCACTGACAAACACACAAACATGCAAGGTATCAGAATGCTGTATAAGAAATAATAACACAAGTCACACAAAGTATTTACATTGTCATAAACCCTGTACACAGACAAGATGTCATATCGGGGCATTCTGTTATTCTAACCAGGGGAAAACACCAAACTGTAAAACCTGGACGTAACTAGCCAAGTCACCTGTGATTACAAGTCAGTATTCGATGTCCAGCTATGTCTGAGGACGTCGGGAGATGACGTGGAAACTGTTCACTTGGGGCAACAATGAGCTCTGTTACCTTCATGTAGGTTTTAGTTTTCCTAGGGCGTTGTGGACCGGGATGGCGGATGGTTGCAAGTTCGAATCCAGCGATAGAAAGTTGTTTTTGATACTTTTGTTTTAAGCCTATCCCAAACCTTAACCCTTACCTTAACCATTCAGAGTTAATGCCTAACCTTAACCATTCACAGTTAATGCCTAACCTTAAGAATTTGGAGTTAATGCCTGAACTTAACCCTAACCTTAAAAATTCAGAGTTATTGCCTAAAATTAACCTTAAACACTCTGAAATATAACGTTTGGAACAATTTAGAAATGTTACGTTTGAGGAACATGGAACAACGTCTAATTCTGATGCGAGACTGTGAGAGCTGTTCACCTGATTTAGAATTTCTCACAATCAAATGTCGACCGCATTATCTACCAAGGGAATTCTCTTCGATTATAATCACATATATTGCCCCCAAGCAGACACATCGATGGCTCTGAACAAACTTTATTTGACTCTTTGCAAACTGGAATCCACACATCCTGAGGCTGCATTCATTGTAGCTGGGGATTTTAACAAGGCTAATCTGAAAACAAGACTCCCTAAATTGTATCAGCATATCGATTGCGCAACCAGTGCTGGTAAAACCTTGGATCATTGCTATTCTAACTTCCGCGATGCATATAACGCCCTCCCCCGCCCTCCTTTCGGGAAAAGCTGACCACGACTCCATTTTGTTGCTCCCTGCCTACAGACAGAAGCTAAAACAAGAAGCTCCCACGCTGAGGTCTGTTCAACGCTGGTCCGACCAATCTGATTCCACGCTCCAAGACTGCTTCCATCACGTGGACTGGGATATGTTTCGTATTGCGTCAAACAACAACATTGACGAATACGCTGATCCGGTGAGCGAGTTCATTAGAACTTGCGTTGAAGATGCCGTTCCCATAGCAACGATTAAAACATTCCCAAACCAGAAACCGTGGATTGATGGCAGCATTCGTGTGAAACTGAAAGCGCAAACCACTGCTTTTAATCAGGGCAAGGTGACCGGAAACATGACCGAATACAAACAGTGTAACTATTCCCTCCGCAAGGCAATCAAACAAGCTAAGCGTCAGTATAGAGACAAAGTAGAATCGCAATTCAACGGCTCAGACACAAGAGGTATGTGGCAGGGTCTACAGTCAATCACGGATTACAAAAAGAAAACCAGCCCAGTCACGGACCAGGATGCCTTGCTCCCAGGCAGACTAAATCACTTTTTTGCCCGCTTTGAGGACAATACAGTGCCACTGACACGGCCCGCAACCAAAACATGCGGACTCTCCTTCACTGCAGCCGGGGTGAGTAAAACATTTATACGTGTTAACCCTCGCAAGGCTGCAGGCCCAGACGGCATCCCCAGCCGCGCCCTCCAGCTGGCTGGTGTGTTTACGGACATATTCAATCAATCCTTATCCCAGTCTGCTGTTCCCACATGCTTCAAGAGGGCCACCATTGTTCCTGTTCCCAAGAAAGCTAAGGTAACTGAGCTAAACGACTACCGTCATCATGAAGTGCATTGAGAGACTAGTCAAGGACCATATCACCTCCACCCTACCTGACACCCTAGACCCACTCCAATTTGCTTACCGCCCAAATAGGTCCACAGACGATGCAATCTCAACCACACTGCACACTGCCCTAACCCATCTGGACAAGAGGAATACCTATGTGAGAATGCTGTTCATCGACTACAGCTCAGCATTGAACACCATAGTACCCTCCAAGCTCGTCATCAAGCTGGAGACCCTGGGTCTCGACCCCGCCCTGTGCAACTGGGTACTGGACTTCCTGACGGGCCGCCCCCAGGTGGTGAGGGTAGGTAACAACATCTCCACCCCGCTGATCCTCTCCTCAACACTGGGGCCCCACAAGGGTGCGTTCTGAGCCCTCTCCTGTACTCCCTGTTCACCCACGACTGCGTGGCCACGCACGCCTCCAACTCAATCATCAAGTTTGCGGACGACACAACAGTGGTAGGCTTGATTACCAACAACGACGAGACGGCCTACAGGGAGGAGGTGAGGGCCCTCGGAGTGTGGTGTCAGGAAAATAACCTCACACTCAATGTCAACAAAACCAAGGAGATGATTGTGGACTTCAGGAAACAGCAGAGGGAACACCCCCCTATCCACATCGATGGAACAGTAGTGGAGAGGGTAGTAAGTTTTAAGTTCCTCGGCGTACACATCACAGACAAACTGAATTGGTCCACCCACACAGACAGCATCGTGAAGAAGGCACAGCAGCGCCTCTTCAACCTCAGGAGGCTGAAGAAATTCGGCTTGTCACCAAAAGCACTCACAAACTTCTACAGATGCACAATCGAGAGCATCCTGGCGGGCTGTATCACCGCCTGGTACGGCAACTGCTCCGCCCACAACCGTAAGGCTCTCCAGAGGGTAGTGAGGTCTGCACAACGCATCACCGGGGGCAAACTACCTGCCCTCCAGGACACCTACACCACCCGATGTCACAGGAAGGCCATAAAGATCATCAAGGACAACAACCACCCGAGCCACTGCCTGTTCACCCCGCTATCATCCAGAAGGCGAGATCAGTACAGGTGCATCAAAGCTGGGACCGAGAGACTGAAAAACAGCTTCTATCTCAAGGCCATCAGACTGTTAAACAGCCACCACTAACATTGAGTGGCTGCTGCCAACACACTGACTCAACTCCAGCCACTTTAATAATGGGAATTGATGGGAATTGATGTAAAATATATCACTAGCCACTTTAAACAATGCTACTTAATATAATGTTTACATACCCTAGATTATTTATCTCATATGTATACGTATATACTGTACTCTATATCATCTACTGCATCTTTATGTAATACATGTATCACTAGCCACTTTAAACTATGCCACTTTGTTTACATACTCATCTCATATGTATATACTGTACTCGATACCATCTACTGCATCTTGCCTATGCCGCTCTGTACCATCACTCATTCATATATCTTTATGTACATATTCTTTATCCCTTTACACTTGTGTGTATAAGGTAGTAGTTTTGGAATTGTTAGCTAGATTACTCGTTGGTTATTACTGCATTGTCGGAACTAGAAGCACAAGCATTTCGCTACATTCGCATTAACATCTGCTAACCATGTTTATGTGACAAATACAATTTGATTTGATTTGACATAGTAATTGTAAATCTGTCTCCAACCATTTAGTTTGATATGTTACGTTTTGTATGGTATGTATTAATTTGTGTATGTCCATCATCCATTTTGTATATTTTACGAAATGCAATTCATGTTACAATTTTGCAATATGTATGATATGTTCTGAATTCCAATTTGTTGTGCCTAACATTAGCTAGGTTGCTAGGTGGTTAATGCTAACATTAGCTAAGTGGCTAACGTTAGCTAGGCTAGGGGTTAGGGTTAAGGGTTAAGGTTATGAGTTAGGTTAAAGAGATAGGGTTAGGGTTATAGGGGAAGGTTTAGCTAAAATGCTAATGTTGTCTGTGATGAGATTCAAACTTGCAACATTTGGGTTGCTAGACATTTGTGTTATACGCCCACCCATCCACCCTGACCAACCACCCTCCTTTCGGTTTATGTAACCACACCAAGCGTAACATATCATACACTAATTACACTAATACACTAATTTGAGTGTCCTGGATTTACTTTTACTATGTTACATCTAGTCTATGAGACCAGGCTGAACTGTAAATGAATCATAACGACACTGTGACCCGGAACTCACCTCCATCCCCAGCAGTTTCAGGGCTTTGGGCTGGAAAGGTAACAAAAACATGGTTATAGAGAAATCAACACCCTCAAGGGAAATGTTTCACATTTAAAATATGCACACACATAAAGTGACACAAAAGGAACAAATGTACACACACTCAATAAGCCAGATGTTCAAATACAGAAATATATGCATTAACTAAATAATACAGCTGTCCTGTTCCAGATCAACAGTAACCTGTTGTAAACCAGACAGTAACCTGTTCTCGATTAACAGTAACCTGTTCCAGATCACCAGTAACCTGTTCTAGATTAACAGTAACCTGTTCCAGATCAACAGTAACCTGTTGTAAACCAGACAGTAACCTGTTCTAGATTAACAGTAACCTGTTCCAGATCACCAGTAACCTGTTCCAGATCACCAGTAACCTGTTCCAGATCACCAGTAACCTGTTCCAGATCACCAGTAACCTGTTCCAGAACACCAGTAACCTGTTCTAGATTAACAGTAACCTGTTCCAGATCAACAGTAACCTGTTGTAAACCAGACAGTAACCTGTTCTAGATTAACAGTGACCTGTTCCAGATCACCAGTAACCTGTTGTAAACCAGACAGTAACCTGTTGTAAACCAGACAGTAACCTGTTCCAGATCACCAGTAACCTGTTGTAAACCAGACAGTAACCTGTTCTAGATTAACAGTAACCTGTTCCAGATCAACAGTAACCTGTTGTAAACCAGACAGTAACCTGTTCTAGATTAACAGTAACCTGTTCCAGATCACCAGTAACCTGTTGTAAACCAGACAGTAACCTGTTCTAGATTAACAGTAACCTGTTCTAGATTAACAGTAACCTGTTGTAAACCAGACAGTAACCTGTTCTAGATTAACAGTAACCTGTTCCAGATCACCAGTAACATGTTGTAAACCAGACAGTAACCTGTTCTAGATTAACAGTAACCTGTTCTAGATTAACAGTAACCTGTTGTAAACCAGACAGTAACCTGTTCTAGATCACCAGTAACCTGTTGTAAACCAGACAGTAACCTGTTCTAGATTAACAGTAACCTGTTCCAGATCACCAGTAACCTGTTGTAAACCAGACAGTAACCTGTTCTAGATTAACAGTAACCTGTTCCAGATCACCAGTAACCTGTTGTAAACCAGACAGTAACCTGTTCTAGATTAACAGTAACATGTTCTAGATTAACAGTAACCTGTTCTAGATTAACAGTAACCTGTTCTAGATTAACAGTAACCTGTTGTAAACCAGACAGTAACCTGTTCTAGATCACCAGTAACCTGTTGTAAACCAGACAGTAACCTGTTCCAGATCACCAGTAACCTGTTGTAAACCAGACAGTAACCTGTTCTAGATTAACAGTAACCTGTTCCAGATCACCAGTAACCTGTTGTAAACCAGACAGTAACCTGTTCTAGATTAACAGTAACCTGTTCCAGATCACCAGTAACCTGTTGTAAACCAGACAGTAACCTGTTCTAGATTAACAGTAACCTGTTCCAGATCAACAGTAACCTGTTGTAAACCAGACAGTAACATGTTCTAGATTAACAGTAACCTGTTCCAGATCACCAGTAACCTGTTGTAAACCAGACAGTAACCTGTTCTAGATTAACAGTAACCTGTTCTAGATCACCAGTGACCTGTTGTAAACCAGACAGTAACCTGTTGTAGACCAGAGAGTAACCTGTTCCAGATCACCAGTAACCTGTTGTAAACCAGACAGTAACCTGTTCTAGATTAACAGTAACCTGTTCCAGATCACCAGTAACCTGTTCTAGATTAACAGTAACCTGTTCTAGATTAACAGTAACCTGTTCCAGATCACCAGTAACCTGTTGTAAACCAGACAGTAACCTGTTCCAGATCAACAGTAACCTGTTCTAGATTAACAGTAACCTGTTGTAAACCAGACAGTAACCTGTTCTAGATTAACAGTAACCTGTTGTAGACCAGAGAGTAACCTGTTCCAGATCACCAGTAACTTGTTCTAGATTAACAGTAACCTGTTGTAGACCAGAGAGTAACCTGTTCCAGATCACCATTAACCTGTTCTAGATTAACAGTAACCTGTTCCAGATCAACAGTAACCTGTTGTAAACCAGACAGTAACCTGTTCTAGATTAACAGTAACCTGTTCCAGATCACCAGTAACCTGTTCTAGATTAACAGTAACCTGTTCTAGATTAACAGTAACCTGTTCCAGATCACCAGTAACCTGTTGTAAACCAGACAGTAACCTGTTCCAGATCAACAGTAACCTGTTCTAGATTAACAGTAACCTGTTGTAAACCAGACAGTAACCTGTTCTAGATTAACAGTAACCTGTTGTAGACCAGAGAGTAACCTGTTCCAGATCACCAGTAACTTGTTCTAGATTAACAGTAACCTGTTGTAGACCAGAGAGTAACCTGTTCCAGATCACCATTAACCTGTTCTAGATTAACAGTAACCTGTTCCAGATCAACAGTAACCTGTTGTAAACCAGACAGTAACCTGTTCTAGATTAACAGTAACCTGTTCCAGATCACCAGTAACCTGTTGTAAACCAGACAGTAACCTGTTCCAGATCAACAGTAACCTGTTCTAGATTAACAGTAACCTGTTGTAAACCAGACAGTAACCTGTTCTAGATTAACAGTAACCTGTTGTAGACCAGAGAGTAACCTGTTCCAGATCACCATTAACCTGTTCTAGATTAACAGTAACCTGTTCCAGATCAACAGTAACCTGTTGTAAACCAGACAGTAACCTGTTGTAGACCAGACAGTAACCTGTTCTAGATCACCAGTAACCTGTTGTAAACCAGACAGTAACCTGTTGTAGACCAGAGAGTAACCTGTTCTAGATTAACAGTAACCTGTTCTAGATTAACAGTAACCTGTTGTAAACCAGACAGTAACCTGTTGTAGACCAGAGAGTAACCTGTGCTAGATTAACAGTAACCTGTTCTAGATTAACAGTAACCTGTTCTAGACCAGACGGTAACCTGTTCTAGACCAGACAGTAACCTGTTCTAGACCAGACAGTAACCTGTTCTAGATTAACAGTAACCTGTTCTAGACCAGACAGTAACCTGTTCCAGATTAACAGTAACCTGTTCTAGATTAACAGTAACCTGTTGTAGACCAGACAGTAACCTGTTCTAGATTAACAGTAACTTGTTCTAGACCAGACAGTAACCTGTTCTAGATTAACAATAACTTGTTCTAGACCAGACAGTAACCTGTTCTAGATTAACAATAACTTGTTCTAGACCAGACAGTAACCTGTTCTAAATGAACAGTAACCTGTTCCAGATTAACAGTAACTTGTTCTAGACCAGACAGTAACCTGTTCTAGATGAACAGTAACCTGTTCTAGATTAACTGTATCCTGTTGTAGACCAGACAGTAACCTGTTCTAAATGAACAGTAACCTGTTCCATATTAACAGTAACTTGTTCTAGACCAGACAGTAACCTGTTCTAGATTAACAGTAACCTGTTCTAGATTAACAGTAACCTGTTGTAGACCAGACAGTAACCTGTTCTAGATTAACAGTAACTTGTTCTAGACCAGACAGTAACCTGTTCTAGATTAACAGTAACTTGTTCTAGACCAGACAGTAACCTGTTCCAGATAGATTTGAACCATTAACCTAGATTAACAGTTGACTTTAGATATACTGAACAAAAATATAAACGCAACAAGCAGCAATTTCAAAGATTGTACTGAGTTACAGTTTAAGTAATTTTTTTATGGCCCTAATTTATGGATTTCACATGACTGAGCAGGGGTGCAACCATGGGTGGGCCTTGGATGGCATCCACTGGGGAGCCAGGCCCAGCCAATCCAAATGAGTTTGTCGCCACAAAATGGCTTCATTACAGACAGAAATACTCCTCAGTGCACCCCCCTTCAGACGATCCCAAAGGTGAAGAATCCAGATGTGGAGGTCCTGGGCTGGCGTGGTTACACGTGGTCTGTAGTTGTAAGGCCAGTTGGACGTACTTCCAATTTCTCTAAAACAATATTGTAAGCAGCTAATGGTAGAGAAATTAACATTGCCTTAAAACTTGAGACATCTGTGGAATGGTGTTATATAACTAAACTGCACATTTTTTAAATACCTTTAATTGTCCCCAGCACAAGGTGCACCTGTGTAATGATCATAATGTTTAATCAGTTTCTTGATATGCCACACCTGTTAGGTGAAAGGACTATCTTGGCAAAGGAGAAATGCTCACTAACAGGGATGTAAACACATGTGTACACAATATTTGAGAAAAAATCTGCTTTTTGTACATACATTTTGGGGATTTTTTAAATTTCAGCTCAT
This sequence comes from Oncorhynchus nerka, assembly GCF_034236695.1. Taxonomy (NCBI): domain Eukaryota; kingdom Metazoa; phylum Chordata; class Actinopteri; order Salmoniformes; family Salmonidae; genus Oncorhynchus; species Oncorhynchus nerka. The sequence continues at coordinate 23,120,070 of NC_088422.1, read as the reverse complement.
GAAACATGGGACCAACATTTACATGTTGCATTTCTATTTTTCTTCAGTGAAGTAACCTGTTACCGTAACCTGCTCTCTTTCATCGGTGTGTGTTTGTGTGTGAGGGCAAGGCTGGCTAAGTGGAGTTCCATGCAGCGGAAGGCCCTCTAAGGCGTATTAAAGCAGGCCGTGTATGAATTATGTATTCATCAGCCATCATGTGATCTACTTCCCCAACTGCTGGTAAAATAACTCAGGCCTCCTGTGGGGATGTTGATATCTGCATCTATTTCAAGGCTGTGTTCCTACCACTGTGTGTGTCTGTGTGTGTCTGTGTTTGTGTGTGTGCGTGCCAGCTTTCCCACTGCTGTTTTATCTAACATGAGACTGTCAGTGTGCCCAAATCTTTTCAAAACAGATCAAAGATAAGCTAGATGGCTACCTCTTCTTCTTGCATCCTCTGCCTCTCTTTTTCTATCCTTCACTTTTGCCATCTGTTTTTAGTCTATCGCACACACACACACACACACACACACACACACACACACACACACACACACACACACACACACACACACACACACACACACACACACACACACACACACTGCTGGAATAGTCATTGCTCTACACCAGGGCTCTCCAACCCTATTCCTGGAGAGCTACCCTTCTGTACGTTTTTGCTCTAACCCCAGATTTAACTGACCTGATTCAGTTTATCAACCAGCTAATTATGTGAATCAGGTGCGCTAGACTTGGGTCGGAGTGAAAACCTATAGACGGTAGCTCTCCAGGAACAGGGTAGGAGTGAAAACCTATAGGACGGTAGCTCTCCAGGAACATGGTCGGAGTGAAAACCTATAGACGGTAGCTCTCCAGGAACAGGGTCGGAGTGAAAACCTATAGGACGGTAGCTCTCCAGGAACAGGGTCGGAGTGAAAACCTATAGACGGTATCTCTCCAGGAACAGGGTCGGAGTAAAAACCTATAGGATGGTAGCTCTCCAGGAACAGGGTAGGAGTGAAAACCTATAGGACGGTAGCTCTCCAGGAACAGGGTCGGAGTGAAAACCTATAGACGGTAGCTCTCCAGGAACAGGGTCGGAGTGAAAACCTATTGGATGGTAGCTCTCCAGGAACAGGGTCGGAGTGAAAACCTATAGGACGGTAGCTCTCCAGGAACATGGTCGGAGTGAAAACCTATAGACGGTAGCTCTCCAGGAACAGGGTCGGAGTGAAAACCTATAGGACGGTAGCTCTCCAGGAACATGGTCGGAGTGAAAACCTATAGACGGTAGCTCTCCAGGAACAGGGTCGGAGTGAAAACCTATAGGACGGTAGCTCTCCAGGAACAGGGTCGGAGTGAAAACCTATAGGACGGTAGCTCTCCAGGAACAGGGTCGGAGTGAAAACCTATAGGACGGTAGCTCTCCAGGAACAGGGTCGGAGTGAAAACCTATAGGACGGTAGCTCTCCAGGAACAGGGTCGGAGTGAAAACCTATAGGACGGTAGCTCTCCAGGAACAGGGTCGGAGTGAAAACCTATAGGATGGTAGCTCTCCAGGAACAGGGTCGGAGTGAAAACCTATAGGATGGTAGCTCTCCAGGAACAGGGTTGGAAAATCCTGCTCTACACAATAGTCCTTCTATCGTGGACTGTTCCACTGTTCTTTAAGGAGCCTTGTCTTGAAGGAGGCCTTGAAACAGCACAATAAACAATAAAATATCTCCTTTCCATCTCACAGCCATTGTTCCTTACAGTATAATGTAGTGCAGTTCAGCACTGCTTTCTATTAGCAGTGTGTGAGAGATGCAGAGTGTGAAAATGAGGCCGTATCCCTAGTGCAGGTTCCAGTTAGAGTGACATGCATGTACGTCCTGCATTCAGAGGGACTGCATAGTTATTCATATTCATTTACAGAACCTTTGATCATACAAAAAACAGGTTCATTAAGTACCACATTTCCATCACTCCAAAAGTGAGGCTCGGGTTGGCTTTCAGTTGGCTTGTCAGTTTGTGTTACTGTTACTACAGAGCACCTGTCCACACAGCAGTACCTTCTTTAACTGTTCAGTCTGAACAGGCGACAAACCATCCCATCACCTGCATTCAGCCCCGAATAAACTGACAAAAAGCACCACACAACCCACTACCGTTAGTCAAAACTGAATCCCACACATTGCGTATCATACCCTCACAGCTCACACACACAAGCATTCAGTTCAGCCTCATATCCATCACACATACACAAAGACACAGACACATGGGCTGGAATTAAACCTGCCATAGCAAAATCAATACAGTGTATTTCTTTACAAACGTCATCCCACATGGACACATGCTTCTCTTCTTCTTCTGAAAACTGAAAGCCTACCTGAGGTGAGTCCACCAGATTAGTAGTTGTAGGTTTGTATATAGTACCTAAGACCAGTCAGTTAGTTTATTTGAACATGGGAAAAAGAGCTACTGCATAAATACTGCAATGCAGGTTTGATTCAATTGAGCACACAGAGACAAGTAGACATGGTAAACATCGGGGACAACGACTGTCCCCACTCATTGAAGCTACGAAAGTTCAAGGCCGACCGCGGTACTGCAGACATTGTTAGCAGAAAACAGGATCCTTAATTATAGTGAATGGAAAAAGTTTAATCTTCGTGGTCAAACTTCGTGTAAATATTATTCTTTTTTGAAGACAATCATGATGCCAATAATTGCTTCCAATTCACCAGATATACTGTATGTCCTTTAACCGATTATTTGACAATCTCACACAGAAGAGGTGATAAGGATAATTGAGTTGCTAATGGCACCTTTCAGTACCCCGGTCAGCCTTCAACTTGAGTTAACCAATGAGAGGGAGCAGCACTGAGCTAGCCTGCAAGGTCACTTCCTGGAGTAGGTCAAACTGTGTATGTTATGTCTCCATGCTATCTTAACCCACTTCATTTGGCTTCAATGCGCTATTGAGTCCCCACATATGAATGGTGTCACGTGATCGATGGCTTTTTCCACTTACTATGTATACAGTCATTGACATTTATGCACAGACTGTGCCTTCAATAAGTATTCACTCCCCTTGACTTTTTCCACATTTTGTTGTGTTAGAAAAAATGGGATTAAAATGGATTTCATTGTGATTTCTTTTGTCAACGATTTACACAAAATACTCTGTAATGTCAAAGTGGAAGAAAAAATACATGTAAAATAAAACACTAATATGTCTTGATTAGATAAATATTCGACCCCCTGAGTCAAAACATGTTAGAATCCCCTTTGGCAGCATTTACAAAAGTGTCTTTCTGGGTAAGTCTAAGAGCTTTGCACACTTGGATTGAACAATAATTGCACACTATTCTTTAAGTCTGTTGTTGATGATTGCTAGACAGACATTTTAGGTCTCGCCATAGATTTTCAAGCCGATTTAAGTCAAAACTGTATTTTATTTATTTTTATTTTATTTCACCTTTATTTAACCAGGTAGGCTAGTTGAGAACAAGTTCTCATTTGCAACTGCGACCTGGCCAAGATAAAGCATAGCAGTGTGAACAGACAACACAGAGTTACACATGGAGTAAACAATTAACATGTCAATAACACAGTAGAAAAAAATGGGCAGTCTATATACAATGTGTGCAAAAGGCATGAGGAGGTAGGCGAATAATACAATTTTGCAGATTAACACTGGGGTGATAAATGATCAGATGGTCATGTACAGGTAGAGATATTGGTGTGCAAAAGAGCAGAAAAGTAAATAAAAAAATTTAAAAAACAGTATAAAAACAGTATGGGAATGAGGTAGGTGAAAATGGGTGGGCTATTTACCAATAGACTATGTACAGCTGCAGCGATCGGTTAGCTGCTCGGATAGCTGATGTTTGAAGTTGGTGAGGGAGATAAAAGTCTCCAACTTCAGCGATTTTTGCAGTTCGTTCCAGTCACAGGCAGCAGAGTACTGGAACGAAAGGCGGCCAAATTAGGTGTTGGCTTTAGGGATGATCAGTGAGATACACCTGCTGGAGCGTGTGCTACGGATGGGTGTTGCCATCGTGACCAGTGAACTGAGATAAGGTGGAGCTTTACCTAGCATGGACTTGTAGATGACCTGGAGCCAGTGGGTCTGGCGACGAATATGTAGCGAGGGCCAGCCGACTAGAGCATACAAGTCGCAGTGGTGGGTGGTATAAGGTGCTTTGGTGACAAAACGGATGGCACTATGATAGACTGCATCCAGTTTGCTGAGTAGAGTGTTGGAAGCCATTTTGTAGATGACATCGCCGAAATCGAGGATCGGTAGGATAGTCAGTTTTACTAGGGTAAGCTTGGCGGCGTGAGTGAAGGAGGCTTTGTTGCGGAATAGAAAGCCGACTCTTGATTTGATTTTCGATTGGAGATGTTTGATGTGAGTCTGGAAGGAGAGTTTGCAGTCTAGCCAGACACCTAGGTACTTATAAATGTCCACATATTCAAGGTCGGAACCATCCAGGGTGGTGATGCTAGTCGGGCATGCGGGTGCAGGCAGCGATCGGTTGAAAAGCATGCATTTGGTTTTACTCGCGTTTAAGAGCAGTTGGAGGCCACGGAAGGAGTGCTGTATGGCATTGAAGCTCGTTTGGAGGTTAGATAGCACAGTGTCCAATGACGGGCCGAAAGTATATAGAATGGTGTCGTCTGCGTAGAGGTGGATCAGGGAATCGCCCGCAGCAAGAGCAACATCATTGATATATACAGAGAAAAGAGTCGGCCCGAGAATTGAACCCTGTGGCACCCCCATAGAGACTGCCAGAGGACCGGACAGCATGCCCTCCGATTTGACACACTGAACTCTGTCTGCAAAGTAATTGGTGAACCAGGCAAGGCAGTCATCCGAGAAACCGAGGCTATTTAGTCTGCCGATCAGAATATGGTGATTGACAGAGTCGAAAGCCTTGGCGAGGTCGATGAAGACGGCTGCACAGTACTGTCTTTTATCGATGGCGGTTATGATATCGTTTAGTACCTTGAGCGTGGCTGAGGTGCACCCGTGACCGGCTCGGAAACCAGATTGCACAGCGGAGAAGGTACGGTGGGATTCGAGATGGTCAGTGACCTGTTTGTTGACTTGGCTTTCGAAGACCTTAGATAGGCCGGCCACTCAGGAGCATTCAGTGTTGTATTAGTAAGCAACTCCAGTGTATATTTGGCCTTGTATTTTAGGTTATTGTCCTGCTGAAAAATATATATTTTTTCTCCCATTGTCTGTTAGAAAGAAGACTGGACTAGGTTTTCCTCCAGGATTTTGCCTGTGCTTAGCTCAATTCCGTTTATTTTTATCATAAAAAACTCCCTAGTCCTTGCCAATGACAATCATACCCATAACATGATGCAGCCACCACCATGCTTGAAAATATGAAGAGTGGTACTCAGTGATGTGCTGTGTTGGATTATTGGCCCCAAACATAACGCTTTGTATTCAGGACATAAATAGCTAATCAAATGGCTACCTGGACTACCTGCATTGACCCTTTTTTGCACTAACTCCCTTGCATTGACTCCATGCACACACATATTCACACTCATGACATACGCTGCTGCTACTGTCTATTATCTATCCGGTTGCCTAGTCACTTTACCCCTACCTATATGTACAGTACATAGCTACCTCAATTACCTCGTACACCTGCACATCGACTTGGTACTGGTACTCTCTGTATATAGCCATGTTATTTTTTATTCCCTATATATAGCCATGTTATTTTCTACTTCCTGTATATAGCCATGTTATTTTTTATTCCCTATATGTAGCCATGTTATTTTCTACTTCCTGTATATAGCCATGTTATTTTTTATTCCCTATATATAGCCATGTTATTTTCTACTTCCTGTATATAGCCATGCTATTTTTACTCGTTATTCACTGTTTATTTATTCCTTGTGTTACTATTTCTATTTTTTATTACATTTTTATCTTATCTTTAACTCTACTGACTCAAGACATTTGAGCTTTTCATGATCTATTATTTTAATTAATTCCACTTTAACATCATGGGTTGTAGGCCAGTGTAATAATCTTAATTTAATTAATTGATTTAATACATTTTAAACCCAGGCTGTAGCACAACTACATGTGGAAAAAGTATAGGGGTGTGAATACTTTCTGAAGGCACTGTTTCATTTGCAGAATAGGAAAGTGTAAAGCTGGTCTGCCACTCACTCGTTTGGGTCCAAAAAGGTTATGATACAGCGTTCTAAACCTCTTCCTGGTGTAGTTGCATCGGTAAGCTCCGCCCATCAAGTACTCGATGACCAATCCAATGTCAATGAGACTAATGCGGTAATCTGGTGGGAGGTTACCCTGGGGACCGAGAAATTGATGAGACCACGCCGCACACTCCCACGACAGTTGAGCATAAGAAGGTGAAAGGAAGAGAAAACAACACACACAAATCATACACACTTCACGTCACACATTCACACACATTTGTTTTGTGCTAAAAAGAATAGGTGATTAGTTGATTCACCTTGAAGTAGATCCAACTGAACCCTGGATATTCTTGCTTGGAAAGAGCACACAAGGTCAGTGAGTATACAGCACAAGGCCAAGGAGAGATGGGAGACACAGACCCCCAGATAAGATCACAGAGTTTATAACCTAACCTAATTTAAATGACCTTAGCTTAATTTAAATGAAGTTAGCTTAGCTTAATTTAGCAGTTTAGCTTAGCTTAATTTATCATAACTTAGCTCAGTTTAACTTAGGTTATTTCAACAGGACTGAGATCGACGTCAGTATACTGTACTCTGAGAGGAGAGGGGTGGAGGAGTCAAGGAGGTAGGAGGAAGAGGGAGACCATGAAAATAGGGAAAAGGTTAAGGAGAAGATGGAAATATACTAATCTTGAGGAAATGGAAAAATCTAAAAATCAGATCAATCCTTACTTAATTTGTCTGATTACTATGTACTAATTTGCATATGTAATATATGACCAGATCTTATCAGGGGTTCAGTGCTGGAAGAGAGAGACAACCAGAAGTCTGAAGATGAGGATAAAAGGAGAACAAATGAGAGACGTTTCTTGTTAGAAATAGGCCTTCATCATCCACTTCAGCTAGTAGGCAGAACTCTATGAGCCCACTGTAATTTACCAGGAGGCCATTAGGTCCAAACCAGTGGAGGCCGGTGAGTGGGAAAAATAGGGAAGTTGGGCTCCCGCTGCTCCTTAGAGCTGGGCCAATTATCATACATCTACGGACCATCTCATCCACTGCCCCTGGTTACTTTAGTGGGAAGCTCCCTATATGCCCCATCAAAACGTACTCTATTTTGTTTCTGTTATCCCAGTAAAGCCTCAGTTATCCAGCCAAAGCTCAGAGGCAACCCTTTGAAGTGGGAGAACTCCCAAGGAGGATGCGCTTGTGTTTTTTCACACAAGTTCCGATTAAACGCAGCACTATGCTGTTCCCCGTCCTCTACATAGAACGTTCTAAACCTTGCTGGGTGAACATACTCTATCCCATGTTGGCTACATTATTGGCTACATCTATTACCATGTCAGAGCACTGCCCTGCTGCTCCCTTCAAACAAACTATCCCTACAATGAGTGAGCTTACCTCACCATCACTCTGGGGTTCTAGAGGTGCACTTACACAGTCTTATGATGCCGAGACCTGAATACAAATAGTATTTATTTCCTGTCAAATATTTTGAGCGTTAAATCAAGCATGTCTGAAATTCCATATGGGCAGGGTTTGCCCGTATGGAACTAGCTATTGTATTGGTTCCAGTGCACCAAACAAGCTCAGTCAAACACACCTAAAGTAGTTGAAGCAAAATAAATGATATTTGTTTACCGTGTCTGCTTACACGCTCATACGGTTGTACACAGTAGCGGCAATCACATTGATTAGGTATAGGCCCCCAAGTCAATCAATTGCAGATAAAGGAAAAGCACACTACAGGTTTACTCAGAATGTTTAACTCTGCATTGTCACGCCCTGGCCATAGAGAGGCTTTTTAATCTCTATTTTGGTTAGGCCAGGGTGTGACTAGGGTGGGCATTCTATGTCCTTTTTTTATCTATGTTTTGTATTTCTGTCTTGGCCTGGTATGGTTCTCAATCAGGGACAGCTGTCTATCGTTGTCTCTGATTGAGAACCATACTTAGGTACCCTTTTCTCCCACCTGTTTTGTGGGAAGTTAACTTTGTAGTTGTTCAGGGCACATAGCCCAAAGCTTCACGGTTTGTCTTCGTTCAGGGCACAGAGCCCAAAGCTTCACGGTTGGTGTTTTGTTCTTCGTTTTGTCGGCGTCATTTTTAAATCAAGTTCAAATGTACGCTTACCATGCTGCACCTTGGTCCAGTCCTTCAGCCAGCCGTGACAGAACTTACCATGCTGCACCTTGGTCCAGTCCTTCAGCCAGCCGTGACAGAACTTACCATGCTGCACCTTGGTCCAGTCCTTCAGCCAGCCGTGACAGAACTTACCATGCTGCACCTTGGTCCAGTCCTTCAGCCAGCCGTGACATGCATTTTGTAGGAAGGTGTAGTTTCTTCACAAAATGTCACCCTGGGTGTGTCAGTTTTAACAAGGTTAACACCTCCCATACTGCATAATAATTGCAGTGCCCTTCTCCTTTATCTTCAGTTGTTTGCATTGGGGCCATTGTACAGTGGGTCCGAAATGATTGATACCCTTGATAAAGATGAGCAAAAATTACTTTATAAACTATTTTGTATGCAACAACAAAAAATATATAGTATTATTTTATACTAATACAGTTGCTCAGGGAAAGAGATTTTGTTTAACAAGTAAAATGTTATATATTTTATTTGGAACCACGCTATATATGTCAACTAACTGATGAACTTTTATTGTAAAAAGCTGTAACACCTCAACTTGCTTTTATGATGCTAGGTACGAAAGCCTGTACACAACTGCAGTCATGCAGTAAGCCAAGAGATGTCAGCTAGTTTCATCACTCCAAGTAATGTCATGTTGACTTATTCCAGCACCAGAGGATCCAAGGGTTAGAGTTCAGGGGCCAAAGTTACACACTAAAGCCAATAGCAGTTGCACACTCCCTCTCGTGGACTTAAAGATGGTGTCCCTTCATCCGATTCTTACATAAATTCAATGCTTTTAAATCCATAATGTGTGGAGAATCATGACATAGCCAATGATAGTCTAAGATTTCCTCCAGAGAGAGAACAGGGGAAGAGGACAGGATGTTTGGGCCATCCTGATTAAAGCAATGCATCCTACTATACTGCACAGCAATTCCACACACTCAATACCACACCTTCACACAGCAAGACAAGAGGAAGAGAATAAAAACACAGATATTGGGCAAAAGCCTAAACCGCCATGCTCTATGGTTTGTGTGAGCTTTATCATACGTTTTAATTTGATAAAATATAAATAACTAATAGATAGTATATACAGTACCAGTCAAAAGTTTGGACACACCTACTCATTCCAGGGTTTTTCTTTATTTTGTACTATTTTCTACATTATAGAATAATAGTGAAGACATCAAAACTATGAAATAACACATATGGAATCATCTATTAACCAAAAAAGTGTCATTTAAAAAATATATATTTAATATTTGAGATTCTTCAAAGTAGCCACCCTTTGCCTTGATGACACCTTTGTACACCCTTGGCATTCTCTCAACAATCTTCATGTGGTAGTCACCTTGAATGCATTTCAAATAACAGGTGTGCCTTGTTAAAAGTACATTTGTGGAATTTCTTTCCTTCTTAATGCGTTTGAGCCAATCGCTTGTGTTGTGACAAGGTAAGGGTGGTATACAAAAGATAGCCCTATTTGGTAAAAGACCAAGTCCATATCATGGCAAGAACAGCTCAAATAAGCAAAGAGAATCGACAGTCCATCATTACTTTAAGATATTAAGGTCCGTCAATCCGGAAAATGTCAAGAACTTTGAAAGTTTCTTCAAGTGCAGTCACAAAAATCATCAAGCGCTAGGATGAAACTGGCTCTCATGAGGACCGCCACAGGAATGGAAGACCCAGAGTTACCTCTGCTGCAGAGGATAAGTTCATTAGAGTTACCAGCCTCAGAAATTAAAGCCCAAATAAATGCTTCACAGAGTTCAAGTAACAGACACATCTCAACATCAACTGTTCAGAGGAGACTGCTTTAATCAGGCCTTCATGGTTGAATTGCTGCAAAATAAGAACACTGCTAAAGGACATCAATAATAATAAGAGACTTGCTTGGGCCAAGAAACATGAGCAATGGACATTAGAAATCTGTGGTCTGATGATTCCAAATTTGAGATTTTTGGTTCCAACCGCCATGTCTTTGTGAGACGCAGAGTAGGTGGAAGGAGGATCTCCGCATATGTGGTTCCCACCGTGAAGCATGGAGGAGGAGGTGTGATGGTGTGGAGGTGCTTTGCTGGTGACAATGTCTGTGATTTATTTAGAATTCAAGGCACACTTAACCAGCATGGCTACCACAGCATTCTGCAGCGATACGCCATCCCATCTGGTTTGTGCCCGAAACTCACCTCCAGGCTGTGTAAGGGCTATTTGACCAAGAAGGAGAGTGATGGAGTGCTGGATCAGATTGCCTGGCCTCCACAATCACCTGACCTCCACCCAATTGAGATGGTTTGGGATGAGTTGGACCGCAGAGTGAAGGAAAAGCAGCCAACAAGTGCTCAGGATATGTGGGAACTCCTTCAAGACTGTTGGAAAGCATTCCAGGTGAAGCTGGCTGAGAGAATGCCAGCCATGTGCAAATCTGTCATCAAGGCAAAGGGTGTCTACTTTGAAGAATCTCAAATATAAAATATATTTTAATTTGTTTAAAACCTTTTTGGTTATTACATGATTCCATATGTGTTATTTCATAGTTTTGATGTCTTCACTATTATTCTACAATGTAGAAAATAGTTTAAAAAAAGAAAGACCCTTGAATGAGTAGGTGTGTCCAAACTTTTGATTGGTACTGTATATTCCAATATCCATTTATTGGTATATGTGTGTATGCGTGCGTGTGTGTGCGTGTTGCTTGGTTATGTGTGTTGAGCATGTGTGGGTGCACAAGACTCATTAGTCCAATCCTCCGAAGTGCCTGTATGGTCCTCACCCTGCCTACAGAGCTAAGGGGGTTATGGGAACTGTCAAATGAGGGATGATTACACCATGACCTCCAGTAACCTCTACAGCTCTCCCATAGGAGCACATGTTACTGTAATCAACTATGATTCTATTCATCAGAACTAAATACAGATGCTGCTGACCTATGACCTTCTTTGAGCTTTCACTAAAGGAAGATCAAGAGCGTAATGGGTCATCATCTCAAGTTAAGGAAGAACATTTTTGTACATTTGTTTTGTTACATGGTACTGTAGTTCTGTCATAGAATTATCTAAAGGATTTTGGGTAACATTGGCATAATTTGTATGACATAAAATTTATAAAATGTTTATAAACTATTAATAGCAGTCCACTATTTGTAAACATTATACACATTTATATGCATTTATAAGCCATTAGCATTATTAGCCTTACAAATCATAAACATGTATAACATTTATAATGCAAGCAATTACAAGCATAAAGGCTTGTTCATGAAAGTTATTGTAAAATATTAGTGGCTTTTGTATATTATAGAATAGAATGAGGTATCAGTATTAGAGGGCTAAGGAACAAGCAAGACAGACACAGGTAGAGAGGAGTAGAAAAAGTAATGCCTCATATACAGTCAACAGTCTAATCTCAGACTAACTCTCCATAATGAATGGCATGTTGTACACACTCACTCCTCAATGAGACACCCAATTTGGTGTCAATTGCAGAGAGATAGCAATACATAATGGTAGCTCATTTTAAATAATTGTGTCAAGGCTAAGTGAACTGTGACAGCTACAATTGGAAGTAGCCTGGAATACTGTGCACATTTGCTTTCAGGAGTGTTTTTCCCCGGTTTAATGTCAGAGATGCAAGACTACTATACGTTCCAACAGTGCAGGGTTAGTGTGCATACGGATACATAATACACATTGGACCCAAATGGAGTAATAATGGATTGGATTTGTATGGGAGTGAGTGTGTACAGAGCAAAAGAAAGAGTGATGGGAGGGGTAGAGACCAGTGAAGGCTGGTGGGAGGAGCTATAGGAGGACAGGCTCATTGTAATGGCTGGAATGGTCATAAATGGAACGTTATCAAACACACCAAACATATGAAAACCACGTTTGACTCCATTACATTCATTCCATTCCAGACATTACAATGAGCCAGTCCGCCTATAGCTCCTCCCACCAGCCTCCACTGGTAGAGACAGACAAAATACAGAGACAGCTCTAAGCAGCCACTGCTGTAACCCCAGCTGAAAAGGAGAAAAGCCGTCTCCTAGATGCGCCGTTAGCAACAATAGCAATCTACAGAGCTACACACACTCTGCAAACAAAAGCAAGACAAGTCTAGACAAATAAGGCATTTGCTGGACTTGCATTCACACACAAGCAAACATTCCCACAAACGCCTACGCAGTCACACACACTTACTGTACACGATAAGCGTACCTTTTTGACGTCTCTGACCAGGTGGTATAGAGTGTTGGATGGTCCATGTCTCTGACAAAGCAAACAGAAGCAGAGTTTAGTCCACGGCCTCCAGCACGTTGTAGAGCTATGACAGACGGCTCACTTGAATAAAGTACCACACTGTAGGCATAGTATTATGTCATTGTTGATAATAACCACCTACGACGGATGCTACAATGTCTTATGTAGCTGTTTTAAAGGCTTTAGGAATGAATGCATAATTGTACATACAGCGCAGAGTTACCATTTCATTATTCTAACAGACTCACCAGGAGAGAGTATAGAAGTAATAGTGACATACAACTTGTGTTCTACACCCACCAGGGGTTGGAGCAGTTATAAAAACACTGGATTGAAATACAGAGAGTTCAACGCTGTCCGCCGTGCAGTGTAGTACCGTGTTGTAGAGCTCCTCCAATCTGGAGAGAGTGAGGAAGCGATGCATGCTCACTCCGTTCTCGATCAGCAGCTTGACGAAGTCCACTCTGTCCAGCACCAGGGCATCCAGCATAGACTGCTCCAGAGAACCCACCTACCGTACCAACAGGGAAGGCACAGCCAGTCAGTCAACTCAGGGTTAACCATCGAGAAATGCAACCTAAATCCTGATTGATAGAGGATACGTTCACATTTTCACTTGGAGAGTGCTGTCTGTAGTCTATATTGTAAACAAGGAAGTGATAAGTTACAGGCTGGATCTTTCAGGCCACTGCTGTGGGTAATATAGAACTAAACGCTCCTTAAACTCTAAGTACAATAACTTCATGATCCATTGCACAGTGCTGTAGTCTATACTGTAAAGTAGGAAGTGAGGCTGAGTCTTACAGGCCACTGTTGTCCATAGATGAAGATCTGACTGCGAGCGATGTCTACTCGGTTCCAGGCCAGGGCCAGGCTGAGCTGGTCAGGAGCCGATGCGTTGGCTCCTAGGAGGACGAACAGAGAGCATCACTTGTTTTCACTTGATCTACATATTGTTGTTTTTTAGGATGCAAGGTGATTTTTAGATCAGTCAGTCTGATGTCGCCGACTACAATCTCAAACTCATACATTTATACTTCTCTTGCTGGAGGTGGATGGAGGTATTTACTTATTTTTTATTGGAAGGGCAAAACATCATTGTTCAGCAAGCAAAAAGGAGATTGCTGTATTTGTGCGGTTGTTCTTAAAGGACAGCTTGTTCTTGTCCTCCGACACCTACCACCTACAAATTGTTTTGCGAAAAGCACTTTAACCAGTAGTTTGCAAACTCAAACAGGAGGAAAGGTTGCGTCTGCACACCTTTTATGACGACTGACAGTTTTACTCAGCAGGTCAGCAGAGCTACTGCACAGGCTTAAGAATGGGAGCTTTAACAGAGCTTGGAAATGAGATGCTTTAATAACAGAGCTAAGTCATTTTACCTTTAACTAGACAAGTCAGTTAAGAACAAACTCTTATTTTCAATGACAGCCTAGGAACAGTGGGTTAACTGCCTTGTTCAGGGGCAGAATGAGAGATGTTCACCTTGTCAGCTAGGGGATTTGATCTTGCAACCTTTCAGTTACTGGAGCAACACTCTAACCACTAGGCTACCTGCCACCCCTAGTGGTTGAGATGCTTAACAGAGCTTAGTAATGAGATGCTTTAACAGAGCTTGGTAATGAGATGCTTTAACAGAGCTTGGTAATGAGCTGCTTTAACAGAGCTTGGTAATGAGATGCTTTAACAGAGCTTGGAAATGAGATGCAGACTAGTGTAATAGGAGTTTAATAAATAAGTATTTTTAAAAGGGACTGCTGGCGTTTAGCACTTAAATAGCTTAGCTCTCCACAGTTCTGTAGTCGCTGGAGTTTATGGACTCCTTCCGACATAGTTCATCAATTACTGTCTCTCTTTCCCTCTCTCTCCCTCTCTGTTTCCCTGTGTCACTATCTCTCACACAATCATAATCTTTCTCTCACTCTCGCTCTAAAAAGACACAGTATGCATAATGACGTCTGTACTCTTTACTGGTCATGCTTGTGACAGTCCATGTCAGATAGAAAGATCTCTCACAGAGAGGGAGATGGACAGAGAGATATGAATAGAAGATGCAAAAAAGAACGAGTGTGAGTGAGATAGATGCATAGAGTTAATCATGTCTCTTACAGGCTGCCAAAAATGCATTATTTCTTGGCAGCGTGTAGGAGACATGAGGCTTTTGTTTCATTACCTTCTGAAGCCAACTGTCTGACTTAAGGGGCCTCTGTTTATATAGTGTGCATGTATGGAAAATCACTGTAGAAAACGATTTCCTAAAATTGCTGTATTGTTGAAATGGTTCTAGTCAGAGTGTTTTCGAACTGGATTTGGGCAATGGCAAAAGTTTAAAGATGGCAAAATGTAGATATGACGTCCTTGTTTTAGCACTATCCCCTGAGTTTTTAAACTACGGCGTGTCATATGTTTCAATGTGGCAAAAAATCTGCACAATCTACCTCTTCGGTTGAATTAAAACATAGTAATGGAGAGCAATGTTCAACATGGTGAAGAAAACAAGGAATTTGTGGTAAGTGCATAGGGGACGATATTTTTATGCACCTCCACTATTGAAAGATAGTCCTGAGCTAAGAACAAGAAACTGTGTTTGTGTATCCTAAACTCTAAGAAAAAAGGTGCTATCTAGAACCTAAAAGGGTTCTTTGGTTGTCCCCATAGTTGAACCCTTTAAAGAACCCTTTTTGGTTCCAGGTAGAACCCTTTTGGGTTCAACGTCGAACAATTTCCACAGACGTTTCTACATGGAACCCAAAAGAGTTCTACATGGAACCAAAAAGGGTTCTCCTATGGGGACAGCCGAAAAAATGGGGACAGCTCTTTTTTCTTAGATTGTAGTGTGTGTTTTCTGTGTGGTGTTTGTGTATCATAGTGTGTGTTACCTGTGTTTGTGTTCATGTATTCTTGTGTGGGTTATCTCCTCCTCGTGCCTTGCAAAGGACCTTGTAAAGGACCATGGAGGTATGCTTTGGTAGATGAAACTGTAATTGGGGCCTCAGCAGGAGGAAAGCTTTCTGAAATTAATTAATATCCTCCTTTTAACTTCCCAGGATACACAGAGAAACAGAGAGAATTCCCTAAGGTTATCACTGAAGGGAACTCATGGAATACGAACACATTCACATGCACACACACGCAGACAATTACCTTTAAGCAGAGCAGTGAGAATGGCCAGGTCAATGTCCTGGTGTCCTTCAGACCCCATCCGAAAAACTGTTATCTGAGACATACAGAGAGAGAAAATAAAGTGGAAGAGAGAGAGAGAGAGAGAGAGAGAGAGAGAGAGAGAGCGAGAGAGAGAGAGAGAGAGAGAGAGGGAGGGAGAGAGAGAGAGAGAGAGAGAGTGAGAGGGAGGGAGGGAGGGAGATATGAATATAATATGTATGTAATCTGTACATCATTATTCATCACGAGTCTATTTCTTTCTTGCTGAATGAATGAATGAAGTGTTTTTACCCATAGAGATAATTAGCGCTGTAAGTAAACCAGTCACGTCATAGCGCAGTGATTTTGATACATGGGATTAGAAAGCGTCTGTAAATGACTAAGATGTTTCATGAAGTTCTGAACAGAGGATTGTACAATATGCTTCCTAGCTGACTCACTTTATTACAAACAGTGTAATGTAGCTTGTATGAAGTGTGGTCCCAGTAGAAAAGAAGGGGAGAGATAAAATGGAATGGATAGAGAGAGAGAGAGAGAGAGAGAGAGAGAGAGAGAGAGAGAGAGAGAGAGAAAAGGGAGGTGAGTGAGTGAGTGAGTGAGTGAGTGAGTGAGTGAGTGAGTGAGTGAGTGAGTGAGTGAGTGAGTGAGTGAGCTCTATAGTGACTGGAGACCCTTTTGTGGAGTACAGTATAGTATAGTACAGTATAGTACAGTATAGTACCGTACACTAGGCAAGAGAAAAAAGAAGGGCACAAAGCAAGACAGTGGGAGAGAGGGAGTAGGAGACCGGGAAGGAGGGAGGGAAAGCAGAGGGAGGGTAAAAGAGAGAGGGAATGCGGCAGTTCCTCCAGATTTTGTCGCATGATGACATGTGTGTGAAGGGCACCTTGCAGCTCCATGTATGAGCTGCGTGTTCACAATGCCAGAACGCACTATGAAACCCCGCCACATGGTCATAAATCTATTCCTCTAATCCCTCTATCCTTCTCCCTTTCCCCTCCATCACATCGCCAAACCCATCTCCCCCTGTACATGGCTTCATTTGGTGGAGCACCAGGATTTCAGCTGGCTTTCACTCCCGGCTCCCCTCAGGCGATGATGCAATATAGTATCTCTCTCTCTCCTTCTCTCCCTTTCTTTCTCTCTATTTTTTAAAAAGCCCTTCAGACACCAAAGATGCGAGAGAAATGGCAAATAATTGAACTCAAACATGATTATTTATTTAGACGCTAGCTCGTTCATTATTTTTCCGCTACTGAGATGACACACATTGTCCCCTTGGAATGGACTGTGTGATCTCCTGGAGCGAGAGAAATGGGCATACTGTATGTGTGTGTTAGGGTTATCTCTTGTCCTGTGTACCTCTACCATAAACTTTGTTAGATGACACATCTTTGTATCTGCCCCATCATGGTGTGTGTGAGCAGCGCCATTGAGGCATCTCCATTTTAAAGTAGTGAATGTTCTTCTTCTACTAAGTCTATGAGTTGATAAACAAACTGCTACCTGAGGTGTGTTGTTTGAACAGGTATAAAGGTTGGTGGTTTACTGCCACCTGCAGTTATGGAATGTTTTCTCACAAGTATAATTCATTGGTTGATCCCTCCTGATGACCTGGATATAATTTTGTGATCTGTCCTTAATCCATTGAAGTCCTCAATGGCAATGTCAATGCAAAAACAGGTTATTTTGCAAACAGTAATCTCTATCTATCTCTACGGTCTCTACATGAGTCTGTGTATGAATATTAATTATTGTGTTTAATGTGTGAATAATGTAAGTATCTGCATACTATATCATCTGCATGATATAAACACAGCAAAAAAAGAAACCTCCTCTCACTGTCAACTGCATTTATTTTCAGCAAACTTATTTGTATGAACATAACAAGATTCAACAACTGGGACATAAACTGAACAAGTTCCACAGACATTTGACTAACAGAAATGGAATAATGTGTCCCTGAACAAAAGGGGTGGGGGGGTGGGGTCAAAATCAAAAGTAACAGTCAGTATCTGGTGTGGCCACCAGCTGCATTAAGTATTGCAGTGCATCTCCTCCTCATGGACTGCACCAGATTTGCCAGTTCTTGCTGTGAGATGTTACCCCACTCTTCCACCAAGGCACCTGCAAGTTCCCGGACATTTCTGGGAGGAATGGCCCTGCCCTCACCCTCTGATCCAACAGGTCCCAGAGGTGCTCAATGGGATTGAGATCTGGGCTCATCGCTGGCCATGGAAAAACACTGACATTCCTGTCTTGCAGGAAATCACGCACAGAATGAGCTGTACGGCTGGTGGCATTGTCATGCTGGAGGGTCGTGTCAGGATGAGCCTGCAGGAAGGGTGCCACATGAGGGAGGAGGAGGTATTCCATGTAACGCACAGCGTTGAGATTACCTGCAATGACAACAAGCTCAGTCCAATGATGCTGTGACACACCGCCCCAGACCATGACGGACCCGCCACCTCCAAATTGATCCTGCTCCAGAGTACAGTCCTCGTTGTAACACTCATTCCTTCGACGATAAACGCGGATCCGACCATCACCCCTAGTGAGACAAAACCGCTACTCGTTAGTGAAGAGCACTTTTTGCCAGTCCTGTCTGGTTCAGCGACGGTGGGTTTGTACCCATAGGTGATGTCTGGTGAGGACCTGCCTTACAACAGGCCTACAAGCTCTCAGTCCAGCCTCTCTCAGCCTATTGCGGACAGTCTGAGCACTGATGGAGGGATTGTGTGTTCCTGGTGTAACTCGGGCAGTTCTTGTTGCCATCCTGTACCTGTCCTGCAGGTGTGATGTTCAGATGTACAGATCCTGTGCAGGTGATGTTACACGTGGTCTGTCTGTCCTGTCTCCCTGTAGCGCTGTCTTAGGTGTCTCACAGTACGGACATTGCAATTTATTGCCCTGGCCACATCTGCAGTCCTCATGCCTCCTTGCAGCATGCCTAAGGTATGTTCACGCAGATGAGCAGGGACCCTGGGAATCTTTCTTTTGGTGTTTGTCAAAGTCAGTTTAAAGGCCTCTTTAGTGTCCTAAGTTTTCATAACTGTGACCTGAATTGCCTAACATCTGTAAGCTGTTAGTGTCTTAACGACCATTCCACAGGTGCATGTTCATTAATTGTTTATGGTTCATTGAACAAACATGGGAAATAGTGTTTAAACCCTTTACAATGAAGATCTGTGATGTTATTTGGATTTTTACGAATTATCTTTGAAAGACAGGGTCCTGAAAAAGGGACGTTTCTTTTTCTGCTGAGATTACATGGATGAATCTGTCAATCTGTGAGAGAGTGCATGGTGTGTAATTGAAAGGCCTTTCTCCAGGTGAAATTGGAGAGTAAATTAGATGTGATGGTATCGATCCAAGTCTTCATTGCCTGTATTAGAACAGATTATTGGAATGTGTGTGTTAATGTTGTGTGTATGTTGTCTTTGTGTGTGTGTGTGTGTGTGTGTGTGTGTGTGTGTGTGTTTGGGGGGGTGGAGTGAGTGAGGGGAATGAGGGAATGAGTGAAGGCCAGTGTGTGGTCAGGGAGAGATTATTCCAGTGAAGGTTATTGATGAACTGTGGAGTCAGGACTGGACTGGACCATCTATGTCCAAGTGACTATGGCAATTTCACTATGGGAGACACTAACAAGCAACCCTGCAAGCCATCTGCTCAACCAAAACATTGTAATCAAGGATGTGTGTGTGTGCCAGGCGTGCACTGTATCACTGAATGTCTGTGTTTGTGACCATAATGCCACACAATCAGTGTCCATCACTAGGGGCTTAGATTTCCCTCTAATGCAGAAATAAGAAACCCACCCCTCCCCTTCTCCATTTGTATCCTACAGGGAAATGTTTGCTTGAGTGCAAGTTTACATACACCTTAGCCAAATACATTTAAACTCAGTTATTCACAATTCCTGACATTTAATCCCAGTAAAAAGTCCCTGTCTTAGGTCAGTTAGGATCACCACTTTATTTTAAGAATGTGAAACGCCAGAATAATAGTAGAGAGAATGATTTATTTCAGCTTTTATTTAATTCATCATATTCCCAGTGGGTCAGAAGTTAACATGCACTCAATTCGTATTTGGTAGCATTGCCTTTAAATTGTTTAACTTGGGTCAAATGTTTCGGGTAGCCTTACACAAGCTTCTCACAATAAGTTGGGTGAATTTTGGCTCATTCCTCCTGACAGAACTGGTGTAACTGAGTCAGGTTTATAGGCCTCCTTGCTCACACACGCTTTTTCAATTCTGCCCACAAATTTTCTTTAGGATTGAGGTCAGGGCTTTGTGATGGCCACTCCAATACCTTGACTTTGTTGTCCTTAAGCCATTTTGCCACAACTTTGGAAGTATGCTTGTGGCCATTGTCCATTTGGAAGACCAAGCTTTAACTTCCTGACTGATGTCTTGAGATGTTGCTTCAATATATCCACATAATTTTACTACCTCATGATGCCATCTATTTTGTAAAGTGCAACAGTCCCTCCTGCAGCAAAGCACCCCACAACATGATGCTGCCACCCCCGTGCTTCACGGTTGGGATGGTGTTCTTCGGCTTGCAAGCCTTCCCCTTTTTCCTCCAAACATTACGATGGTCATTATGGCCAAACAGTTCTATTTTTATTTCATCAGACCAGAGGACATTTCTTCAAAAAGTACGATGTTTGTCCCCATGTGCTGTTGCAAACCGTAGTCTGGCTTTTTTTATGGCGGTTTTGGGGCAGTGGCTTCTTCCTTGCTGGGCAGCCTTTCAGGTTATGTCGATATAGGACTCGTTTTACTGTGGGTATAGATACTTTTGTACCTGTTTCCTCCAGCATCTTCACAAGGTCCTTTGCTGTTGTTCTGGGATTGATTTGCACTTTTCGCACCAATGTACGTTCATCTCTCGGAGACAGAAAGCATCTTCTTCCTGAGCAGTATGACGACTGCATGGTCCCACGGTGTTTATACTTGCGTGCTATTGTTTGTACAGATAAACGTGGTACCTTCAGGCATTTGGTATTAGCTGATTTCCTTTAATTTTCCCATGATGTTAAGGAAAGAGGCACTGAGTTTGAAGGTAGGCCTTGAAATATGTCCACAGATACACCTCCAATTGACTCAAATGATGTCAATTAGCCTATCAGAAGCTTCTAAATCCATGACATAATTTTCTGGAATTTTCCAAGCTTTTTAAAGGCACAGTCAACTTGGTGTATGTCAACTGCTGACCCACTGGAATTGTGATAAAGTGAATTATAAGTTAAAGAAACTGTCTGTAAGCAATTGTTGGAAAAATTACTTGTGTCATAAACGAAGAAGATGTCCTAGCCGACTTCTCAATACTATAGTTTGTTAACAAGAAATTTGTGTAGTGGTTGAAAAATTAGTTTTAATGACTCCAACCTAAGTGTATGGTAACTTCTGACTTTAACTCTATATATTTAGTAGTGATGTGTGCGTGCACAGGCCACCATACATGTTTTTCAGAAATGCTCCAACCTTTAATGTTGATTGGTCAACAGTCTTTGTGAAGCAAGTATTTATATCTCATTCAGTAGATGATTGGCATATTTTGACACTTGAAGAGCTTGATAAGGTTATTTCTGCAAAAAGATGATTCTGAGATAAGTGTCTTTTATGTTCTGAACACTCATTTGTTTGAATGGTGTAATCAATTTCTATCTTGTATTCTTTTGAGCTTAAGAACATGAATTGGAGTATTTAAAGTACTTTATAGGTAGAGAACAAGGATATGTCAATAACAACATGAATTGGAGTATTTAGAGTACTGTATAGGTAGAGAACAAGGATATGTCAATAACAACATGAATTGGAGTATTTAGAGTGCTGTATAGGTAGATATGTCAATAACAACAAATTGGATATTTAGTCATAGGTAGAGAACAAGGATATGTCAATAACAACATGAATTGGAGTATTTAGGGTACTGTATAGGTAGAGAACAAGGATATGTCAATAACAGCATGAATTGGAGTATTTAGAGTGCTGTTTGGGTAGAGAACAAGGATATGTCAATAACAGCATGAATTGGAGTATTTAGAGTGCTGTTTGGGTAGAGAACAAGGATATGTCAATAACAACATGAATTGGAGTATTTAGAGTACTATGTCAATAACAACATGAATTGGAGTATTTAGAGTACTGTATAGGTAGAGAACAAGGCTATGTCAATAACAGCATGAATTGGAGTATTTAGAGTGCTGTATAGGTAGAGAACAATGATATGTCAATAACAACATGAATTGGAGTATTTAGAGTGCTGTATAGGTAGAGAACAAGGATATGTCAATAACAACATGAATTGGAGTATTTAGAGTGCTGTTTGGGTAGAGAACAAGGCTATGTCAATAACAACATGAATTGGAGTATTTAGAGTACTGTATAGGTAGAGAACAAGGATATGTCAATAACAACATGAATTGGAGTATTTATTTAGGTAGAGAACAAGGATATGTCAATAACAACATGAATTGGAGTATTTAGAGTACTGTATAGTAGAGCATGAATTGGAGTATTTAGAGTGCTGTATGGTCAATGATATGTCAATAACAACATGAATTGGAGTATTTAGAGTGCTGTATAGGTAGAGAACAAGGATATGTCAATAACAACATGAATTGGAGTATTTAGAGTGCTGTTTGGGTAGAGAACAAGGCTATGTCAATAACAACATGAATTGGAGTATTTAGAGTACTGTATAGGTAGAGAACAAGGATATGTCAATAACAACATGAATTGGAGTATTTAGAGTGCTGTATAGGTAGAGAACAAGGATATGTCAATAACAACATGAATTGGAGTATTTAGAGTGCTGTATAGGTAGAGAACAAGGATATGTCAATAAGAACATGAATTGGAGTATTTAGAGTACTGTATAGGTAGAGAACAAGGATATGTCAATAACAACATGAATTGGAGTATTTAGAGTACTGTATAGGTAGAGAACAAGGATATGTCAATAAGAACATGAATTGGAGTATTTAGAGTACTGTATAGGTAGAGAACAAGGATATGTCAATAACAACATGAATTGGAGTATTTAGAGTGCTGTATAGGTAGAGAACAAGGATATGTCAATAAGAACATGAATTGGAGTATTTAGAGTACTGTATAGGTAGAGAACAAGGATATGTCAATAACTCCATTTGGACAAAAATGCAGATAGCACTTTCATGCCTATTGATTGACAAGTGTCGCTCGACTAGGACTGATGAAGAAGACAGGCCATTGACAGCCGTCCATCACACTAAAGCGTTGAGGAGAGGGCAGAGGAAGAAGAGATAAACTAGAAAGAAGCACCCCTTTTAAGTGAGATTGGATGCTTTTTGATCATGGTGCTAGTGCATATTTAAACACTCAACATGACTAGGAATCAAGAGAATGCTCTTCACAGCCAAATGGCTCAGGCTGATAGGAAGACATTCCTCTTAATTTAGCAGGGAAATATTTCCCCTCACACCAGCCCACTGCCAACTCTCCCCTCACACCAGCCCCCCGCCAACCCTCCCATCACACCAGCCCCCTGCCGACCCTGCCTGTAGGTGGCCTCCTCTTCTCTCCCCTCCACCAGTCTCAACACAAGCCCTGTGACCCACTTCACTGCTCCTACTGCTTAACCTAATTATGGTGCCTCTCTATCCATCTGTCTCTCTGTCTCTCTTTCTTTCTATTAGGGATTGGAATTGCCAGGGACCTCAAGATATGATATTATCACGATACTTAGGCGGAAATATGATATGTATTATGATTCTCAAGATTCTATATGTATTAATATTTGATACTGCAATTTTATTACGATTCGATGTTACAAACTTATTGGTCAATCCCAGGAAACCAAAATTGTTTCCGTGAAAGTTCTCAGAACATTTGTTAGGTCGCGGCAAATGTTCTCATAACACAAAAGTTGACCAGTTGTGCTGATGATTATAGAGGGTTGACAATCTGGTTGCAGATCCAAAGATTGTAGGTTCAATCCCACATATTCTGATGATTATAGAGAGTTAACAATCTGGTTGCAGATCCAAAGATTGTAGGTTCAATCCCACATATTCTGATAATTATAGAGGGTTAACAATCTGGTTGCAGATCCAAAGATTGTAGGTTCAATCCCACATATTCTGATGATTATAGAGGGTTAACAATCTGATTGCAGATCCAAAGATTGTAGGTTCAATCCCACATATTCTGATGATTATAGAGGGTTAACAATCTGGTTGCAGATCCAAAGATTGTAGGTTCAATCCCACATATTCTGATGATTATAGAGGGTTAACAATCTGGTTGCAGATCCAAAGATTGTAGGTTCAATCCCACATATTCTGATGATTATAGAGGGTTAACAATCTGGTTTCAGATCCAAAGATTGTAGGTTCAATCCCACGTATTCTGATGATTATAGAGGGTTAACAATCTGGTTGCAGATCCAAAGATTGTAGGTTCAATCCCACATATTCTGATGATTATAGAGGGTTAACAATCTGGTTGCAGATCCAAAGATTGTAGGTTCAATCCCACATATTCTGATGACTATAGAGGGTTAACAATCTGGTTGCAGATCCAAAGATTGTAGGTTCAATCCCACATATTCTGATGATTATAGAGGGTTAACAATCTGATTGCAGATCCAAAGATTGTAGGTTCAATCCCACATATTCTGATGATTATAGAGGGTTAACAATCTGGTTGCAGATCCAAAGATTGTAGGTTCAATCCCACATATTCTGATGATTATAGAGGGTTAACAATCTGGTTGCAGATCCAAAGATTGTAGGTTCAATCCCACATATTCTGATGATTATAGAGGGTTAACAATCTGGTTTCAGATCCAAAGATTGTAGGTTCAATCCCACATATTCTGATGATTATAGAGGGTTAACAATCTGGTTGCAGATCCAAAGATTGTAGGTTCAATCCCACATATTCTGATGACTATAGAGGGTTAACAATCTGGTTGCAGATCCAAAGATTGTAGGTTCAATCCCACATATTCTGATGATTATAGAGGGTTAACAATCTGGTTGCAGATCCAAAGATTGTAGGTTCAATCCCACATATTCTGATGATTATAGAGGGTTAACAATCTGGTTGCAGATCCAAAGATTGTAGGTTCAATCCCACATATTCTGATGATTATAGAGGGTTAACAATCTGGTTGCAGATCCAAAGATTGTAGGTTCAATCCCACATATTCTGATGATTATAGAGGGTTAACAATCTGGTTGCAGATCCAAAGATTGTAGGTTCAATCCCACATATTCTGATGATTATAGAGGGTTAACAATCTGGTTGCAGATCCAAAGATTGTAGGTTCAATCCCACATATTCTGATGATTATAGAGGGTTAACAATCTGGTTGCAGATCCAAAGATTGTAGGTTCAATCCCACATATTCTGATGATTATAGAGGGTTAACAATCTGGTTTCAGATCCAAAGATTGTAGGTTCAATCCCACATATTCTGATGATTATAGAGGGTTAACAATCTGGTTGCAGATCCAAAGATTGTAGGTTCAATCCCACATATTCTGATGATTATAGAGGGTTAACAATCTGGTTGCAGATCCAAAGATTGTAGGTTCAATCCCACATATTCTGATGATTATAGAGGGTTAACAATCTGGTTGCAGATCCAAAGATTGTAGGTTCAATCCCACATATTCTGATGATTATAGAGGGTTAACAATCTGGTTGCAGATCCAAAGATTGTAGGTTCAATCCCACATATTCTTCAACCGTGTTCCTTTGAAATTGAGGCTCAAATACATTCTTCTAAAAGAGAGGATTTCTTTAAATGAAATGCAGAATTAAGACTAACTGTAAAAAATCAAACAATATAATTCCCACTTTGAGACACTTGACATCGACCCCCCTTTGATTTTTAATGATTTGAAAAGCAAAAGTGATCCTAGATCAGCACAGTCTTGGATACCTTGTAAATATATGCTGCATATAAAGAGGATGGGTGAAGGGATGTTGAATAACTCAGGTTAATTATGTCTAAGAAGGCTAAAAAGGAAGCATGGAATTCCTGAATGCCCATACAGCCATGTGCTATATACTGAAAAAAGAAGATGTAAGTGTCATTCCCTGGTGGCAAAAAGGGTAAAAGATCAATCTTAGGAACCAACCATCTCAGGTTCAAACCCCATATGTGCAGATTGTCAACATAGAAATTGTGAGAAAGATGTTTTTATGTTTGAATGCTGTTCAAAAGTCCTATGGATGAAATGAAAGTGCTGTGTGTCTATACCACCTTGTAGGGGGGCCTACAATGCACTCCTCAAATGCAAACGGCCATTTCATCTGGTGAGAAACATGATGGGAATGTTATCCAATCTGCATTAAGGAAATACAAATTTGCACGTTGAGAATGTTGTGGTAATATTAAGTCAAACTTAAAAATACACCTTTCTAAATGTTCTTGAAATGTTCTGAGGACCTCCAAAACAAGGTAGACATGTGTATTACATGAAAATCAATGGAATATTATGCTAAACCTAAAACAAATATGCCATGACCGTCATAAAAATATATATATTTGGAAATTGTGGAACATTATGCAACATTTCGGGAATTTTCTGTGCAACCTTCATGAATATTACAAGAATATTGTTTATGAACATTGTGGGAATGTTCTGTGCAACCTTCGTGAATATCACAAGAATATTCTTGCAACATTAAGGGAATTTCCTGTGCAACCTAACAAACATTGTATGACTGTCATCACAACTGAGCATATTTTATGTTTTGGAAACCTATCTCTTGTAATGTATCCACACTGTTCTCATAACCTAATTTAATGTTCTGGGAACCTTTAAAGAACTTAGAAAGGCGGTTCTGTCAACATTCTTGCAACATCAAAGGAATGTTTTTTGCAACCTAATACAAACATTATCTGAACTGGACAGTTTTAGTGTTTTGGGAACCTATCGCTTCTCATATCCCCATGTTTCCACAACCTATAGAAACATTCTGGGAACCATTAAAGAACAGATGAAATGTTTTCAGGTGAATGTTTTTTACACCCTAAAAGAAACATTGTAGAACCATTCGCACAACTGGACAGTTTTTATGTTTTGGGAACATGTCTTTTGTGATGTCCCCACAATGTTCTCACCAGACTATTCCCACAACCTAATGAAACATTCTAGGAACCTTTAAAGAACAGACCAAATGTGTTCTGGGAATGTTCTTGCAACATTAGGTGACTGTTTTATCATCATCAGCACGACTGGACAGTTTTTGTGTTATGTGAACATTTTCCGGTACCTACCGAATGTTCTGGGAACATTCACAGAACCAATTTTGGTTTACTGGGAAAACACTACTGGCACATTGAGTTATTACATTACGTGGAAACTTAATGAGAACCTTTGAGGAATGTTCTGTGGTGGTTCTTACAGATGTTGTGCACAACATTTTAGTGAATGATAGAACGTTCCAAGAATAAAAAATGAATTTTGTCATCAAAACATTCTTTGAATGTTTTTGGGATGTTATCATCCTAATGTTAGATAAAACCCTAACTAGAACTTGATGGGAATCTTAGCTAATGTTCTGGGAATGTTCCCGGTTTGCTGGACTATGTCGGCTGCAGAGGGACAATAGAGGGCCATGAGAAAATGAACTGTCTCACTATTTAATAGAAGATGAAGAACAAGCTATGAAGGAAAATACTGTTGTTTTGGTGTAGGTACAGCTGACTAGCGCAACATTTTGATTTTGATATTGTAAACAATTATATCCTGATATTTAACTGTATCCATTTTCACCCTGATCACTTCAATCAGTCAGTCAGTCAGTCAGTCTGTATCAGGGCTGAGGAGTGTGTTTGGTTTAAAACACACACCCCTCAATCAATATGACACACAAAGCAACAGAGAGACGGAAACAACTGTCTTGTGGCTGAAACTGTCTTCATGAAATGTTAATGTGATAAACCAGCCTCAACATAATCAAGTAAAGGCCGGATGAATCCTCTCATTGCCAGAGAGGCGGAGGAACATTGAGGGCTGGTGGTTCATACTCAGTCATTAATGGGTATATAAACATATAAAGCCTATCCTGTATTTAATTATTCATCTGAGAGAGATGCCAGTGACACAGGAAAGAGGAGAAACATCTTAGAAAAGGATTCTGCCATAGCCAAGCCCATAATGAAGACTGTGTTGTGGGGGTATGATAACCCCTTTGAGACTTAAATATAACAGAGGAGTAATCTACTGAGATATAAAGGACATGCCATTCTTACAAAGGCATCATAGTGGTGTTATCGTCATAGAGACTTATTTTAACGAACAAAGACTCTTTCTTACGCACTGTGGATGACTTGAATTCATATCGTTTTCCAACAGTGGTTCTTTCAGCAGTGTCACTGCGGTGGATTTACCATCACTGACATGGATACGAAAGAGACGGCTGCTAAATGAAGATATGGGAGCGGTGTAGGGCCTGTGAGGGCATTAGCATGTGCAACAGGGGAGGAAGACTGTCAAGCAGAGAGCCAGAGACCTGACGCAGAGCAGGTCTGACACCTCCAGCCGAGAGAGATGGTCGGGTGATTTCCCTACTGCACGGGGAACAGCAAAAGTTTGAAAGGATTCAATGCACAGCGGAAGCCCACTGCTCAGCTCGCTGATGAGTACATGCTTTTTGGAAGACACCCTCACCACCATGAGTCTTTATAAGGAAAAGGAACGAGGTATTCCTGGTAGGAACCATGTGTTTACAAACGGGATTCAGGAACGAACACTCCGAGGCCTGTCAGTTTGATTAATAGGAACGGCGTCGCTCATGCTGGAAAACACGGAGAGAGAGATTGAAACCTCTCGGCTTGCCAGAAGAATAATTCAGGGATAGCATTATAGGGCAGTGCTGGCAGTGGGCCAGCAATCAGTAATTACCCTGTTCTCAACATGACTCTTTATGGATGTCTACATGGTAGAAGGCTACTAATATGTATCTTAATCGAAACACTGACTAAACGAACGAGCACCGAACCTGCTGTGTGAAACAGCGTAGATTAGAATGTCATGATGACACGGTAGGCTACAAATCCAAGGGATTCCCAATTATATTCCTTCATGCAAACTCGTTAGTCCCAAGTCATCAGAAATCTTACAGGATTTTCTTGCTCTAGCTTTATACAGCCAACGCCACACTACTGTGCTTGGCATTACCCTGCATCAGCCTAAGTCAAGCAAGACCAAGGTGGCAGCACATACAAACCTCCTCAGTATGATCCATTTCATAGAGGACGTACTATAGTAAAGTAGTAGCAGCGTAGGTAGTGGTGCCAGTAGCTAAGGAAGAGGTAGACTCTTTTGTCTATCAGATTTTCTTGGCTCTAAGTTCTCCAGCGACTCCATTCAACTGGGTGTTCTGGAGATGCATCTGAGTGAGCATCAATCACATTGTAAACCCCACAGAGCTCAAATCAATCCACTTACACACCCACATCTGTGACCAGCATCTCTCTTCCTCCCTCCCCCTCCCTCTGTGTGGGAATATGCAGTTCCCTATCTGTGTGCGTGTTTGTCTGTATGGTAGGAAGAAACAGGGGATGCACAGTGAAAAGGAGAAACACCAACACAGACACAAAAAGGTTCCTAATCATCACATAAAAATGTGAATATTTTATGGAAAAGGAACAAAGGAGAGACAAAAGAACACACAACAAAATGACACAAAACATTCCAAAATATATGTATAGTTTAATTTAAAGAGATTTACAATTACAAAAAAAGTAGGACAACAACACATGCAAGCATGATTTCAATCTCAACGTTTGCTTGCAAAGTATGGTGCAGTAGCAACTGCAAATAAGTCAATTGTTTTGCCCCACAGTTTTCAAAGTTAGCTAACTAGCAATTTTATTCTTTGCAGTTAGTAAAAACAAAGGAGCAACTAGGTTTAAGTGCCTTGCACATCAACAGATTTTTCACCGAGTCAGCTCGGGGATTCAAACCAGAGACTTTTCAGATATTGGCCCCACGCTCTTAACCGCTAGGCTACCTGCCTTTTACGTAAAATTGTGCTCCTACACTGTTTTGCTAGCTACTGTAATGCTGTTTGGTAAAATACAAGTCCTCAATTTGACAAGGTGTCTCCACTTGTGGTTATGATTCAACGATTGTGATGTAATCGACTTTCCAAGCATGTTGGGCTTGGAAATGTACCAGAGTGTGCATTTACATGTACCAGAGTGTGCATTTACATGTACCAGAGTGTGCATTTACATGTACCAGAGTGTGCATTTACATGTACCAGAGTGTGCATTTACATGTACCAGAGTGTGCATTTGCTTACTGTGGCCGATATTCCATGCACATGACATTATACTTGTGCTTGTGCACTGAACTGGTAAATTAGCTATTGCAAAGCAAAGATGTGTTTGTTCAGTGCATGTGGGCTAATCGAGGCTGAAGAGATCCAGTGACTATTTCATTTCACTATGTATGAGGACAATATGATGTGATTACCATCATCATACACTTACCATAGAGCGTGTGGCATGCCCTGTGAAATGTCACTCTGTGCCAGGGAAAGTGTTGTGATCATATGTATCGTTGTGTGTGTAGCGGGACTGTCTACTAAACATTGAGGATGAGCTCTAAAATAAATATAATAAACGTGCAGTTTCTCTCCACAAGAGACCCTGACATGAAGAGACCCTGACCTGGAGACCCTGACATGAAGAGACCCTGACCTGAAGAGACCCTGATCTGAAGAGACCCTGACCTGAAGAGACCCTGACCTGGAGACCCTGACATGAAGAGACCCTGACCTGGAGACCCTGACATGAAGAGACCCTGACCTGAAGAGACCCTGATCTGAAGAGACCCTGATCTGAAGAGACCCTGACATGAAGAGACCCTGACCTGGAGACCCTGATCTGAAGAGACCCTGACCTGAAGAGACCCTGATCTGAAGAGACCCTGATCTGAAGAGACCCTGACCTGAAGAGACCCTGACCTGAAGAGTCCCTGATCTGAAGAGACCCTGACCTGAAGAGACCCTGACCTGAAGAGACCCTGACCTGAAGAGACCCTGACCTGAAGATACCCTGACCTGAAGAGACCCTGACATGAAGAGACCCTGACCTGGAGACCCTGATCTGAAGAGACCCTGACCTGAAGAGACCCTGATCTGAAGAGACCCTGATCTGAAGAGACCCTGATCTGAAGAGACCCTGACCTGAAGAGACCCTGACCTGAAGAGACCCTGATCTGAAGAGACCCTGACCTGAAGAGACCCTGACCTGAAGAGACCCTGACCTGAAGAGACCCTGACCTGAAGAGACCCTGATCTAAAGAGATCCTGACCTGAAGAGATCCTGACCTGAAGAGACCCTGATCTGAAGAGACCCTGATCTGAAGAGACCCTGACCTGAAGAGACCCTGATCTAAAGAGACCCTGACCTGAAGAGATCCTGACCTGAAGAGACCCTGATCTGAAGAGACCCTGTCCTGAAGAGACCCTGATCTAAAGAGACCCTGACCTGAAGAGATCCTGACCTGAAGAGACCCTGATCTGAAGAGACCCTGATCTAAAGAGACCCTGACCTGAAGAGATCCTGACTTGAAGAGACCCTGATCTGAAGAGACCCTGTCCTGAAGAGACCCTGATCTGAAGAGACCCTGACCTGAAGAGACCCTGATCTGAAGAGACCCTGTCCTGAAGAGACCCTGACCTGAAGAGACCCTGACCTGAAGAGACCCTGACCTGAAGAGACCCTGATCTGAAGAGACCCTGATCTGAAGAGACCCTGACCTGAAGAGACCCTGATCTAAAGAGATCCTGACCTGAAGAGACCCTGATCTGAAGAGATCCTGATCTAAAGAGACCCTGACATGAAGAGACCCTGACCTGGAGACCCTGATCTGAAGAGACCCTGACCTGAAGAGACCCTGACCTGAAGAGACCCTGACCTGAAGAGATCCAGACCTGAAGAGACCCTGACCTGAAGAGACCCTGACATGAAGAGACCCTGACCTGAAGAGACCCTGATCTGAAGAGACCCTGACCTGAAGAGATCCTGACCTGAAGAGATCCTGACCTGAAGAGACCCTGACCTGAAGAGACCCTGACATGAAGAGACCCTGACCTGGAGACCCTGATCTGAAGAGACCCTGACCTGAAGAGACCCTGACCTGGAGAGACCCTGATCTAAAGAGATCCTGACCTGAAGAGATCCTGTCCTGAAGAGACCCTGTCCTGAAGAGATCCTGTCCTGAAGAGACCCTGACCTGAAGAGACCCTGATCTGAAGAGATCCTGACCTGAAGAGACCCTGACCTGAAGAGACCCTGACCTGGAGAGACCCTGATCTAAAGAGATCCTGACCTGAAGAGATCCTGTCCTGAAGAGACCCTGTCCTGAAGAGACCCTGATCTGAAGAGACCCTGACCTGAAGAGACCCTGATCTGAAGAGATCCTGACCTGAAGAGACCCTGTCCTGAAGAGACCCTGTCCTGAAGAGACCCTGATCTGAAGAGACCCTGACCTGAAGAGACCCTGATCTGAAGAGATCCTGACCTGAAGAGATCCTGACCTGAAGAGACCCTGATCTGAAGAGACCCTGATCTGAAGAGACCCTGATCTGAAGAGACCCTGATCTGAAGAGACCCTGACCTGAAGAGACCCTGTCACCACCTGAGGGGAAGTTCATTCATGTGACTGACAGCCACTGCTGTGTCTTGCACTTAACACAGCTAGTGGGGTATGTTTTGAATGGATTTTGAATGGTTTTGAATGGATGTGACACTTGCAGAGAGAAAAAATAGAAAGGAAAAGAGAGGAAAACAACCTAAAGCCAAACCAGTTGGTCCTGGACTATGTCAGAGTGTCTTTGAATTCCCAGCCCCTTCACAGCCCTGATCACCTAGATACTTGTTGAGATCTGAAAGGTTTGGACATGTGTGTGACAAAAATATGACAAAAAAAAGCATATTAGGGGGCAGGGTGGAGCTATTACCGTGTCTCATCCTCTCAGATCTCCATGAGTGTCAAGGGGGTAGGAGTTAGGGGTTAAAGCGGTTGTTTTGGACAGTGTAGGGGGTAAGGGGGTTGTTTCTGGACAGTGTAGGGGGTAAAATGGTTGTTTTGGACAGTGTAGGAGTTAAAGGGGTTGTTTTGGACAGTGTAGGGGTTAACGGGGTTGTTTCTGGACAGTGTAGGGGTTAAAGGGGTTGTTTTGGACAGTGTAGGGGTTAAAGGGGTTGTTTTGGAAAGTGTAGGGGTTAAAGGGGTTGTTTCTGGACAGTGTAGGGGTTAACAGGGTTGTTTTGGACAGTGTAGGGGTTAAAGGGGTTGTTTCTGGACAGTGTAGGGGTTAAAGGGGTTGTTTTGGAAAGTGTAGGGGTTAAAGGGGTTGTTTCTGGACAGTGTAGGGGTTAAAGGGGTTGTTTTGGACAGTGTATGGGGTAAAGGGGTTGTTTCTGGACAGTGTAGGCGTTAACGGGGTTGTTTTGGACAGTGTAGGGGTTAAAGGGGTTGTTTCTGGACAGTGTAGGGGTTAAAGGGGTTGTTTTGGACAGTGTAGGGGTTAAAGAGGTTGTTTCTGGACAGTGTAGGGGTTAAAGGGGTTGTTTCTGGACAGTGTAGGGGTTAAAGGGGTTGTTTTGGACAGTGTAGGGGTTAACAGGGTTGTTTTGGACAGTGTAGGGGTTAACGGGGTTGTTTCTGGACAGTGTAGGGGTTAAAGGGGTTGTTTCTGGACAGTGTAGGGGTTAAAGGGGTTGTTTTGGACAGTGTAAGGCAGGGGTCCCCAAACTTTTTCCTGTGAGGGCCACATAACTTTTCCCTTCTCTGATGGGGGGCCGGTGTCAGTTTGTAACAGAAAAAGTGTGACGATCGTAGGGGAGCTTAAAATTTTTATTGTTTTCCAGAAAGCCACACATAACCAAATAACCCTTTCCAGGTTCTTTACAGAAAAAAAGTCAGGAAACAAATAATAACACTATTAATGAAATAAATAATAACTAAATAACCCTCTCTGAGTTCTTCACAGAAAAAACAGGAAATAAATAATAACTAAATAACTCTCTCTGGGTTCTTCATAGAAAAAAAAGCCATGGAACATTAACTTTCTGTCGTGCCATGCACAATCTTAACAGATAAAAGTTCAGCTCAGTTGTCAGAGCAGAATCTCTCTGACACATATGAGCAGTCTCTTAAAGTTCTTGTGTTCCTTCCTTATAATCCTTTTGTAGGTTCCAGTAGGCTTGTAGACACCGCTGTTTGCAGCTCTCTCTCATCAACTTCCCTGTGAAAACCACAAAAGAAGCAGGTTGAGAAACTGAACTAAGTGATACAGCACCTACACAGCACAATACATTTCACTACCAGTATGGTTGTAAAGATGGATTTTATCCCAGTAGATTTTATTATGATTATATTTGTTTATGCTCAGAATGACTCATTCAAGTCAGAAAAGTGAGCTTACCTATGTATGTTCATCAGTGTGAACTGTGGGCCTGCATCTGGCTGGTGAGAAGTTGAATATCAGGTTCCATTCTAGTTACAGCCAGTCTCAAGCACTGATTCAAATGTTCATCTGTCAATCTTGATCTCATCGGGGTTTTCAGCAGTTTCATGCGAGAAAAGGTTTTCTCGCAGATATACGTGCTGCCAAAAACTGTGGACATTTTCATTGCGTGTTTTTTGATGTTTGGATATGTGTCGTTTGGGAGGGCGGCATAGAAGTCAATGAGACTGTTGGGCTTGAATGCGTCTTTCAGAACATCACAGTTCTGTAACTCAGCCAACTCAAACTGATATGAAGGCTGGGCTTCATCAATGTAGGCAACAAAGGGGTTCTGAAAAAGACGGATTTCTTTTGCATGAACATGTAGTTCACTGAATCCACACCGAACTCCGCCTTCAGCATTTCCAGTGCTTCCACGCACTTTTCAGCTGGGAACGGGACCGCTGGGTTCTCTGTCGACAGGTTTTGGGTAGCAGGAAGATGGACGAAGTTGCGCTTTTTCACTTGTTCCAAAAGCAGCGCTAATTTCACCTCAAATGCTTTTATGTGTGAAAACATATCGCAAATGAGTTTCCCCTCGCCTTGTAGCTGCAAGTTAAGGCTGTTAAGTATTTCTGTCACGTCTGTTAAAAATGCGAGGTGCCATTTCCATTCTGGGTCGATCAGCTCTGGGACCGTTTTGTCTTTTAAATGAAGAAATGCGTTAATTTCGGGTAGCAGCTCGTAAAAACGCCTCAAAACTCTGCCCCGGCTCAGCCATCGGACCTCTGTGTAGTACAGCACATCTCCGTGCGTAGACTCCAGTTCAGACAGGAATTCTTGGAACTGCCTGTGTTTAAGTCCCTTTGCTCTTATGAAGTTTATGCACGACACCACAACCTTCATTACAGAATCCCACTTCAACACTTTGCAGCACAAACTCCCGGTTCATGCGTCCTATTAGACCGCGAGTTTCGCCCACCATGCTAGGAGCCCCGTCAGTCGTGATGCTAGCTAGCTTTGACCAGTCCAGGTCCAACTTCTCCATGGTTTGGCACACTTTGTCAAAAATATCCTCTCCCGTTGTAGTCCCTTTGAGACTTTGGAGGGCTGCCAGCTCCTCGCATATCTCAAAGTTTGCGCTAACTCCACGAATAAAAATGAGCAGTTGCGCTGTGTCTTGCACGTCCGTGCTCTCATCCAGTGCTAATGAAAAAAAGTCAAATTCTTTCGTCTTCTGCTGCAGCTGGGCATATACATTACTCCCGATTTCTTCAACGCGTCTGGTGATTGTACTCGCCGACAGACTTACGGCATTAAATGCATCTTTCTTCTCGGGACACACCTCCTCCGTGACAGCATCCATACATTTCTTAACAAACTCTCCGTCAGTGAAAGGCTTACCGCTTCTTGCTATCAGTTTAGCAACCCGAAAGCTGGCCCGAACGGATGCCTGGTTCAGCTGAGCTTGGCGTACAAATGTATTCTGCTGAGATAGTAGTCCACTTTTTAGCTTTGAGAGTTTGTCTGCTCGTATTTGGCCTTGCAAGCTATCGTACTTGTCTTTGTGACGGGATTCATAGTGTCGGCGAAGATTGTATTCTTTGAATACCGCCACCGTCTCTTGACAGATGAGACAAACAGCCTTTTCTTTGCATTGAACAAAAAAAAATTTGTTTGTCCACTGCAGGTTAAATACCCTGCATTCTGAATCAATTTTTCTCTTACCTAACCTTTTCGCCATTATTCCGTTCTCTCTTTGACAGGGCCGGGCCTAGGATTTTTTTTCTGGAGGCCAAATAGGAAAAAAATTCGATAGCGTCTCTGGTATTGTTCAGGGGGCCGGGCCAAATGTGCTGACGGGCCGTATCCGGCCCGCGGGCCGTAGTTTGGTGACCACTGGTGTAAGGGTTAAAGGGGTTGTTTTGGACAGTGTAGGGGTTAAAGGGGTTGTTTTGGACAGTGTGGGGGTTAAATGGGTTGTTTTGGACAGTGTATGGGTGAAAGGGGTTGTTTCTGGACAGTGTATGGGGTAAAGGGGTTGTTTCTGGACAGTGTAGGGGTTATAGGGGGTTGTTTCTGGACAGTGTAGGGGTTAAAGGGGTTGTTTCTGGACAATGTAGGGGTTAAAGAGGTTGTTTCTGGACAGTGTAGGGGTTAAATGGGTTGTTTTGGACAGTGTAGGGGTTAATGGGGTTGTTTTGGACAGTGTAGGGGTTAAAGGGGTTGTTTTGGACAGTGTAGGGGTAAAGGGGTTGTTTTGGACAGTGTAGGGGGTAAAGTGGTTGTTTCTGGACAATGTAGGGGTTAAAGGGGTTGTTTCTGGACATTGTAGGGGGTAGGGGTAGGAGCTAAAGGGGTTGTTTTGGACAGTGTACGGGGTAAAGGGGCTGTTTCTGGACAGTGTAGGGGGTAGGGTGTAGGGAGTAAATGGGTTGTTTCTGGACAGTGTAGGGGGTAGGGTGTAGGGGATAAAAGGGTTGTTTCTGGACAGTGTAGGGGGTCTTTTTTTCCACCTTTATTTAACCAGGGGATCTAGTTGAGAACATGTTCTCATTTACAACTGCGACCTGGCCAAGATAAAGCCAAGCAGTGCGACAGAATAACAACACAGAGTTACACATGGAGTAAACAAGCGTACACTCAATAACACAACAGAAAAAAAGTCTATATACAGTGCGTGCAAATGGTATGAGAGGTAAGGCAATAAATAGGCTATAGTTGCAAAGTTATTACAATTTAGCAGATTAACACTGGAGTGATAGATGAGCAGATGATGAGCAGATGGTGTGTAAGTAATGATACTGGTGTGCAAAAGAGCAGCAAAGTAAATAAAAACAATATGGGGATGAGGTAGATAGATTGGGTGGGCTATTTACAGATGAACTGTGTACAGCTGCAGTGATCGGTTAGCTGCTCAGATAGCTGATATTTAAAGTTAGTGAGGGAAATGTAAGTCTCTAACTTCAGCGATTTTTGCAATTAGTTCCAGTCACTGGCAGTGGAGAAATGGAAGGAAAGGCGGCCAAATGGTGTGTTGGCTTTGGGGATGATCAGTGAAATATACCTGCTGGAGCCGTACTATGGGTGGGTGTTGTTATCGTGACCAGTGAGCTGAGATAAGGCAGAGCTTTACCTAGCATAGATTTATAGATGACCTGGAGCCAGTGGGTCTGGCGACAAATATGTAGTGATGGCCAGCCGACTAGGGTATACAGGTCGTAGTGGTGGGTGGTTTAAGGGGCTTTGTTAACAAAACGGAGAGTTTACAGTCTAGCCAGACACCTAGGTATTTGTAGTTGTCCACGTATTCTAGGTCAGAACCGTCCAGAGTAGTGATGCTAGTTGGGCGGATGCGGGCAGCGAACGGTTGAAAAGCATGCATTTGGTTTTGTTAGTGTTTAAGAGCAGTTGGAGGCCACGGAAGGAGTGTTGTATAGCTCGTTTGGAGGTTATTTAACACAGTGTCCAAATAAGGGCCAGATGTATATAGAATGGTGTCATCTGCCTAGAGGTGGATCAGGGAATCATCCGCAGCAAGAGCGACATTGTTGATATATACAGAGAAAAGAGTCGGTACAAGAATTGAACCCTGTGGTAACCCCATAGAGACTGCCAGAGGTCCGGACAAAAGGCCCACCGATTTGACACACTGAACTCTGTCTGCGAAGTAGTTGGTGAACAAGGCGAGGCAGTCATTTGAGAAACCAAGGCTATTGAGTGTGCCGATAAGAATACGGTGATTGACAGAGTCGAAAGCCTTGGCCAGGTCGATGAAGATGGCTGCACAGTACTGTCTTTTATCGATGGAGGTTATGATATCGTTTAGTACCTTGAGCGTGGCCGAGGTGCACCCATGACCAGCTCGGAAACCGGATTGCACAGCGGAGAAGTTACGGTGAGATTCGAAATGGTCAGTGATCTGTTTATTAACTTGGCTCTCAAAGACTTTAGAAAGGCAGGGCAGGATGGATACAGGTCTATAACAGTTTGGGTCTTGAGTGTCACCGCCTTTGAAGAAGGGGATGACCGCGGCAGCTTTCCAATCTTTAGGGATCTCGGACGATACGAAGGAGAGGTTGAACAGACTGGTAATAGGGGTTGCAACAATGGTGGCGGATAATTTTAGAAAGAGAGGGTCCAGATTGTCTAGCCCAGCTGATTTGTACGGGTCCAGATTTTTCAGCTCTTTCAGAACATCTACTATCTGGATTTGGGTGAAGGAGAAGCTGGGGAGGCTCGGGCAAGTAGCTGCGGGGGTTGCGGAGCTGTTGGCCGGGGTTGGCGTAGCCAGGAGGAAAGCATGACCAGCAGTAGAGAAATGCTTATTGAAATGTTCAATTATCATGGATTTATCGGTGGTGACCGTGTTACCTAGCCTCAGTGCAGTGGGCAGCTGGGAGGAGGTGCTCTTATTCTCCATGGACTTTACAGTGTCCCAAAACTTTTTGGAGATACAGAATGAAAATGTCTCTTTGAAAAATCTAGCCTTTGCTTTCCTGACAGACTGTGTGTATTGGTTCATGACTTCCCTGAACAGTTGCATATCGCGGGGACTATTTGATGCTATTGCAGTCCGCCACAGGATGTTTTTGTGCTGATCAAGGGCAGTCAGGTCTGGAGTGAACCAAGGGCTATATCTGTTCTTAGTTCTACATTTGTTGAAAGGGGCATGCTTATTTAAGATGGTGAGGGAATTACTTTTAAAGAACGACCAGGCATCCCCGACTGACGGGATGAGGTCAATATCCTTCCAGGATACCCGGGCCAGGTCGATTAGAAAGGCCTGCTCACAGAAGTGTTTCAGGGAGTGTTTGTGATGAGGGGTGGTCGTTCGACCGCTGACCCATAGCGGATGCAGGCAATGAGGCAGTGATCGCTGAGATCCTGATTGAAAACAGCAGAGGTGTATTCGGAGGGCAAGTTGGTCAGGATAATATCTATGAGGGTGCCCATGTTTACAGTTTTAGGGTTGTACCTGGTGGTTTCTTGATAATTTGTGTGATATTGAGGTCATCTAGCTTAGATTGTAGGACTGCTGGGGTGTTAAGCATATCCCAGTTTAGGTCACCTAACAGAACGAACACTGAAGATAGATTGGGGGCAATCAATTCACATATGGTGTCCAGGGCACAGCTGGGAGCTGAGGGGGGTCTATAACAGACGGCAAACAGACCTGGAAAGTATGACAGAACTTTGCAAGCTATCTCTGCAGTAGATTGCAACCCCCCCCCCCTTTGGCAGTTCTATCTTGACAGGAAATGTTGTAGGTGGGTATAGAAATAGAAAAGTGTAGGGGGTAGGGGCATGGACAGTGTAGGGGTAGGGGTTAAAGGGGTTGTTTCTGGACAGTGTAGGGGTAGGGTATAGGGTGTAGGGGTAGGGGTTGTTTCTGGACAGTGTAGAGGGTAGGGGTAGGGGTTGTACCTGGACAGTGTAGGGGGTAGGATGTAGGGGTAGGGGTTGTTTCTGGACAGTGTAGGGGTTGTTTCTGGACAGTGTAGGTGGTTGTTTCTGGACAGTGTAGGGGTAGGGGTTGTTTCTGGACAGTGTAGGGGTTGTTTCTGGACAGTGTAGGGGGTAGGATGTAGGGGTAGGGGTTGTTTCTGGACAGTGTAGGGGTTGTTTCTGGACAGTGTAGGGGGTTGTTTCTGGACAGTGTAGGGGGTAGGATGTAGGGGTAGGGGGGTTGTTTCTGGACAGTGTAGGGGTTGTTTCTGGACAGTGTAGGGGTTGTTTCTGGACAGTGTAGGGGGTTGTTTCTGGACAGTGTAGGGGTAGGATGTAGGGGTAGGGGGTTGTTTCTGGACAGTGTAGGGGTTGTTTCTGGATAGTGTAGGGGGTAGGATGTAGGGGTAGGGGGGTTGTTTCTGGACAGTGTAGGGGTTGTTTCTGGACAGTGTAGGGGGTAGGGGTTGTTTCTGGACAGTGTAGGGGTAGGGGTTGTTTCTGGACAGTGTAGGGGTAGGGGGGTTGTTTCTGGACAGTGTAGGGGGTTGTTTCTGGACAGTGTAGGGGTAGGATGTAGGGGTAGGGGTTGTTTCTGGACAGTGTAGGGGGTAGGGGTTGTTTATGGACAGTGTAGGGGGTTGTTTCTGGACAGTGTAGGGGTAGCGGGTTGTTTCTGGACAGTGTAGGGGGTAGGGAGTTGTTTCTGGACAGTTTAGGGGTAGGGTGTGGTTTCTGGGCAGCTTAGGGGTAGGGGGTTGTTTCTGGACAGTGTAGGGGGTACGGGGTTGTTTCTGGACAGTGTAGGGGGTAAGGGGTTGTTTCTGGACAGTGTAGGGGGTAAGGGAGTTGTTTCTAGACAGTGTAGGGGTAGGGGTTGTTTCTGGACAGTGTAGGGTGTAGGGGATTGTTTCTGGACAGTGTAGGGGTAGGGGTTGTTTCTGGACAGTGTAGGGAGTATGGGGTTGTTTCTGGACAGTTTAGGGGTAGGGGTTGTTTCTGGACAGTGTAGGGGGTAGGGGTTGTTTCTGGACAGTGTAGGGGGTTGTTTCTGCACAGTGTAGGGGTAGGGGTTGTTTCTGGACAGTTTAGGGGGTAGGGGGTTGTTTCTGGACAGTGTAAGGGGTAGGGTATAAGGGGTAGGAGCTAAATGGGTTTTCCTTCTGCTTACATCTAATACTTCTAAATCTCAGTTTTTTTTCTCCTTAATAATCCCCATCACACTGGGGGGGGGGGGGTATGTTTCCATGGTGACTCGTGAGCAAGTGTGAACACTCACCAACTCCTTCTTCTTCATGCATTCCATGAGGATGATGAAGAGGTGTTGGGCTTGGGTCCGGCTGTACGTGAATGTCTTCTGTATGGTCACCAGCAACTGGTCCCTCAGAGTCTCATTTATGATCCTGATGAGAAGGAGGGATAGGGAGAAGGATAAGTGTAAAAGAGACCTGGAGCCAAAACTTAAATTCAGGTTTTAAAATTGAAGTATTAACGTTTAGCATAAGTATTAGGACTGTATTTGGGAAACTAAAAATGCATCTTACTATACAGATATTTGGAACGGTTTCTGCATCCCCGTCAATACAGTAGCAAACCTGTGTATCTGATATGTGACACGTACCCTCCCTCCTCTGAGTACTTGTGTCCAAATGCCAGGATGTCTGAGGCACGCCCGCTCCCGTCACACACCACCACGGGGACAGGCGGAGTGTCCCTCAGGTACTCCAACACGATGGAGATCACATTAGGACCCCCCTCCACTATCAGAGCCACCACCGGCACTCCCTGACCAATACCTACAGAGAGAGGGGAGAGGAAGGGCGGAGGACGGGGGGTAGGTAGAGAGAGAGCGAGAGAGAGCGAGAGAGAGCAAGAGAGAGAGAGCGAGAGAGAGAGAGAGAGAGAGAGAGAGAGAGAGAGAGACAGAAAGAGAGAGAGAGAAAGGGGAGGAAGGGGAGAAGAGAGAGGTGTGACTGACAACATTTCAACGGGGTCCATGTTGCGTGCTGTTCCCCGATTCAACAAGTGCCCCTACATCTCACCTCTCAATTAAAATAGAACTGCTACCAACAGACAAATCTGGGACACACGTGTTAAAAATAGTCGGCAGTCGGCAGCACACTGGTGTGTCTTGATTCTGAGAGAGTTTCCTATTTCGCTGTGTTTTTCTGAGAAGTTAACGAAAGCACAGATCCACACTGAGCCGCATAGAAGCCCTGGAGCGAGCACCCTCCTGCTGCACAGAGGGACAGCCTCATGCTGGCTAATCAGAAGCTATTAATAGTCATTAGAGGTAATTAACAGGTGGGTTCTGGTGCTCACACACAGGCCTGCCTGGGATAATGGACCTGGAAAGAGAAAGGATGCAGCCCTACAGTACCAAACCCCCACAAGGACGCCCAGTTCCTTTGTCACTGCTTCTCTCTTTCTGTCTCTGTCTCCCACTCTCTTTCTCTCGCTCCAACCCACTCTCTGTCACTGTCTCTCCCTCTCTCCCACTCCCTCTTACTCTCTCTCTCTTTCTCTGTCACTCTTTCCTTCTCTCTCTCCCTCTGTCTCTCTCTATCTCTCACTCTCTCTCTCTCTCTCTCTCTCTCTCCCCCTTTCTCTCTCACTTGCTCTCTGTCACTCTCTCTCTCTCTCTCCCTCTCTCTCTTTCTCCCTCTCTCTCACTCTCTCTATCTCTCATTTGGCTGCCACCCATCAGTGTTTTGACTCAAATTTAAAAGCTGTGTCCTGCCAGATCCTCCCTCCCATCCTAGCCTTCATAATTTCACTGGGGATAGGTGGGCCAAAGACTCAGGGCCCGCTCACACACGTGCCATCATTGTGTCTCGCTTGCTACAGGCACAGTTACATAAAGAATGACCTATTTTAGGGCCTTGTCTACTTCAAAGCCCAGAACACCAGCACACTGTCAGACAGAGGAGAATAAGAACAGAGAAGTGATAGTCTTCTCTTTTCATATCGGTTTTACTTGACTTCTTCTGTTAGTCTTCACCTCTGCATGTGTCACAATAATGGCTGCTTTGCTTTGGCGGTCATCTCCAGAACCTGAAGGTATTACGCTCCAATTGAAAGACGCCAGCGTGCAGATGAGGAAGGGAAAGCACAGCTGTGTCGTTGCTAATTGGCTAGACAGAGAGAAAGAGAGCGCATGGTAGTGGTGAGTGCGGGTCAGCTGTTTGTTCACCCGCACCCGTCTGCAATTGCTAATAACCCATCCGCAACCACCCCAATATACTTGATAAAGTGAAACTCTGAGGCCAGCACACGACCCTAACCCGCTAATATAGAAGATGTGCTACAGTCAAGAGATTTAGGAATGCTTCTGCTTGTAATTTCCAACCTTTTGGTAGGCTATTTGTAAGTCAACTTGTCTATAATTAGATACACGCAGCTTCTCTTCTGTTGTTCTTGTGGCCCAAGAAGACTAAATAAACCCTTCCTCACCAGAATAATGTCATAAAACAATATAATTATTTATTTATTTAGGGAAAACCCAATTAGACCAGGATCTCAT
Source organism: Oncorhynchus nerka (assembly GCF_034236695.1). Taxonomy (NCBI): domain Eukaryota; kingdom Metazoa; phylum Chordata; class Actinopteri; order Salmoniformes; family Salmonidae; genus Oncorhynchus; species Oncorhynchus nerka. Next base: position 23,076,894 of record NC_088422.1, on the reverse strand, counting down.
TCCCAAGGGCGCCCTGATCACAGCAATACAACAACCAATAGTTTCATGCCCTGATCTGTTTCACCTGTCCTTTTGATTGTCTCCACCCCTTCCAGGTGTCGCTTATTTTCCCCAGTGTATTTATCCCTGTGTTTCCTGTCTCTCTGTGCCAGTTCGTCTTGCATGTTCAAGTCAACCAGCGTGTTTTTCCCCATGCTCCTGCTTTTCTATTCTCTTTTACTAGTCCTCCCGGTTTTGACCTTTGCCTGTTTTTCTGGACTCCATTCCCGCCTGCCTGACCATTCTGCCTGCCCTGACCTCGAGCCTGCCTGACCATTCTGCCTGCCCTGACGTCGAGCCTGCCTGACCATTCTGCCTGCCCTGACCTCAAGCCTGCCTGACCATTCTGCCTGCCCTGACCTCGAGCCTGCCTGACCATTCTGCCTGCCCTGACCTCGAGCCTGCCTGACCATTCTGCCTGCCCTGACCTCGAGCCTGCCTGCCATTCTGTACCTCTGGAACTCTGAACTGGTTTTGAACTTTTGCCTGTCCACGACCATTCTCTTGGCTACCCCTTTTGGATTGTTAATAAACATCTTGGACTCTAACCATCTGCCTGCTGTGTCTGCATCTGGGTCTCACCTTGTGTCCTTCTAATATAATGTAAAATAAAACAGCAATCAATAGAAAACAACATTTAACAAAAACAGTTACATTCCTCTGCTACTAGGTCCTCAATCAAAACTCTGAACTGCCCGAGCGGCACCAGAACATCTAATTGTAATGAGTTCTATAAATTGTCCCAGCAGTGAGGCGCATTAAAACTAAAAGCAGATTTACCTAATTCGGTAGAGACCCAAGGAACCTCAAGAGTTAACCAACTCTGTGAATGGGTTTGGTAAATCATGTTTTTATACTTCAACAACGAAGTGAAGTTAGAAGCTTGTATAGTAGAGCTTTGTAAACAAAAAGGGAATAATGAAGTGATCTCCGGGAATTCAATGAGGACCAGCCAACCTTTTGAGACAGGATGCAGTGATGAGTATTAAAACTGCCACATGTGATAAAGCGAAGGGCACTATGGTAGACAGCATCCAAAGGTTCAAGAGCAGTGGCTGCTGCATTCTGGTAAATTGTTTCACCATAGTCAAGTACTGGCAGAAAAGTTGACTGTACAATCTGCTTCCTGCTGTTTAGGGAGAAGCAAGATCTATTTAAAAAAAATAATAAGCCCATTTTAAATCTTAATATAGCTTTTAACTAGCTCATCAGTATGTTTTTATTTATGCTAAATCTTTGTCAATCTCAAAGCCCACATATTTCTCGGCGGGAACCCGATCGATGGGACAACCATTGAATTAATACATATGTAGTCCACCTGATTTTTTTTTTTTTTTGCGAGAATTTCAGAACAACATATTTCGTTTTTCCCACATTAAGTGCAAGTTATAAAATTGAATGCTTCAATCTAGTTGACATCGGGAAAGTTTTCTGTCATCTCTACTTCTTTTGTGGAGAAAAGATGTTAGGGACCGGGGAGAAAATGCAATAACTCTAAAGATAACAGGAAAGATTTTCTGTGCAAAATGTCCAAATGACATCAGTTGTAAGGAAATAGAAAGCAGTGAGAAAATGACCCAAAATGTTTCGAATAAAATTTTAGTTCGGCTTGGATGCATCATTTATATGGTTGAAATAATATCAGCTTTTATGATACTGATAAATATAGCCCCTCTACATATGGTATCTAACTGCGCATTCGCATTCCCTCAAGATGCTGAAAGAAATAACTCATATTTCTCCACTTCTGTCAAAAATGTACAGTAGCCTACAATTTGTTGTATCATTTACCAGCAAGAAATGCAAAATTCTGCAGGAGTAAATATTGAAGGTGCAATATGCAGAAATTGCTATGCCATTTCTTAGTTGCTAACATTCTAATAGTTTGCATAATTTCTGTTTATGTAGAGAATCATTGTACCATCTGAACCGCTGTGAAATATATTTTCAATAACCCAAAATATTGTGATTTCAGCTGTTTGATGCTGGTGTACAACACCAAAAGTCAAAGATGCAAAAGCGAAACGTATGAACGGGAAGCACAGAAATAGCCACATAGAACAGATCTACCACATCTTAGACTTGCTTTCAATGAGAATGATAGATCTATAACTCCCATTTCTATGTGAATTTTGTCAGTAGCTCTAAAAGTAAAATATTGCAACTTTAAGGCTATGTGAGAGGGTATAGGCCTATTTGAAGTTCCCGTCTTCAAATCATCACACATAACATAGTCGGCACAGCCATCATCCTCTTTTACCACTTCACCAAATGACTTTTCTGGCCCTCCCTTCTCTTTATTTTCAACTCTCCATTTCACAGCTTTTCTCTTTTTGAATGAAACCCCGACATTGTCCTTTCTGCCACAGTGGATCGACGATAACCGTATCTGCCTGATCCCAGCATTTGGTGATTGGTGTGTAGGCTATTTGGCACACATAGATTTAGGCCCTGAATCTTAGGCTTACGCACCAATGCCAAGTAACCTAAAATAATGAAAGATAAACCTATGTAGCCTATAGATATAAATTGCACAAGAATTATACATTTATGGATCTTTTTAAGGTATTGTTTTCTCTTTATTCAACACACCCACCCGCCATCCACACAATATTTTGTGAACCTAACCCAACTGCGGATATAGCTGCGGGGACTGAGGGATATGAGTCAACCCGCCCATCACTAGAGCGTGGTACCTGCATATGCCACATTACACAACACAATCAAAGAGCAGGAGTAGACTGCACTCACAGTACGTGTGGTCCTAAAGCCAGTTCATATGTCTGAGGTATAGAGCAAGATTTGTGTAACTGGCAATGCTGACAGTTCTGCAAGTTGTTTTAGATAAAAGCGGTCTGCTAAATGACCATATTATATTGTTATTATATGAATATCTATGGTCTCTCAGGTAGAGTGGGGACCTCAGATTGAGCATTCATTCTTCACGTCACATTGGAAACCGATAAAAAGTTAGCTTTGTGCTCTTTGCTGTGTAGGGTTGAAAATATTTGAAAATAGCCTTACAAAATGGACCAAATGCAAAATAATTTCAAAAAAGAACAAATCTGCCATAGCTGTATGGGGAGATGGAATCCATTTTTTGGACGAGATTACTCTCGAGTCTATGGAGTGGAACGTTGTGCTTTGCATGACGAGTCATTGTCAGCACACACTGTATTTCACTACCCCCTCTGATCAAGTTTCCACAACAGCTCACAGACATGTTGATGAAATAACACCAGGGCATTTAGAACCGGACATTGAATAGATTCCATTACAAATGCCAGTACCCCATCAATAATGGATAATAAATCACATGTTCACTACCATCCGGTTTATATAAGAGAAACCCTTTGGGGTTTTCCGTATCAGATTAGTGGAGGCTTTACTAGTGATAGGTCAGAGTAGCTCGTAACTGGAGCAGATCGATCCCTTCCTCTCTTTGAACACTCTCCACACACCCACCTCTATGTATCTACTGTCTTCCCTCTCTCTCTCTGACGTCTATGGCCCCTGCTCACAGCTCTTGAGAGAGAGAGAGTGAAAGAGAAAGAGAGAGAGACAGCCCGGAAGAGGGGAGGAGGAGAGGAAAAGTGCGAGCCTCACCAGCCCCAATATCTATCTTTAGTCCGGGAGAGAGGGGGGGGGGGGTTGTGAGGGGGACACATGTAACATGATTAAACGGACCTCATTATGGAGCCGTTGACTCACCCAGAGAAACATTAGCAAGGCTGGAGGAGGTTTCTCTATGTGGGTCGTTTTCACACATCTAGGCCTTCCCTCGGCATCCACACTGCACTCGCTAGCACCTATTTCCCCAGAGTGGACTGGCAAATTGGAGCTGTGAAAGTATTAAGACATGAAAGGTAGAGAAGAGAAGGTCAGAGGCAGATGTAAAGGGCCGATTCTACAACGCCACCGCTCCATTTCGATTAGTTATGTCTCTGTCACACTTTGACTTTCCTTGTTCTTCTGTTCTCTTCTGAATATAATCCATTCGTTTCTATTTTTGCGTTGGGTAGGCGCTGCAGTTGAGATAAGATAATTAGTTGGGTTGGGGGACACTTTCAGAGGAATAGGGATAAGATGGGTGAGAGTGTCAAAAGGCTACAGAATTAATTTGAACCCAAGCCAACACAGGTATGGCTGTTAGTGGAGGTGGTGGCACTAACCGCTAGAACACCAGATTGTGGGACATTGTCTACTGGGAAATGACACCCATTATAAATATTGGGGAAGCAACTCTGAAAATATAGTTTACAAGCTACCAATTACTTCACTAAAGCTACCCTTAAGAAAAATATAGTTTACTGTACTTAACTAAAAACTACTTTGTGAAAGATTATCATATGTAAATCTGAAATGTCATAGACTACAAATTGCAAAATGTATTTAGTCTATTAAACACAAAAACTATGTTTGAAGTAATAATTAGGCAGGTCTGATGCCAATTATTGCCTACTTCACCCATGTTTTATTTGAGCAAAAAAGTTATAATAGTTAGCCACACAACTACTGTACATATTTAAAAAGTAATTAAGTACTAAAAATACTTCCCATATTAGAATTTATTTAAACTACCACCAAGATAAAGCAAAATGCAGTTAAATTACTAGTTGACCTACATGTAGTTCACTACTCCCCAATACATGGTACACAGCAGCTTCCCTACTGATTTATCTGGCTGTCTCAGAGTTGACAGTATCTCTCTCTCTCTCTCTCTCTCTCTCTCTCTCTCTCTCTCTCTCTCAAGTTCACTCACCTCTCACTAACCCTGTGCTATCAAACTCAATTACCTGCCAGGCCAGTACGCATGATTTTGTTCCAGCACTAGCATACCACATGGAACGAATCAAAGAAGTTGTCTATTAAAGATCATTATTGGTTGATTAGTTATATGGGTTGTGTTAGTGCTGGGTTGAATATCCAGTCCCTCCAGTAACTGAGTTTGAGTCCACTGTTCTAACCACTCCAATCATCACTTCCTCTACTGTCCCTCCCTTTTAATAATTAATCAGTCCTGTGCAGTGTTTCCTCTGGAAAAAATGTGTAGCAGTGGGGGGGGGAAGGTCGTGGAGGGGGCTGAATGGGGGGTCTCTCCTAGACTTCTTATGTAGAAGGACTGTGCAAGGTCCATAGCCATGGTCCATATTATCAGATAAACATTAGCACCTGTAGCCCAACTGATGCAGCAAAGTGCAAATAAATAGGCTGAAGCATGGAGTTGCTTATCTACATTTACCCTATTGGGCTAATCATTAGCCAGAGACCAAACAGATCCCAAATGTGATCTTTTGACTAGTTACAACCAGGAATACAACTTCCCCGAATTGAATCCTTTGTTTGTACTCCCCTAGGGAATTGAACTGATTCCAGAGGCTGACCCAAAACATCGCCGGCGGGGAAGAGGTACTCGGAGTGGACTTCTAGTCCGACTCAGGAGACCTGCACACCGCCCACCGCTTCCGAGTATATTACTCGCTAATGTTCCGTCTCTGGATAAAAGCTGAGGGCGAGTTACCCCGACCTAGAATACCTCACAATCAAATGCCGACTGTATTACCTCCCAAGATCATTTTCTTCGGTTATAGTCACAGCCGTGTATATTCCCCCAAGCCGATACCATGACGGCCCTCAAAGAACTTCACTGGACTATATGCAAACTGGGGATTTTAACAAGGCAAATGAGGAAAACATTATTAAAGTTCTATCCAAATACTGACTGCAGTAGTCGCGCTGCTAAAACACTCGACCACTGCTACTCCAACTTCCGGGATGGCCCTCCTCGGCCCACCCTCCCTCATGACTCCATTTTGCTCCTCCCTTCCTATAGGCAGAAAGGCAAACAGGAAGTACCCGTGCTAAGGACTATTCAATACTGGTCTAACCAATGGGAATCCACGCTTCAAGATTGTTTTGATCAGGGTAGCCTCCGAGAATAACATTGACGAAAATACGGATACGGTGACTGAGTTTATCAGGAAGTGTATAGGAAACGTTATACCCACTATAACTATTAAAACCTACCCTAACCAGAAACCGTGGATAGATAGCAGCATTCGCGCAAAACTGAAAGCACGAAACACCGCATTTAACCATGTCAAGGTGACTGGGAATATGGCAGTGTAGTTATTCTCTCTGTAAGGCAATCAAACAGGCAAAATGTCAGTATAGAGACAAAGTGGAGTCACAATTCAATGGCTCAGACACAAGACGTATGTGGCAGGGTCTACAGACAATCACGGACTACAAAAGGAAAACCAACCACGTCGCGGACACCAACGTCTTGCTTCCAGAGAAGCTAAACACCTTATTGGCCTGCTTTGAGGACAACACAGTGCCACGAATGCAACACGGTACCAAGAACTGTGGGCTCTCCTTCTCGACGTGAGTAAAACATTTAAACGTGTTAACCCACGCAAGGCTACCGGCACAGACGACATCCCTAGCCACGGCCTCAGAGCATGCGCAGACCAGCTGGCTGGTTTGTTTACCAACATATTCAATCTCTCCCTATTCAAGTCTGCTGTCCCCACATGCTTCAAGATGACCACCATTGTTCCTGTACCCAAGAAAGCAAAGGTAACTGAACTAGTTTTGCGCGAATGCTGCTATCTATCCATGGTTTCTGGTTAGGCTAGGTTTTAATAGACGCTGTGGGTACAACACCACTGATGAACTTGCTAATAAACTCGCTCACCGAATCAGCGTATTCATCAATGTTATTGTCCAACGCTTAATCGAACATATCCCAGTCCACGTGATCGTAGCAATCTTGAAGGTTGGAATTCGATTGGTCGGACCACGTTGAACAGACCCGAGCACGGGCGCTTCCTGTTTTAGTTTCTGATTATAGGCTGGGAGCAACATAATGGAGTCATGGTCAGATTTTCCGAAAGAAGGGCAGGTGAGGGCTTTATATGCTTCGCGGAAGTTAGAATAACAATGATGCAGGGTTTTGCCAGCCCGGGTCGTGCATTCGATATGCTGATAAAATTTTGCTTTCAGATTAGCCTTGTTAAAATCCCCAGCAACAATAAATTCAGCCTCAGAATATGTAGTTTCCAGTTTACATAGAGTCAAATGAAGTTCTTTCAGGGCCGTTGATGTGTCTGCTTGGGGGGGGGTATACACGACTGTGATTATGATCAAAGAGAATTCTCTTGGTAGATAATGCGGTCGGCATTTGATTCTAAGGAATTCTAGGTCAGGTGAACAAAAGGACTTGAGTTCCTGTATGCTGTTCTGATCACAACACGTCTCGTTAATCATAAGGCATACACCCCCGCCCTTCTTCTTACCAGAAATATGTTTGTTTCTGTCTGCGCGATGCGTGAAGAAGCCAGGTGGCTGTACCGAGTCTGATGACGTATCCCGAGTGAGCCATGTTTCCGTGAAACAAAGAACGTTACAATCTCTGATGTCTCTCTGGAAGGCAACCCTTGCTCGGATTTCGTCTACCTTGTTGTCAAGAGACTGGACATTGGCGAGTAGTATGCTCGGGAGCGTTGCTCGATGTGCCCGTCTACGGAGCCTGACCAGAAGACCGCTCCGTTTCCCCCTTCTGCGGCCGTGGTTTTGGGTCGCCGGCTGGGATCCGATCCATTGTCTTGGGTGGTGGACCAAACAGGAGATCCGCTTCGGGAAAGTCGTATTCCTGGTCGTAATGTTGGTGAGTTCCTCCCGACTGTATGTAATGAAACCTAATATTTCCTGGGGTAACAATGTAAGAAATAACACATAAAAAAAAAAAAATACTGCATAGTTTCCTATGAACTTGAAGCGAGGCGGCCATCTATGTCGGCGCCGGAAGTGTAAATGTAATAAGCCAGGGAGATACTGTATACTTTAGCTAAGAAAGTAATACTAAGTGTATGTTGTGCAGTAAGCTGTTAGTAGCCCATGTGTCTCACCCTAAGAATTTGATCCCTCTCCCCCTCAGAACTTAGCCTACTGTTCTGACTTAGAGGTGCACATGTAGCCTATTTTAGAGAAATGTCATCATTGAATATTGTAAGAGACTTCATTATATGCCCCCGTTATTTATCCTACGGTTCTGACTTGGTGTACAGGAGAATGCTGTAAGTCTGTCGCTGTACATTTCAAATGTAGCTTAATGTCTTAATCAAAATTATGGCTTGCCTTCTATCCGCTCATCGATACCTTATGCCATAGTTTGTAAATCTCAATTGTTACAATATATCGCTTATATAGGTCTATCTCATTAGTATCTTATTCACCATCTTAGGCAAAGTTGGAATTCTGCATTTCATTGTTTTGCTTACTTTGTGTATTATAGTTAGCTCATGTGCTTTTCTCCACGAGGAGGAAATACTATATAATGTTGTTGAGTCTGTAACCATGTTTGCCGGTGACAGTCGCTTTGATATATTTTATAAATTGCAGTAGGGTAATAGACCCATGTAATTCCACTTGATATTGCGAGAGTTGTTTTGTTTGTGCAATGCGCTGTCTGTGCATCGGTATATTGTCTATAAAAGTGGATCCTCGTGATTTAATTTTGCTTCCTTTTTAGACCACATCGGCCTAGTAAATACTTCACATGGTAGGCTAACTCTCTCTCTCTCTCTGCCTGTCTCTGTCTCTCTCTCTCCTCAAAGAATAGTAAAGTTATGGCCTCAACATCTTGCTGAATTGATCTGAACTAACATCTATCTGAATTGATGTCAGTGTCCATTTTGAAAGTGCTGAACAAATAGTCCCACCTCATCACAGCTTGTTAGCTTGCACTTGCTTATACTTACAGCTAAGTGTTGATTATATAAGAACAAACATTATGAATTTACTGAACATAAATGTAATGATGTTTGTGTATGGTTCAAAAGTCAAAATTTATGTCAGCATTCCTTACTAATGAAGAAGAATGTGGTTCTTATCAAGTTACACAAATTGACAGAGTCAGTAGAAACCACATTTACTTAAGCAAGTCAGCCATATAAGCTGTGGTTTTTAAAAAGGCAGTTTAGTGTTATGTTTTTTTGCTGGCATGCATCTAAAACAAATTGGTTGAGTTGCCGCACCAAGATTTACATGCTAAAATCGCCATTATGCAGAGGAAAAGTAACTGTGGACTTTTCTAGCAGCTTCAAAGTGCGTCTCAGCAGAAATATTTTTGAATCTTCCTTATTTTTTTCACTGGTGGCAATGATTTTGCCCTTGGCCCAGCGCCACAGCAAAATGAGTGTGGCGGAAACACTGGTCCTGTGGGTCCCAGCTGAGGTCAGGGCTTCATAGCATTTGATTAGAATCCAATTCCTGCAGGGGCCATTTCTCATCCTTTACATATGACTGTGATTAAAAATGGTATAGATAACCCCCCACACCTAAAAACAGACAGAGAACCCCCCCCCCCCCCCCCCCACACACACACACACACACACACACCCACACCTTAGTGCTGACGAGAGAGTAGGTGAAGGCTACATGAAGAGAAAAGGATCCCTCTTTCTCTCTCCGTCCTCTTGTATATTCTCATCCTCCTATTCAGAAGAGACCTCTCAAGGTAACCTCATCGCCTCTCTTTCCACTTTGTCTCTCATTCCCTTTCCCTCTCTGAGACTAGTGCATTACCACACACAGCAGAGAGCTATGACCGTCACCTGAGGCCATCTGCTGTCTCACTCTTCTATCTGCCTGGCTGTTTGAATTGTTGCCACGGGGAGAGATGGGAGTCTGGTGGGAACAGAGACAGCACTGTTCTTCAAGGATTCCTGTAGTCGTCTGACATTGACACATGGGAACGAGGGTGTGTGAGGATGAGTGGTTTAAAGGGGAGGACAAGGGGATATGACAAGTGCACAAATAAGGGATGAGTCCACAAGCGGACTATAGGACAGGGGTATGGATGACCAAGCTATGATCTAAGAGGACTAGAGGACAGGGGGATGGATGACCATGGCTATGATCTAAGAGGAATATAGGACAGGGGTATGGATGACCAAGCTATGATCTAAGAGGACTATAGGACAGGGGTATGGATGACCAAGCTATGATCTAAGAGGACTAGAGGACAGGGGGATGGATGACCATGGCTATGATCTAAGAGGACTATAGGACAGGGGTATGGATGACCAAGCTATGATCTAAGAGGACTAGAGGACAGGGGGATGGATGACCATGGCTATGATCTAAGAGGACTAGAGGACAGGGGGATGGATGACCATGGCTATGATCTAAGAGGACTAGAGGACAGGGGGATGGATGACCATGGCTATGATCTAAGAGGACTAGAGGACAAGGGGATGGATGACCATGGCTATGATCTAAGAGGACTAGAGGACAGGGGGATGGATGACCATGGCTATGATCTAAGAGGACTAGAGGACAGGGGCATGGATGACCATGGCTATGATCTAAGAGGACTAGAGGACAGGGGGATGGATGACCATGGCTATGATCTAAGAGGACTAGAGGACAGGGGCATGGATGACCATGGCTATGATCTAAGAGGACTAGAGGACTAGATGGATGACCATGGCTATGATCTAAGAGGACTAGAAGACAGGGGAATGGATTACCATGGCTATGATCTAAGAGGACTAGAGGACAGGGGGATAGATGACCATGGCTATGATCTAAGAGGACTAGAGGACAGGGGGATGGATGACCATGGCTATGATCTAAGAGGGCTAGAGGACAGGGGGATGGAGGACTATGGCTATGATCTAAGAGGGCTAGAGGACAGGGGGATGGATGACTATGGCTAGAAGATCTATCTGCTATTCCTGTGTATGGTTATACAGGGATTTCTCTAATCTTAAAGGGACAATCTGCAACATGTACCTATTCGTAGGCTGGCTAGTTGGTTTCGTAACATAATGTTGAAAAGAATAATCCATACTTTATCACTGAGAAAGACCAAAGACCGAGGACAAGAGGAAGAAGGGAAGGACAATGGCTGAGATGGGAGGATACCGTTAGTTTTGAAGGAAGCTGCTCAGGCATATCTCCAGCTGCTGCCGGACCGTGCCAGGAGGAGACAGGAATGTATCCAACCTGGCATGTGACTGTGTTGGCCACAGCCACCATAAACAGCACTTCACCCAAAGCCCTGTCTTTATCCATTTATTCTGTTACCCTCAGCTGGAGCCGAGCTGTCACCTCGATCCTCAGTCACAATAGCACACGAGGCAACACAGCCGCATGTAATATGGAGTGGGAGGGTGTACTCACTGAAAAATAACTTTTTTAGTTTTAGCTATAGGAGAAATGTTAGGAGAATATTTTATTCATTAGATCTGACCTAACATAGTTTCGTGCTTGTGTCCACAAAACACAATGTAAAAAATTACTAATATCCAGAACAATAACTGCCGATCTGCGGCCAACAAGGCAGAGTTCATCTCCGCCTATGTCTCCCTCCAGTCCCTCGACTTCTTGGCACTGACGGAAACATGGATCACCACAGACAACACTGCTACTCCTACTGCTCTCTCTTCGTCTGCCCACGTGTTCTCGCACACCCCGAGAGCTTCTGGTCAGCGGGGTGGTGGCACCGGGATCCTCATCTCTCCCAAGTGGTCATTCTCTCTTTCTCCCCTTACCCATCTGTCTATCGCCTCCTTTGAATTCCATGCTGTCACAGTTACCAGCCCTTTCAAGCTTAACATCCTTATCATTTATCGCCCTCCAGGTTCCCTCGGAGAGTTCATCAATGAGCTTGATGCCTTGATAAGCTCCTTTCCTGAGGACGGCTCACCTCTCACAGTTCTGGGCGACTTTAACCTCCCCACGCCTACCTTTGACTCATTCCTCTCTGCCTCCTTCTTTCCACTCCTCTCCTCTTTGACCTCACCCTCTCACCTTCCCCCTACTCACAAGGCAGGAAATACGCTCGACCTCATCTTTACTAGATGCTGTTCTTCCACTAACCTCGTTGCAACTCCCCTCCAAGTCTCCGACCACTACCTTGTATCCTTTTCCCTCTCGCTCTCATCCAACACTTCCCACACTGCCCCTACTCGGATGGTATCGCCCGTCCCAACCTTCGCTCTCTCTCCCCGCTACTCTCTCCTCTTCCATCCTATCATCTCTTCCCTCTGCTCAAACCTTCTCCAACCTATCTCCTGATTCTGCCTCCTCAACCCTCCTCTCCTCCCTTTCTGCATCCTTTGACTCTCTATGTCCCCTATCCTCCAGGCCGGCTCGGTCCTCCCCTCCCGCTCCGTGGCTCGACGACTCATTGCGAGCTCACAGAACAGGGCTCCGGGCAGCCGAGCGGAAATGGAGGAAAACTCGCCTCCCTGCGGACCTGACATCCTTTCACTCCCTCCTCTCTACATTTTCCTCTTCTCTCTCTGCTGCTAAAGCCACTTTCTACCACTCTAAATTCCAAGCATCTGCCTCTAACCCTAGGAAGCTCTTTGCAACCTTCTCCTCCCTCCTGAATCCTCCTCCCCTCCCCCCTCCTCCCTCTCTGCAGATGACTTCGTCAACCATTTTGAAAAGAAGGTCGACGACATCCGATCCTCGTTTGCTAAGTCAAACGACACCGCTGGTTCTGCTCACACTGCCCTACCCTGTGCTCTGACCTCTTTCTCCCCTCTCTCTCCAGATGAAATCTCGCGTCTTGTGACGGCCGGCCGCCCTACAACCTGCCCGCTTGACCCTATCCCCTCCTCTCTTCTCCAGACCATTTCCGGAGACCTCCTCCCTTACCTCACCTCGCTCATCAACTCATCCCTGACCGCTGGCTACGTCCCTTCCGTCTTCAAGAGAGCGAGAGTTGCACCCCTTCTGAAAAACCTACACTCGATCCCTCCGATGTCAACAACTACAGACCAGTATCCCTTCTTTCTTTTCTCTCCAAAACTCTTGAACGTGCCGTCCTTGGCCAGCTCTCCCGCTATCTCTCTCAGAATGACCTTCTTGATCCAAATCAGTCAGGTTTCAAGACTAGTCATTCAACTGAGACTGCTCTTCTCTGTATCACGGAGGCGCTCCGCACTGCTAAAGCTAACTCTCTCTCCTCTGCTCTCATCCTTCTAGACCTATCGGCTGCCTTCGATACTGTGAACCATCAGATCCTCCTCTCCACCCTCTCCGAGTTGGGCATCTCCGGCGCGGCCCACGCTTGGATTGCGTCCTACCTGACAGGTCGCTCCTACCAGGTGGCGTGGCGAGAATCCGTCTCCACACCACGTGCTCTCACCACTGGTGTCCCCCAGGGCTCTGTTCTAGGCCCTCTCCTATTCTCGCTATACACCAAGTCACTTGGCTCTGTCATAACCTCACATGGTCTCTCCTATCATTGCTATGCAGACGACACACAATTAATCTTCTCCTTTCCCCTTCTGATGACCAGGTGGCGAATCGCATCTCTGCATGTCTGGCAGACATATCCGTGTGGATGACGGACCACCACCTCAAGCTGAACCTCGGCAAGACGGAACTGCTCTTCCTCCCGGGGAAGGACTGCCCGTTCCATGATCTCGCCATCACGGTTGACAACTCCATTGTGTCCTCCTCCCAGAGCGCTAAGAACCTTGGCGTGATCCTGGACAACACCCTGTCGTTCTCAACTAACATCAAGGCGGTGGCCCGTTCCTGTAGGTTCATGCTCTACAACATCCGCAGAGTACGACCCTGCCTCACACAGGAAGCGGCGCAGGTCCTAATCCAGGCACTTGTCATCTCCCGTCTGGATTACTGCAACTCGCTGTTGGCTGGGCTCCCTGCCTGTGCCATTAAACCCCTACAACTCATCCAGAACGCCGCAGCCCGTCTGGTGTTCAACCTTCCCAAGTTCTCTCACGTCACCCCGCTCCTCCGCTCCCTCCACTGGCTTCCAGTTGAAGCTCGCATCCGCTACAAGACCATGGTGCTTGCCTACGGAGCTGTGAGGGGAACGGCACCTCAGTACCTCCAGGCTCTGATCAGGCCCTACACCCAAACAAGGGCACTGCGTTCATCCACCTCTGGCCTGCTCGCCTCCCTACCACTGAGGAAGTACAGTTCCCGCTCAGCCCAGTCAAAACTGTTCGCTGCTCTGGCCCCCCAATGGTGGAACAAACTCCCTCACGACGCCAGGACAGCGGAGTCAATCACCACCTTCCGGAGACACCTGAAACCCCACCTCTTTAAGGAATACCTAGGATAGGATAAAGTAATCCCTCTCACCCCCCCTCCCCCTGAAAAGATTTAGATGCACTACTGTTCCACTGGAGGTCATAAGGTGAATGCACCAATTTGTAAGTCGCTCTGGATAAGAGCGTCTGCTAAATGACTTAAATGTAAATGTAAATATTGATTGTATTAGTCTTGAAGTAATGTTCCTGACAGGTATTGTGTAACCAACCACAGGTTTGCACATACAATACAATGGGACCTTGGGGACAGATTTTTCTAAGTATCACTTTCATTCCAACATGTGGCCATTCAAACTAAATGATTTTTCCTCTTATTTCATTATCCTCTTTTTTTTGTGAGAATCCTCAGGGCATGACGCATCCCAGAGGACCCTACTGAGAGGGACATTTATACTGAACAAAAATATAAACCCAAGAGGACGATTTTACTGAGTTTCAGTGCATATAAGGAAATCAGTCAATTGAAATAAATAAATTAGGCCCTAATCTTTGGATGTCACATGACTGGGCAGGAGCGCAACCATTGGTGGGCCTGGGAGGGCATAGGCCCACCCACTGGGGAGCCAGGCCCAGTCAATCAGAATTAGTTTTCCCCCACAAAGGGGCTTTATTAGAGATGGAAATACTCTTCAGTTTCATCAGTTGTCCGGGTGGCTGGTTTCAGACGATCCCGCAGGTGAAGAAGCTAGATGTGGAGGTCCTGGGCTGGCGTTATTATCTGTGGTCTGCGGCTATGAGGCCAGTTGGACGTACTGCCAAATTCTCTAAAACGACGTTGGAGGCGATTTATGGTAGAGAAATTAACATTAAATTCTCTGGTAACAGCTCTGGTGGACATTCCTGCAGTCAGCATGCCAATTGCATGCTCCATGAAAACTTGAGACATCTGTGGCATTGTGTTGTGTGACAAAACTGCACATTTTAGAGTGGCCTTTATTTAATTGTCCCCAGCACAAGGTGCACCTCATAATGATAATGTTGTCAGCTTCTTGACATGCCCCACGTGTCAGGTGGAAGGACTATCTTGGCAAATGAGAAATGCTGAATAAAAGGGATGTAAACTCATTTGTGCAGAACATTTTAGAGAAATAAGCTTTTTGTGAGTATGGAAAAGTTCTGGGATTTTTCTGGGACCAACCCATGTTTTGAATCATGGGACCAACACTTCATATGTTGCATTTATATTTTTGTTCAGTAATATGTGCATCTTTATTGACTGTGGACAGATAATCAAATAAAGAAATGGTCAATAGAACCCTGGGTGGTATTCATTAGGCACAAAATGGAAGCAAACTGCCTGAAACGTGGAGGTACCATTGGAGCTTGTCCCATCCCATAAAGGCTCATTTTTGTTTTCTGTCGCAATATGTTTTGCTACGTTGTGAGCTAATAAATATGACCCTGCTATAGTGATGCGCAGGTTGATTCATAGCAGGTAGGTTTAGGGTCATTAAATATTGTGTGGCTGAAGGGCGGGTGGATGGCGGGCGGGTTGAATAAAGAAAAATAATACCTTAAAAAACATAAATGTATAATTATTGTGCAATTTCTGTAGGTTACATTGAGGTTTTTTGTTCATTATTTTAGGCTGATATAACTCCATAAGCCTAAACTTTACGGCTTAAAGGTATGCACACCAAATATCATACACATCTAATCATGCTTTTGGGAATGGCAGAAAAAAGGCAAAAAGGACATTGTGGAAGTTTATTCAAAAAGATAAAAGATGCCAAAAGAAGAGTTGAAAATAAAGAGAATGGAGGGCCATAAAAGTGGTGGTAAAAGAGGATGATAGCAGTGTGTGTTATGTTATGTGTGATGATTGTGAGGCGCTATACGAATTTGACAGTCACAAGAAGGGACTTCAAATAGGCCTATGGCATGTCAAGGGAACTGAAGCCACCGGTTTAGATGAATTAAATGGAAACTGAAATCTGGACATTGACGAACCAGAATAAATCCTCTGATAACCCTAGTCCCGTACGAATCGACATCCTTGTGTTTTGAGAGAAACGTCTGAGTTTGACAGGTGTTGCTCGCGGTTTGAGCAAGAAAACAATAACTGATTCAATAAATTGAATGAAGTGCTGCGCATACCCTATACAGTATATGAAGGGACTACATGTATCAACTTCAACAGTGAATCATTTTGTTTATACATTTTGTGCAGTGGCATAAAGTACTTAAGTAAAAATACTTTAAAGTACTACTTAAGTCATTTTTTGGGGTATTTGTACTTTACTTTACTATTTATATTTTTGACAACTATTACTTTTACTTCACTACATTCCTAAACAAAACAATGTACTTAATACTCCTTACATTTTCTCTGGCACACAAAAGTACTTGTGGAAAATGGTCCAATTCACACACATTAAGAGAACATCCCCGGTCATTCCTACTGCCTCTTATCTGGCAGACTCACTAAACACAAATGCTTCATTTGTAAATGATGTCTGAGTGTTGGACTGTGCCCCTGGCTATCAGTATATTAAAATAACAAGAAAATCGTTCCGTCAGGTTTGCTAAAAAACCTCTTAAGTATCCGCCCCTTTTTTTTCCAATTTTCGCCTAAAATGACATACCAAAATCGAACTGCCTGTAGCTCAGGCATTGAAGCAAGGATATGCATATTCTTGATACCATTTGAAAGGAGACACTTTGACGTTTGTGGAAATGTTAAATTAATGCAGGAGAATATAACACATTAGATCTGTTAAAAGAAAATACAAAAGAAAAAACAAACCGTTTTTTGTACGTTTTTTGTACCATCATCTTTGAAATGCAAGAGAAAGGCCATAATGTATTATTCCAGCCCAGGCATAATTTAGATTTTGGCCACTAGATGGAGGCAGTGTATGTGCAAAGTTTTAGACTGATCCATTTAACCATTGCATTTCTGTTAGGACGTCTTCTACTGAGATCGCAATGATTATGATTACAGTTTCTCAGTTCAAATATTATGGTGACACTATATCAGAGAAAGCTTGGTATAGTTTACAAACTTGGGAACCAAGCTGGAGTTATCAATGTTGCCTATTATCGCCTGGACTTCTTGAAATGTCTTCACGCCTTGTAAGAAGTTAAGGCCATAGCCTTAATAATAATTCCTGTACAATGAAGCATTTATTGCAGTAAAATTATATGCCAAATGTAGGCAAAATTTGGACTTGGGAACAGAAGTAGAGAAATATGGTTTATTTCTTTCTGCATCTTGAGAGAATGCAATGCTCAACTAGATACCCTCTGCAGAAGTGCTTTCTTCATCATCATCATTGTGACCTGTACGCTCTCGTTGGTTGGCCCTCGCTTCATACTCGTCGCCAAACCCACTGGCTACAGGTTATCTACAAGTCTCCGCTAGGTAAAGCCCCGCCTTATCTCAGCTCACTGGTCACCATAGCAGCACCCACTCGTAGCACGTGCTCCAGCAGGTATTTCTCACTGGTCACCCCCAAAGCCAATTCCTCCTTTGGTCGTCTTTCCTTCCAGTTCTCTGCTGCCCATGACTGGAACGAATTGCAAAAATCTCTGAAGCTGGAGACTCACATCTCCCTCACTAGCTTTAAGCACCAGCTGTCAGAGCAGTTTACAGATCACTGCACCTGTACTTAGCCTATCTGTAAATAGCCCATCTATCTACCTACCTCATCCCCATACTGGTATTTATTTATTTTGCTCCTTTGCACCCCAGTATCTCTACCTGCACATTCATCTTCTGCCGATCTACCATTCCAGTGTTTAATTGCTATATTGTAATTACTTCGCCACCATGGCCTATTTATTTCCTTAACTTACCTCATTTGCACTCACTGTATATAGAATTTTTGTTTTCTTTTGTTCTACTGTATTATTGACTGTATGTTTTGTTTATTCCATGTGAAACTCTGTGTTGTTGTATGTGTCGAATTGCTACGCTTTATCTTGGCCAGGTCGCAGTTGAAAATGAGAACTTGTTCTCAACTAGCCTACCTGGTTAAATAAAGGTGAAATAAATAAATAAAATAAAAAATCATAAAAGCATCATAAAAGCTGAAAGTTTTTCAACCACATAAAATATGTATCGAAGCCGAACTGAAACCTTGTCAGAAACACATTGGGTCATTTTCACTACTTTCTATTTCCTTACAACTGGTCAAACTGATGTCATTTGGGCATTTTTGCTTTATTTTATTTTCTCCCCAGTCCCTAAACGTCTTTGCTCCGCGAAAGATGACAGAGAAACTTTACCGATGTCAACTAGATTGAAGCATTCATTCTATCGATCTATTACATTATTCTGTTGAGCAAGAGTTTCTTTTGTCTTCGAGGGCAACAAAGACAAACTACAAGTATCTAATTATAAACAAGCTGGCTAACAAATAGCCCACCAAAATGTTGGAAATTACAAGCAGAAACATATCTAAAATCAGGCAAAACAAAATTCTGTGCAACCTGTCAAAATGTTTGTTCTGCAGTCTTTGACTGTAGCCTAAAGAGCATGTTCTATATTTGCAGGTTAGGGTTGTGTGCAGGCCTCAGATATTCACTTTATCACATACAGTCGGGCGGTTGCGGATGGGTTATTAGCAATTGCGGGTGGGTGCGGGTGAACAAACAGCTGACCCGCGCACCACTACCCTGGTGGTTAGCCTCGTTATTGTTATTATAATTTTTTAACTTTAGTTTATTTAATAAATATTTTCATAACTATATTATCTTAAAATTGCATTGTTGGTTAAGGGCATGTAAGTAAGCATTTCACGGTAAGGGCTCCGGCGCATGTGACAAATATAAGTTGATTTGATTTGAGCACTACACTATCAGTGTCATTCAACAAACCAGCAGTAAGCTTTTCTAACAACTTAATTAATTAAATGCATCCAGGATTTAAATGAGGATGAAAAAGATGCTGTTAATGTAGTGATGGTTACTGTTCTGGTTTGGAATGGTTTGTGGACTGCTTGATTTGGGGATGGTGAGTTAGTTGAGGATGTTGTTAATTACGCTATATATGGTCGGTTGGGATGCTGTTATGACGACTGGGCGTCCCTTTGCCTCCCCAGCCCCCTTTATATGAGCCCAGGCATAGGATGACAAAGGGAAGCCCATAGGTCACATGACAGGATGGACAAAGAAGGCACATCTCTTCCTGCTTCCTGTTGACTTCACAGTTGTCATTTGTGAGTGTAATCTCAGCCTGTGGGCTAGGGTTACTGCTTTGTCTGTTTGACTGGATGGTAAAAACAGGGGCTATATAAACTCTACAGTGTCTGATGGATATTTACAAAGTACAACACTGATGCAGTCAAAAGGTCAGGGTTGAATGCTCACAACATTTTCTATTTTCTTTTATATACATATGAAACATTTTGACATTTATGTGTATACCAATAATACAGTATCACATTGCATAAGTGTTTGTAGTGTAACAGGACATGGTATGTGAAGTTATACACAGGGGAATGTATGGAGTCATTAGGCAAG
Organism: Oncorhynchus nerka; assembly: GCF_034236695.1. NCBI lineage: Eukaryota > Metazoa > Chordata > Actinopteri > Salmoniformes > Salmonidae > Oncorhynchus > Oncorhynchus nerka. The sequence continues at coordinate 23,057,281 of NC_088422.1, read as the reverse complement.
GTGAGGGCACGAAGGAGTTTGGATGACTGATAGTACAAACAGACAGGGCCGGTTTCCAAAAAACGTGAGATCCATGATGAACTTAGCCTTTTGAAACTTTCGGGAAACAGGCCCTGAGCGTTAGTGCAACATTATTAGAAAAGGCAGCCATTGTATCAGTTTACTCAAACAGGATAGGCCTACTGGGCACCAATTCCCTGTTATGGACAGAAATTACATGAAAAAAGGGGATGATGCAGTCATAAAATGTGATATAGCAGTCCTATTTCCATAAGGTATACTGTGCAAAATGGGAAATATTGGCTATAAATTCTTGCTTCAGTTTATTCATAAGCATAGAATACTTTTAGGCCGTCAATGTAAATAAGAATTTGTTCTTAATTGCCTAGTTAAATAAAGGTTAAAAACTTGAATAGAGCCTCCCATGTGGCGCAGTGGTCAAAGGCACTGCATCGCAGTACTAGCTGTGCCACTAGAGATTCTGGTTCCGAGTCCAGGCTCTGTCGCAGCCGGCCGCGACCGGGAGATCCATGGGGCGGTGCACAATTGCCCCAGCATTGTCCGGGTTAGGGGAGGGTTTGGCCCAGGATTGTCCGGGTTAGGGGAGGGTTTGGCCCAGCATTGTCCGGGTTAGGGGAGGGTTTGGCCCAGCATTGTCCGGGTTAGGGGAGGGTTTGGCCCAGCATTGTCCGGGTTAGGGGAGGGTTTGGCCCAGCATTGTCCGGGTTAGGGGAGGGTTTGGCCGTCAGGGATGTTCTTGTCCCATTGCGCACTAGCGACTCCTGTGGCAGGCTGGGCGCAGTGCATGCTGACACGATCGCCAGGTGTACTGTGTTTCCTCTGACACATTGGTGCAGCTGGCTTCTGGGTTAAGTGGGCATTATGTCAAGAAGCAGTGCGGCTTGGTTGGGTTGTGTTTCGGAGGACGCACGGCTCTCGACCTTCGCCTCTCCTGAGTCCGTAAGGGAGTTGCAGCGATGAGACAAGACTGTAACTACCAATTGTATACCACGAAAAAGGGGGTAAAAAACCGTAAATAAATAATTAATAAGGCAATTTGTTGATAAAACTAGCAGACAGATATAATCAATTATAGCTGAAAGAAACAGTTTTCAGATGCAGGTTCATTCCTAGCTTTGCTCCATTTGAAATCATACAATTGAGAAGTCTATGTCAAGAGTGGAGGCAACGAGATGTGCACATCATTTATTTGATGTTTATGCTAATTAATTTGGCTATCAGGCTCCATGATACAGTGGAAATTGAAGTAGGATAAATGTGATGTGACAAGGTCCTCACACAGAGGAGCACACAATCCTTCTTCAGGAATAATACCGTTGTGAAATATATAACTAACACACAGATATATTCTGAGCATCTGAAATCATTCATTGTGCTCTCATCGCCAGCAGTGGCTGTGTTGATTACATGCATAAGCTCTGCATCAGTAAAAAACCTTTCAGACCTATTTCTCTCTTAAACACACACACACACACACACACACACACACGCACACACGCACACACGCACACACACGCACTCACACCTGCACAAACGTGCACACACACACACTCACACACACACACACACACACACACACACACACACACACACACACACACACACACACACACACACACACACCCTGCACACACGTGCACACACATATGCACACATACACACACATACAAGGGAGTGGAAGGGGAGGATTACTGGCTTCAGTTGAGGCGATGATGAGCTGTGTCAGGTGGTTAAATACTTTGTTTGAGGGAAAAACCTCAGAGAGAGAGGGACAGTTTCAAAGCCTTTTGAGGAGAATCACCTTGGGCTAAATCTGACAGCCTACCTACCATGAACATGGAATATTGGCCAGGTTGTCTCTGTTAAAACAGAAATGTGAACTCAATTAACCTACCTGATAAAATGGTAGTACTTCGGGGGCCCAATTCAATCAGTTGGAGATAAAGGCACTGTTGGTTCACTCAGCATGTTTACAGGGGTGGTTTTGTGTCGATACACAATGACAACGATGAACAGCTTGCTCACTGGACACCTCAGATAAAGTGTAAATATTCAGAGTAAACCCGCAGTATGTTTTGACTTCATTTGCAATCTAGCTGTTACATTGGGCCATTAAATAATGTTATGTTCATCATGATGCCATGATCTCACTGGAGATCTATGACCAAATTTCACTGTAAGAGCAATGGAGGTCTAGGATTGGACAGTCATTGGTTCTTAGCAGTGACCAACATCCAGCCGGTATATGACTTAAGGGATGTGAAGGGAAATACCTGCACATTATTTAATTAGCCACTCTCCCAGAAGTAAATACAGCAATGTTGGGAGGTTGTCATTTGAACAGTGTGCACTGTGCAGGTATTTCCCTTTCTTTTCACAGCCAGTCATTGGCTTTTGGTATGATTGACAGTGGCGAGCCCCACTTACGTGTGTTGATCTTCTGCAGGGAGATGTGTTTCTCCAGCTGTCTGCGTAGTTTGACCTCAGCACCGTACTTCCCTGTGGTCCCATTATCGGCCAGGATGAAGTGGGAGTGCAGGCTGTTGAGCACGGTCAGCTTGCTCAGTGGGTTGGACATGGTCTGGTACGGTCGGACCACCTGTTGGACCACAACAAAGTTTTCATCAACATATTTTGTTTACTCAGCAGTTGAATATAATAAACTAGTGTTGGAGTCGTGGCCGCGCACGACTCCAACACCATCATTAAGTTTGCTGACGACACAACAGTGTCTGGCCTGATCACTGACAGCGATGAGGCAGCCCAAGAGTCTGAAAAGATTTGGCATGTGCCCTCAGATCCTCAAAAAGCTGCATCGCCGCTTGATATGGCAACTGATTTGGCATCCAACCGCAAGGCGCGACAGAGGGTAGTGCTTACAGCCTAGTACATCACTGGGGCCGAGCTCCCTGCCATCCAGGACCTCTATATCAGGCGGTGTCAGAGGAAGGCCCTAAAGATTGTCAAAGACTCCAGCCACCAAAGTCCTGGACTGTTCTTTCTGCTACTGAACGGCAAGCAGTACTGATGCACCAAGTCTGCTGCTAGTATTTACTATCTATCCTGTTGCCTAGTCACTTTACCCCTACCTATATGTACATATCAACCTCAATTACCTCGTACTCCTGCATATCGACTCGGTACTGGTACCCTATTGTCACGTTCGCTGGAATAAATATCGGACCAAGGCGCAGCGAATGTTGAGTTCCACATATTTGATTAGAAAGTGAAACTAAGCAAAGACAAAAACAAATAAACAATAAACTAACAACGAACCGTGACTACAGAGTTGCTATGTGCACTAACTCAAAACAATATCCCATAAACACAGGTGGGAAAAACAGCTCCTTAATAAATGTGATCCCCAATTAGAGACAACGATTACCAGCTGCCTCTAATTGTGAATCATACAAACACCAACATAGAAAATAAACTGGAACACCACATAGAAATAAATAAACTAGATCACCCCCAGTTACGCCCTGACCCACTTCACCATAGAGAAACAATGGCTCTCTATGGTCAGGGCGTGACAGTACCCCCCCACTCCGGCCACAAAACCTGAAAACAAATAGGGAGGGTAGGGGGGGTGATTTGGTGTCGGTGGCGGCTCTGGTGCGGGACAAAATACCCGCTCATCCCACGGATCCTCCAGCATCGGGGGCGGCTCTGGTGCGGGACGAAGAACCCGCTCAACTCGCAGATCCACAATCTTTGGTGGTGGCTCTGGTGCAGGCCGAAGAACCTGCTCATCCCAAGGATCCACCCAGGCGGAACACTGTGCCTAGACTGGATCTCGATGCCGAGGAAGGCTCCTGCCATGGAGCGGGACTGGACACCAGCCCTGGCCTGGACATCGGTGCAGAGGAAGACTCCTGCAATGGAGAGGGACTGGACGCCGTGTCTGGACTGGGCATCGGTGCAGAAGAAGACTCTGGCCTTGGAGCTGGACGCCTTGCTCAGACTGGGCATCGGCGCAAGGGAAGGCTCCGGCCATGGAGCTGGAGGTTCCGGACCGTGGACCGTCTCAGGAGGTTGCTGATCCTGGACTGTCGCCGGAGGTTCCGGACCGTGGAACTGTCGACGGAGGTTCTGGTCCGTGGAACTGTCGCCGGCAGCTCCGGACTGGGAACTGTCGCCGGAGCTCCGGACTGGGAATTGTCGGCGGAAGCTCCGGACTGGGAACTGTCGCCGGAAACTCCGGACTGGGAACTGTCGCTGGAAGTTCTGGGCTGGGGATCGTACGAGGAGCAGGCACAGGACGTACCGGACTGGGGACACAAACTTCAGGGAGAGTGCGAGGAACAGGCACAGGACGCACCGGACTGGGCACACGCACTTCAGGGAGAGTGCGAGGAGCAGGCACAGGACGTACCGGGCTGGGGACACGAACTACAGGGAGAGTGCGAGGAACAGGCACAGGACGCACCGGACTGGGGACACGCACTTCAGGGAGAGTGCGAGGAGCAGGCACAGGACGTACTGGACTGGGAAGGCGCACTTGAGGGAGAGTGCGAGGAGCAGACACAGGACATACCGGACTGGGTACACGCACTTCAGGGAGAGTGCGAGGAGGAGACACATGACGTACCGGACTGGAGAGGCGCACTTGAGGCCAGAAGCGTGCAACCGGCATAGGTTGCACCAGACTGCTAACCGGATCCTCTGGTCGGATGTTGAGCAGAGCACACTTGCACAACATCTCTCTCATATCACTCTCTCCCAACTTCGCCATTGCCTCCCTAACAGTCTCTGGCTCTTCCCTCTGCTCAGTCGCCAGCGCCATGTGCCTCCCCCAAGGAAACTTGGGGTTGTCCTTGGGCTTTCTGTAGCCGCGAACCCTGTCGTCGTCGCTGTCCTCCATCATCTCCATTATCTCCTTCACCTGGTGAACATGCTGCTTGTTCCTGGTTTGATGGGATATTCTGTCACGTTCGCTGGAATAAATATTGGACCAAGGCGCAGCGAATGTTGATTTCCACATATTTTATTAGAAAGTGAAACTCAGCAAAGACAAAAACAAATAAACAATACACTAACAACGAACCGTGACTACAGAGTTGCTACATGCACTAACTCAAAACAATATCCCATAAACAAAGGTGGGAAAAACAGCTCCTTAAATATGATCCCCAATTAGAGACAACGATTACCAGCTGCCTCTAATTGGGAATCATACAAATCACCAAGATGTACCCATAGGAGAACCCTTTGAAGAACCCTTTTGGTTCCAGGTAGAACCCTTTTGGTTCCAAGTAGAACCACTTTGGGGTCTGTTTAGAACCCTTTCCACAGATGGTTCCTCCTGGAACCAAACTGTTTTTTAAATTATTACTTGGAACCAAAAAGGGTTCTCCTATGGGGACAGCCGAAGAACCCTTTTGGAACCCCTTTTTCTAAAAGTGTTTATAGCCAAGTTATTGTTACTCATTGTATATTTATTCCTCGTGTTAAATATTTCTCTCTGCATTGTTGGGAAGGGCCCGTAAGTAAGCATGTCACTGTTGTTTACGAAGCATGTGACAAATACATTTGATTTAACTCACAAACACACACGCGCGCCCACACACACACTGTAACTTACGTCTTTTCCCACCAGGTCCTCCTGGTTCTCCACGATGCCCCAGGGGGCGATGCCAATAGTGCAGATCTTCCCCCGAGATTTAGAGGCATGGTCCTTTAGCGCATCACCCACATGCCGGATCACCCCTGAGTGTATGTTTGTGATGTGTGTGTGTGTGTGTGTGTGTGTGTGTGTGTGTGTGTGTGTGTGTGTGTGTGTGTGTGTGTGTGTGTGTGTGTGTGTGTGTGTGTGTGTGTGTGTGTGTGTGTGTGTGTGTGTGTGTGTGTGTGTGTGAGATGAGAGAGAGAATAGATTATGCATGTGAGTGAGAGTTGTACGTGTGTTTGAAAGAGAGATGAAGAAAGAGGGCCATTCTGTCAGGATTGATACATAGAGTAATCTTAGATAAATAATACACAGACTACGAAAACATTAAAAAAATTACACCGCACCCAGAGACAGAGCGACAGAAAGGTATATCTCAGCCCCACCACCCTCTCTCAATCTCTCTCCCTCTCCCCCAGTCACACCTGAGGGGAATCTCATTTCATCCCTCTACCTGACACTCACTGTCCACTTCCTTTTGTCCCCGAAATCCTCCTCTCCGTCAATTATTCACCCTCCCATCTCCCCACCTCTTTTCCTGTCCTCTGCCCCTCTGTTTCTCTCTTCTCTTTCTGTTTATGACCTACATCTATACAGTTACCTAACCCTTCGAGGTTACCACCCGCCAACCAGATTAAACCCAAATGTAATGTTGTGGCTAGGGTCAAGGTTAGGCTGAGGATTTTTTTATTTATTTTTTTACTAACACTAGTATTGATTTTTCACATCCACAACACAACGCAAGAGCAGTGATAAACAGAAGCGTAGGGTTAATGGGTAACAACGTCACAGCACGTGGTTGTTATTAGCCCACTAAGTGGGCCTTTTTCATGCCTCCACCCACCCAGCCCACCTGTGTTGACCCCGCCGGTGAAGATCCAGGCTCCGGTTGTCATTGCAGCCTTGATGAGGCCCTTGCCAAAGACCTGTTTGAGTTTGGGCTGCAACTCAAAGTTCTGCAGGCCCCCATGCACCGAGATGAGCAGCTTGGGAAGGTCCAGCTGCCACTCCTTGGTCATCAGGTGCAGCAGGAGGTCTGGCTTGGTGTCGTAGGACACACGCACATACTGCAAATGATCATACAAATAACCAATAGCTGTCATTTGTTTGGTATAACATCAACGTGTAATATAGATTACAATGAGAGATATTTTGTTATCTGTCTATCCACCCTTTATGTGTTATATCATTCAACCCTAGGTATAAAGTGGTCACCATGGCTTTGTTGGAGTGGCCACCTCCCTGGAACTCAATGGTTCCGAAGGCGTCGGTGGGGCTGAGCTGGGTGTGTTTGCTGATTGACCATTTCTCTGATAGGCTGTCATTCTTAGCCAGACGCTCCGTCTTGTCATTCTGACTGGAGGAGATGCCGGGGGGCAGGCCAACGTGCTGACCAATCAGACGGCCACAGCAGCACCTGGGGAGGCGCAAGAGAGGGGACAGGTAGTCAGAGGTGAAGTGAAACATTCTGAACGTTGCATCCTTCTGATCAGACACCAGATGTGCACTAGATCTGGGAAGGAGGAAGTGACGTGTCGGGCAGGTTCCCGTTCATCTACTGTGAGAGAATGGAGTTCAAAGGCCGTTCACACAAACCCCATGCAGCCCACTCTCTCTGATTTGTACAAATCTCTGATAAAGCCTCTGTAAATGTGCTAGAATTATGCTCATAATATCATAGCCATTAGACATACTAGTAGTCAATAGTCACATACATTGGACATAATGGAGTTGAAATGCGATAGGTCCAGACAGGAGTCCCTGAGGGCAGACAACTGGAATCTTTATTCTGAGATGATGTAAACACCGGCCTGAGATCAAAGAAAAAACACATTTCTCTTCACTTGAATGTCGTCGACCCAGTTTTTCCAGATGAGTAACTATTTGATCCTGGAGCCCCCTCATTTTCCCTCCAGAGCTTTACTTATTCTGTGTTCACTGCTTCATTACATGTCATTTTTGAAAGCATCATTCTTGGTTTCTTTAATGCAGAAATATGTCTGTGACAGGTGTTACGTTCTGCCAATAGCATGCTTTATGTCAGTGTGATGTAGCTCCCTAGAAATGGAGTGATTTTGGTCATTCACAGCATTTTATTGTGCGTCTGTTATGCTTGTTCTGAATGGCCACTTATGCATAACATATGGCAGATTCATTAAATATTCATATATTTAATAAGGTCCTTTAGAGATACCTCCTTTTTTTAGAGAATGAAACATCTGCAGGGCTCCCTTGCTAAAATAAATGTAAAATAAAATGTGAATGAGACTGTGTGTGTGGTGCATTTTTGGTGTTTTAGACATTACAGTTATATGGTTCCTTACCCTGGCAGTATTATATAGGCCAGGAGAGACTGTAATCCACAGTTCTGATTTCTTTAAACAGCTAACTTTAGCCACCTCTAGCTACAAATTAATTGGGGAGCTGGGGGCAACCATGTAATGTACATTGTTTGGGGGCTATTCACCTTTATGTTACTTCAAACAAGTCTTTGAGTTGATTTGGCTAAGAAATATTTAACATTGCTGTCAATTTTGAACACAGCTGCTTTGGATGCTGCTTCCACTATGCCTTGTGTGGTGTCCGGGAGATTGGGACTAACATACAATGCTCGTCGAACATCTCATTCCAAAGTCATGAGCATTAATATGGAGTTGGTCCCTCCTTTGCTGCTATAACAGCCTCCACTCTTCTGGGAATGCTTTCCACTGGATGTTGGAACATTTCTGTAGGGACTTGATTCCATTCAGCCACAAGAGCATTAGTGTGGTCGGGCACGGATGTTTGCCATATGGCCTGGCTCGCAGTCGGCTTTCCAATTCATCCCAAAGGGTTGAGGTCAGGGCTCTCTGCAGGCCAGTCAAGTTTTTCCACACCGATCTTGACAAACCATTTCTGTATGGACCTTGCTTTGTGCACGCGAGCATTGTCATGCCAAACTGTTGCCACAAAGTTGGAAGCACAGAATCATCTAGAATGTCGATGTATGCTGTCGCGTTATTATTTCCATTCACTGGAACTAGGGGGCCTATCCCGAACCATGAAAAACTGCCTCAGACCATTATTACTACACCACCAAACTTTACAGTTGGCACTATGCATTGGGGCAGGTGGCGTTCTCCTGGCATACGCCAAACCCAGATTTGTCCGTCCAATGGTGATGAGCTTTACACCACTCCAGCCAACGCTTGGCATTGTGCATGGTTATCTTAGGTTTGTGTGCGGCTGCTCAGCAATGGAAACCGATTTCATGATGCCCCCGACAAACAGTTCTTGTGCTGACATTGCTTCCAGGGGCAGTTTGGAACTCGGTAGTGAGTGTTGCAACAAAGGACAGATGATTTTTAAGCACTATGCGCTTCATCACTCGGCGGTCCCGTTCTGTGAGCTTGTGTGGCCTACCACTTCTGGCTGAGACATTGTTGCTCCTAGACGTTTCCAGTTCACAATAACAGCACTTACAGTTTGACGAAAATTTGACGAACTGACTTGTTGGAAAGTGGCATCCTATGACGGTGCCACGTTGAATGTCACTGAGCTCTTCAGTAAGGCCACTCTATTGCCAATGTTTGTCTGGCTGTGTGCTCAATTTTATACACATCAGCAACGGGAGTGGCTGAAATAGCCGTATACACTAATTTGAAGGGGTTACCACATACTTTTGTATATATAGTGTAAGACAGCAAAAATATGAATTTCCCATTCACATTGAACAACAAAGTTGTCTATTAGTATTTTCACGTACCTATGGGGGTCTTTGGCACTCACTATGATATGAACACATTCTCTCTTGTTGAAGGCTCTCTCAATCCACGATTTCTGTGCCTGCGGAGAGAAGAGAAGATGCTCAGTCAGCTAGTTACTCAAACTCAGACCACAGGACTCTTAACTTAAGAGAGGTAGACGAGAGAATCACAGGCGGCACATCAGGAGGCATGCAGGCAGCTAGTACCCAGCTAAGCCCCAGTCTGAGTCGGAGCCCAGTCGGCCCTGGGAAGATAAGAGGCCTTTCTCTACCAAACAACAACAACTATTCATTAGAATGGGAAGAAGGGTTTTGTTTTTCTTACAGAGACCAATTCTCTTCAAGAACCAGGTAGTTAGCTCTTGCAGAATTGGAAGTGCATAGATACAAGCCACAGGTTTCCTATCTGATATCGACTAGGCCTATTTAAGATGCATAATTTGAGGTCTTGAAAATGTTGAATTTTACTTTTATTTAACTAGGCAAGTCAGTTAAGAACAAATTATAATTTTCAATGACGGCCTAGGAACAGCGGGTTAATTGCCTTGTTCAGGGGCAGAACGACAGATTTTTACCTTGTCAGCTCGGTAACCAAAGGTTGCTGGATCGAATCCCCGAGCTGACAAGGTAGAAATCTGTTGTTCTGAACAAGGCAGTTAACCCACTTTGTCCCAGTAGGCCGTCATTGTAAGTAAGAATTTGTTTTTAACTGACTTGCCTAGTTAAATAAAGAAAAATTAAATAATTGTGTTGGAAATGACTATCAAAGATTTGCATGCAATCATAACCATGCAAACTAACACACACTCAAATGCAAATATTTAATATACATTGAACAAAAATATAAACATAAACGCAATGTAAAGTGTTGGTCCCATGTTTAATAAGCTGAAATAAAAGATCCCAGAATGTTCCATAAGAACAAAAAGCGCATTTCTCTCAAATGTTGTGCACAAATTTGTTTACATCCCTGTTAATGAGCATTTCTCTTTTGCCAAGATAATTAATCCACCTGAAAGGTGCGGCATATCAAGAAGCTGATTAAACAGCATGCTGATTACACAGGAGCACCTTGTGCTGGGGCAATACAAGGCCACTCTTAAATGTACAGTTTTGTCACAAAACACAATGCCACAGATGTCTCAAGTTTTGAGTGAGCGTACAATTGGCATGCTGACTGCACGAATGTCCATCAGCGCTGTTGCCAGATAATTGAATGTTCATTCATCTACTATAAGCCGCCTCCAACGTCATTTTGGAGATTTTGGCAGTACGTCCAATTGGCCTCACAACCACAGACCACGTGTAACCACACCAGCCCACCTCCACATCCTGCTTATTCACCTCCGGGATCGTCAGAGACCAGCTACCCGGACAGCTGATGAAACTGTGGGTTTGATTAACCAAATAATTTCTGCAAAAACTGTCAGAAACTGTCTCAGGGAAGCTCATCTGCGTGCTCGTCATCCTCACCAGGGTCTTGATCTGTCTTTACTCACCTTCGGTGGCCACTGGCATGCTGGAGAAGTGTGCTCTTCACAGATGAATAGCGGTTTCAACTGTACCAGGCAGATGGCAGACATGTGGCGTCGTGTGGGCGAGTGGTTTGCTTATGTCAACATTGTGAATTGAGTGCCCCGTGGTGGCGGTGAGGTTATGGTATGAGCAAGCATAAGCTACGGCCAACGAACATAATTGCATTTTATCGATGGCAATTTGAATGCACGGAGACACCGTGATGAGATCCTGAAGCCCATTGTCATGCCATTCATCCACCGACATCCCCTCATGTTTCAGCATGATAATGCACGGCCACATGACGCAAGGTTCTGTACACAATTCCTGGAACATGTCCCAGTTCTTCCATGGCCTGCATACTCATCAGACATACCACCCATTGAAAATGGTTGTGATGCTCTGGATCGACCTGTACGACAGCGTGTTCCAGTTCCCGCCAATATCCAGCAACTTTGTACAGCCATTGAAGAGGAGTGGGACAACATTCTACAGGCCACAATCAACAGCCTGATCAACTATACTTAGGAGATGTGTTTCACTGCATGACGCAAATGGTGGTAACACCAGATACTGACTGGTTTTCTGATCCACACCACTACCTTTTTTTAAGGTATCTGTGACCAACAGATGCATCTCTGTATTCCCAGTCATGTGAAATGATAGATTAGGGTGTAATAAATGTATTTCAATTGACTGATTTCCTTATATGTACTGTAACTGAGTAAAACCGTTAAAATTGTTACATGTTGCGTTTATATTTTTGTTCAGTATAATTTACTTCCCCATTGAGATAAAGTGCAGAGAGTAAGCGGATGGTCTGTGCACCCAGGCAGTAAATTCTGTTTGAGTTTCTCAGAAATGTGAAGTTCTTCATCCTGCCCCTGCGGAGTCCATGACTATGAAATATTTCCTCATTTCCATGGGATTACAGCACAACTGACAGCCAATGGAAACAAGTGTGTGTGTCGGGGCATGCGGCTGTCATGTCTACTGCAGGGTCTGAAGGAGAGAGTCAATTATACTCTGCTAGAGCCTGGTGAACAGAGCCTGGTGAACAGAGCCTGGACTCCAACAACACCGCTGGGGGGATATAATGTGAAAGCATTTTCTGTACAAAGATGCACATTGACCCCATCCACACAGGAAGTGTTAGTGGACATGAGGTGTTGTGGAGATGAGTATGATGGTAGGAGTGTCCGGAACACTCTGTCGCGTCCCGACAGCAGGACGGGACAGCTAAAAGACACTAGAGGAGGGGAACCGAGCCTCCCAAAACCCACAGCAGCTGTGGCAGGAACACCACAAGGCAAAACAAAAGGAGGACTTTTCTCTGCTTTATTCCGGGAGAATTTGCGTCCCCTGTTCCCAGCCTGCTCTGCTTGTACAGGGCTTTAACCTCCGTCAGAAAAAGAACAACACACTGTCTCTCTGCCTGACTGGCCCTGTCCCCCCACGGCACGCCAAAACCCCCTCAGGCACCGACCTCCAACCCCCAGGCAGGCCTCCCTCCACACAGGCACACTTACCCTAACACCAGACTTCCCACGATTAACCATTACTCTGAACAAGTCAAGCCACGGGAAGGGGAGGGGTAGGGGGACCACTTTACACAGGTCAACCTGACCGCGATGACTCAGCAAGCAGCCCCCCTCCCCTCCCCCGACAGGCTGCGACCAATGTATTCATACGCCGCTGCGCACAAGCACAAAGTAGATCTCTCCCTCCCGTTTTTGACAAAATTAGGCGTGACAGTGCTGGCATGAGCCTACTGGCGCTGCTCTCGTGTTCTCAGTAAAAAGAAGATAAGACCAGAAATCCACACAACACAGAAAACACAACACAACCTGTGCAAAAGCCTCAAACAACAGAAAACCTCCCCTGGGGTAGAAAAGGAGACCCTCCACAATCTTCTTTGTGGTTCTCTCTCTGTGGCTCTCTCTTTGTGTCTCTCTCTCTCTCTCTCTCTCTGTGTGTCTCTCTCTCTCTCTGTGTCTCTCTCTCTCTCTCTCTCTCTCTCTCTCGCTCTCTGTGTGTGTCTCTCTCTCTATGTATCTCTCTAGTATATTGAACATTCTGTCTCCCCCTGCTTTCTCTCTCTGTCTCCGTCTCACTGGTTTTGTTTATGAGTTTTGACATGGTATGATGGGGTGGCCCAAACCCCATTGTGTAATTAAGATTTGTCTCTGGGGTGCACACCTGACGTCTGCCAACTAGTGCCAAGGCATGGGAAAGACGGTGTGTGTGTGTGTGTGTGTGTGTGTGTGTGTGTGTGTGTGTGTGTGTATGTAGTGTGTGTGTGTGTGTGTGTGTGTGTGTGTGTGTGTGTGTGTGTGTGTGTGTGTGTGTGTGTGTGTGTGTGTGTGTGTGTGTGTGTGTGTGTGTGTGTGTGTGTGTGTGTGTGTGTGTGTGTGTGTGTGTTTGTTTGTGTGTGTGTGTCAGGCTGGCTGGCTGGTAGTGTCTTGGTTGTCTTGGTTGTGAGTAAGGGAAATCAGACAACCTGTCATGGGTCAAGACAACATTACAGACTCTATCTCTCTCTCCACCCCCTCTCCCCCTCTCTCTCTCCCTCTCCTTGTTTCTCCCTTTCTTTTTCATTACTAATACTAGTGGGGAGTCTGTTCAAACACCACATCAAATGAACAGCCAACTGTCTAACTGATCTGTTCCAAAATAAACCAACATTAATACATTGAGCAGGTATGCAACATGTTTTTCTTCATTGGTTGACATAGAATGCTATTTGTACTTAACTTCATGAAAATGAAAATAATAATATTAATAAAAATAGAATTACGTCTGAACTCTGGAGAAATCTCACTGAAATTATGGATTTCTCTTCATCTGTTTTCTTACTGTGCAAAAATATTCTCTCTAACTGAATTGCTGTCACACTAATTGGAGCGTTGGCGGAAGCACTGAGCCATAGGATTAGATTCTTAGCTACTTGTCTCAATTGCACTTCACACTTTTTAATTACCATGTATATCAAATAAAGTATCTTTAAACTTTTTTTTGTCTTTTCCATGACTTTTCCTTTATCTTAGAACAAATGCAAACAGTGGAAGTTTCCAATTAACGTCAAAGCACAATTTCCATTGTGCTTCTTTCGTGATGTCCATACTAAAAGACACACTGCTTGCTTGGGTGAGCGTCTTCTTTTAATTGACTATCCCAGTTAGGTGACTCATGACTGAAGAAGATACATGCGAAAACATTTCAGTGTTTTGAAAAGCATTGGGGAAAAAATTATGAAATAAATAACTTCAACCTTAATAGATGTGTGTTGAGCTTTTTATATTTTACACCATCACTGCTATGTCCTCATCAGAACCATTTACCACACACATTTACCCTTTAGCTTAGCATACAGGGAAACACGTAAACATGTGGGCTCCAAGTGGCACAGTGGTCTAAGGCACTGAATCTCAGTGCAACAGGGTTCATATAAGTCCCTGGTTTGAATCCAGGCTGTATCACATCCAGCCGTGATTGGGAGTCCCACAGGGCGACGCACGATTGGCCCAGCATCGCTGGAGTAGGCCATCGTTGTAAATAAGAATTTGTTCTTAACTGACTTGCCTAGTTAAATAAAGGGTTAAATTAAAAAAGATGTTCTGTTGTCTATTTGAGAGAAAATATTTTTTTCTAAATGATTTAACATTGAGTTATAGTCAGAACAGTATGTTTTTCATTTGAGAGGACTACACTTTTTTTTAAATCACAATAATAATCATTCATGCACTCTCCTGTGTCCACAACAGTCTTTAAAACGAAATTCTGTTCGTAGAAAGGTACATCAATTATTCAAAGGAAGGCAACTAGCAAACAGAATCTCTTGAAAAAAATAAATAATAATTTCCCAATGAATACAAATTTGCAGCAATTGAACTGAATATAGAAACATTTCCGGGATACAGAGCAAAGACAATGGATCAAAGACAAATAGAACCTTCTGTTTAAATCATTTTCAGTTTCTTGCGGCAGTTAAGTCTAGGCTACTTCAAAATACTATTCAATAAAAATCTGCACCACAGTGAGAATTCACAACAGTTTCTCCTCTCATGTCTCTGCGCAGAGAATGTGTTATTTCTGTGCTGTTCTCTATGAGACTACATCAGTGGTGAGAGATAAGCCTATTCAGACCCTCTTCAAAGAAAATTTTAATTCAATAAAAAGCATTTCTTTGTTATTAGAATACGGTAAGTTTTGTCTTCAGAACCTTCACTAGGGACTCTGTCGGACTAGAATAAAGTACATCAAAAACAGTACACCTGAGCCAGACACTTACCTGAGTGTGTTGCTGTGCTGCATTGATGGGAGCATCCTGTGAAAAGCAGGGCAAGTGCTGAAGGCATCTCTATATCTCTAAACCTCACACCCTCACTGGATCCTGACACCAGGCCTGTCCAGTCCACCCCGCAGCCTAAGGACATTAGGGCTAAACCAGAGCCACTGTGGCCCTATGAGCCCACTGGAATGTGTGTGTGTGTGTGTGTGTGTGTGTGTGTGTGTGTGTGTGTGTGTGTGTGTGTGTGTGTGTGTGTGTGTGTGTGTGTGTGTGTGTGTGTCTGTGTGTGTGTGTGTCTGGTGTTGTAGGGGGATTAGCCTGATCAGAAAGACCCCCGTATGTCCAATCACAAGCCCCCCCCCCAAAAAAAACAAATCCCTCACTACGGTATCAGAGAAGGAACTCTGTTCATTTCCATCATGCGTGCACACACACACACACATAGATACAGTCACATACAAACATGCACAATTGGTACATGTAGAACAACAATACAACTGCTGACGTTTCTCTACTGTAAAACCACTACAAGTCTCCCCTCCACTATGGATGCTTGAATATGTCTTTTTTCTAGGTATGCCTGTAATGGCGTTGGGCATCTTTCCCTCAAGGAGATGGCCCACCAGGGAGAGTGGCCATTTAAGCCCGACTACCATGTCACTCAGATATGCACTGCAGTGTGTCCTCTCTATCAGTGCACATCACACCTGTCTGTCTCCGGCCTCCACAGCTACTGTGCAGCTCCTGGTGTGTGTGAGCAGCATATAACAGCTCTTGACACCACAAAGCACTTCTGAGTAATGGGGACATTGTTCTTGGGTTTAGCCAGATTATTATAACATTATACCACAGCATTGTTGAAATCTAATTTCTGATTGTCTGGAAGGGCATTCTAGAATGGACATTAAAACCAGATAATGGGACAGTTGAAAAATAATTTGGGACACCTTGCAATCATGAGCCAATAATATGCGCCTACAAACGCAGACCGTACTTGTTACAAAGTTACAGAAAGCTAAACCAACAACCACACAAAATGAAATTGGATACATTGTAAACACAGTGAGTGATAAACCTCTCCTGTCCCCTCTGCCACTAAAGCTGTCAAATCCTCCCACGTTTTTCTAGTTTGACCAGCTGTTTTCAGGAACTGATATTTTTGAATTCGTTTTTCATATTGGTAGATTTGCAAGACAACAAACTATTTAACTAGCTTCTTTGACAAGGTACACATCTGTTGTTCTGCCCCTGAACAAGGCAGTTAACACAGTGTTCCTGGGCTGTCATTGAAAATAAGAATTTGTTCTTAACTGACTTGCCTAGGTAAAAAAAATCTAACAAAAGGTGTATTTCCCTCAATTCCCTGTGTACGTGTGTTTGTTTGAGTAGGATTTAAATTAGTGCAGATTAGAGTATTATTTTCCTGGTCTCCCCACTGTTCAGACTAATTAAAACTTGCCCAGATTACTTTAAATCTGTATAATCCCTGGATTAGGAGACCAAGAACAGACAGGTTCTAAACCAGCACTACAAAAGAGCAGTGTTACAGCTTGACCTCGGCATCTACCCCCAACTGACCTGCCCTCTGAGAAACGTTCCACTCAAAGAAATGGCTGGGAGGGAAAAAAGTATATTTGGCAACGTATCATGAGTTTGCCATAGATATCGAATGTGTATTATACTTATAGCATTCTACTAGTGTATAATTTTGCAAAGTAATGATGGCATCTTGATCCCGTCAAGTTAAACAACAGTGTTGCCATGTAATGAAATCCAGTTGAGATTTTCTCAGTTTTGAGGATTCAATGTGTTCAATTTATCTAGTCTCAGATTTCGAGATACTCAAAGTTCTAAAATCAGAACACAACTGATCAAATCTGAACCAGTCCAGTTGAGACAAGTGTAGATGTTCTCTGTGTGATGGTCTGTGTTAACTCAGATTTAGATTATATACAACTTCTACTGGGAATATTATACAGATTTTGTGACAGGCCCTGTTAGAATCCACAGTCAGAATGTGACAGGTCTCTTGTGAGGTCAGGAAGGCTGAGTCTGTGAGCAGTGACTTTCAAAGAGCCAATTAGAGTTGAGGAAACCTAGGCCCACTCTGGTCAAGGTCATTGCATTGGAAGAATGCAAGCTGGTTACTCTGCAAGGCGATAGAATAGAGGGGTGGGTTGCAAACATCTCTCCCAATGAAAGTTCTAGACCCGTGCCTCCAGGTGCCTGTCATCAACATCTCATGAGCTGAGTTATGTGTATGTATTTCACCTAAACCTGCCCTCAACCCTGGGCCTAGAGAGGACGTGGCCACTTCAGAGGGCCCTCTAGCTTATTCAATCTGTACGATGGTGCCATACAGTATGGCTGCTGTCTCGCGAGCTCCGACCCAACTTTGCTATTCTGTGATTCTTTTGACGTTTATCTTTTTTTGTTTTTGCTCAAAATGTATCCGCTATTATTTCTTATGATCAACAACTTTTGAACATCAAATCGTCAGTTACTAACCTCAATTCCAGCATCAACTTCAAATTCGACTCATCTGCCGTGGGCTCTGTGTAATTCTGCCCCAATTTTCGGGCTATCCACGAGGAAACGCCAGTAAAAAAAGAGGCCGGAGAGGCGTAGTCCTGGCGAGATAATGGCAAAGGGAAAGCCGGCCACCTATTCCTTCCATTATATTGGCAAATATAATTGATAATAAGATGGTTGACCTCCGATCGCAGATTTTCTATCAACGGGACTATCGTAACTGCAATATTCTCTGCTTTTCTGAAACATGGGTTTTGGACAAGATACGCCCCATGGCTATCCAACTCGATGTATTGTCCATTCACCGAGCAGAGAGGACAATGTATTCAGGAAAATCAATAGGGGGGGGGGGGGGGGGTATGCCTCTTCATCAACAGCAAATAGTGTGGTGACTCTAGCGTAGTGGAGGTCTCGACCCATTGTTCACTCCTCTTGGAATACCTAATGTTCAAATGCCTAGTATTCTACCTCCCAAGAGTTGTCAGCTGTTATCATGACTGCTGTATACATTCCACCTTAGGACAAGAAAAACATCAAGCTGGCACTTTTATGCACCCAGATCCTGCTTTTCTTGTTGCCGGTGATTTTAATTCCACGTCATTAAGATACATGATCCCCAACTTCCATCAGCATGTCTCCTTCTCCACTAGGGGCGATAAAGTCCTAGACCACTGTTACTCTACCCACAAGCAAGCATACAAGGCCCTCCCTTATCCCCTGTTCGGCAAATCAGATCATGGTACTCTATAGTCCTGATTCCTGTCTACAAGCAGAAGCTCAAAACAGGAAGAACCCTGAGGCTTCGTAGAGAAATCATCATCCGAATTGGAAGCTATGCTGCAGGACTGCTTTGCTAGCATGGACTGGAATATGTTCCAGGACTCGGGCGATAGCATTCGTGAGCTATCCACCTCAGTCAACGGCTTCATTAGGAAATGCATCCCCGACGTTGTCCCCACAGTGAAGGTTCACTGCTTCCTCAATCCAAAACCCTGGATTAACACAGAGAACAGCACTATCTCAGCCAAACCTGAAGCTACGGTTGAGGACAAGAACAAGTACAAGAAGTCCTGCTACGATCTCCGCTGAGCCATCAAATGAGAAAAATATCAATATACAGTTGAAGTCGGAAGTTTATATACACCTTAGCCAAATACATTTAAACTCAGTTTTTCACAATTCCTGACATTTAATCCGAGTAAAAATTCCCTGTCTTCGGTCAGTTAGGATCACCACTTTATTTTAAGAATGTGAAATGTCAGAATAATAATAGAGAGAATGATTTATTTCAGCTTTAATTTCTTTCATCACATTCCCAGTGGGTCAGAAGTTTACATACACTCAATTAGTATTTGGTAGCATTGCCTTTAAATGGTTGAATTTGGGTCAAACGTTTCGGGTAGCATTCCACGAGCTTCCCACAATAAGTTGGGTGAATTTTGACCCATTCCTCCTGACAGAGCTGGTGTAACTGAGTCAGGTTTGTGGGCCTACTTGCTCGCACATTCTGTTCCATTTCTGCCCACAACTTTTCTATAGGTTTGAGGTCAGGGCTTTGTGATGGCCACTAAAATACCTTTGTTGTCCTTAAGCTATTTTGCCACAACTTTGGAAGTATGCTTGGGGTCATTGTCCACTTGGAAGACCCATTTGCAACCAAGCTTTAACTTCCTGACTGATGTCTTGAGATGTTGCTTCAATATATCCACATAATTTTCCTACCCCATGATGCCATCTATTTTGTGAAGCGCACCAGTCCCTCCTGCAGCAAAGCACCCCCACAACATGATGCTGCCACCCCCGTGCTTCACGGTTGGGATGGTATTCTTCGGCTTGCAAGCCCCCCCTCTTTTTCCCTCCAAACATAATGATGGTAGTTATGGCCAAACAGTTATATTTTTGTTTCATCAGACCAGAGGAAATTTCTCCAAAAAAGTACAATCTTTGTCCCCATGTGCAGTTTACGGCGGTTTTGAAGCAGTGGATTCTTCCTTGCTGAGCGGACCTTTTTTATGTCGATATACAACTCGTTTTACTGTGGATATAGATACTTTTGAATGCCTTCCTGAGCGGTATGACGGCTGCGTGGTCCCATGGTGTTTATACTTGCATACTATTGTTTGTACAGATGAACTTGGGACCTTCAGGCATTTGGAAATTGCTCCCAAGGATGAACCAGACTTGTGGAGGTCTACATTTTTCTTTGCCTATCAGAAGCATCTAAAGCCATGACCTCCATTTTCTGGAATTTTCCAAACTGTTTAAAGGCAGTCAACTTAGTGTATGTCAACTTTTGACCCACTGGAATTGTGATACAGTACAAAACTATAGTTTGTTTGTGGAGTGGTTGAAAAACTATTTTCATTGACTCCAACCTAAGTGTATGCAAACTTCCTACTTCAACTGTACATATTACCTCAATTACCTCAATCCCCGCACATTGACTCGCTACCGGTACAACCCTGCATATAGCCTCATTATTGTTATTTTATTGTGTTAAATTATTTATATATATATATATATATATACTGTACCAGTCCAAAGTTTGGACACACACCAACTCATTGCATGTTTTTTGTTTAGTTTTATTATTTTCTATATTGTAGAATAGTAGTGAAGACATTAAAACTAAGAAATAACACATTTGGAATCATGTCATAAGGTGAATGCACCAATTTGTAAGTCGCTCTGGATAAGAGCGTCTGCTAAATGACTTAAATGTAAATGTAAATGTAGTAACCAAAAAAGTGTTAAACAAATTCTTCAAAGTAGCCACCCTTTGCCTTGATGACAGCTTTGCACACTCTTGGCATTCTCTCAACCAGCTTCATGAGGTAGTCTCCTGGAATGCATTTCAATTACCAGGTGTGCCTTGATAAAAGTTCATTTGTGGAATTTCAAATATGCAAAATAAAGCTAAATAAAACAACAGTCCATCATTACATTAAGACATGAAGGTGTTAATGGGATTTATCTGTTCATTGAATGATTCGAATATTCCACCCTGAAACCATAAAATTGTATGGAATTGATTAGAATGTATACAATTATAATCAATAAATGTGTAGTTCTAGTCAGAATTAGGGTAAAACAACATAGCTCATGTTTATGTCTTTATGGTATTTTAAACATAGACTGTCTGAGCAAAATTCGGCACCGACCTGACTAGAGATTTGGGAGAGAACGGGGAGTACGTCTCAAGGTCAAGGTCTCCATGATCTCTGTCAGCTGGGTAGTGAGACAGTATGTGCGTAGGATATCTTCTGTTTGTGTGTATGTATGTGCGTAGGATATCTTCTGTTTGTGTGTATGTATGTGCGTAGGATATCTTCTGTTTGTGTGTATGTATGTGCGTAGGACACCTTCTGTTTGTGTGTATGTATGTGCGTAGGATATCTTCTGTTTGTGTGTATGTATGTGCGTAGGATATCTACTGTTTGTGTGTGTGTATGTGCGTAGGATATCTACTGTTTGTGTGGAAGTATGTGCGTAGGATACTACTGTTTGTGTGTATGTATGTGCGTAGGATATCTACTGTTTGTGTGGAGCTATAAAATGGATGTCTTTGTATTCTTGACTTTAGAACGTTCCCGTGAATAAACCTTTTTTGACTATTTTAGCTGGGCCTCCGTCTGTTTCATTTGACCAGGATCTTACAAATTCTGGTTTGCAGACTGAGTAATATAATTCAATTGGGTTATGTACCTTGAGAACATAATTCTCATATCAGAAGGTCAGTCAATGCAGAAAATTTCAAGTACTTTGAAAGTTTCTTCAAGTGCAGTCGCAAAAACCATCAAGCACTATGATGAAACTGGCTCTCATGAGGACCACCACAGGAAAAGAAGACCCAGAGTTACCTCTGCTGAATAGGATAAGTTCATTAACTGCACCTACGATTGCAGGCCAAATAAATGCGTCACAGATTTCAAGTAAGAGACACATCTCAACATCAATTGTTCAGAGGAGACTGAATCAGGCCTTCACGGTCAAATTGCTGCAAAGAAGCCACTACTGAAGGACACCAATAATAAGAAGAGACTTGATTGTGCCAGGAAACATAAACAATGGACATTAGACCGGTGGAAATCTGACCTTTGAGTCCAAATTTGAGATTTTTGGTTCCAACCATCGTGTCTTTATGAATCGCAGAGTAGGTGAATGGATGATCTCTACATGTATGGTTCCCACCGTGAAGCATGGAGGAGGAGGTGTGATGGTGCTTTGCTGGTGACACTGTCTGTAATTTATTTAGAATTCAAGGCACACTTAACCAGCATGACTACCACAGCATTCTGCAGCGATACCCCATCCCATTTGGTTTGTGCTTAGTGGGACAATCATTTGATTTTCAACAGGACAATGTCCCAACACACCTAAGGGCTATTTGACCAAGAAGGAGAGTTATGGAGTGCTGCATCAGATGA
The DNA here is from genome assembly GCF_034236695.1 of Oncorhynchus nerka. NCBI lineage: Eukaryota > Metazoa > Chordata > Actinopteri > Salmoniformes > Salmonidae > Oncorhynchus > Oncorhynchus nerka. Next base: position 23,035,082 of record NC_088422.1, on the reverse strand, counting down.
CCTGGCCTCCACAATCACCCGACCTCAACCCAATTGAGATGGTTTGGGCTGCGATGAACCGCAGAGTGAAGAAAAAGCAGCCAACAAGTGCTTAGCATATGTGGGAACTCCTTCAAGACTGTTGGAAAAGCATTCCTGATGAAGCTGGTTGAGTGAATACCAAGAGTGTGCAAAGCTGTCATCAAGGCAAAGGGTGGCTACTTTGAAGAATCTAAAATCTAAGATATATTTTGATTTGTTTAAGGGCTTGTAAGTAAGCATTTCACGGCTACACCTGTTGTATTCAGGGCGTGTGACAAATACAATTTGATTTGATTTGACTTTACACTCATCATATGCTGCTGCTACTCTGTTCTTTATTTCACTCCTTTTATTATCTATCGTGATACCTAGTCACTTTACCTGCTTTCATGTACATATCTACCTCAAATAGCTCGTACCCCTGCCCATTGATCAGGTACTGGTAATCCCTGTATCAGTGGAGGCTGCTGAGGGGAGGATGTCTCATAACAATGGCTGGAACTGAGCAAATGGAATGGCATCAAACCATGTGTTTGATGTATTGGATACCATTCCACTCATTCCGCTCCAGCCATTACCACCAGCCCGTCCTCACCAATCACCTGTCCTCCTGTGCCCTGTATGTAGCGTCGTTCTTGTGTATTTTATTCCTCGTGTCACCCGTTGTATTCGGCGCATGTGACAAATCCAATGTGATTTGAGGTAGGGATGGATGGAGGAGAGGAGGATGGGTCTTTTTAATCAGTCACACATCTGTCAGTGGGCGAGCTAACAGAGAGAGAGCTGTGCTCATTTTGTCAGCCCCTTTAGAGTGTACATTGAGTTACAGACTTTATTGGCTTGTCATAGAGAACCTGAGAGGGGCCGAAAATGAGGACATATTTAAAATAGATCTTAAAACACACTTATTTAGCTTTGCTTTTCCTTAGGGTGCTTTTCTTTTGTCTTTCAGTTTTAAATCGTTTTTGTCCTCTTTTGTTTCTTGTGTAGTAAATATTTCAGTTTTTATTTTCATTGTTTATTTGTTATTTTCTTGTGAAGTACATTGTGTTGACATTTTCTATATAAATAACGCTTGATTTGATAAAGAAATCCAAACAGGCCGTAAAGCCCGTCTTTCAAAGGGGAAGGGAAGGCATTTACTTAAACCCTGACTATAGGCTGTTTGCCAACCACAACAAACAAACATTAATCCTTGGCAACAGGGTGTGATTAGCCAGCCCCTTAAATCCCCTTACAATGAATGTACCATGCCATATCACATTTTAAAATAAGAAGAGGGCAGAAGGTGTGTGTGTGTGTGTGTGCGTGTGCATCTGTGTGTGTGTGTGTGTGTGTGTGTGTGTGTGTGTGTGTGTGTGTGTGTGTGTGTGTGTGTGTGTGTGTGTGTGTGTGTGTGTGTGTGTGTGTGTGTGTGTGTGTGTGTGTGTGTGTGTGTGTGTGTGTGATAGAGGGCGCTTGTTTTAGCCCCATCGTTTCCAATCCATTTCCTGAGGGTAGAATAAGCAGCTCTTTTTCCCATAGGCCTTCACTAAGCCGCCCTAGCCGCTTGCCCGAGCGACTGCTAATCAGGAGTGGCAAGGCCATTCTGTCTGAGAACATGAGAGGTGATAACTCTGACCCCCTCACAGAGAACAGAGGGAAATAGAGAGACAGGAGAGACAGAGAGAAAAACAGAGAGAGAGAAAAGAGAGAGAAAAAAAGAGAGAGAGAGAGGGAGAGAGAGAGAGATGGTGGTGGGGCAGAGAGCCAGAAACAAATGAAAAGGTAAGGAGAGATACAAGAGAGTGGGTAGATGGAGAAATAGAGAGAGCGAGAGAGAAACAAAGGAGTGGTGATAAAGAGGCAATGTGCAGTATGCAATAAACTAGCTCTCACAGTCTCACATCAGAATTAGACGTTCATCCATGTTTCTCAAACATCAAATGTTTAAGTTGTTGCAAACTGAAAATGCAGAAGTGGTTAAGTTTTGGCATGATCTCCAAATGTTTAAGGTTAGTGTTAAGTTTAGGCACTAACTCTTCAATCTTAAGGTTAGGCATTAACTCTGAACGGAAGTAAGGGTTAAGGTTTGGGATATGCTTAAAACAAAAGTCTCAGAAACATTCTATTGCTGGATTCAAACTTGCAACCTTTGGAATCAGAGGCAGATACTTCCACTCATCTGCCATCCCCAATGCTGTAGCAAAACCAAAACTACTTGAAGGTAACAGTTCTCACTGTTGCCCTTAGTGCACGTCATCTCCTGACGTCCTCAGACACGGATGGACGTCGAATACTGACTTGTATCACGGGTGACCTGGCTGATGTGAGAGAAAGAAAACGAGAGAGATGATTGAGTGAATATAAGAGAAATCGAGAGACAGGGAGAGTGACAGGGCCTTGGACTCCCATCATTCTTTATCTAAAGATCATATTACCTCACAAAGTGTATGTGATAACAGATTGATGGACACCTGTCGGCCAGTCAGTGCAAGTAACCCTCATTATGAAACAGCTTGGGGGCGGGAGGTGGAGAGGCAATGTTGGCTAACAGAGGAAAGGATAAAAAGGATCAAAATGCTGAATATCCTGTTAGGTAATACAGTGCAATAACCATGGAAACAGCCCTCCTGCTGTGTGTGTGTGTGTGTTTGAACTGACATGCAGAGAATCAATGTGGACACCTACATACGAGAGAACACATCAAACGTAATATCAAACATAATAATGCATGAGCCTACACACCCACACTCCTGCATCTTTATACTGTATAGCCAAGACACCATTTAACAAAAAAAAGCATAATCAGTGTCCTTGCAGCATGACATGAGTGATATTTCCCCGTGGGTCATGTTAATTTGGTACCAAATGGAATAAAACTGACTGAAAGAGGAAGGGACTACCAATGAGAAACTGTTTTCTCTGTGAACACTAGCCCTGTCGATGAGACAAATGCAGTGGTGGAAAAAGTACTCCATTTTCATACCTGAGTAAAAGTAAAGATATCTCAATAGAAAATGACTCAAGTAAAAGTAAAAGTCACCCAGTAAAATACTACATGAGTAAAAGTATACATGTATTTTGTTTTAAATATACTTAAGTATCAAAAGTAAATGTAATTGCTCAAATGTACTTCAAGTACAAAAAGTAAAAGTATAAATAATTTCAACTTCCTTATATTAAACAAACAAGACATCACCATTGAAATAAAAAAAATGGATAGCCAGGGGCAGAGTCCAACACTCAGACATCATTTACAAACAAAGCATTTGTGTTTAGTGATTGGACCAAGTATGTGAATTGGACCATTTTCCTGTCAAAATGTACTTTTGGGAGTCAGGGAATGTAGTGAAGTAAAAGTAAAAGTTTCCATAAATATAAACAGTAAAGTAAAGTACAGATACTCTAAAAAAACAATTTAAGTAGTACTTTAAAGTATTTTTACTTAAGTACTTTACACCACTGGATAAATGCTCCTTTCTCCTTTGATGGCCTTTCAATTGAATTGTTCACCACAGTTCCCCAGCATTACACCACACAACCAGAGATTCTACACTAACCACTGGGCTGTGCTACACCATGTATTCTGCACAGCCGTGTGTTGATGTAGCTTCAGTCTGTGTTATGGGTCTCTGTGTGCTCTGATGTGCTGTTCTATGGCTTTATAGAACAGTGTGCAATTTAGTTTCAGGTGTTGACGTGGCACGGCTGTGAGAGCTGCGAAATTGCGAAATTGATTCTCACTCTCTCGTGGTGAATGTACTGGTGCAGCTCAATTGCACATGGTGGTGATTCATTTTAAATATCACACATTTAGCCGTGGACACACACAGCGATTCGCATCTGACGCCATTATCCGTAGCCTCTGGGCAGAACAGCTGTCACAAATCTCACTGGGACAAAATCCAATGTTCTTCAGGAAGCTACAGGTAAAACAAACACCTTATACACCACATTTCTCAGGTGAATCTCACTGGAATAGCCTTTATCAAAAAGCCCTTTATGACTCATTTGAGTCCAATAGAATAATCAGAATCTGTCAATTTAAAATGTAGGAAATCATTGCTATTTCTGGAGCATAGGGAAATCATTACTGACAAAATAGAGTGCATCATAAATACTCGCTGTCTTCTGAAACAACAGCTCTATTTCTGGGTCTCTCCTGGAAAAACACAGAACGGTCTTCATCTCACGTCCCATTTTGGGGACAAAAGTGAAAGTGCAGTTTCAATTTCGTGGACCTAATGGAACTAGAATTTGGAGTTACCGAGCAAAAGGAGAGATGAAGAGCTAGGCCTAAATCAATTTACCACACACATACACACGTACGTATAGACACACACGTATACACACACGCACATATACACACAAGCACGTATACACACACGCGCACATACACACACACACACACACACACACACACACACACACACACACACACACACACACACACACACACACACACACACACACACACACACACACACACACATACACACACAGTCCTACTGTACACATCCCTGGGATATTCATTATCATGCGTATTCCTCTATATTCCTCTTCCTGTCTTCTCTCTGGCACAGCAGAGCAGCTGACACCAACAGGTCTCTTCTGGCACACTGTCAATGATACCCACACGCAGGCACACACACTCACACACACTGTCTGAGAGCCCCGTGAACACACTCATACACTAACTCAATAATGCATGTCTCAACCTGTTCTAATCACATAATCAAAGGCAAAATATTGAGCATTGAATTTATTGTAATTTTGCTCTTGTTGGAGCCCATCCAATCAATAAGCTTGGTTTGTCTTGAGTGATGAGTTATCCCTCGTTCACAGAAATGTCCATATCATTGTGTTAGAGACCCTGGGGTGGAGACAGACAGATGGAAAGCATCTCACACCACAGTGGATTCAACCAAATGACATCATAATTAGCCCCATTGAAAGTGCCACAGAGACTAGACCAGACAGCCTTCAAGAAATGACACTGTCAATGTAACAGCGTTGCTTCTGTCCCTCTCCTCGCCCCAACCTGGGCTTGAACTAGGGAACCTCTGAACATATCGATAACAGTCACCCTCGAAGAGCCTTAACCTTTCGTTCCACATAAGCAGCAGCTCTTGCAGAGCAAGGGAAACAGCTACTTCAAGATCTTTGAGCGAGTGACGTGACCGATTGAAACAATACTAGCGTGCACTGCTAACTAGCTAGCCATTTCAGACGGGTTACACTTCACCCCCTGTGACCCCCTCTTCTCCAAAGCAACCCCTCTTCTCCAAAGCAACCCCTCTGCTCCAAAGCAACCCCTCTTCTCCAAAGCAACCCCTCTTCTCCAAAGGAACCATTGATCCGGGTCACGGCACCAATTTAACAGTGTTGCTTCCGTCCCACTCCTTGCCAACCTGGGCTTGAACCAGGGACCTTCTGAACACATCGACAGACATCCTCGAAGCATCATTACCTGTTGCTCCACAAAAGCAACTACTTTAAGGAAACAACTACTTTAAGGTCTCCGAGCGAGTGACCTCAACGATTGAAACACTACTAGCGTGCACCGCTAACTAGATAGCCATTTCATACTGCTTACATCAGCACCAGTAGCCATTTACGGGAAATACCACATCACATCTTAGACCTTGATGGCTACTCTACAACATTCACAATTCTATTAACTACTGTATTCCCATTGACATTATACCAGCTTACTTCTTCTGTTGTACAGTAATAACCAAGGAGTTTCACATGTTTCAATGCTAATAAATCTATAACATTCAGTCTATTGAACTGGTGTGTTTCTTAAGGGCTTGCCTTGAGCACATCAAAAAGACTGGGTGACATTCAGCCACTGCTGGGTTTTGGCTGACCACTGCCAGGAATCTTTGCTAAAATACTCACTGGAGCACACTACAATGTAAAAACAAATGGTAAGTTGTTTCAACGTGTTATTTCCATGCATGAAGTTACATGGCCTTTTTTCAAGCTTTGGCAACTTTATATTTCAAGCTTTCATAATTGACAACAAGTGTTTTACTAATTAAAGATAGTTAAGTCAGTATAATCTACTATTTTTAGTTGAGTCAATGTATGTTTTAGTAGAGATAATTAGCCTCCCTTTTGAAATGACTTCATATTTTCAATTAGTCTAACTTACTATCAAGTTAAGTAGACGACATATACATTGATTAAACAACCCCAACCTTAGCAATGAAATAATAGAGAATTCAGTAAGGAACATTATGCTCCCATCTGTCTCTTGCTCCTGTGTGAGCTTTTTCGCCAGTTTCGCCAAAACTGGCATTGCACATAGCAATGTCAACCAACCAACAGACTGCTTTAACTACAACGACATTCTCAGTAATGGTTACAGAAACATTTTACTTTTACTTTTTTGCCTTCATAGTTGGGAATTTCTAAGTTGTGTAAACATTGTTTTTTGCTAACACTCTGAGCCTTCTGCTAGAGAGAGTTAGACAGAGAGAGAGCTGAAGGAAGGAATGTGGAGAAAGAGAGCCAGGGAAAGTGAGAGAAAGCGAGGGAGAGGTAAATTGAGAAGTGAGAAAAACACGGGGAGGAGAAACAGGGAATGTGAGTAGTGAGAGAAAGTAAGAGCAAGTGAGAGAGAGAAAGCGGAACGAGAGGGAGCTAGAAAAGAGAGAGAGAGAGAGTGAGAGGAAGAGAGAGAGAGAGCGTGAGAGCGTGAGAGAGAGAGAGAGAGAGAGAGAGAGAGAGAGAGAGAGAGAGAGAGAGAGAGGTTAAGTACTGGCCTAGCCCCAGCCCTCAGGGTGTCTGTCTGGACCAAATCCCTGAGCAGATGGGGTGATCTCATATTATATAATACACTCAACTCTCCTAGCCCACCATTCTCTCCTCTCATCTCTCCTCTCATCTCCACTACTCTATCAGCTCTTCTCCTCTGTCAACCTCCCACCTTCCCTACTTCCCACTTTCCCTTCCCTCTCTCAAACCAGTGCTGGTGTGTTGCTATGGATACTGAAAACTAGGAGGCTCACCGCCATCTTCCCTCCCAAACCCACTCTGGCACAGCTGGGAATGGGGGCAGTGCATGTCACAGCATGTCAGAAACATACACACGTGTACATGCACAGACCTGATCAAACATGCTCAGACCTGATCAAACATGCACAGACCTGATCAAACATGCACAGACCTGATCAAACATGCACAGACCTGATCAAACATGCACAGACTTGATCAATCATGCACAGGCACCTAGAGATTCTGGGTTCGAGTCCAGGCTCTGTCGCAGCCGGCCACAACCGGGAGACACATGCGACCGCAAACAATTGGCCCGGCATCGTCTGGGTTAGGGGAGGGTTTGGCCAGCAGGGATGTACTTGTCCTATCGCACACTAGCGACTCCAGGGTGCAGTGCACGCTGACAAGGTTGACAGGTGTACTGTGTTTACTCCGACACATTGGTGCGGCTGGCTTCCGGGTTAAGTGGGAATTGTGTCAAGAAGCAGTGCGGCTTGGTTGGGTTGTTTCGGAGGATGCATGGCACTCAACCTTTGCCTCTCCTGAGTCCGTACGGGAGTTGCAGAGATGAGACAATTGGATACTACGAAATTGGGGAGAAAAAAGGGTAAAACCAAAATAAACTACATGCACATGCACAGACTTGTTGGAACACCAGAAATGTGGCACGCATCAAATCATTGGTTCACAAGCAAAGAGTCATCTGTCAATCAATCTGGCTGTGGGCGGGACAGGGCCATAGCACTATATCAACACTGTATCAATGTGTCATCAGCACCTAATCAATCATGTCCTTTAAGTCACTTATCATCAAAAATAATCTTATAATGATGTCACATTCAAAGTATGATGTCTGAGATTTTATGAGCAAAGATCGTTTCATTGCCTCTTTTCACATCGAAAATGGACAAATCTGTGTGTGTACGTGGTGTGTGTGTCTGTGTGTTTGTGTGTGCACAGCAGTGTGTGCACACCAGTGATTGACTGGAATGACCCAGACCTATTCATTTATATCCATGGTCAGACCACACTTCATCAACACCAGTCTGTGAATTGTGAGAAAAGAACAGAACTAGATTCTATCCATTGTGTCAAGGATCATATCACCTCCACCCTACCTGTCACCCTAGACCCACTCCAATTTGCTTACCGCCCCAATAGGTCCACAGACGACGCAATCGCAATCACACTGCACACTGCCCCAACCCATCTGGACAAGAGGAATACCTATGTAAGAATGCTGTTCATCGACTACAGCTCAGCATAGTACCCTCCAAACTTATCATTAAGTTCAAGACCCTGGGTCTTGACACCGCCCTGTGCAACTGGGTCCTAGACTTTCTGACGAGCCGCCCCCAGGTGGTGAGGGTAGGAAACAACATCTCCACACCACTGATCCTCAACAATGGGGCCCCACAAGGGTTTGTTCTCAGCCCTCTCCTGTACTCCCTGTTCACCCATGACTGCGTGGCCATGCATGCCTCCAACTCAATCATCATGTTTGCAGATGACACTGCAGTGGTAGGCTTGATTACCAACAACGACGAGACGGCCTACAGGGAGGAGGTGAGGGCCCTCAAAGGACATGATCGTGGACTTCAGGAAACAGCAGAGGGAGCACCCCCCCTATCCACATCGACGGGACAAATAGTGGAGAAGGTAGAAAGTTTTAAGTTCCTTGGCGTACACATCACCGACAAACTGAAATGGTCCACCCACACAGACAGCGTGGTGAAGAAGGCGTAACAGCACCTCTTCAACCTCAGGAGGCTGAAGAAATTTGGATTGTCACCAAAAACACTCACAAACTTTTACAGATGCACAATCGAGAGCATCCTGTCGGGCTGTATCAATGCCTGGTAAGGCAACTGCTCCGCCCACAACCGTAAGGCTCTCCAGAGGGTAGTGAGGTCTGCGCAACGCATCACCGGGGGCAAACTACCTGCCCTCCAGGACACCTACACCACCCAATGCCACAGGAAGGCGATAAAGATCATCAAGGACAATAACCACCCGAGCCACTGCCTGTTCACCCTCTATCATCCAGAAGGCGAGGTCAGTACAGGTGCATCAAAGCTGGGACCGAGAGACTGAAAAACAGCTTCTATCTCAAGGCCATCAGACTGTTAATCACTAACATTGAGTGGCTGCTGCCAACATACTGACTCAAATCTCTAGCCACTTTAATAATAAAAATTGGATGTAATAAATGCATCACTAGTCACTTTTTAAAAATGCCTCTTTAACGTTTTATGGCTGCAGGGGCAGTATTGAGTAGCTTGGATGAAAAGGTGCCCATTGTAAACGGCCAGCTCCTCAGTCTCAGTCGCTAATATATGCATATCATTATTAGTATTGGATAGAAAACAATCTAACGTTTCCAAAACTGTCCAAATATTGTCTGTGAGTATAACAGAACTGATATTGCAGGCGAAACCCTGAGGAAAATCAAAACAGGAAGTGGCTTCTATTTTGAAAACTCCATGTTCCATAGCCTCCCTTTGCTGGATTTAAAGAGATATGAACCAGATTCCTTTTCCTATCGCTTCCGCAAGGTGTCAACAATCTTCAGACATAGTTTCAAGCTTTTATTTTGAAAAATGAGCCAGAACGATAACATTGTGTCAAGTGGTCACATGAGTTTTGCTCGCGGAACAGAATTTGGACAGCCATTGTTTTCCCCTCTCCTACTGTGAAAGACATTTGCGGTTGATATATTATCGATTATATATTTTAAAAACAACCTGAGGATTGATTATAAAAAACATTTGACATGTTTCTGTGGACATTATGGAAACTATTTGGAATTTTCTTCTGCGTTGTCGTGACTGCTCTTTCCTGTGGATTTCTGAACATAACGCGACAAACAAACAGAGGTATTTTGGATCTAAAAATAATCTTTATGGAACAAAAGGAACATTTGTTGTGTAATTGGGAGTCTTGTAAGTGAAAACATCCGAAGATCATCAAAGGTAAACAATTAATTTGAATGCTTCTCTGATTTTCGTGACCGAGCTACCTGATGCTAAGTATACTTAATGTTTTATCGTGCGATCGATAAACTTACACAAACGCTTGGATTGCTTTCGCTGTAAAGCATAATTTCAAAATCTGACATGACAGGTGGATTAACAAAAGGCTAAACTGTGTTTTCCTATATTGCACTTGTGATATGAATATAATATTTCTAGTAATATTTATTGTATGTAGCGCTATGCTATTCAGCTGTTGTTGATGACACTTATCCCGATATCGGGATTGCAGCCATAACAAGTTTTAAACAATGCCACTTTATATAATGTTTACATACCCTACATTACTCATCTCATATGTATATACTGTACTCTATACAATCTACTGCATCTTGCCTATGCCAATCGGCCATCGCTCATCCATATATTTATATGTACATATTCTTATTCATTCCTTTGTTGTTGTGAAATTGTTAGATTACTTGTTAAATATTACTGCATGGTCGGAACTAAAAGCACAAGCATTTCGCTACACTCGCATTAACATCTGCTAACCATGTGTATGTGACCAATACAATTGGATTTGATTTGATTTGTGGTGAGGCAAAATCAAATGACCTGACAATCATAATTGATGAATGTCATTCAAATCTAAAAGTCCCTTCTGAAAAGGGACATGGCTTTAGGTGATTGTAGAGGACTTCTGGGGACAGTAATGTGTGTGATCTTCCCATGGAACTCCCATAGACAGTGAGCTCCGTTGCTTCGATCCCTCTCCATCAGAGCTCTGCTCTGTCTGCGTTGGCTAAACGTTGCTATGACTTATCCATGCTTAGATCCATCCTGACATACGAATGGTATTGATCTGCTGTCCTCTCTCTCTGTCCTCCCATATGGAAAAGCATGCTATGTACCGATCGCCCCGAGTCTACCGGTTGCAGTAATGAGGAGAGAAGGAGGAGAGAAAGAGAGGAAAGTCAAAGAGAGAGAGAGAAACAGGAAAGACAAAGCGACAGATGGTGCCGGAGAACAAGGCTGATGTTTTACGTATTCCGAGCCAATTGTGTTTTTTGTTCCTTTCTTTGCGTTGTTTGTAACTTGTTTTTTAAACTTATTTTGTACATAATGTTGCTGCTACCATCTCTTATGACCAAAAATAACTTCTGGGCATCAGAACTGCGATTACTCACCACGGACTGGCAGAATCCTTTTTTTCCTTTAACGAGTCCGACGAGCCCGACGTGAATGAAATACTGCTTCCCCGAGAACAGGCCCAGATCCCCGTAATTTGCTTGAAGAGAAGGTGGAGAAAAAGGGGCCAGAGGGCTGGCTGCCTTCTGAGAATTCGTAGGCGATCGAATAAACCCCCACTTCCTTCCATTCTGCTAGCAAACGTGCAATCTTTGGAAAATAAAATCAATGGCCTACGCAGAAGATTAAACTACTAACTGGACATTCAAAACTGTAATATCTTATGCTTCATGGAGTCGTGGCTGAACGACGACACTATCAACATACAGCTGGCTGATTATATGCTGTATCCGCAGGACAGAACAGCGGCGTCTGGTAAGACAAGGGGCGGCGAACTATGTATAAACAGCTGGTGCTCGATATCTAAGGAAGTCTCGAGGTTTTGCTTGCCTAGGGTAGAGTATCTCATGATAAGCTGTAGACCACACTATCTAACTAGAGAGTTTTCATCTGTATTTTTCGTAGCTGTCTACATACCACCACAGACTGATGCTGGCACTAAGACCGCAATGAATGAGCTGTATTCCGCCATAAGCAAACAGGAGAACGCTCACCCAGAGGCGGCGCTCATAGAAGCCAGGGACTTTAATGCAGGGAAACTTTAATTCGTTTTAACACATTTTTATCAGCATGTTAAATGTGCAACCAGAGGGAAAAAACTCTAGACCACCTTTACTCCACACACAGAGACACATACAAAGCTCTCACTTGCCCTCCATTTGGCAAATCTGACCATAATTCTATCCTCCTGATTCCTGCTTACAAGCAAAAATTAAAGCAGGAAGCACCAGTGACTCGATCAATAAAAAAGTGATCAGATGAAGCAGATGCTAAGCTACAGGACTGTTTTGCTAGCACAGACTTGAACATGTTCCGGGATTCCTCCGATGGAATTGAGGAGTATACCACCTCAGTCATTGGCTTTATCAATAAGTGTATCGATGACATCATCCCCACAGTGACCGTACGTACATACCCCAACCAGAAGCCATGGATACAGGCAACATCCGCACTGACCTAAAGGCTAGAGCTACCGCTTTCAAGGAGCTTTCAAGAACCCGGAAGCTTAATACAGGACAAAGATCGAATCGGACTACACCGGCTATGACGCATGTCGGATGTGGCAGGGCTTGCAAAACATTACAGACTACAAAGGGAAGCACAGCGGAGAGCTGCCCAGTGACACGACCCTACCAGACGAGCTAAACTATTTATATGCTCGCTTCGAGACAAATAACACTGAAACGTGCATGAGAGCACCAGCTGTTCCGGAAGACTGTGTGAAATCGCTCTCCACAGCCGATGTGAGTAACATTCACAAGGCCACAGGGCCAAATGGATTTACAGGACGTGTACTGGGAGCATGTGATGACAAACTGGCAAGTGTCTTCAGTGACATTTCAAGTCTAAAATAACAACATGTTTTAAGCAGACCACCAAAGTCACTGTGCCCAAGAACACTAAGGTAACCTGCCTAAATGACTACCAACCCGTAGCACTCAAGTCTGTAGCCATGAAGTGCTTGAAAGGCTGGTCATGGCTCACATCACACCATTATCCCAGAAACCCTAGGCCCACTCCAATTTGCATACCGCCCTAACAGATCCACAGATGATGCAATCTCTATTGCACTCCACACTGCCCTTTCCCACCTGGACAAAAGGAACACCTATGTGAGAATGCAATTCATTGACTACAGGTCAGCGTTCAACACCATAGTGCCGTCAAAGTTCATCACTAAGCTAAAGACCCTGGGACTAAACACCTCCCTCTGCAACTGGATCCTGGACTTCCTGACGGGCCACCCCCAGGTGGTAAGGGTAGGTAATAACACATCCACCACACTGATCCTCAATACAGGGGCCCCTCAGGGGTGTGTGCTCAGCTCCCTCCTGTACACCCTGTTCACTGATGACTATACGGCCAGGCACGACTCCAACACCATTATTAAGTTTGCAAATGATTCAAAAGTGGTAGGCCTGATCCCGACAACGACGAGACAGCCTATAGGGAGGAGGTCAGAGACCTGGCTATGTGGTGGGAGGACAACAACCTCTCCCTCAACGTGATCAAGACAAAGTAGATGATTGTTGACTACATAAAAAAGAGAACCGAGCACATCCCCATTCTCATCAACGGGGCTGTAGTGGAGTAGGTTGAGAGATTTCAGTTCCTTGGTGTCCACATCACAAACAAACTAACATGATCCAAGCACACCAAGACAGTCGTGAAAAGGGCACAGCAAAACCTATTCCCCCTCTGAAGACTGAAAAGACTTGGCATGAGCCCTCAGATCCTCAAAAGGTTTTACAGCTGCACCATCGAGAGCATCCTGACTGTTTGCATCACTGCCTGGTAACTGATCGGCCTCCGATCTCAAGGCACTACATAGGGTAGTGCGTATGGCCCAATACATCACTGGGTCCAAGCCTCTTGCCATCCAGGATCTCTATACCAGGCGGTGACAGAGGAAGGCCCTAAAAATTGTCAAAGACTCCAGCCACCCGAGTCATAGACTGTTCTCTCTGCTACCGCATGGCAAGCAGTACCAGTCAAATGGCTACCCAGACTATTTGCGTTACCCCCCCCCCTACACTGCTGCTACTCTCTGTTGTTATTATCTATGCATAGTCACTTCAATAACTCTACCTACATGTACATATTACCTCAACTAACCGGTTTCTCCCTGTGTATAGTCTCACTATTGTTATTTTACTGCTTCTCTTTAATTACTTGTTATTTTATTTCTTATTCTTACTCATATATTTTTTCAACTGTATTGTAGGTTAGGGGCTCGTAAGTAAGCATTTCACTGTAAGGTCTACAACTGTTGTATTCGGCGCATGTGACTAATACAATTTGATTTGATTTTGATTTGAGAGAGACAGAGAAAAGACAAAGAGAGATGAAGACAGAGGAAATACAAAGAGAGAGAGAGAGAGAGACAGAGGAAAGAGAAAGAGAGAGAGACAGAGGAAATACAAAGAGAGAGAGAGAGAGAGAGGAAAGAGAAAGAGAGAGAGAGACAGAGGAAAGACAAAGAGAGAGAGAGACAGAGGAAAGACAAGAGTAGAGAGAGACAGAGGAAAGACAGAGAGACAGCCAGAGAAAAGACAAGAGAAAGAGAGACAGAGGAAAGACAAAGAGAGAGAGACAGAGGAAAGACGAGAGAAAGAGAGACAGAGTAAAGTCAAAGAGAGAGAGAGAGACAGAGGAAAGACAAAGAGAGGGAGACAGAGGAAAGTCAAGAGAAAGAGAGACAGAGCAGAGAGAAAGAGAGACAGAGGAAAGACAAAGAGAGAGAGAGAGACAGAGGAAAGACAAAGAGAGAGAGACAGAGGAAAGACAAAGAGAAAGAGAGACAGAGGAAAGACAAAGAGAGAGAGACAGAGGAAAGACAAAGCGAGAGAGAGACAGAGGAAAGACAAAGAGAGAGAGACAGAGGAAAGACAAAGAGAGAGAGACAGAGGAAAGACAAAGAGAGAGAGAGACAGAGGAAAGACAAAGAGAAAGAGAGAGACAGAGGAAAGACAAAGAGAGAGAGACAGAGGAAAGACAAAGAGAGAGAGACAGAGGAAAGACAAAGAGAAAGAGACAGAGGAAAGATAGAGTAAAAAAGGGGGCGGGCTTAACATGACTCGCACATCTTGTTTGCAGATCTTCTGACTCTTTCTCCGTTTGCGGACACACACACACCAACACACACACTACTCTCTCTTCATACTTTAAGGGTGGGTAGTTCTCTGTGGGTGGTTTTATTGTGTGTGGTGTTTATATGTGGGTGGTTTTATTGCATGTGGTGTTTGTCTGTGGTGTTTCTCTGTGGTGTTTCTCTGTGGGTGGTTTTATTGCATGTGGTGTTTCTCTGTGGTGTTTCTCTGTGGTATTTCTCTGTGGGTGGTTTTATTGCGTGTTGTGTTTCTCTGTGGGTGGTTTCTTCACGTGTGCTGGAGACACAACACACTTAAAGGTTAATTAAAACGCAGTGTCCCTCCCACACTTTTACACAACTCAACTGAAAGACTTTCACAGCACGGGGAAGAGAGGTAGAGAAGAGAGGAAGAGAGACAGAAAATATATAGAGAGAAGAGAGAGAGAGCAGCGAGAGGTAGAACATGGAGGGAGAAGAGAGACAGAGAAGATATATAGAGAAGAGAGAGGTAGAGGAGAGAGGGAGAAGAGAGGTAGAGAAGAGAGAGGAACCCTTACATGATTTATATGATCATTTGATAAATGTCTATCAAAATTGCCAGCTCCGTTGACACGTCTGCTGTGAGGACAGCACTCAATGGCACATGCAGACGCACGCACGCACACACACACGCACGCACGCACGCACACACGCACACACGCACGCACGCACGCACACACACACACACACACACACACACACACACACACACAGAGGTTTTCACAGCATTTATTTTTAAAGGTTCGGGCCATGCAGGTCAGAGGAGAGATTTGGAGGAGTGAGAGATGGATGACATCACCCACTGGTGGGAATGACCTTTGTTGAGAAAGGAGATAACACCTCACCATGTCCCTGTCAGGAGATATTACCACTCACTCTACCTGCAATCTGCCATCAGCACGCTCTACATCAGTATGATTCAGCTGCTACATTTCAGGTGTATGATTTCACTGCACAGAATGCATCAAGCATCGATGAACTTAAGACGGCGAGGAAACATTGCTGTGTTTCCAACTTGTCTAGATTACTTGTTACTACTAGTTGTGGAATAACAGAACAGTGGTGGAATAATCACAGAACAATGTTGGCTGTTCCTATCCTTGTGGCTTTACCTCTAATGTCCATTGGAATAACAGAACAGTGGTGGAATAATCACAGAACAATGTTGTCTGTTCCTATCCTTGTGGCTTTACCTCTAATGTCCATTGGAATGTGAAGTATCCTGTACTGCAATGATTTGCTTTAAAGGGGCAATCTGGGATTCAAATAACACCAATGTTAACCAATCCCAGATTGCCCTTTAAATGTTTAAGACAGAGGGATGAGGAGGAGGATGAAGAGAGGCTGTTTACTGACACATCTTCCCTCCTCCCATGTGTGTTGTGTATCGCTGGGTGACTTGATTTGCCCAGATTAGCAGTGTGACGCCGACGCTGTGTCCCCCGAAAATGAACTGTCAGCCCTGCCAGGTTTCAGCAGACAGCACCATCACCTCGGCCAATCAGTGGGACCACACAACACTCCCACACACACACACACATCCGTACAGACTCAAATAGACACACAGCCGCAATGTCACACACACACACGTGTGCGCGCTTGTCAGCACAGACATACACGCTCTCTTTGACACACACTGTTGTACCAACACACCCACACAAAAACATTAACACACACAGGCATTTCCTTCTGCATTCAAAATAGGACCTTCAAGTGCAGCCTTTTACAACTGAACAGTCATTCACACTGTTATTATTGTGACCCCACAAATAACTGTCTGGATCTCAAAATCAACCAAACAGACAACGTAGCCTGGATGTGGTAGTGCTCTGGCAGGTGGGCCTGGGTTAGATCCATATGGACAGTCACTTGACTGTACAGCATATGTCCTTTGCAATATGGGAAGCAATATAAAAAAATATTTTCAGAGAAACAAGCCTCACCACTGTGCAAACGTGTCTTCAGCACCTGTGGTTTAGAGCGCACTTGCATTTGACCTTGATTTCCATTGCCGTGTCACAGGTTGTGTGTAAATTCTAATCAGAGAACTAAAGTATTTTTACCATATACCAAAGCATGCCGCATTTGTTCATGTGGCCCACACCTGGCCATAAGAGACCGGTGATTAGACACCTGGCCATAAGAGGCCGGTGATTAGACAGACACCTGGGCAATAAGAGGCCGGTGATTAGACACCTGGCCATAAGAGACCGGTGATTAGACACCTGGCCATAAGAGGCCGGTGATTAGACAGACACCTGGCAATAAGAGGCCGGTGATTAGACACCTGGCCATAAGAGACAGGTGATTAGACACCTGGCCATAAGAGGCCGGTGATTAGACACCTGGCCATAAGAGGCCGGTGATTAGACACCTGGCCATAAGAGACCGGTGATGAGACACCTGGCCATAAGAGGCCGGTGATTAGACAGACACCTGGCAATAAGAGGCCGGTGATTAGACACCTGGCCATAAGAGGCCGGTGATTAGACAGACACCTGGCCGTAAGAGGCCTGTGATTAGACAGACACCTGGCCATAAGACGCTGGTGATTAGACAGACACCTGGCCATAAGAGACCGGTGATTAGACAGACACCTGGCCATAAGAAGCTGGTGATTAGACAGACACCTGGTCATAAGAAGCCAGTGATTAGACAGACACCTGGTCATAAGAGGCCGGTGATTAGACACCTGGTCATAAGAGGCCGGTGATTAGACACCTGGCCATAAGAGACCGGTGATGAGACACCTGGCCATAAGAGGCCGGTGATTAGACAGACACCTGGCAATAAGAGGCCGGTGATTAGACACCTGGCCATAAGAGGCCGGTGATTAGACAGACACCTGGTCAAAAGAGGCCGGTGATTAGACAGACACCTGGTCATAAGAGGCCGGTGATTAGACAGACACCTGGTCATAAGAGGCCGGTGATTAGACAGACACCTGGTCATAAGAGGATTAGACACCTGGCCATAAGAGTCCGGTGATTAGACAGACACCTGGCCATAAGAGGCCGGTGATTAGACAGACACCTGGTCATAAGAGGCCGGTGATTAGACAGACACCTGGTCATAAGAGGCCGGTTATTAGACACCTGGTCATAAGAGGCCGGTTATTAGACACCTGGTCATAAGAGGCCAGTGATTAGACAGTCACCTGGTCATAAGAGGATTAGACACCTGGCCATAAGAGGCCGGTGATTAGACAGACACCTGGCCATAAGAGTCCGGTGATTAGACAGACACCTGGCCATAAGACGCTGGTGATTAGACAGACACCTGGTCATAAGAGGCCGGTGATTAGACACCTGGTCATAAGAGGCCAGTGATTAGACAGACACCTGGTCATAAGAGGACGGTTATTAGACAAACACCTGGCCATAAGAGGCCAGTGATTAGACAGACACCTGGTCATAAGAGGCCGGTTATTAGACACCTGGTCATAAGAGGCCGGTTATTAGACACCTGGTCATAAGAGGCCGGTTATTAGACAGACACCTGACTGGCGAACTATAGACAGTTATGCAGCGATTCAGCTAAACTCTAGTTTGGACAGCACAATCATTTACCATAATGCACAGCTACCTACTAAACCAACCAAGTGAGCTATGTGTTCTAATACACAGCTAAGCTAGTGAAAGTGCAGTCAAAGTCATATGATCTGATATTTATTTGTCTGCTTTATTGACATAGTAAAATACCTACACTCATCTGGGACATAACTGCTAATATGGTAGTAATTACAGGGATTTCATGCTCTCACACCCTCTCGCTCCCACCCTCTCTCGCCCTCTCTTTCTCTACATCCCGACTCCTCTCTCTCCCACCTTCTATCACCCCCTCTCTTTCTCTACATCCCAACTCCCTCTCTCTCCCACCCTCTCTACCCCTCTCTTTCTCTACATCCCGACTCCTCTCTCTCTCCCACCCTCTCTCCCACTCTCTTTCTCTACATCCCAACTCCTCTCTCTCTCCCACCCTCTCTACCCCTCTCTTTCTCTACATCCCGACTCCTCTCTCTCTCCCACCCTCTCTCCCACTCTCTTTCTCTACATCCCAACTCCTCTCGCTCTCCCACCCTCTCTCCCCCTCTCTTTCTCTACATCCCGACTCCTCTCTCTCTCCCACCCTCTCTCCCACTCTCTTTCTCTACATCCCAACTCCTCTCTCTCTCCCACCCTCTCTCCCCCTCTCTTTCTCTACATCCCGACTCCCTCTCTCTCCCACCCTCTCTCCCCCTCTCTTTCTCCACCTCCCAACTCCTTTCTCCCTCCTACCCTCTCTCTCCCTCTCTTTCTCTACCTCCCAACTCCTTTCTCCCTCCTACCCTCTCTCTCCCTCTGTCACTACATTCAGACACTTGCAGCAACTCAGCAAGTGGTGCTGGCTCAGGTACTGAACACAATGAAATGAAACCGTGTCCACAGCTCTGAGCTTCAAATGTGAGACATGTTGACACGTGGACAATGTTTTGATTCCTATTCGGCTCTTTGCCAGGTTATTATGTTGATTGTTGATTATACCCATCATGCCTTGTGTTAGGGTTGCCCGACATGTCACATACAGCTCAGTACTCCCACAGGAACTCCTGCTTCCTTGATTCGCGTAGCAATTAGCATCCTGCTGAAACAGGGAGAATCCATTTCATCTCTGTAATTTCCTCTGGGAATTTAACAGCGGATTAGCATAACTCTCTCTCCCTCTTTATCTTTCTCTTTCTTTCTTGCTCTTTCACAAACACATTTCAAACCATTTATCCAATTTCAAATGGAAAACAAACGATTTGAAAACACTTTATGACCATTTTCACGCCTGTGGTGGGCAAAATGACATCACACACACCAGTGATTTTGGCCCCTTGAAATTAGGGAACGGCTTCTGAAACTCATCAACCCACGGGTTAATCTGCATCGGTTATTGTGTCACACATCGTAACCTCTGACAATGCAAACGTGGCGCCTACTAACACAAACCTTACAGTATGTAGCCACACATTTGAATGTCTCTTAATGAAATTAACTATGTTGATGGCAGTAGTGGTGCTTCCTTGTGGAATGTGGTTAGAAGTGTAATGTTGATAATGGCGCAAATTGTGATGCGACACACATCCAAAACAAGCCATGTATCTGTAGGGCATGTAAAGCTCTTAGACCATTGGAACAAGAGTTGGAGAACCCCGTGCCTTGGCAGGCAACCCCGTCTCGCTGATGAGATGGGGATAGGGCCTCTGGCCATGCTGACGGGGTAAGAGGCACACTGTGCGTCTTCAATGTCTGGCCGAGTCAGAAAAGGCAAGGGAGAGCTGGCACAGCATTAGTGGGGGCAATCCTCTGCTTCCAGTCTTTCCTTCTCTCCTCATCTCTCTTCACCACTACTTCCCTCCATCCTCATCTCTCTTCACCACTACTTCCCTCCCTCCCTCCTCATCTCTCTTCAGCACTCCTACCCTCTCTCCTCATCTCTCTTCACCACTACTTCCCTCCCTCCTCATCTCTCTTCACCACTACTTCCCTCCCTCTTCATCTCTCTTCACCACTACTTCCCTCCCTCCCTCCTCATCTCTCTTCACCACTACTTCCCTCCCTCCTCATCTCTCTTCACCACTACTTCCCTCCCTCTTCATCTCTCTTCACCACTACTTCCCTCCCTCCCTCCTCATCTCTCTTCACCACTACTTCCCTCCCTCCTCATCTCTCTTCACCACTACTTCCCTCCCTCCTCATCTCTCTTCACCACTACTTCCCTCCCTCCCTCCTCATCTCTCTTCACCACTACTTCCCTCCCTCCTCATCTCTCTTCACCACTACTTCCCTCCCTACCTCCTCATCTCTCTTCACCACACCTACCCTCCCTCCTCATCTCTCTTCACCACTACTTCCCTCCCTCCCTCCTCATCTCTCTTCACCACTACTTCCCTCCCTCCCTCCTCATCTCTCTTCACCACTACTTCCCTCCCTCCTCATCTCTCTTCACCACTACTTCCCTCCCCCTCCTCATCTCTCTTCACCACTACTTCCTCCCTCCTCATCTCTCCTCACCACTACTTCCTCCCTCTTCATCTCTCTTCACCACTACTTCCCTCCCTCTTCATCTCTCTTCACCACTACTTCCTTCCCTCCTCATCTCTCTTCACCACTACTTCCCTCCCTCCTCATCTCTCTTCACCACTACTTCCCTCCCTCCTCATCTCTCTTCACCACTACTTCCCTCCCTCCTCATCTCTCTTCACCACTACTTCCCTCCCTCCCTCCTCATCTCTCTTCACCACTACTTCCCTCCCTCCTCATATCTCTTCACCACTACTTCCCTCCCTCCTCATCTCTCTTCACCACTACTTCCCTCCCTCCCTCCTCATCTCTCTTCACCACTACTTCCCTCTTTCTTCATCTCTCTTCACCACTACTTCCCTCCCTCTTCATCTCTCTTCACCACTACTTCCCTCCCTCCTCATCTCTCTTCACCACTACTTCCCTCCCTCCCTCCTCATCTCTCTTCACCACTACTTCCTCCCTCTTCATTACTCTTCACCACTACTTCCCTCCCTCCTCATCTCTCTTCACCACTACTTCCTCCCCCCTCCTCATCTCTCTTCACCACTCCCCCTCCCTCCCTCCTCATCTCTCTTCACCACTACTTCCCTCCTCATCTCTCTTCACCACTACTTCCCTCCTCATCTCTCTTCACCACTAATTCCCTCCCTCCTCATCTCTCTTCACCACTATTTCCCTCCCTCCTCATCTCTCTTCACAACTCCTTCCCTCCTCATCTCTCTTCACCACTACTCCCTCCCTCCTCATCTCTCTTCACCACTATTTCCCTCTCTCCTCATCTCTCTTCACCACTACGTCCCTCCCTCCTCATCTCTCTTCACCACTATTTCCCTCCCTCCTCATCTCTCTTCACAACTCCTTCCCTCCCTCCCTCCTCATCTTTCTTCACCACTACTCCCCTTCCTCCCTCCTCATCTCTCTTTAGCACTTCTCTCCCTCTCTCCTCATCTCTCTTCACCACTTCTTCCCTCTCTCCTCATCTCTCTTCACCACTACTCCCCTCCCTCTCTCCTCATCTCTCTTCACCACTCCTTCCTTCTCTCCTTATCTCTCTTCACCACTCCTTCCTTCTCTCCTCATCTCTCTTCACCACTCCTTCCTTCTCTCCTCATCTCTCTTCACCACTCCTTCTTTCTCTCCTCATCTCTCTTCACCACTCCTTCCTTCTCTCCTCATCTCTCTTCACCACTACTTCCCTCCCTCTCTCCTCGTCTCTCTTCACCACTCCTACCCTCTCTCCTCATCTCTCTTTACAACTCCTTCCCTCTCTCCTCATCTCTCTTCACCACTCATACCCTCCTTCTCTCCTCATCTCTCTTTACCACTCCATCCCTCCCTCCTCATCTCTCTTTACCACTCCTTCCCTCCCTGTCTCCTCATCTCTCTTCACCACTACTTCCTCCCTCCTCATCTCTCCTCACCACTACTTCCTCCTCTTCAACTCTCTTCACCACTACTTCCCCCCTCCTCATCTCTCTTCACCACTACTTCCTCCTCCTCATCTCTCTTCACCACTACTTCCCTCCCTCCTCATCTCTCCTCACCACTACTTCCCTCCCTCTTCATCTCTCTTCACCACTACTTCCCTCCCTCTTCATCTCTCTCCACCACTACTTCCCTCCTCCTCATCTCTCTTCACCACTACTTCCTCCCTCTTCATCTCTCTTCACCACTACTTCCCTCCCTCCTCATCTCTCCTCACCACTACTTCCTCCCTCTTCATCTCTCTTCACCACTACTTCCCTCCTCTCTCCTCGTCTCTCTTCACCACTCCTACCCTCTCTCCTCATCTCTCTTTACAACTCCTCCTCTCTCCTCATCTCTCTTCACCACTCATACCCTCCTTCTCTCCTCATCTCTCTTTACCACTCCATCCCTCCCTCTCATCTCTCTTTACCACTCCTTCCCTCCCTGTCTCCTCATCTCTCTTCACCACTACTTCCCTCCCTCCTCATCTCTCCTCACCACTACTTCCCTCCCTCTTCAACTCTCTTCACCACTACTTCCCCCTCCTCATCTCTCTTCACCACTACTTCCTCCCTCCTCATCTCTCTTCACCACTACTTCCCTCCCTCCTCATCTCTCTTCACCACTACTTCCCTCCTCTTCATCTCTCTTCACCACTACTTCCTCCCTCTTCATCTCTCTCCACCACTACTTCCCTCCCTCTTCATCTCTCTTCAACACTACTTCCTCCCTCCTCATCTCTCTTCACCACTACTTCCCTCCCTCCTCATCTCTCTTCACCACTACTTCCTCCCTCCTCATCTCTTCACCACTACTTCCTCCCTCCCTCCTCATCTCTCTTCACCACTACTTCCCTCCCTCTTCATTTCTCTTCACCACTACTTCCTCTTTCTTCATCTCTCTTCACCACTACTTCCCTCCCTCTTCATCTCTCTTCACCACTATTTCCTCCCTCCTCATCTCTTTCACAACTCCTTCCTCCCTCCCTCCTCATCTCTCTTCACCACTCCTCCCCTTCCTCCCTCCTCATCTCTCTTTAGCACTTCTCTCCCTCTCTCCTCATCTCTTTCACCACTTCTTCCCTCTCTCCTCATCTCTCTTCACCACTACTCCCCTCCTCTCTCCTCATCTCTCTTCACCACTCCTTCATTCTCTCCTTATCTCTCTTCACCACTCCTTCCTTCTCTCCTCATCTCTCTTCACCACTCCTTCCTTCTCTCCTCATCTCTCTTCACCACTCCTTCCTTCTCTCCTCATCTCTCTTCACCACTCCTTCCTTCTCTCCTCATCTCTCTTCACCACTACTTCCCTCCCTCTCTCTCGTCTCTCTTCACCACTCCTACCCTCTCTCCTCATCTCTCTTTACAACTCCTTCCCTCTCTCCTCATCTCTCTTCACCACTCATACCCTCCTTCTCTCCTCATCTCTCTTTACCACTCCATCCCTCCCTCCTCATCTCTCTTTACCACTCCTTCCCTCCCTGTCTCCTCATCTCTCTTTACCACTCCTTCCCTCCCTCTCTCCACCTCTCTCTTTACCACTCCTTCCCTCCCTCTCTCCTCATCTCTCTTTACCACTCCTTCCCCCCCTCCTCATCTCTCTTCACCACTACTTCCCTCCCTCCTCATCTCTCTTCACCACTACTTCCCTCCCTCCTCATCTCTCCTCACCACTACTTCCTCCTCTTCATCTCTCTTCACCACTACTTCCTCCCTCTTCATCTCTCTCCACCACTACTTCCTCCCTCCTCATCTCTCTTCACCACTACTTCCCTCCTCTTCATCTCTCTTCACCACTACTTCCCTCCCTCCTCATCTCTCCTCACCACTACTTCCCTCCCTCTTCATCTCTCTTCACCACTACTTCCCTCCCTCTTCATCTCTCTTCAACACTACTTCCCTCCCTCCTCATCTCTCTTCACCACTACTTCCCTCCCTCTTCATCTCTCTTCACCACTACTTCCCTCCCTCTTCATCTCTCTTCAACACTACTTCCCTCCCTCCTCATCTCTCTTCACCACTACTTCCCTCCCTCCTCATCTCTCTTCACCACTACTTCCCTCCCTCCTCATCTCTCTTCACCACTACTTCCCTCCCTCCCTCCTCATCTCTCTTCACCACTACTTCCCTCCCTCTTAATTTCTCTTCACCACTACTTCCCTCTTTCTTCATCTCTCTTCACCACTACTTCCCTCCCTCTTCATCTCTCTTCACCACTATTTCCCTCCCTCCTCATCTCTCTTCACAACTCCTTCCCTCCCTCCCTCCTCATCTCTCTTCACCACTCCTCCCTTCCTCCTCCTCATCTCTCTTTAGCACTTCTCTCCCTCTCTCCTCATCTCTCTTCACCACTTCTTCCCTCTCTCCTCATCTCTCTTCACCACTACTCCCCTCCCTCTCTCCTCATCTCTCTTCACCACTCCTTCATTCTCTCCTTATCTCTCTTCACCACTCCTTCCTTCTCTCCTCATCTCTCTTCACCACTCCTTCCTTCTCTCCTCATCTCTCTTCACCACTCCTTCCTTCTCTCCCTCTCTCTTCACCACTACTTCCCTCCCTCTCTCCTCGTCTCTCTTCACCACTCCTACCCTCCCTCCTCATCTCTCTTTACCACTCATACCCTCCTTCTCTCCTCATCTCTCTTCACCACTCATACCCTCCTTCTCTCCTCATCTCTCTTTACCACTCCATCCTCCCTCCTCATCTCTCTTTACCACTCCTTCCCTCCCTGTCTCCTCATCTCTCTTACCACTCCTTCCCTCCTCTCCACCTCTCTCTTTACCACTCCTTCCCTCCCTCTCTCCTCATCTCTCTTTACCACTCCTTCCCTCCCTCCTCATCTCTCTTTACCACTCCTTCCCTCCCCTCTCTCCTCCTCTCTCTTTACCACTCCTTCCCCCCCTCCCACCTCATCTCTTTACCACTCCTTCCCTCCCTCTCTCCTCCTCTCTCTTTACCACTCCTTCCCTCCCTCCCTCCTCCTCTCTCTTTACCACTCCTTCCCCCCCTCTCTCCTCCTCTCTCTTTACCACTCCTTCCCTCCCTCCCTCCTCATCTCTCTTTACCACTCCTTCCCTCCCTCTCTCCTCCTCTCTCTTTACCACTCCTTCCCTCCCTCCCTCCTCCTCTCTTTTACCACTCCTTCCCTCCCTCTCCTCCTCTCTCTTTACCACTCCTTCCCTCCCTCCTCCTCATCTCTCTTACCACTACTTCCCTCCCTCTTCATCTCTCTTCACCACTACTTCCTCCCTCCTCATCTCTCCTCACCACTACTTCCCTCCCTCTCTCCTCATCTCTCTTCACCACTCCTTCCTTCTCTCCTTATCTCTCTTCACCACTCCTTCCTTCTCTCCTCATCTCTCTTCACCACTCCTTCCTTCTCTCCTCATCTCTCTTCACCACTCCTTCTTTCTCTCCTCATCTCTCTTCACCACTCCTTCCTTCTCTCCTCATCTCTCTTCACCACTACTTCCCTCCCTCTCTCCTCGTCTCTCTTCACCACTCCTACCCTCTCTCCTCATCTCTCTTTACAACTCCTTCCCTCTCTCCTCATCTCTCTTCACCACTACTTCCCTCCCTCCTCATATCTCTTCACCACTACTTCCCTCCCTCCTCATCTCTCTTCACCACTACTTCCCTCCCTCCCTCCTCATCTCTCTTCACCACTACTTCCTCTTTCTTCATCTCTCTCACCACTACTTCCCTCCCTCTTCATCTCTCTTCACCACTACTTCCCTCCCTCCTCATCTCTCTTCACCACTACTTCCCTCCCTCCCTCCTCATCTCTCTTCACCACTACTTCCCTCCCTCTTCATTTCTCTTCACCACTACTTCCCTCCCTCCTCATCTCTCTTCACCACTACTTCCTCCCCTCCCTCCTCATCTCTCTTCACCACTCCCCCCCCTCCCTCCTCATCTCTCTTCACCACTACTTCCTCCTCATCTCTCTTCACCACTACTTCCCTCCTCATCTCTCTTCACCACTAATTCCCTCCCTCCTCATCTCTCTTCACCACTATTTCCCTCCCTCCTCATCTCTCTTCACAACTCCTTCCCTCCTCATCTCTCTTCACCACTACTCCCCTCCCTCCTCATCTCTCTTCACCACTATTTCCCTCTCTCCTCATCTCTCTTCACCACTACGTCCCTCCCTCCTCATCTCTCTTCACCACTATTTCCCTCCCTCCTCATCTCTCTTCACAACTCCTTCCCTCCCTCCCTCCTCATCTTTCTTCACCACTACTCCCTTCCTCCCTCCTCATCTCTCTTTAGCACTTCTCTCCCTCTCTCCTCATCTCTCTTCACCACTTCTTCCCTCTCTCCTCATCTCTCTTCACCACTACTCCCTCCCTCTCTCCTCATCTCTCTTCACCACTCCTTCCTTCTCTCCTTATCTCTCTTCACCACTCCTTCCTTCTCTCCTCATCTCTCTTCACCACTCCTTCCTTCTCTCTCATCTCTCTTCACCACTCCTTCTTTCTCTCCTCATCTCTCTTCACCACTCCTTCCTTCTCTCCTCATCTCTCTTCACCACTACTTCCCTCCCTCTCTCCTCGTCTCTCTTCACCACTCCTACCCTCTCTCCTCATCTCTCTTTACAACTCCTTCCCTCTCTCCTCATCTCTCTTCACCACTCATACCCTCCTTCTCTCCTCATCTCTCTTTTACCACTCCATCCCTCCCTCCTCATCTCTCTTTACCACTCCTTCCCTCCCTGTCTCCTCATCTCTCTTCACCACTACTTCCCTCCCTCCTCATCTCTCCTCACCACTACTTCCCTCCCTCTTCAACTCTCTTCACCACTACTTCCCCCCCTCCTCATCTCTCTTCACCACTACTTCCCTCCCTCCTCATCTCTCTTCACCACTACTTCCTCCCTCCTCATCTCTCCTCACCACTACTTCCTCCCTCTTCATCTCTCTTCACCACTACTTCCCTCCCTCTTCATCTCTCTCCACCACTACTTCCTCCCTCCTCATCTCTCTTCACCACTACTTCCCTCCCTCTTCATCTCTCTTCACCACTACTTCCCTCCCTCCTCATCTCTCCTCACCACTACTTCCCTCCCTCTTCATCTCTCTTCACCACTACTTCCCTCCCTCTTCATCTCTCTTCAACACTACTTCCCTCCCTCCTCATCTCTCTTCACCACTACTTCCCTCCTCTTCATCTCTCTTCACCACTACTTCCCTCCCTCTTCATCTCTCTTCAACACTACTTCCCTCCTCCTCCTCATCTCTCTTCACCACTACTTCCCTCCTCCTCATCTCTCTTCACCACTACTTCCTCCCTCCCTCCTCATCTCTCTTCACCACTACTTCCCTCCCTCTTAATTTCTCTTCACCACTACTTCCCTCTTTCTTCATCTCTCTTCACCACTACTTCCCTCCCTCTTCATCTCTCTTCACCACTATTTCCCTCCCTCCTCATCTCTCTTCACAACTCCTTCCCTCCCTCCCTCCTCATCTCTCTTCACCACTCCTCCCCTTCCTCCCTCCTCATCTCTCTTTAGCACTTCTCTCCCTCTCTCCTCATCTCTCTTCACCACTTCTTCCCTCTCTCCTCATCTCTCTTCACCACTACTCCCCTCCCTCTCTCCTCATCTCTCTTCACCACTCCTTCATTCTCTCCTTATCTCTCTTCACCACTCCTTCCTTCTCTCCTCATCTCTCTTCACCACTCCTTCCTTCTCTCCTCATCTCTCTTCACCACTCCTTCCTTCTCTCCTCATCTCTCTTCACCACTCCTTCCTTCTCCCTCATCTCTCTTCACCACTACTTCCTCCCTCTCTCTCGTCTCTCTTCACCACTCCTACCCTCTCTCCTCATCTCTCTTTACAACTCCTTCCCTCTCTCCTCATCTCTCTTCACCACTCATACCCTCCTTCTCTCCTCATCTCTCTTTACCACTCCATCCCTCCCTCCTCATCTCTCTTTACCACCCCTTCCCTCCCTGTCTCCTCATCTCTCTTTACCACTCCTTCCTCCCTCTCTCCACCTCTCTTTTACCACTCCTTCCCTCCCTCTCTCCTCATCTCTCTTTACCACTCCTTCCTCCCTCCTCATCTCTCTTTACCACTCCTTCCCTCCCTCTCTCCTCCTCTCTCTTTACCACTCCTTCCCCCTCCCACCTCATCTCTCTTTACCACTCCTTCCCTCCCTCTCTCCTCCTCTCTCTTTACCATTCCTTCCCTCCCTCCCTCATCCCTCTCTCTCTTTACCACTCCTTCCCCCCCTCTCTCCTCCTCTCTCTTTACCACTCCTTCCCTCCCTCCCTCCTCATCTCTCTTTACCACTCCTTCCCTCCCTCTCTCCTCCTCTCTCTTTACCACTCCTTCCCTCCCTCCCTCCTCCTCTCTCTTTACCACTCCTTCCCTCCCTCTCTCCTCCTCTCTCTTTACCACTCCTTCCCTCCCTCCCTCCTCATCTCTCTTTACCACTACTTCCCTCCCTCTTCATCTCTCTTCACCACTACTTCCCTCCCTCCTCATCTCTCCTCACCACTACTTCCCTCCCTCTCTCCTCATCTCTCTTCACCACTCCTTCCTTCTCTCCTTATCTCTCTTCACCACTCCTTCCTTCTCTCCTCATCTCTCTTCACCACTCCTTCCTTCTCTCCTCATCTCTCTTCACCACTCCTTCTTTCTCTCCTCATCTCTCTTCACCACTCCTTCCTTCTCTCCTCATCTCTCTTCACCACTACTTCCCTCCCTCTCTCCTCGTCTCTCTTCACCACTCCTACCCTCTCTCCTCATCTCTCTTTACAACTCCTTCCCTCTCTCCTCATCTCTCTTCACCACTCATACCCTCCTTCTCTCCTCATCTCTCTTTACCACTCCATCCCTCCCTCCTCATCTCTCTTTACCACTCCTTCCCTCCCTGTCTCCTCATCTCTCTTCACCACTACTTCCCTCCCTCCTCATCTCTCCTCACCACTACTTCCTCCCTCTTCAACTCTCTTCACCACTACTTCCCCCCTCCTCATCTCTTTCACCACTACTTCCCTCCCTCCTCATCTCTCTTCACCACTACTTCTCTCCTCCTCATCTCTCCTCACCACTACTTCCTCCCTCTTCATCTCTCTTCACCACTACTTCCCTCCCTCTTCATCTCTCTCCACCACTACTTCCCTCCCTCCTCATCTCTCTTCACCACTACTTCCCTCCCTCTTCATCTCTCTTCACCACTACTTCCCTCCCTCCTCATCTCTCCTCACCACTACTTCCCTCCCTCTTCATCTCTCTTCACCACTACTTCCCTCCCTCTTCATCTCTCTTCACCACTACTTCCCTCCCTCCTCATCTCTCTTCACCACTACTTCCCTCCCTCCTCATCTCTCTTCACCACTACTTCCCTCCCTCCCTCCTCATCTCTCTTCACCACTACTTCCCTCCCTCCTCATATCTCTTCACCACTACTTCCCTCCCTCCTCATCTCTCTTCACCACTACTTCCCTCCCTCCTCATCTCTCTTCACCACTACTTCCCTCTTTCTTCATCTCTCTTCACCACTACTTCCCTCCCTCTTCATCTCTCTTCACCACTACTTCCCTCCCTCCTCATCTCTCTTCACCACTACTTCCCTCCCTCCCTCCCTCCTCATCTCTCTTCACCACTACTTCCTCCCTCTTCATTTCTCTTCACCACTACTTCCCTCTTTCTTCATCTCTTTCACCACTACTTCCCTCCTCTTCATCTCTCTTCACCACTATTTCCCTCCCTCCTCATCTCTTCACAACTCCTTCCCTCCCTCCTCATCTCTCTTCACCACTCCTCCCCTTCCTCCCTCCTCATCTCTCTTTAGCACTTCTCTCCCTCTCCTCTCATCTCTCTTCACCACTTCTTCCCTCTCTCCTCATCTCTCTTCACCACTACTCCCCTCCCTCTCTCCTCATCTCTCTTCACCACTCCTTCATTCTCTCCTTATCTCTCTTCACCACTCCTTCCTTCTCTCCTCATCTCTCTTCACCACTCCTTCCTTCTCTCCTCATCTCTCTTCACCACTCCTTCCTTCTCTCCTCATCTCTCTTCACCACTCCTTCCTTCTCTCCTCATCTCTCTTCACCACTACTTCCCTCCCTCTCTCCTCGTCTCTCTTCACCACTCCTACCCTCCCTCCTCATCTCTCTTCACAACTCCTTCCCTCCTCATCTCTCTTCACCACTACTCCCCTCCCTCCTCATCTCTCTTCACCACTATTTCCCTCTCTCCTCATCTCTCCTCACCACTACTTCCCTCCCTCCTCATCTCTCTTCACCACTATTTCCCTCCCTCCTCATCTCTCTTCACAACTCCTTCCCTCCCTCCCTCCTCATCTCTCTTCACCACTCCTCCCCTTCCTCCCTCCTCATCTCTCTTTAGCACTTCTCTCCCTCTCTCCTCATCTCTCTTCACCACTTCTTCCCTCTCTCCTCATCTCTCTTCACCACTACTCCCTCCCTCTCTCCTCATCTCTCTTCACCACTCCTTCCTTCTCTCTCATCTCTCTTCACCACTCCTTCCTTCTCTCCTCATCTCTCTTCACCACTCCTTCCTTCTCTCCTCATCTCTCTTCACCACTCCTTCCTTCTCTCCTCATCTCTCTTCACCACTCCTTCCTTATCTCCTCATCTCTCTTCACCACTACTTCCCTCCCTCTCTCCTCGTCTCTCTTCACCACTCCTACCCTCTCTCCTCATCTCTCTTTACAACTCCTTCCCTCTCTCCTCCTCTCTCTTCACCACTCCTACCCTCCTTCTCTCCTCATCTCTCTTTACCACTCCATCCCTCCTCCTCATCTCTCTTTACCACTCCTTCCCTCCCTGTCTCCTCATCTCTCTTCACCACTCCTTCCCTCCCTCCCTCCTCATCTCTCTTTACCACTCCTTCCCTCCCTCTGTCCACCTCTCTCTTTACCACTCCTTCCCTCCCTCTCTCCTCATCTCTCTTTACCACTCCTTCCCTCCCTCTCTCTCATCTCTCTTTACCACTCCTTCCCTCCCTCTCTCCTCCTCTCTCTTTACCACTCCTTCCCTCCTCCCTCCTCATCTCTCTTTACCACTCCTTCCCTCCCTCTCTCCTCCTCTCTCTTTACCACTCCTTCCCTCCCTCCCTCCTCCTCTCTCTTTACCACTCCTTCCCTCCCTCTCTCCTCCTCTCTCTTACCACTCCTTCCCTCCCTCCTCATCTCTCTTCACAACTCCTTCCCTCCCCTCCCTCCCTCCCTCTCTCCTCGTCTCTCTTCACCACTCCTACCCTCTCTCCTCATCTCTCTTTACAACTCCTTCCCTCTCTCCTCCTCTCTCTTCACCACTCCTACCCTCCTTCTCTCCTCATCTCTCTTTACCACTCCATCCCTCCCTCCTCATCTCTCTTTACCACTCCTTCCCTCCCTGTCTCCTCATCTCTCTTCACCACTCCTTCCCTCCCTCCCTCCTCCTCTCTCTTTACCACTCCTCCCCCTCTCTCTCCTCTCTTTACCACTCCTTCCCTCCCTCCCTCCTCATCTCTCTTTACCACTCCTTCCCTCCCTCTCTCCTCCTCTCTCTTTACCACTCCTTCCCTCCCTCCCTCCTCCTCTCTTTACCACTCCTTCCTCCCTATCTCCTCCTCTCTCTTTACCACTCCTTCCCTCCCTCCCTCCTCATCTCTCTTTACCACTACTTCCTCCCTCTTCATCTCTCTTCACCACTACTTCCTCCCTCCTCATCTCTCTTCACAACTCCTTCCCTCTCTCCCTCCTCATCTCTCTTCACCACTCCTCCCCTTCCTCCCTCCTCATCTCTCTTTAGCACTTCTCTCCTCTCTCCTCATCTCTCTTCACCACTTCTTCCCTCTCTCCTCATCTCTCTTCACCACTACTCCCTCCCTCTCTCCTCATCTCTCTTCACCACTCCTTCCTTCTCTCCTCATCTCTTTCACCACTCCTTCCTTCTCTCCTCATCTCTCTTCACCACTCCTTCCTTATCTCCTCATCTCTCTTCACCACTACTTCCCTCCCTCTCTCCTCGTCTCTCTTCACCACTCCTACCCTCTCTCCTCATCTCTTTACAACTCCTTCCCTCTCTCCTCCTCTCTTCACCACTCCTACCCTCCTTCTCTCCTCATCTCTCTTTACCACTCCATCCCTCCCTCCTCATCTCTCTTTACCACTCCTTCCCTCCCTGTCTCCTCATCTCTCTTCACCACTCCTTCCCTCCCTCCCTCCTCCTCTCTCTTTACCACTCCTCCCCCTCTCTCCTCCTCTCTCTTACCACTCCTTCCCTCCCTCCTCCTCATCTCTCTTTACCACTCCTTCCCTCCCTCTCTCCTCCTCTCTCTTTACCACTCCTTCCCTCCCTCCCTCCTCCTCTCTCTTTACCACTCCTTCCCTCCCTATCTCCTCCTCTCTCTTTTACCACTCCTTCCCTCCTCCCTCCTCATCTCTTTTACCACTACTTCCTCCTCTTCATCTCTCTTCACCACTACTTCCCTCCCTCCTCATCTCTCCTCACCACTACTTCCTCCCTCTTCATCTCTCTTCACCACTACTTCCTCCCTCTTCATCTCTCTTCAACACTACTTCCTCCCTCCTCATCTCTCTTCACCACTACTTCCCCCTCTTCATCTCTCTTCACCACTACTTCCCTCCTCTTCATCTCTCTTCAACACTACTTCCTCCCTCCTCATCTCTCTTCACCACTACTTCCCTCCCTCCTCATCTCTCTTCACCACTACTTCCCTCCCTCCTCATCTCTCTTCACCACTACTTCCCTCCCTCCCTCCTCATCTCTCTTCACCACTACTTCCCTCCCTCTTAATTTCTCTTCACCACTACTTCCCTCTTTCTTCATCTCTCTTCACCACTACTTCCCTCCCTCTTCATCTCTCTTCACCACTATTTCCCTCCCTCCTCATCTCTCTTCACAACTCCTTCCCTCCCTCCCTCCTCATCTCTCTTCACCACTCCTCCCCTTCCTCCCTCCTCATCTCTCTTTAGCACTTCTCTCCCTCTCTCCTCATCTCTCTTCACCACTTCTTCCCTCTCTCCTCATCTCTCTTCACCACTACTCCCTCCTCTCTCCTCATCTCTCTTCACCACTCCTTCATTCTCTCCTTATCTCTCTTCACCACTCCTTCCTTCTCTCCTCATCTCTCTTCACCACTCCTTCCTTCTCTCCTCATCTCTCTTCACCACTACTTCCCTCCCTCTCTCCTCGTCTCTCTTCACCACTCCTACCCTCTCTCCTCATCTCTCTTTACAACTCCTTCCCTCTCTCCTCATCTCTCTTCACCACTCATACCCTCCTTCTCTCCTCATCTCTCTTTACCACTCCATCCCTCCCTCCTCATCTCTCTTTACCACTCCTTCCCTCCCTGTCTCCTCATCTCTCTTTACCACTCCTTCCTCCCTCTCTCCACCTCTCTTACCACTCCTTCCCTCCTCTCCTCATCTCTTACCACTCCTTCCCTCCTCCCTCATCTCTCTTACCACTCCTTCCCTCCCTCTCTCCTCCTCTCTTTACCACTCCTTCCCCCCCTCACCTCATCTCTCTTTACCACTCCTTCCCTCCCTCTCTCCTCCTCTCTTTTACCACTCCTTCCCTCCCTCCCTCCTCCTCTCTCTTTACCACTCCTTCCCCCTCTCTCCTCCTCTCTCTTTACCACTCCTTCCCTCCCCCCCTCATCTCTTTACCACTCCTTCCCTCCCTTCCCTCCTTCCTTCCACTCCTCCCTCCCTCCTCCTCTCTCTTTACCACTCCTTCCCTCCCTCCTCCTCCTCTCTTTACCACTCCTTCCCTCCCTCCTCCTCATCTCTCTTTACCACTACTTCTCCCCTCTTCATCTCTCTTCACCACTACTTCCTCCCTCCTCATCTCTCCTCACCACTACTTCCCTCCCTCTCTCCTCATCTCTCTTCACCACTCCTTCCTTCTCTCCTCATCTCTCTTCACCACTCCTTCCTTCTCTCCTCATCTCTCTTCACCACTACTTCCCTCCCTCTCTCCTCGTCTCTCTTCACCACTCCTACCCTCTCTCCTCATCTCTCTTTACAACTCCTTCCCTCTCTCCTCATCTCTCTTCACCACTCATACCCTCCTTCTCTCCTCATCTCTCTTTACCACTCCATCCCTCCCTCCTCATCTCTCTTTACCACTCCTTCCCTCCCTGTCTCCTCATCTCTCTTTACCACTCCTTCCCTCCCTCTCTCCACCTCTCTCTTTACCACTCCTTCCCTCCCTCTCTCCTCATCTCTCTTTTACCACTCCTTCCCTCCCTCCCTCCTCATCTCTCTTTACCACTCCTTCCTCCCTCTCTCCTCCTCTCTCTTTACCACTCCTTCCCCCTCCCACCTCATCTCTCTTTACCACTCCTTCCCTCCTCTCTCCTCCTCTCTCTTTACCACTCCTTCCCTCCCTCCCTCCTCCTCTCTCTTTACCACTCCTTCCCCCCTCTCTCCTCCTCTCTCTTTACCACTCCTTCCCTCCCTCCTCCTCATCTCTCTTTACCACTCCTTCCCTCCCTCTCTCCCCTCCTCTCTCTTTACCACTCCTTCCCTCCCTCCCTCCTCCTCTCTTTTACCACTCCTTCCCTCCCTCTCTCCTCCTCTCTCTTTACCACTCCTTCCTCCCTCCCTCCTCATCTCTCTTTACCACTACTTCCTCCTCTTCATCTCTCTTCACCACTACTTCCTCCCTCCTCATCTCTCCTCACCACTACTTCCCTCCCTCTCTCCTCATCTCTCTTCACCACTCCTTCCTTCTCTCCTTATCTCTCTTCACCACTCCTTCCTTCTCTCCTCATCTCTCTCACCACTCCTTCTTTCTCTCCTCATCTCTCTTCACCACTCCTTCTTTCTCTCCTCATCTCTCTTCACCACTCCTTCCTTCTCTCCTCATCTCTCTTCACCACTACTTCCCTCCCTCTCTCCTCGTCTCTCTTCACCACTCCTACCCTCTCTCCTCATCTCTCTTTTACAACTCCTTCCCTCTCTCCTCATCTCTCTTCACCACTCATACCCTCCTTCTCTCCTCATCTCTCTTTACCACTCCATCCCTCCCTCCTCATCTCTCTTTACCACTCCTTCCCTCCCTGTCTCCTCATCTCTCCTCACCACTACTTCCCTCCCTCTTCAACTCTCTTCACCACTACTTCCCCCCCTCCTCATCTCTCTTCACCACTACTTCCCTCCCTCCTCATCTCTCTTCACCACTACTTCCCTCCCTCCTCATCTCTCTCACCACTACTTCCCTCCCTCTTCATCTCTCTTCACCACTACTTCCCTCCCTCTTCATCTCTCTCCACCACTACTTCCCTCCTCCTCATCTCTCTTCACCACTACTTCCCTCCCTCTTCATCTCTCTTCACCACTACTTCCCTCCCTCCTCATCTCTCCTCACCACTACTTCCTCCTCTTCATCTCTCTTCACCACTACTTCCTCCCTCTTCATCTCTCTTCACCACTACTTCCCTCCCTCCTCATCTCTCTTTACCACTCCTTCCCTCCCTCTCTCCTCATCTCTCTTTACCACTCCTTCCCTCCCTCCTCCTCTCTCTTTACCACTCCTTCCTCCCTCCTCCTCATCTCTCTTTACCACTCCTTCCCTCCCTCTCTCCTCCTCTCTCTTTACCACTCCTTCCCTCCCTCCTCCTCCTCTCTCTTTACCACTCCTTCCTCCCCCTCCTCTCTCTTTACCACTCCTTCCCTCCCTCCTCATCTCTTCACAACTCCTTCCCCCTCCCTCCCTCCCTCTCTCCTCGTCTCTCTTCACCACTCCTACCCTCTCTCCTCATCTCTCTTTACAACTCCTTCCTCTCTCCTCCTCTCTCTTCACCACTCCTACCCTCCTTCTCTCCTCATCTCTCTTTACCACTCCATCCCTCCTCCTCATCTCTCTTTACCACTCCTTCCTCCCTGTCTCCTCATCTCTTTCACCACTCCTTCCCTCCTCCCTCCTCCTCTCTCTTTACCACTCCTCCCCTCTCTCCTCCTCTCTCTTTACCACTCCTTCCCTCCCTCCTCCTCATCTCTCTTTACCACTCCTTCCTCCCTCTCCTCCTCTCTTTACCACTCCTTCCCTCCCTCCCTCCTCCTCTCTCTTACCACCCTTCCTCCCTATCTCCTCCTCCTCTTTACCACTCCTTCCTCCCTCCCTCCTCATCTCTTTTACCACTACTTCCCTCCCTCTTCATCTCTCTTCACCACTACTTCCCTCCCTCCTCATCTCTCTTCACAACTCCTTCCCTCTCTCCTCCTCATCTCTCTTCACCACTCCTCCCCTTCCTCCCTCCTCATCTCTCTTTTAGCACTTCTCTCCCTCTCTCCTCATCTCTCTTCACCACTTCTTCCCTCTCTCCTCATCTCTCTTCACCACTACTCCCCTCCCTCTCTCTCATCTCTCTTCACCACTCCTTCCTTCTCTCCTCATCTCTCTTCACCACTCCTTCCTTCTCTCCTCATCTCTCTTCACCACTCCTTCCTTATCTCCTCATCTCTCTTCACCACTACTTCCCTCCCTCTCTCCTCGTCTCTCTTCACCACTCCTACCCTCTCTCCTCATCTCTCTTTACAACTCCTTCCCTCTCTCCTCCTCTCTCTTCACCACTCCTACCCTCCTTCTCTCCTCATCTCTCTTTACCACTCCATCCCTCCCTCCTCATCTCTCTTTACCACTCCTTCCTCCCTGTCTCCTCATCTCTCTTCACCACTCCTTCCCTCCCTCCCTCCTCCTCTCTCTTTACCACTCCTCCCCCTCTCTCCTCCTCTCTTTACCACTCCTTCCCTCCCTCCTCCTCATCTCTCTTTACCACTCCTTCCCTCCCTCTCTCCTCCTCTCTCTTTACCACTCCTTCCCCCTCCCTCCTCCTCTCTTTTTACCACTCCTTCCCTCCCTATCTCCTCCTCTCTCTTTACCACTCCTTCCCTCCTCCCTCCTCTCTCTCTTTACCACCTCCCTCCTCTTCATCTCTCTTCACCACTCTCCATCTCTCTCCTCACCACTACTTCCCTCCCTCTTCATCTCTCTTCACCACTACTTCCCTCCCTCCTTCATCTCTCTTCAACACTACTTCCCTCCCTCCTCATCTCTCTTCACCACTACTTCCCTCCTCTTCATCTCTCTTCACCACTACTTCCCTCCCTCTTCATCTCTCTTCAACACTACTTCCCTCCTCCTCATCTCTCTTCACCACTACTTCCCTCCCTCCTCATCTCTCTTCACCACTACTTCCCTCCCTCCTCATCTCTCTTCACCACTACTTCCCTCCCTCCCTCCTCATCTCTCTTCACCACTACTTCCCTCCTCTTAATTTCTCTTCACCACTACTTCCCTCTTTCTTCATCTCTCTTCACCACTACTTCCCTCCCTCTTCATCTCTTTCACCACTATTTCCTCCCTCCTCTCATCTCTCTTCACAACTCCTTCCCTCCCTCCCTCCTCATCTCTCTTCACCACTCCTCCTTCCTCCCTCCTCATCTCTCTTTAGCACTTCTCTCCCTCTCTCCTCATCTCTCTTCACCACTTCTTCCCTCTCTCCTCATCTCTCTTCACCACTACTCCCCTCCCTCTCTCCTCATCTCTCTTCACCACTCCTTCATTCTCTCCTTATCTCTCTTCACCACTCCTTCCTTCTCTCCTCATCTCTCTTCACCACTCCTTCCTTCTCTCCTCATCTCTCTTCACCACTACT
This sequence comes from Oncorhynchus nerka, assembly GCF_034236695.1. Lineage (NCBI taxonomy): Eukaryota > Metazoa > Chordata > Actinopteri > Salmoniformes > Salmonidae > Oncorhynchus > Oncorhynchus nerka. The sequence continues at coordinate 22,996,998 of NC_088422.1, read as the reverse complement.
TCCTCCCTCTCTCCTCGTCTCTCTTCACCACTCCTTCCCTCTCTCCTCATCTCTCTTTACAACTCCTTCCCTCTCTCCTCATCTCTCTTCACCACTCATACCCTCCTTCTCTCCTCATCTCTCTTTACCACTCCATCCCTCCCTCCTCATCTCTCTTTTACCACCACCCTCCCTTCCCTCATCTCTCTTTACCTCCCTTCCCCCTCCTCCATCTCTCTTTACCACTCCTTCCTCCCTCTCTCCACCTCTCTCTTACCACTACCCCTCTCTCTTCCCTCCCTCTCCTCATCTCTCTTTACCACTCCTTCCCTCTCCCTCATCTCTCTTTACCACTCCCACTCCTCCTCCTCCCTCTTCCTCCTCATCTCTCTTTACCACTCCTCCTCCCCCCTCCCCCACTCATCTCTCTTTACCACTCCTTCCCTCCCTCTCTCCTCATCTCTCTTCACCACTCCTTCCCTCCCTCTCCTCATCTCTCTTTACCACCCTTCCTTCCTCCTCATCTCTCTTTACCACTCCTTCCCTCCCTCTCCTCATCTCTCTTCACCACTCCTCTTCCCTCCTCTCTCCTCGTCTCTTTACCACTCCTTCCCTCCCTCTCTCCTCCTCTCTCTTTACAACTCCTTCCCTCCCTCTCCTCATCTCTCTCTTCACCACTCCTTCCCTCCTTCTCTCCTCATCTCTCTTTACCACTCCTTCCCTCCCTCCTCATCTCTCTTTACCACTCCTTCCCTCCCTCTCTCCTCTCTCTCTTTACCACTCCTTCCTCCTCTCCTCATCTCTTCCTCCCTCCTCCTTCCTTTCTCCTCCTCTTTCATCTTACTCTTCACCACTCCTTCCCTCTCTCTCCTCCTCTCTTCACCACTTTACCACTCCTCCCTCATCTCTCTTTACCACTCCTTCCCTCTCTCCTCATCTCTCTTTACCACTCCTTCCCTCCTCCTCCTCATCTCTCTTTACCACTACCCTCCTCCTCATCATCTCTCTTCACCACTCCTTCCCTCCCTCCTCATCTCTCTTTACCACTACTTCCCTCCCTGTCTCCTCATCTCTCTTCACCACTCCTTCCTCATATCTCTCACCACTCTCCTCTCTCCTCATCTCTCTTCACAACTCCTTCCTTCTCTCCCTCTCATCTCTCCTTCACCACTCATTCTCCCCTCCTTCTCTCCTCATCTCTCTTTACCACTCCTTCCCTCCTCCTCATCTCTCTTCACCACTCCTACCCTCTCTCCTCATCTCTCTTTACAACTCTTCCCTCCTCCTCATCTCTCTTTACCACTCCTTCCCTCCTTCTCTCTCATCTCTCTTTACCACTCCATCCCTCCCTCCTCATCTCTCTTTACCACCCTTCCCTCCCTGTCTCCTCATCTCTCCTCACCACTACTTCCCTCCCTCTTCAACTCTCTTCACCACTACTTCCCTCCCCCTCCTCATCTCTCTTCACCACTCCTTCCCTCCCTCCTCATCTCTCTTCACCACTACTTCCCTCCTCCTCATCTCTCCTCACCACTACTTCCCTCCTCTTCATCTCTCTTCACCACTACTTCCCTCCCTCTTCATCTCTCTTCACCACTACTTCCCTCCTCCTCATCTCTCTTCACCACTACTTCCTCCCTCTTCATCTCTCTTCACCACTACTTCCTCCTCCTCATCTCTCTTCACCACTACTTCCCTCCCTCTTCATCTCTCTTCACCACTACTTCCCCTCTCTCCTCATCTCTCTTCACCACTACTTCCTCTCCCTCCTCATCTCTCTTCACCACTACTTCCTTCCTCCTCATCTCTCTTCACCACTACTTCCCTCCCTCCTCATCTCTCTTCACCACTACTTCCTCCCTCCCTCCTCATCTCTCTTCACCACTCCTTCCCTCCTCCTCATCTCTTCACCACTCTACCCTCCCTCTCTCATCTCTCTTCACCACTACTTCCCTCCTCCTCATCTCTCTTTACCACTCCTTCCCTCTTTCTTCATCTCTCTTCACCACTACTTCCTCCCTCTTCATCTCTTTCACCACTACTCCCTCCCTCCTCATCTCTCTTCACCACTACTTCCCTCCCTCCCTCCCATCTCTCTTCACCACTACTTCCCTCCCTCTTCATTTCTCTTCACCACTACTTCCCTCTTTCTTCATCTCTCTTCACCACTACTTCCTCCCTCTTCATCTCTCTTCACCACTATTTCCTCCCTCCTCATCTCTCTTCACAACTCCTTCCCTCCCTCCTCATCTCTCTTCACCACTCCTCCCCTCCCTCCCTCCTCATCTCTCTTTAGCACTCACTACTTCCCTCCCTCCTCATCTCTCTTCACCACTTCTTCCCTCCTCCTCATCTCTCTTCACCACTACTTCCTCCCTCTCTCCTCATCTCTCTTCACCACTACTTCCTCCCTTATCTCTCTTCACCACTACTTCCTTCTCCTCCTCATCTCTCTTCACCACTACTTCCTTCTCTCCTCATCTCTCTTCACCACTCCTTCCTCCCTCCTCATCTCTCTTCACCACTACTTCCTTCTCTCCTCATCTCTCTTCACCACTACTTCCCTCCCTCCCTCCTCATCTCTCTTCACCACTCCTACCCCTCTCCTCATCTCTCTTTACACCACTCCTTCCCTCTCCTCATCTCTCTTCACCACTCATACCCTCCTTCTCCTCATCTCTCTTCACCACTCCATCCCTCCCTCCTCATCTCTCTTTACCACTCCTTCCTCCCTGTCTCATCATCTCTTTTACCACTCTTCCTCCTCCACCTTCTCTCATCTCCTCTTCACCACTCTCTTCCACTCCTCCCTCCCTCCTCATCTCTCTTCTGCCACTCCTTCCCTCCCTCTCTCCTCATCTCTTTTACCACTCCTTCCCTCCCTCCTCATCTCTCTTCACCACTCCTTCCTCCCTCCTCCTCATCTCTCTTTACCACTCCTTCCCTCCCTCCTCCTCTCTTCACCATTCTCTCCCTTCCTCATCTCTCTTCCACTCCTCCCTCCCTCTCTCTCTTCACCACTCCTTCCTTCTCCCTCCTCCTCTCTCTTTACCACTCCTTCCCTCCTCTCTCCTCATCTCTCTTTACCACTCCTTCCTTCTCCTCCTCATCTCTCTTCACCACTCCTTCCTCCTCTCTCCTCATCTCTCTTCACCACTCCTTCCTTCCCTCCTCATCTCTCTTCACCACTACTTCCCTCCCTCTCCTCATCTCTCTTCACCACTCCTTCCCTCTCTTCATTTCTCTTCACCACTACTTCCCTCCCTCCTCCTCATCTCTCTTCACCACTCCTTCCTCCTCCCTCCTCATCTCTCTTTACCACTCCTCCCTCCCTCCTCCTCATCTCTCTTCCCACTACTTCCCTCCCTCCTCATCTCTCTCTTTTACCACTCCTTTCCCTCCTCCTCATCTCTCTTTACAACTCCTTCCTCCTCATCTCTCTTCACCACTACTCCCTCCCTCCTCATCTCTCTTTACCACTCCTCCCTCTCTCCTCATCTCTCTTTACCACTACTTCCTCTCCCTCTTCATCTCTCTTCACCACTATTTCCCTCCCTCCTCATCTCTCTTACAACTCCTTCCCTCCCTCCCTCCTCATCTCTCTTCACCACTCCTCCCTTCCCTCCCTCCTCATCTCTCTTTAGCACTTCTCTCCCTCTCTCTCTCATCTCTCTTCACCACTTCTTCCCTCTCTCCTCATCTCTCTTCACCACTACTCCCTCCCTCTCTCCTCCTCTCTCTTCACCACTCCTTCCCTCCTTCTCTCCTCATCTCTCTTCACCACTCCTTCCTCTCTCTCCCTCCTCTCTCTTCACCACTCCTTCCTTCCCTCCTCATCTCTTTCACCACTACTTCCCTCCTCTCTCTCATCTCTCTTCACCACTCCTTCCCTCTCCTCCTCATCTCTCTTCACCACTACTTCCCTCCCTCTCTCCTCGTCTCTTTCACCACTCCTACCCTCCTCTCCTCATCTCTCTTTACCACTCCTTCCCTCCCTCCTCATCTCTCTTCACCACTCCTACCCTCCCTCTCTCCTCATCTCTCTTCACCACTCCATCCCTCCCCCTCCTCATCTCTCTTTACCACTCCTTCCCTCCTGTCTCCTCATCTCTCTTCACCACTATTTCCCTCCCTCCTCATCTCTCTTTACCACTCCTTCCCTCCCTCATCTCCTCATCTCTCTTCACCACTCCTTCCCTCCCTCCTCCTCATCTCTCTTTACCACTCCTTCCCTCCCTCCCTCCTCCCCCTCACTACTTACCACTCCTTCCCCCTCTCCTCCTCTCTCTTCACAACTCCTCCCCCTCTCTCCTCATCTCTCTTCACCACTCCTTCCCTCTTCCCTCCTCATCTCTCTTCACCACTCCTTCCCTCCTCCCTCCTCATCTCTCTTCACCACTACTTCCTCTCCCTCTTCATCTCTCTTCACCACTACTTCCCTCCCTCCTCATCTCTCTTCACAACTACTTCCTCCCTCCCCTCCTCATCTCTCTTCACCACTCCTCCCCTCCCTCCCTCCTCATCTCTCTTTACCACTCCTTCCCTCTCTCTCCTCATCTCTCTTCACCACTCCTTCCCACTCCCTCCCTCTCTCCTCATCTCTCTTCACCACTCCTCCCTCTTCCTCCTCATCTCTCTTCACCACTCCTTCCTTCCCTCTCCTCATCTCTCTTCACCACTCCTTCCCTCCCTCTCCTCATCTCTCTTCACCACTCCTTCCCCTCTCCTCATCTCTCTTCACCACTCCTTCCTCCTCTCTCCTCTCATCTCTTCACCACCCTCCTTCCTCCCTCCTCATCTCTCTTTACCACTCCTTCCCTCCCTCTCTCCTCATCTCTCTTCACCACTCCTTCCCTCCCCTCTCCTCATCTCTCTTTACCACTCCTTCCCTCCCTCCCTCCTCCTCTCTTTACCATCTCCTTCCCTCCCTCCCTCCTCATCTCTCTTTACCACTCCTTCCCTCCCCTCTCTCATCATCTCTCTTTACCACTCCTTCCCTCCCTCCTCATCTCTCTTTCACCACTCCTTCCCTCCCTCCCTCCTCATCTCTCTTTACCACTACTTCCCTCCCTCCCTCCTCATCTCTCTTTACCACTACTTCCCTCCCTCTTCCTCTCTCTTTACCACTACTTCCCTCCCTCCCTCCTCATCTCTCTTCACCACTCCCTTCCCCCTCCTCCCTCTCTCATCTCTCTTCACCACTACTTCCCTCCCTCCTCATCTCTCTTCACCACTCCTTCCCTCCTCCCTCTCCTCATCTCTCTTCACCACTCCTTCCCTCCCTCTCCTCCTCTCTCTTCACCACTCCTTCCCTCCCACTCTCTCCTCATCTCTCTTTACCACTCCTTCCCTCCTCTCCTCATCTCTCTTCCCACTCCTCCCTCCCTCCTCCTCATCTCTCTTTACCACTCCTTCCCTCCCTCCCTCCTCATCTCTCTTCACCACTCCTTCCCCCCTTCTCTCTCATCTCTCTTTACCACTCCTTCCCTCCCTCCCTCATCTCTCTCTTTACCACTCCTTCCCTCCCTCTCTCCTCCTCTCTCTTCACCACTCCTTCCCCTCCCTCCCTCCTCCTCTCTCTTTACCACTCCTTCCCTCCCCTCTCCTCCTCTCTCTTTACCACTCCTTCCCTCCCTCCCTCCTCATCTCTCTTCACCCTCCTTCCCTCCCTCTTCATCTCTCTTCACCACTACTTCCCTCCCTCCTCATCTCTCTCTCACCACTCTTCCCTCCCTCCTCCTCATCTCTCTTCACCACTCCTTCCCTCCCTCCTCATTTCTCTTCACCACTCTTCCTCCTTTCTTCATCTCTCTTCACCACTACTTCCCTCCCTCTTCATCTCTCTTCACCACTATTTCCCTCCCTCTCTCATCTCTCTTCACAACTCCTTCCCTCCCTCCCTCCTCATCTCTCTTTACCACTCCTCCCCTTCCTCCCCCCTCATCTCTCTTTAGCACTTCTCTCCCTCTCTCCTCATCTCTCTTCACCACTTCTTCCCTCTCTCCTCATCTCTCTTCACCACTCCTCCCCCCCTCTCTCCTCATCTCTCTTTACCACTCCTTCATTCTCCTCCCTCACCACTCCTTCCTTCTCTCCTCATCTCTCTTCACCACTCCTTCCTTCTCTCCTCATCTCTCTTCACCACTCCTTCCTTCTCTCCTCATCCTTCACCCCTTCCTTCTCTCCTCATCTCTCTTCACCACTCCTTCCTCCCTCTCTCCTCTCCTCACCACTCTCCCTCTTCACCACTCCTTCCCTCCCTCATCTCCTCACCACTCTCTCTTCTCTCACTCTCTTTACCACTCCCCCTCCCTCCTCATCTCTCTTTACCTCCTTCCCTCCCTGTCTCCTCATCTCTCTTTACCACTCCTTCCTCCCTCTCTCTTCTCTTTACCACTCCTTCCCTCCCTCTCTCCTCATCTCACCACTCTCCTCCTTTCTACCACTCCTTCTCCCTCTCTCCTCCTCTCTCTTTACCACTCCTTCCCCCCCTCCTCATCTCTCTTCACCACTCCTTCCTCCCTCTCTCCTCATCTCTCTTTACCACTCCTTCCCCCTCTCATCTCTCTTTACCACTCCTTCCTTCTCTCCTCATCTCTTTCACCACTCCTTCCCTCCCTCCTCTCCTCACCACTCTCTCTTCACCACTCCTTCCCTCCTCTCTCCTCACCACTCATCTCTCCTTCATCCTCTTTAGCCTTCTCCCCTCCTCCTCACATCTCTCTCTTCATCTCACTCCTCACCACTACTCCCTCCTCTCTCCTCATCTCTCTTCACCACTCCTTCCCTCTCTCCTTATCTCTCTTCACCACTCCTTCCCTTCTCTCCTCATCTCTCTTCACCACTCCTTCCTTCTCTCCTCATCTCTCTTCACCACTCCTTCCCTCTCTCCTCATCTCTCTTCACCACTCCTTCCTTCTCTCCTCATCTCTCTTCACCACTACTTCCCTCCCTCTCTCTCGTCTCTCTTCACCACTCCTACCCTCTCTCCTCATCTCTCTTTACCACTACTTCCCTCTCTCCTCATCTCTCTTCACCACTCATACCCTCCTTCTCTCCTCATCTCTCTTTACCACTCCATCCCTCCCTCCTCATCTCTCTTTACCACTCCTTCCCTCCCTGTCTCCTCATCTCTCTTCACCACTACTTCCCTCCCTCCTCATCTCTCCTCACCACTACTTCCCTCCCTCCTCATCTCTCTTCACCACTACTTCCCTCCCTCCTCATCTCTCTTCACCACTCATACCCTCCTTCTCTCCTCATCTCTCCCTCCATCCCTCCTCCTCATCTCTCTTTACCACTCCTTCCCTCCCTGTCTCCTCATCTCTCTTCACCACTACTTCCCTCCCTCTTCATCTCTCTTCACCACTACTTCCCTCCCTCCTCATCTCTCCTCACCACTACTTCCCTCCCTCTTCATCTCTCTTCACCACTACTTCCCTCCCTCTTCATCTCTCTTCACCACTACTTCCCTCCCTCCTCATCTCTCTTCACCACTACTTCCCTCCCTCTTCATCTCTCTTCACCACTACTTCCCTCCCTCCTCATCTCTCCTCACCACTACTTCCCTCCCTCCCTTCATCTCTCTTCACCACTACTTCCCTCCCTCTTCATCTCTCTTCACCACTACTTCCTCCTCCTCATCTCTCTTCACCACTACTTCCTCCCTCCTCATCTCTCTTCACCACTACTTCCCTCCCTCCTCATCTCTCTTCACCACTACTTCCTCCCTCCCTCCTCATCTCTCTTCACCACTACTTCCCTCCTCCTCATCTCTCTTCACCACTACTTCCCTCCCTCTCTCTCTCTTCACATTTACATTTACATTTAAGTCATTTAGCCGCTCTTATCCAGAGCGACTTACAAACCACTACTTCCCTCCCTCCTCATCTCTCTTCACCACTCCTACCCTCCTTCTCTCCTCATCTCTCTTTACCACTCCATCCCTCCTCCTCATCTCTCTTTACCACTCCTTCCCTCCCTGTCTCCTCATCTCTCTTCACCACTACTTCCCTCTCTCCTCATCTCTCTTCACCACTACTTCCCTCCCTCTCTCCTCATCTCTCTTCACCACTCCTTCCCTCCTCCTCATCTCTCTTTACAACTCCTTCCCTCTCTCTCTCATCTCTCTTCACCACTCATACCCTCCTTCTCTCCTCATCTCTCTTCACCACTCCATCCCTCCTCCTCATCTCTCTTTACCACTCCTTCCCTCCCCTGTCTCCTCATCTCTCTTCACCACTTCCTCCCTCCTCATCTCCCCTCCCTCCTCATCTCTCTCTTCACCACTACTTCCCTCCCTCCTCATCTCTCTCACCACTACTTCCCTCCCTCTTCATCTCTCTTCACCACTACTTCCCTCCCTCCTCATCTCTCTTCACCACTACTTCCCTCCCTCCTCATCTCTCTTCACCACTACTTCCCTCCTCCTCATCTTTCACCTCCCTCCTCATCTCTCTTCACCACTACTTCCCTCCCTCCTCATCTCTCTTCACCACTACTTCCCTCCCCTCCCTCCTCATCTCTCTTCACCACTACTTCCCTCCCTCCTCATCTCTCTCTCTTCCCTCACCACTACTTCCCTCCCTCCTCATCTCTCTTCACCACTACTTCCCTCCTCCTCATCTCTCTTCACCACTACTTCCCTCCCTCCTCATCTCTCTTCACCACTACTTCCCTCCCTCCTCTCTCTCATCTCTCTTCACCTCTTCACTACTTCCCTCCCTCCTCATCTCTCTTCACCACTACTTCCCTCCCCTCCTCATCTCTCTTCACCACTACTCCCTCCCTCCACCACTACTTCCTCTTCATCTCTCTTCACCACTACTTCCCTCTTTCTTCATCTCTCTTCACCACTACTTCCCTCCCTCTTCATCTCTCTTCACCACTATTTCCCTCCCTCTTCATCTCTCTTCATTTTCCTCCCTCCTCATCTCTCTTCACAACTCCTTCCCTCCCTCCTCATCTCTCTTCACCACTACTTCCCTCCCTCTCTCCTCGTCTCTCTTCACCACTCCTCCCTCTCCTCATCTCTCTTTACAACTCCTTCCCTCTCTCCTCCTCTCTCTTCACCACTCCTACCCTCCTTCTCTCCTCATCTCTCTTTACCTCCCATCCTCCCTCCTCATCTCTCTTTACCACTCCTTCCCTCCCTGTCTCCTCATCTCTCTTCACCACTCCTTCCTCCCTCCCTCCCTCATCTCTCTTTACCACTCCTTCCCTCCCTCTGTCCACCTCTCTCTTACCACTCCTTCCCTCCCTCTCTCCTCATCTCTCTTTACCACTCCTTCCCTCCCTCTCTCCTCATCTCTCTTTACCACTCCTTCCCTCCCTCTCTCCTCCTCTCTCTTTACCACTCCTTCCCTCCCTCCCTCCTCATCTCTCTTTACCACCCTTCCTCCCCTCTCTCCTCCCTCTCTCTTTACCACTCCTTCCCTCCTCCCTCCTCCTCTCTCTTTACCACTCCTTCCCTCCCCTCTCTCCTCCTCTCTCTTTACCACTCCTTCCCTCCCTCCTCATCTCTCTTCACAACTCCTTCCCTCCTCCCTCCCTCCCTCTCTTCGTCTCTCTTCACCACTCCTACCCTCTCTCCTCATCTCTCTTTACAACTCCTTCCCTCCCTCCTCATCTCTCTTCACCACTCCTACCCTCCTTCTCTCCTCATCTCTCTTTACCACTCCATCCCTCCCTCCTCATCTCTCTTTACCACTCCTTCCCTCCCTGTCTCCTCATCTCTCTTCACCACTCCTTCCCTCCCTCCCTCCTCCTCTCTCTTTACCACTCCTCCCCCCTCTCTCTCCTCCTCTCTCTTTACCACTCCTTCCCTCCCTCCCTCCTCCTCTCTCTTTACCACTCCTTCCCTCCCTCTCTCCTCCTCTCTCTTTACCACTCCTTCCCTCCCTCCCTCCTCCTCTCTCTTTACCACTCCTTCCCTCCCTCTCCTCTCTCTTTACTCCTTTCCCTCCACTCCTTCCCTCCCCACTCTTCCCTCCCTCTTCATCTCTCTTCACCACTACTTCCTCCCTCCTCATCTCTCTTCACAACTCCTTCCCTCTCTCCTCCTCATCTCTCTTCACCACTCCTCCTTCCTCCTCCTCATCTCTCTTTAGCACTTCTCTCCCTCTCTCCTCATCTCTCTTCACCACTTCTTCCCTCTCTCCTCATCTCTCTTCACCACTACTCCCCCTCCCTCTCTCCTCATCTCTCTTCACCACTCCTTCCTTCTCTCCTCCTCTCTCTTCCACCACTCCCTACCCTCCTTCTCTCCTCATCTCTCTTTACCACTCCATCCCTCCCCTCCTCATCTCTCTTTACCACTCCTTCCCTCCCTGTCTCCTCATCTCTCTTCACCCTCCTTCCCCCTCCTCCCTCATCTCTCTTTACCACTCCTTCCCTCCCTGTCTCCTCATCTCTCTTCACCACTCCTTCCCTCCCTCCCTCCTCATCTCTCTTTACCACTCCTTCCCTCCCTCTCTCCACCTCTCTCTTTTACCACTCCTTCCCTCCCTCTCTCTCCCTCATCTCTCTTTACCACTCCTTCCCCTCCCTCTCCCTCATCTCTTTACCACTCCTTCCCTCCCTATCTCCTCCTCTCTCTTTACCACTCCTTCCTCCCTCCCTCCTCATCTCTCTTTACCACTACTTCCCTCCCTCTTCATCTGTCTTCACCACTACTTCCCTCCCTCCTCATCTCTCCTCACCACTACTTCCCTCCCTCCTCCTCCTCTCTTCACCACTACTTCCCTCCCTCCTCATTTCTCTTCACCACTACTTCCCTCCCTCCTCCTCATCTCTTCACCACTACTTCTCCCCCTCCCTCCTCATCTCTCTTCACCACTCCTCCCCTCCCTCCCTCCTCATCTCTCTTTACCACTACTTCCTCCCCTCCTCCTCATCTCTCTTCACCACTCCTCCCCTCCCTCTCTCCTCATCTCTCTTTTACAACTCCTTCCCTCTCTCCTCCTCTCTCTTCACCACTCCTACCCTCCTTCTCCTCATCTCTCTTCCTCATCTCTCTTCCCTCATCTCTCTTCCTCCCCCTGTCTCCTCATCTCTCTTCACCACTCCTTCCCTCCTCCCCTCTCCTTCCTCTCCCCCCTCTTCCTCTCCCTCCTCCCTCATCGTCTCTTTACCACTCCTTCCCTCCCTCTCCTCCTCTCTTTACCACTCCTTCCCTCCCTCCCTCCTCCTCTCTTTACCACTCCTTCCCTCCCTCTCTCCTCCTCTCTCTTTACCACTCCCTCCCTCCCTCCTCATCTCTCTTTACCACTACTTCCTCCCTCTTCATCTCTTCACCACTACTTCCTCCTCCTCATCTCTCCTCACCACTACTTCCCTCCCTCCCTCCTCATCTCTCTTCACCACTACTTCCTCCTCTTAATTTCTCTTCACCACTACTTCCCTCTTTCTTCATCTCTCTTCACCACTACTTCCCTCCCTCTTCATCTCTCTTCACCACTATTTCCCTCCCTCCTCATCTCTCTTCACAACTCCTTCCCTCCCTCCCTCCTCATCTCTCTTCACCACTCCTCCCCTTCCTCCCTCCTCATCTCTCTTTAGCACTTCTCTCCCTCTCTCCTCATCTCTCTTCACCACTTCTTCCCTCTCTCCTCATCTCTCTTCACCACTACTCCCTCCCTCTCTCCTCATCTCTCTTCACCACTCCTTCATTCTCTCCTTATCTCTCTTCACCACTCCTTCCTTCTCTCCTCATCTCTCTTCACCACTCCTTCCTTCTCTCCTCATCTCTCTTCACCACTCCTTCCTTCTCTCCTCATCTCTCTTCACCACTCCTTCCTTCTCTCCTCATCTCTCTTCACCACTACTTCCCTCCTCTCTCCTCGTCTCTCTTCACCACTCCTACCCTCTCTCCTCATCTCTCTTTACAACTCCTTCCCTCTCTCCTCATCTCTCTTCACCACTCATACCCTCCTTCTCTCCTCATCTCTCTTTACCTCCATCCCTCCCTCCTCATCTCTCTTTACCACTCCTTCCCTCCCTGTCTCCTCATCTCTCTTTACCACTCCTTCCCTCCCTCTCTCCACCTCTCTCTTTTACCACTCCTTCCCTCCTCTCTCCTCATCTCTCTTTACCACTCCTTCCTCCTCCTCATCTCTCTTTACCTCCTTCCTCCCTCTCTCCTCCTCTCTCTTTACCACTCCTTCCCCCTCCCACCTCATCTCTCTTTACCACTCCTTCCCTCCCTCTCTCCTCCTCTCTCTTTACCACTCCTTCCCTCCCTCCCTCCTCCTCTCTCTTTACCACTCCTTCCCCCTCTCTCCTCCTCTCTCTTTACCACTCCTTCCCTCCCTCCCTCCTCATCTCCCTTTACCACTCCTTCCCTCCCTCTCTCCTCCTCTCTCTTTACCACTCCTTCCCTCCCTCCCTCCTCCTCTCTCTTTACCACTCCTTCCCTCCCTCTCTCTCCTCCTCTCTCTTTACCACTCCTTCCCTCCCTCCTCCTCATCTCTCTTTACCACTACTTCCCTCCCTCTTCATCTCTCTTCACCACTACTTCCCTCCCTCCTCATCTCTTCTCACCACTACTTCCCTCCTCTCTCCTCATCTCTCTTCACCACTCCTTCCTTCTCTCCTTATCTCTCTTCACCACTCCTTCCTTCTCTCCTCATCTCTCTTCACCACTCCTTCCTTCTCTCCTCATCTCTCTTCACCACTCCTTCTTTCTCTCCTCATCTCTCTTCACCACTCCTTCCTTCTCTCCCTCATCTCTCTTCACCACTACTTCCCTCCCTCTCTCCTCGTCTCTCTTCACCACTCCTACCCTCTCTCCTCATCTCTCTTTACAACTCCTTCCCTCTCTCCTCATCTCTCTTCACCACTCATACCCTCCTTCTCTCCTCATCTCTCTTTACCACTCCATCCCTCCCTCCTCATCTCTCTTTACCACTCCTTCCCTCCCTGTCTCCTCATCTCTCTTCACCACTACTTCCCTCCCTCCTCATCTCTCCTCACCACTACTTCCCTCCCTCCTCATCTCTCTTCACCACTACTTCCCTCTCTCCTCATCTCTCTTCACCACTCATACCCTCCTTCTCTCCTCATCTCTTTTACCACTCCATCCCTCCCTCCTCACATCTCTCTTTACCACTCCTTCCCTCCCTGTCTCCTCATCTCTCTTCACCACTACTTCCTCCCTCCTCATCTCTCCTCACCACTACTTCCCTCCTCCTCATCTCTCTTCACCACTACTTCCCTCCCTCCTCATCTCTCCTCACCACTACTTCCCTCCCTCTTCATCTCTCTTCACCACTACTTCCTCCTCTTCATCTCTCTCCACCACTACTTCCTCCCTCCTCATCTCTCTTCACCACTACTTCCCTCCCTCTTCATCTCTCTTCACCACTACTTCCCTCCCTCCTCATCTCTCCTCACCACTACTTCCCTCCCTCTTCATCTCTTCACCACTACTTCCTCCCTCTTCATCTCTCTTCACCACTACTTCCCTCCCTCCTCATCTCTCTTCACCACTACTTCCCTCCCTCCTCATCTCTCTTCACCACTACTTTCCCTCCCTCCCTCCTCATCTCTCTTCACCACTACTTCCCTCCTCCTCCTCATCTCTCTTCACCACTACTTCCCTCCCTCCTCATCTCTCTTCACCACTTTCTTCCTCCCTCCCCATCTCTTCACATTTACATTTACATTTAAGTCATTTAGCAGACGCTCTTATCCAGAGCGACTTACAAACCACTACTTCCCTCCCTCCTCATCTCTCTTCACCACTCATACCCTCCTTCTCTCCTCATCTCTCTTTACCACTCCATCCCTCCCTCCTCATCTCTCTTTACCACTCCTTCCCTCCCTGTCTCCTCATCTCTCTTCACCACTACTTCCTTCTCTCCTCATCTCTCTTCACCACTACTTCCTCCCTCTCTCCTCGTCTCTCTTCACCACTCCTACCCTCTCTCCTCATCTCTCTTTTACAACTCCTTCCCTCTCTCCTCATCTCTCTTCACCACTCATACCCTCCTTCTCTCTCATCTCTCTTTACCACTCCATCCCTCCCTCCTCATCTCTCTTTACCACTCCTTCCCTCCCTGTCTCCTCATCTCTCTTCACCACTACTTCCCTCCTCCTCATCTCCTCATCTCCTCCTCATCTCTCTTCACCACTACTTCCTCTCTCCTCATCTCTCTCTCACCACTACTTCCCTCCCTCTTCATCTCTCTCACCACTACTTCCCTCCTCTTCATCTCTCTCCACCACTACTTCCCTCCTCCTCATCTCTCTTCACCACTACTTCCCTCCTCCCTCTTCATCTCTCTTCACCACTACTTCCCTCCTCCCTCATCTCTCCTCACCACTACTTCCTCCCTCTTCATCTCTCTTCACCACTACTTCCCTCCCTCTTCATCTCTCTTCACCACTACTTCCTCCTCCTCATCTCTCTTCACCACTACTTCCTCCCTCCTCATCTCTCTTCACCACTACTTCCCTCCCTCCTCATCTCTCTTCACCACTACTTCCCTCCCTCCCTCCTCATCTCTCTTCACCACTACTTCCCTCCCTCCTCATATCTCTTCACCACTACTTCCCTCCCTCCTCATCTCTCTTCACCACTACTTCCCTCCCTCCTCATCTCTCTTCACCACTACTTCCCTCTTTCTTCATCTCTCTTCACCACTACTTCCCTCCCTCTTCATCTCTCTTCACCACTACTTCCCTCCCTCCTCATCTCTCTTCACCACTACTTCCCTCCCTCCCTCCTCATCTCTCTTCACCACTACTTCCCTCCCTCTTCATTTCTCTTCACCACTACTTCCCTCTTTCTTCATCTCTCTTCACCACTACTTCCCTCCCTCTTCATCTGTCTTCACCACTATTTCCTCCCTCCTCATCTCTCTTCACAACTCCTTCCTCCCTCCTCATCTTCTTCACCACTCCTCCCCTTCCTCCCTCCTCATCTCTCTTTAGCACTTCTCTCCCTCTCTCTCATCTCTCTTCACCACTTCTTCCCTCTCTCCTCATCTCTCTTCACCACTACTCCCTCCCTCTCTCCTCATCTCTCTTCACCACTCCTTCATTCTCTCCTTATCTCTCTTCACCACTCCTTCCTTCTCTCCTCATCTCTCTTCACCACTCCTTCCTTCTCTCCTCATCTCTCTTCACCACTCCTTCCTTCTCTCCTCATCTCTCTTCACCACTCCTTCCTTCTCTCCTCATCTCTCTTCACCACTACTTCCTCCCTCTCTCCTCGTCTCTCTTCACCACTCCTACCCTCTCTCCTCATCTCTCTTTACAACTCCTTCCCTCTCTCCTCATCTCTCTTCACCACTCATACCCTCCTTCTCTCCTCATCTCTCTTTACCACTCCATCCCTCCCTCCTCATCTCTCTTTACCACTCCTTCCCTCCCTGTCTCCTCATCTCTCTTTACCACTCCTTCCCTCCCTCTCTCCACCTCTCTCTTTACCACTCCTTCCCTCCCTCTCTCCTCATCTCTCTTTACCACTCCTTCCCTCCCTCCTCATCTCTCTTTACCACTCCTTCCCTCCCTCTCTCCTCCTCTCTCTTTACCACTCCTTCCCCCCCTCCCACCTCATCTCTCTTTACCACTCCTTCCCTCCCTCTCTCCTCCTCTCTCTTTACCACTCCTTCCCTCCCTCCCTCCTCCTCTCTCTTTACCACTCCTTCCCCCCCTCTCTCCTCCTCTCTCTTTACCACTCCTTCCCTCCCTCCCTCCTCTCATCTCTCTTTACCACTCCTTCCCTCCCTCTCCTCCTCTCTCTTTACCACTCCTTCCCTCCCTCCTCCTCCTCTCTCTTTACCACTCCTTCCCTCCCTCTCTCTCCTCTCTCTTTACCACCCTTCCTCCCTCCCTCCTCATCTCTCTTACTACTTCCTCCCTCTTCATCTCTCTTCACCACTACTTCCTCCCTCCTCATCTCTCCTCACCACTACTTCCCCTCCCTCCTCCTCATCTCTCTTCACCACTACTTCCCTCCTCTTCATTTCTCTTCACCACTACTTCCCTCCCTCCTCCTCTCTCACCACTACTTCCTCCCCTCCCTCCTCATCTCTCTTCACCACTCCTCCCTCCCTCCCTCCTCATCTCTCTTCACCACTACTTCCTCCCTCCTCATCTCTCTTCACCACTACTTCCCTCCCTCTTCATCTCTCTTCACCACTACTTCCCTCCCTCCTCATCTCTCCTCACCACTACTTCCTCCCTCTTCATCTCTCTTCACCACTACTTCCTCCCTCTTCATCTCTTCATCTTCCTCTCCTCACCACTACTTCCCTCCTCCTCATCTCTCTTCACCACTACTTCCTCCCTCCTCATCTCTCTTCACCACTACTTCCCTCCCTCCTCATCTCTCTTCACCACTACTTCCCCTCCCTCCTCATCTCTCACCACTACTTCCCTCCCTCCTCATCTCTCTTCACCACTACTTCCTCCCTCCTCATCTCTCTTCACCACTACTTCCCTCTTTCTTCATCTCTCTTCACCACTACTTCCCTCCTCTTCATCTCTCTTCACCACTACTTCCCTCCCTCCTCATCTCTCTTCACCACTACTTCCCTCCCTCCCTCCTCATCTCTCTTCACCACTACTTCCCTCCCTCTTCATTTCTCTTCACCACTACTTCCCTCTTTCTTCATCTCTCTTCACCACTACTTCCCTCCCTCTTCATCTGTCTTCACCACTATTTCCCTCCCTCCTCATCTCTCTTCACAACTCCTTCCCTCCCTCCTCATCTCTCTTCACCACTCCTCCCCTTCCTCCCTCCTCATCTCTCTTTAGCACTTCTCTCCCTCTCTCCTCATCTCTCTTCACCACTTCTTCCCTCTCTCCTCATCTCTCTTCACCACTACTCCCCTCCCTCTCTCCTCATCTCTCTTCACCACTCCTTCATTCTCTCCTTATCTCTCTTCACCACTCCTTCCTTCTCTCCTCATCTCTCTTCACCACTCCTTCCTTCTCTCCTCATCTCTCTTCACCACTCCTTCCTTCTCTCCTCATCTCTCTTCACCACTCCTTCCTTCTCTCCTCATCTCTCTTCACCACTACTTCCCTCCCTCTCTCCTCGTCTCTCTTCACCACTCCTACCCTCTCTCCTCATCTCTCTTTACAACTCCTTCCCTCTCTCCTCATCTCTCTTCACCACTCATACCCTCCTTCTCTCTCATCTCTCTTTACCACTCCATCCCTCCCTCCTCATCTCTCTTTACCACTCCTTCCCTCCTGTCTCCTCATCTCTCTTTACCACTCCTTCCCTCCCTCTCTCCACCTCTCTCTTTACCACTCCTTCCCTCCTCTCTCCTCATCTCTCTTTACCACTCCTTCCCTCCCTCCTCATCTCTCTTTACCACTCCTTCCCTCCCTCTCTCCTCCTCTCTTTTACCACTCCTTCCCCCTCCCACCTCATCTCTTTTACCACTCCTTCCCTCCCTCTCTCCTCCTCTCTCTTTACCACTCCTTCCCTCCCTCCCTCCTCCTCTCTCTTACCACTCCTTCCCCCCTCTCTCCTCCTCTCTCTTTACCACTCCTTCCCTCCCTCCCTCCTCATCTCTCTTTACCACTCCTTCCCTCCCTCTCTCCTCCTCTCTCTTTACCACTCCTTCCCTCCCTCCCTCCTCCTCTCTCTTTACCACTCCTTCCCTCCCTCTCTCCTCCTCTCTCTTTACCACTCCTTCCCTCCCTCCCTCCTCATCTCTCTTTACCACTACTTCCCTCCCTCTTCATCTCTCTTCACCACTACTTCCCTCCCTCCTCATCTCTCCTCACCACTACTTCCCTCCCTCCCTCCTCATCTCTCTTCACCACTACTTCCCTCCTCTTCATTTCTCTTCACCACTACTTCCCTCCCTCCTCCTCTCTCTTCACCACTACTTCCTCCCTCCCTCCTCATCTCTCTTCACCACTCCTCCCCTCCCTCCCTCCTCATCTCTCTTCACCACTACTTCCCTCCCTCCTCATCTCTCTTCACCACTATTTCCCTCCCTCCTCATCTCTCTTCACAACTCCTTCCCTCCTCATCTCTCTTCACCACTACTCCCTCCCTCCTCATCTCTCTTCACCACTATTTCCCTCTCTCCTCATCTCTCCTCACCACTACTTCCCTCCCTCCTCATCTCTCTTCACCACTATTTCCCTCCTCCTCATCTCTCTTCACAACTCCTTCCCTCCCTCCCTCCTCATCTCTCTTCACCACTCCTCCCCTTCCTCCCTCCTCATCTCTCTTTAGCACTTCTCTCCCTCTCTCCTCATCTCTCTCACCACTTCTTCCCTCTCTCATCTCTCTTCACCACTACTCCCCTCCCTCTCTCTCATCTCTCTTCACCACTCCTTCCTTCTCTCCTCATCTCTCTTCACCACTCCTTCCTTCTCTCCTCATCTCTCTTCACCACTCCTTCCTTCTCTCCTCATCTCTCTTCACCACTCCTTCCTTCTCTCCTCATCTCTCTTCACCACTCCTTCCTTATCTCCTCATCTCTCTTCACCACTACTTCCCTCCCTCTCTCCTCGTCTCTCTTCACCACTCCTACCCTCTCTCCTCATCTCTTTACAACTCCTTCCCTCTCTCCTCCTCTCTCTTCACCACTCCTACCCTCCTTCTCTCCTCATCTCTCTTTACCACTCCATCCCTCCCTCCTCATCTCTCTTTACCACTCCTTCCCTCCTGTCTCCTCATCTCTCTTCACCACTCCTTCCTCCTCCCTCCTCATCTCTCTTTACCACTCCTTCCCTCCCTCTGTCCACCTCTCTCTTTACCACTCCTTCCCTCCCTCTCCTCATCTCTCTTTACCACTCCTTCCCTCCCTCTCTCCTCATCTCTCTTTACCACTCCTTCCTCCCTCTCTCCTCCTCTCTCTTTACCACTCCTTCCCTCCCCTCCCTCCTCATCTCTCTTTACCACTCCTTCCCTCCCTCTCTCCTCCTCTCTCTTTACCACTCCTTCCTCCCTCCCTCCTCCTCTCTCTTTACCACTCCTTCCCTCCCTCTCTCCTCATCTCTCTTTACCACTCCTTCCTCCCTCCTCATCTCTCTTTACCACTCCTTCCCTCCCTCTGTCCACCTCTCTTTACCACTCCTTCCCTCCCTATCTCCTCCTCTCTCTTTACCACTCTTCCCTCCCTCCCTCCTCATCTCTCTTTACCACTACTTCCCTCCCTCTTCATCTCTCTTCACCACTACTTCCCTCCCTCCTCATCTCTCTTCAACTCCTTCCCTCTCTCCTCCTAATCTCTCTTCACCACTCCCCCCTTCCTCCCTCCTCATCTCTCTTTAGCACTTCTCTCCCTCTCTCCTCATCTCTCTTCACCACTTCTTCCCTCTCTCCTCATCTCTCTTCACCACTACTCCCCCCTCTCTCCTCATCTCTCTTCACCACTCCTTCCTTCTCTCCCTCATCTCTCTTCACCACTCCTTCCTTCTCTCCTCATCTCTCTCTCACCACTCCTTCCTTATCTCCTCATCTCTCTTCACCACTACTTCCTCCCTCTCTCCTCGTCTCTCTTCACCACTCCTACCCTCTCTCCTCATCTCTCTTTACAACTCCTTCCCTCTCTCCTCCTCTCTTCACCACTCCTACCCTCCTTCTCTCCTCATCTCTCTTACCACTCCATCCCTCCCTCCTCATCTCTCTTTACCACTCCTTCCCTCCCTGTCTCCTCATCTCTCTTCACCACTCCTTCCTCCCTCCCTCCCTCCTCATCTCTCTTTACCACTCCTTCCCTCCCTGTCTCCTCATCTCTCTTCACCACTCCTTCCTCCCTCCTCCCTCCTCCTCATCTCTCTTTACCACTCCTTCCCTCCCTCTCCACCTCTCTCTTTACCACTCCTTCCCTCCCTCTCTCCTCATCTCTCTTTACCACTCCTTCCCTCCCTCTCTCCTCATCTCTCTTTACCACTCCTTCCCTCCCTCCCTCCTCATCTCTCTTTACCACTACTTCCCTCCCTCCTCATCATCTCTCTTTACCACTACTTCCCTCCTCCTCATCTCTCTTCACCACTACTTCCCTCCCTCCCTCCTCATCTCTCTCCTCCCTCCCACTCTCTTTTACCCTCCCCCCTCTTCATTTCTCTTCACCACTCCCTCCTCCTCCCCTCTCTCTTCACCACTACTTCCTCCCCTCCTCCTCATCTCTCTTCACCACTCCTCCCCTCCCTCCTCATCTCTCTTCACCACTACTTCCTCCCCTCCCTCCTCATCTCTCTTCACCACTCCTCCCCTCCCTCTCTCCTCATCTCTCTTTACAACTCCTTCCCTCTCTCCTCCTCTCTCTTCACCACTCCTACCCTCCTTCTCTCCTCATCTCTCTTTACCACTCCATCCCTCCCTCCTCATCTCTCTTTACCACTCCTTCCCTCCCTGTCTCCTCATCTCTCTTCACCACTCCTTCCCTCCCTCCCTCCTCCTCTCTCTTTACCACTCCTTCCCCCCCCTCTCCTCCTCTCTCTTTACCACTCCTTCCCTCCCTCCCTCATCGTCTCTCTTTACCACTCCTTCCCTCCCTCTCTCTCCTCTCTCTTTACCACTCCTTCCCTCCCTCCCTCCTCCTCTCTCTTTACCACTCCTTCCCTCCCTCTCTCCTCCTCTCTCTTTACCACTCCTTCCCTCCCTCCCTCCTCATCTCTCTTTTACCACTCTTCCCTCCCTCTTCATCTCTCTTCACCACTACTTCCCTCCCTCCTCATCTCTCCTCACCACTACTTCCCTCCCTCCCTCCTCATCTCTCTTCACCACTACTTCCTCCCTCTTCATTTCTCTTCACCACTACTTCCCTCCCTCCTCCTCTCTCTTCACCACTACTTCCTCCCCTCCCTCCTCATCTCTCTTCACCACTCCTCCCTCCCTCCCTCCTCATCTCTCTTCACCACTACTTCCCTCCCTCCTCATCTCTCTTCACCACTATTTCCCTCCCTCCTCATCTCTCTTCACAACTCCTTCCCTCCTCATCTCTCTTCACCACTACTCCTCCCTCCTCATCTCTCTTCACCACTATTTCCCTCTCTCCTCATCTCTCCTCACCACTACTTCCCTCCCTCCTCATCTCTCTTCACCACTATTTCCCTCCCTCCTCATCTCTCTTCACAACTCCTTCCCTCCCTCCTCCTCATCTCTCTTCACCACTCCTCCCCTTCCTCCCTCCTCATCTCTCTTTAGCACTTCTCTCCCTCTCTCCTCATCTCTCTTCACCACTTCTTCCTCTCTCCTCATCTCTCTTCACCACTACTCCCCTCCCTCTCTCCTCATCTCTCTTCACCACTCCTTCCTTCTCTCCTCATCTCTCTTCACCACTCCTTCCTTCTCTCCTCATCTCTCTTCACCACTCCTTCCTTCTCTCCTCATCTCTCTTCACCACTCCTTCCTTCTCTCCTCATCTCTCTTCACCACTCCTTCCTTATCTCCTCATCTCTCTTCACCACTACTTCCCTCCCTCTCTCCTCGTCTCTCTTCACCACTCCTACCCTCTCTCCTCATCTCTCTTTACAACTCCTTCCCTCTCTCCTCCTCTCTCTTCACCACTCCTACCCTCCTTCTCTCCTCATCTCTCTTTACCACTCCATCCCTCCCTCCTCATCTCTCTTTACCACTCCTTCCCTCCCTGTCTCCTCATCTCTCTTCACCACTCCTTCCCTCCCTCCCTCCTCATCTCTCTTTACCACTCCTTCCCTCCCTCTGTCCACCTCTCTCTTTACCACTCCTTCCCTCCCTCTCTCCTCATCTCTCTTTACCACTCCTTCCCTCCCTCTCTCCTCATCTCTCTTTACCACTCCTTCCCTCCCTCTCTCCTCCTCTCTCTTTACCACTCCTTCCCTCCCTCCCTCCTCATCTCTCTTTACCACTCCTTCCCTCCCTCTCTCCTCCTCTCTCTTTACCACTCCTTCCCTCCCTCCCTCCTCCTCTCTCTTTACCACTCCTTCCCTCCCTCTCTCCTCCTCTCTCTTTACCACTCCTTCCCTCCCTCCTCATCTCTCTTTACCACTCCTTCCCTCCCTCTGTCCACCTCTCTCTTTACCACTCCTTCCCTCCCTATCTCCTCCTCTCTCTTTACCACTCCTTCCCTCCCTCCCTCCTCATCTCTCTTTACCACTACTTCCCTCCCTCTTCATCTCTCTTCACCACTACTTCCCTCCCTCCTCATCTCTCTTCACAACTCCTTCCCTCTCTCCCTCCTCATCTCTCTTCACCACTCCTCCCCTTCCTCCCTCCTCATCTCTCTTTAGCACTTCTCTCCCTCTCTCCTCATCTCTCTTCACCACTTCTTCCCTCTCTCCTCATCTCTCTTCACCACTACTCCCCTCCCTCTCTCCTCATCTCTCTTCACCACTCCTTCCTTCTCTCCTCATCTCTCTTCACCACTCCTTCCTTCTCTCCTCATCTCTCTTCACCACTCCTTCCTTATCTCCTCATCTCTCTTCACCACTACTTCCCTCCCTCTCTCCTCGTCTCTCTTCACCACTCCTACCCTCTCTCCTCATCTCTCTTTACAACTCCTTCCCTCTCTCCTCCTCTCTCTTCACCACTCCTACCCTCCTTCTCTCCTCATCTCTCTTTACCACTCCATCCCTCCCTCCTCATCTCTCTTTACCACTCCTTCCCTCCCTGTCTCCTCATCTCTCTTCACCACTCCTTCCCTCCCTCCCTCCCTCCTCATCTCTCTTTACCACTCCTTCCCTCCCTGTCTCCTCATCTCTCTTCACCACTCCTTCCCTCCCTCCCTCCTCATCTCTCTTTACCACTCCTTCCCTCCCTCTCTCCACCTCTCTCTTTACCACTCCTTCCCTCCCTCTCTCCTCATCTCTCTTTACCACTCCTTCCCTCCCTCTCTCCTCATCTCTCTTTACCACTCCTTCCCTCCCTATCTCCTCCTCTCTCTTTACCACTCCTTCCCTCCCTCCCTCCTCATCTCTCTTTACCACTACTTCCCTCCCCTCTTCATCTCTCTTCACCACTACTTCCCTCCTCCTCATCTCTCCTCACCACTACTTCCCTCCCTCCCTCCTCATCTCTCTTCACCACTACTTCCCTCCCTCTTCATTTCTCTTCACCACTACTTCCCCTCCCCTCCTCCTCTCTCTTCACCACTACTTCCTCCCCTCCCTCCTCATCTCTCTTCACCACTCCTCCCCTCCCTCCCTCCTCATCTCTCTTCACCACTACTTCCTCCCCCTCCCTCCTCATCTCTCTTCACCACTCCTCCCCTCCCTCTCTCCTCATCTCTTTACAACTCCTTCCCTCTCTCCTCCTCTCTCTTCACCACTCCTACCCTCCTTCTCTCCTCATCTCTCTTTACCACTCCATCCCTCCCTCCTCATCTCTCTTTACCACTCCTTCCCTCCCTGTCTCCTCATCTCTCTTCACCACTCCTTCCCTCCCTCCCTCCTCCTCTCTCTTTACCACTCCTTCCCCCCCTCTCCTCCTCTCTCTTTACCACTCCTTCCCTCCCTCCCTCATCGTCTCTCTTTACCACTCCTTCCCTCCCTCTCTCCTCCTCTCTCTTTACCACTCCTTCCCTCCCTCCCTCCTCCTCTCTCTTTACCACTCCTTCCTCCCTCTCTCCTCCTCTCTCTTTACCACTCCTTCCCTCCCTCCCTCCTCATCTCTCTTTACCACTACTTCCCTCCCTCTTCATCTCTCTTCACCACTACTTCCCTCCCTCCTCATCTCTCCTCACCACTACTTCCCTCCCTCCCTCCTCATCTCTCTTCACCACTACTTCCCTCCCTCTTCATTTCTCTTCACCACTACTTCCCTCCCTCCTCCTCTCTCTTCACCACTACTTCCTCCCCTCCCTCCTCATCTCTCTTCACCACTCCTCCCCTCCTTCCCTCCTCATCTCTCTTCACCACTACTCCCCTCCCTCCTCATCTCTCTTCACCACTATTTCCCTCTCTCCTCATCTCTCCTCACCACTACTTCCCTCCCTCCTCATCTCTCTTCACCACTATTTCCCTCCCTCCTCATCTCTCTTCACAACTCCTTCCCTCCCTCCCTCCTCATCTCTCTTCACCACTCCTCCCCTTCCTCCCTCCTCATCTCTCTTTAGCACTTCTCTCCCTCTCTCCTCATCTCTCTTCACCACTTCTTCCCTCTCTCCTCATCTCTCTTCACCACTACTCCCCTCCCTCTCTCCTCATCTCTCTTCACCACTCCTTCCTTCTCTCCTCATCTCTCTTCACCACTCCTTCCTTCTCTCCTCATCTCTCTTCACCACTCCTTCCTTCTCTCCTCATCTCTCTTCACCACTCCTTCCTTCTCTCCTCATCTCTCTTCACCACTCCTTCCTTATCTCCTCATCTCTCTTCACCACTACTTCCCTCCCTCTCTCCTCGTCTCTCTTCACCACTCCTACCCTCTCTCCTCATCTCTCTTTACAACTCCTTCCCTCCCTCTCTCCTCATCTCTCTTTACCACTCCTTCCCTCCCTCTCTCCTCATCTCTCTTTACCACTCCTTCCCTCCCTCTCTCCTCCTCTCTCTTTACCACTCCTTCCCTCCCTCCCTCCTCATCTCTCTTTACCACTCCTTCCCTCCCTCTCTCCTCCTCTCTCTTTACCACTCCTTCCCTCCCTCCCTCCTCCTCTCTCTTTACAACTCCTTCCCTCCCTCTCTCCTCCTCTCTCTTTACCACTCCTTCCCTCCCTCCTCATCTCTCTTCACAACTCCTTCCCTCCCTCCCTCCCTCCCTCTCTCCTCGTCTCTCTTCACCACTCCTACCCTCTCTCCTCATCTCTCTTTACAACTCCTTCCCTCTCTCCTCCTCTCTCTTCACCACTCCTACCCTCCTTCTCTCCTCATCTCTCTTTACCACTCCATCCCTCCCTCCTCATCTCTCTTTACCACTCCTTCCCTCCCTGTCTCCTCATCTCTCTTCACCACTCCTTCCCTCCCTCCCTCCTCCTCTCTCTTTACCACTCCTTCCCCCTCTCTCCTCCTCTCTCTTTACCTCCTTCCCTCCCTCCCTCCTCATCTCTCTTTTTACCACTCCTTCCCTCCCTCTCTCCTCCTCTCTCTTTACCACTCCTTCCCTCCCTCCCTCCTCCTCTCTCTTTACCACTCCTTCCCTCCCTATCTCCTCCTCTCTCTTTACCACTCCTTCCCTCCCTCCCTCCTCATCTCTCTTTACCACTACTTCCCTCCCTCTTCATCTCTCTTCACCACTACTTCCCTCCCTCCTCATCTCTCCTCACCACTACTTCCCTCCCTCCCTCCTCATCTCTCTTCACCACTACTTCCCTCCCTCTTCATTTCTCTTCACCACTACTTCCCTCCCTCCTCCTCTCTCTTCACCACTACTTCCTCCCCTCCCTCCTCATCTCTCTTCACCACTCCTCCCCTCCCTCCCTCCTCATCTCTCTTCACCACTACTTCCCTCCCCTCCTCATCTCTCTTCACCACTATTTCCCTCCCTCCTCATCTCTCTTCACAACTCCTTCCCTCCTCATCTCTCTTCACCACTACTCCCCTCCCTCCTCATCTCTCTTCACCACTATTTCCCTCTCTCCTCATCTCTCCTCACCACTACTTCCCTCCCTCCTCATCTCTCTTCACCACTATTTCCTTCCCTCCTCATCTCTCTTCACAACTCCTTCCCTCTCTCCCTCCTCATCTCTCTTCACCACTCCTCCCCTTCCTCCCTCCTCATCTCTCTTTAGCACTTCTCTCCCTCTCTCCTCATCTCTCTTCACCACTTCTTCCCTCCCTCCTCATCTCTCTTCACAACTCCTTCCCTCCCTCCCTCCTCATCTCTCTTCACCACTCCTCCCTTCCTCCCTCCTCATCTCTCTTTAGCACTTCTCTCCCTCTCTCCTCATCTCTCTTCACCACTTCTTCCCTCTCTCCTCATCTCTCTTCACCACTACTCCCTCCCTCTCTCCTCATCTCTCTTCACCACTCCTTCCTTCTCTCCTCATCTCTCTTCACCACTCCTTCCTTCTCTCCTCATCTCTCTTCACCACTCCTTCCTTCTCTCCTCATCTCTCTTCACCACTCCTTCCTTCTCTCCTCATCTCTCTTCACCACTCCTTCCTTATCTCCTCATCTCTCTTCACCACTACTTCCCTCCCTCTCTCCTCGTCTCTCTTCACCACTCCTACCCTCTCTCCTCATCTCTCTTTACAACTCCTTCCCTCCCTCTCTCCTCATCTCTCTTTACCACTCCTTCCCTCCCTCTCTCCTCATCTCTCTTTACCACTCCTTCCCTCCCTCTCTCCTCCTCTCTCTTTACCACTCCTTCCCTCCCTCCCTCCTCATCTCTCTTTACCACTCCTTCCCTCCCTCTCTCCTCCTCTCTCTTTACCACTCCTTCCCTCCCTCCCTCCTCCTCTCTCTTTACCACTCCTTCCCTCCCTCTCTCCTCCTCTCTCTTTACCACTCCTTCCCTCCCTCCTCATCTCTCTTCACAACTCCTTCCCTCCCTCCCTCCCTCCCTCTCTCCTCGTCTCTCTTCACCACTCCTACCCTCTCTCCTCATCTCTCTTTACAACTCCTTCCCTCTCTCCTCCTCTCTCTTCACCACTCCTACCCTCCTTCTCTCCTCATCTCTCTTTACCACTCCATCCCTCCCTCCTCATCTCTCTTTACCACTCCTTCCCTCCCTGTCTCCTCATCTCTCTTCACCACTCCTTCCCTCCCTCCCTCCTCCTCTCTCTTTACCACTCCTTCCCCCCTCTCTCCTCCTCTCTCTTTACCACTCCTTCCCTCCCTCCCTCCTCATCTCTCTTTACCACTCCTTCCCTCCCTCTCTCCTCCTCTCTCTTTTACCACTCCTTCCCTCCCTCCCTCCTCCTCTCTCTTTACCACTCCTTCCCTCCCCTATCTCCTCCTCTCTCTTTACCACTCCTTCCCCTCCTCCTCACCTCTTCACCACTCTTCCCTCCCTCCCTCCTCATCTCTCTTTACCACTACTTCCCTCCCTCTTCATCTCTCTTCACCACTACTTCCCTCCCTCCTCATCTCTCCTCACCACTACTTCCCTCCCTCCTCCTCTCTCTTCACCACTACTTCCTCCCCTCCCTCATCTCATCTTCCTTCCTCACTCCTCCCACTCCCTCCCTCCTCATCTCTCTTCACCACTACTTCCCTCCCTCCTCATCTCTCTTCACCACTCTCTCTCTTCACCACTATTTCCCTCCCTCCTCATCTCTCTTCACAACTCCTTCCCTCCTCATCTCTCTTCACCACTACTCCCCTCCCTCCTCATCTCTCTTCACCACTATTTCCCTCTCTCCTCATCTCTCCTCACCACTACTTCCCTCCCTCCTCATCTCTCTTCACCACTATTTCCCTCCCTCCTCATCTCTCTTCACAACTCCTTCCCTCTCTCCCTCCTCATCTCTCTTCACCACTCCTCCCCTTCCTCCCTCCTCATCTCTCTTTAGCACTTCTCTCCCTCTCTCCTCATCTCTCTTCACCACTTCTTCCCTCTCTCCTCATCTCTCTTCACCACTACTCCCCTCCCTCTCTCCTCATCTCTCTTCACCACTCCTTCCTTCTCTCCTCATCTCTCTTCACCACTCCTTCCTTCTCTCCTCATCTCTCTTC
This sequence comes from Oncorhynchus nerka, assembly GCF_034236695.1. NCBI lineage: Eukaryota > Metazoa > Chordata > Actinopteri > Salmoniformes > Salmonidae > Oncorhynchus > Oncorhynchus nerka. The sequence continues at coordinate 22,969,506 of NC_088422.1, read as the reverse complement.
ACCACTCCTTCCTTCTCTCCTCATCTCTCTTCACCACTCCTTCCTTCTCTCCTCATCTCTCTTCACCACTCCTTCCTTATCTCCTCATCTCTCTTCACCACTACTTCCCTCCCTCTCTCCTCATCTCTCTTCACCACTCCTTCCTTCTCTCCTCATCTCTCTTCACCACTCCTTCCTTCCCTCCTCATCTCTCTTCACCACTACTCCCCTCCCTCCTCATCTCTCTTCACCACTATTTCCCTCTCTCCTCATCTCTCCTCACCACTACTTCCCTCCCTCCTCATCTCTCTTCACCACTATTTCCCTCCCTCCTCATCTCTCTTCACAACTCCTTCCCTCTCTCCTCCTCTCTCTTCACCACTCCTACCCTCCTTCTCTCCTCATCTCTCTTTACCACTCCATCCCTCCCTCCTCATCTCTCTTTACCACTCCTTCCCTCCCTGTCTCCTCATCTCTCTTCACCACTCCTTCCCTCCCTCCCTCCTCCTCTCTCTTTACCACTCCTTCCCCCCCTCTCTCCTCCTCTCTCTTTACCACTCCTTCCCTCCCTCCCTCCTCATCTCTCTTTACCACTCCTTCCCTCCCTCTCTCCTCCTCTCTCTTTACCACTCCTTCCCTCCCTCCCTCCTCCTCTCTCTTTACCACTCCTTCCCTCCCTATCTCCTCCTCTCTCTTTACCACTCCTTCCCTCCCTCCCTCCTCATCTCTCTTTACCACTACTTCCCTCCCTCTTCATCTCTCTTCACCACTATTTCCCTCCCTCCTCATCTCTCCTCACCACTACTTCCCTCCCTCCCTCCTCATCTCTCTTCACCACTACTTCCCTCCCTCTTCATTTCTCTTCACCACTACTTCCCTCCCTCCTCCTCTCTCTTCACCACTACTTCCTCCCCTCCCTCCACATCTCTCTTCACCACTCCTCCCCTCCATCCCTCCTCATCTCTCTTCACCACTACTTCCCTCCCTCCTCATCTCTCTTCACCACTATTTCCCTCCCTCCTCATCTCTCTTCACAACTCCTTCCCTCCTCATCTCTCTTCACCACTACTCCCCTCCCTCCTCATCTCTCTTCACCACTATTTCCCTCTCTCCTCATCTCTCCTCACCACTACTTCCCTCCCTCCTCATCTCTCTTCACCACTATTTCCCTCCCTCCTCATCTCTCTTCACAACTCCTTCCCTCTCTCCCTCCTCATCTCTCTTCACCACTCCTCCCCTTCCTCCCTCCTCATCTCTCTTTAGCACTTCTCTCCCTCTCTCCTCATCTCTCTTCACCACTTCTTCCCTCTCTCCTCATCTCTCTTCACCACTACTCCCCTCCCTCTCTCCTCATCTCTCTTCACCACTCCTTCCTTCTCTCCTCATCTCTCTTCACCACTCCTTCCTTCTCTCCTCATCTCTCTTCACCACTCCTTCCTTCTCTCCTCATCTCTCTTCACCACTCCTTCCTTCTCTCCTCATCTCTCTTCACCACTCCTTCCTTATCTCCTCATCTCTCTTCACCACTACTTCCCTCCCTCTCTCCTCGTCTCTCTTCACCACTCCTACCCTCTCTCCTCATCTCTCTTTACAACTCCTTCCCTCTCTCCTCCTCTCTCTTCACCACTCCTACCCTCCTTCTCTCCTCATCTCTCTTTACCACTCCATCCCTCCCTCCTCATCTCTCTTTACCACTCCTTCCCTCCCTGTCTCCTCATCTCTCTTCACCACTCCTTCCCTCCCTCCCTCCTCATCTCTCTTTACCACTCCTTCCCTCCCTCTCTCCACCTCTCTCTTTACCACTCCTTCCCTCCCTCTCTCCTCATCTCTCTTTACCTACCACTCCTTCCCTCCCTCTCTCCTCATCTCTCTTTACCACTCCTTCCCTCCCTCTCTTCTCCTCTCTCTTTACCACTCCTTCCCTCCCTCCCTCCTCATCTCTCTTTACCACTCCTTCCCTCCCTCTCTCCTCCTCTCTCTTTACCACTCCTTCCCTCCCTCCCTCCTCCTCTCTCTTTACCACTCCTTCCCTCCCTCTCTCCTCCTCTCTCTTTACCACTCCTTCCCTCCCTCCCTCCTCATCTCTCTTCACAACTCCTTCCCTCCCTCCCTCCCTCCCTCTCTCCTCATCTCTCTTTACAACTCCTTCCCTCTGTCCTCATCTCTCTTTACCACTCCTTCCCTCCCTCCCTCCTCATCTCTCTTTACCACTCATTCCCTCCCTCCTCATCTCTCTTTACCACTCCTTCCCTCCATCTCTCCTCATCTCTCTTTACCACTCCTTCCCTCCCTCCCTCCTCATCTCTCTTTACCACTCCTTCCCTCACTCTCTCCTCCTCTCTCTTTACCACTCCTTCCCTCCCTCCCTCCTCCTCTCTCTTTACCACTCCTTCCCCCTCTCTCCTCATCTCTCTTTACCACTCCTTCCCTCCCTCCTCATCTCTCTTTACCACTCCTTCCCTCCCTCTCTCCTCATCTCTCTTTACCACTCCTTCCCTCCCTCCTCATCTCTCTTTACCACTACTTCCCTCTCTCCCCCCTCTCTCCTCCTCTCTCTTTACCACTCCTTCCCTCCCTCCTCATCTCTTTTCACAACTCCTTCCCCCTCCCTCCCTCTCTCCTCATCTCTCTTTACAACTCCTTCCCTCTGTCCTCATCTCTCTTTACCACTCCTTCCCTCTCTCTCTCTTTATCTCTCTTCACCACTCCTACCCTCTCCCTCTCACAACTTCCCCCCTCCCTCTCATTTCTCTTCACCATTCCTTCCCTCCTTCCCTCCCTCCTCATCTCTCTTTACACTCCCTCCTTCCTTTACCACTCCTTCCCTCCCTCCTCATCTCTCTTTACCACTCCTTCCCTCCTCCCTCATCTCTCTTTACCACTCCTTCCCTCCCTCCTCATCTCTCTTTACCACTCCTTCCCTCCCTCCCTCTCTCCTCATTTCTCTTCAACTCCTTCCCTCTCTCCTCATCTCTCTTTACCACTCCTTCCCTCCCTCTCTCCTCATTTCTCTTCACCATTCCTTCCCTCCTTCCCTCCCTCCTCATCTCTTTTTACCACTCCTTCCCTCCCTCCTCATCTCTCTTTACCACTCCTTCCCTCCCTCCTCATCTCTCTTCACCACCCATTCCCTCCCTCCTCATCTCTCTTTACCACTCCTTCCCTCCCTTCCTCATCTCTCTTTACCACTCCTTCCCTCCCTCCCATCTCTCTTCTCCTTCCCTCCTTCCCACTCTCTTTACCCTCCTTCCCTCCTCATCTCTCTTCACCACTCCTTCCCTCCTCATCCTCATCTCCTCTTCACCACTCCTTCCCTCCCTCCTCATCTCTCTTCACCACCCCTTCCCTCCCTCCTCATCTCTCTTTACCACTCCTTCCCTCCCTCCTCATCTCTCTTCACCACTCCTTCCCTCCCTCCTCATCTCTCTTCACCACTCCTTCCCTCCTTCCTCATCTCTCTTCACCACTCCTTGCCTCTCTCCATTTCCTACTCTGTCTTTTTGACCTTTATTTCTCGCTTTTGTTCATTGTCCTCCACCACCCTTCTCCTGTCCTCTGTCCCTCACCGTGCAGAGTCATATTTCATATTTTATTAGGATCCCCATTTGCTACTGCTAAAGCAGCATCTGCTCTTCCTGGGGTCGACAAAGGTGGTGCTTGACACAACGCTAACATGAAAAATGGTCAGCGTCAAAAACATTGGAAGGTGTTTGGGGATGGGCTTTGACAGAGCTTTTTGAGGGAGTGCTCCTTGTCTGCTACCTCTGTTCGGTGCAGATTTGAACATTTCAGCCCTAAAATCCTGAACTGAATAGCTGGTCAGCTCACACAAGATTTGGTTCTGGGTTCCAAGACTGCTCTGTCCTGCGTTTCCCCCCTTGTCATTGCTCTCTCTATTTTTCTCCCTCGCTTCATTTCCCTCCTTCTTTGGTTTGCCGCTCTCTCGCCCTTCATCTCGCTCAGGAGCTTGGCTCCCAGGCTGACAGGCTGAGAATGTGACAGGATTAGATGGCAAGGCTGCCCATTTAGAGAGAGAGAGAGAGAGAGAGAGAGAGAGAGAGAGAGAGAGAGAGAGAGAGAGAGAGAGAGACAGACAGACAGACAGAGAGAGAGAGCGAGAGAGAGAGAGAGAGAGAGAGAGAGAGAGAGAGAGAGAGAAGGGGGAGAGAGACCATGATCACACATCCGCAGGATTTCCATTTCTGATTCCACAAGTTAAAGCGGGAAGCAACTACTAACATTAGATACATTGATTTAAATATGAGAACTAGAATAGGTTATAATCATCAACTCATTAACTTCCAAACATAACAGATCATCCTGCATCCTCTATAAATAGCTATAATAGCCAGCTGCAACATTTATTTTTCCCAATATTTCTAGGATTTAGCTATATTCAAGGACAAATCCAGTGGTACATTACGAGCGATCCTATTGGATTTCCTGCATTGCTCTGATTGGCTCACCGCTTAACAGAAGAAGAAAAAAATAGAGCACTGTCCTATTTTCTACTCGTTCGCACTCTGCAATAGCAAACGCAGTGTAGGCACTGTGAATTTACCCATGATGCCCAATGGCAATCTACCAGTTTACTTGCTGAGTTGCTGCAAGTGTCTGACTGTAGTGACAGAGGGAGAGAGGGTAGGAGGGAGAAGGGAGTTGGAAGGGAGAGAAATAGAGTGGGAGAGAGGGTGGGAGAGAGAGAGATGAGTTGGGAGGGAGAGAAAGAGAAAGAGAGAGTTTGGGGGAGAGAGGATGGGAGAGAGTGAAATCCCTGCAATTATGACCGTATTAGAAGTTATGGCTCAGGTCAATTCTGCCTATTGCTGCAATGCATGAAACCAGATGAAATATGACTTCCATATGTTAACAGTGTTACAGTACAGAGTGTGTGTGTGTGTGTGTGTGTGTGTGTGTGTGTGTGTGTGTGTGTGTGTGTGTGTGTGTGTGTGTGTGTGTGTGTGTGTGTGTGTGTGTGTGTGTGTGTGTGTGTGTGTGTGTGTGTGTGTGTGTGTGTGTGTGTGTGTGTGTGTGTGTATAGATATGTTTAACTATTGTGATGGAACATTTTATGTTGGTGCTTTTCTATTTATACATTTCTGTGTTCCCTGTTTGTGCTTTTCTATAAACCAATTTCTGTGTTCATGCAAGTGACTGATTGAACGAATCCTCACTATCAGTGTCTGTAATTTTCTGTAAACCTTGTTTAGAGAAAAGGATATCTCAATTTCAAGTTCTGAGCTTGGAGAGAAGAAGCCTCGTGAGGTATTGGTCTGTCACATGCATGACCCCGTATTAGTTGGTCACATGAATGAAGCAAATGTTAATGATTAATTAATTATGAATAAGCTAAATCATGCAAATATGAATTATCTGCAGGATATAAGAGAACTAAATGGGACTGCCCCGTTGGAGCTCCTGATCGTCATGTGTACATGGTGTATCGAGATGGTTGGAACCTCTCCAGTGTGCTGATAATACACAATGATTCATTTAAGATTGACTTTGAGTGTGCCTGTGTAAGAATTTCCACAACAATTTGGTGTCACAAACTGTATGATTGATTCTGCCTGCTGAGCTTTTCAGTGGGGGTCTTTGACGAAAACCAGTGGCGCATTTTATGAAGCATGAGGGAAATTCCCGACCGACCAAAAGACAACGAGATCTTCCCAGACCTGCCCCTTACTGTTAGTTGCCCGGGAGGAGACACATCGTCCGCAAACAATTGTGGGGTGGCAACTGAAATCAATTTAAAATCATTTGTATAAAAAATTAAATTCAAATATTATAAAACCAATAAATATAGTATTAAGTAATAGCACAAGGTGCTATTCTACATGTTTGGGAAGCGGCAAGACTATAGAGTCTATAGAGACTATAGCAGTTATGACTATTATATAGACTATTGATACTGTGGATGCTGAGGGACTATAGATTCTCTAGGGACCATAGACGCTATAACTATAGGGACTATGGATGCTATTGTGACTATGGATGCTCAGGGACTATAGATGCTCACGGACTACAGATCCATACTGTAGACACTGTGGTGACTGTAGAGACTTTAGAGGAACCTTGAAGAGACATATGGCGTGGAAGAAGGCTAGAGCTAGTCTTAAAGAGAAGGCTAGAGCTAGTCTTAGAGAGAAGGCTAGAGCTAGTCTTAGAGAGAAGGCTAGAGCTAGTCTTAAAGAGAAGGCTAGAGCTAGTCTTAGAGAGAAGGCTAGAGCTAGTCTTAGAGAGAAGGCTAGAGCTAGTCTTAAAGAGAAGGCTAGAGCTAGTCTTAGAGAGAAGGCTAGAGCTAGTCTTAAAGAGAAGCCTAGAGCTAGTCTTAAAGAGAAGGCTAGAGCCAATCTTAAAGAGAAGGCTAGAGCTAGTCTTAAAGAGAAGGCTAGAACTAGTCTTAAAGAGAAGGCTAGAGCTAGTCTTAGAGAGAAGGCTAGAGCTAGTCTTAGACAGAAGGCTAGAGCTAGTCTTAGAGAGAAGGCTAGAGCTAGTCTTAGACAGAAGGCTAGAGCTAGTCTTAAAGAGAAGGCTAGAGCTAGTCTTAAAGAGAAGGCTAGAGCTAGTCTTAGAGAGAAGGCTAGAGCTAGTCTTAGAGAGAAGGCTAGAGCAAGGGCAAGTTCCCACAAGAAGAGTAAAAAAACAAAAATTTGACCAACTGGGGACATTTTGTTAGTCCCCCACAAGGCCAAATGCTATTTCTAGGGGGTTTAGTTATTTTATTTATTTAATTAGGGAAGTCAGTTAAGAACAAATTCTTATTTACAATGATGGTCTACCCCGGTCAAACCCTAACCCAGACAACATTGGGCCAATTGTGCACCTCCCTATGGAACTCCCAATCACAACCAGTTGGGATAGAGCTTGGAATTGAACCAGGGTCTGTAGTGACACCTCTAACACTCAGATGCAGTGCCTTAGACTGCTGCACCACTCGGGTTAAGGTTAGAATTTGTGTTAGGTTTAGAATTAGGTTTAGGAGCTGGGGTTAGTTTTAGGGTTAGGAGCTAGGGTTAGGTTTGTGTTTTGGGGTAAAGGTTAATATTATTTTGAATGGGACTGAATTGTGTGTCCCCACAAGGTCAGTTATACAACACTGGGTGTGTGTGTGTGAATGTGCATTGGCAGCACATCAACAGGATTATACCCCTGTGTGTAATGGCAGAGATTAGTTAGCAGCTCCTGCATGATAGGGCCATTTTTTCTGCCAATCTTTGGCTATAATGCACTACATGACCAAAAGTATGTGGACACCTGCTCATAGAACATCTCATTCCAAAATCATGGGCATTAATATGGAGTTGGTCACCCTTTGCTGCTATAACAGCCTCCACTCTTCTGGAAAGGCTTTGAACTAGACGTTGGAACATTGATGTTGGGACTTGCTTCCATTCAGCCACAAGAGTATTAGTGAAGTCGGCACTGATGTTGGCTGATTAGGCCTGGTTTGCAGTCGGCGTTCCAATTCACCTAAAAGTGTTTAATGGGGTTGAGGTCAGGGCACTGAGCAGGCCAGTCAAGTTCTTCCACACCAATCTCAACAAACCATTTCTGTATGGACCTCCCTTTGTGCACAGGGGCATTGTCATGCTGAAACAGGAAAGGGCCTTCCCTAAACTGTAACCACAAAGTTGGAAGCACAGAATAGTCTCGAATGTCATTGTATGCTGTAGCGTTAAGATTTCCCTTTACTGGAACTAAGGGGCCTTGCCCGAACAATGAAAAACAGACCCAGAACATTATTCCTTCTCCAACAAACCTTACAGTTGGCACTATGCATTGAGGCATGTGGGGTTCTCCTGGCATCCACCAAACCCAGATGAGTCTGTCAGACTGCCAGATGGTGAAGCGTGATTCATCACTCCAGAGAACGTGTTTCCACTGCTCCAGAGTCCAATGGCGACGAGCTTTACACCACTCCAGCCAACGCTTGGAATTGCACATGGTTAATTTAGGCTTCTGTGTGTAATGAACACGATGGGAGACAGAGAGCTGGTTTCAAGCGCGGAGCGCAGCAGTTGTTTATTGTAAAGGGCCACAGGAGGAGGCAGGTAACTGGGTCCAGGGGCAGGCAGAAGGTCATACACAGGAGGAGGCAGGTAGTTGGGTCCAGGGGCAGGCAGCAGGTCAAACACAGGAGGAGGCAGGTAGCTGGGTCCAGGGGCAGGCAGCAGGTCAAACACAGGAGGAGGCAGGTAGCTGGGTCCAGGGGCAGGCAGCAGGTCAAACACAGGAGGAGGCAGGTAGCTGGGTCCAGGGGCAGGCAGAAGGTCATACACAGAAGGAGGCAGGTAGCTGGGTCCAGGGGCAGGCAGAAGGTCAAACACAGGAGGAGGCAGGTAGCTGGGTCCAGGGGCAGGCAGCAGGTCAAACACAGGAGGAGGCAGGTAGCTGGGTCCAGGGGCAGGCAGAAGGTCAAACACAGGAGGAGGCAGGTAGCTGGGTCCAGGGGCAGGCAGAAGGTCAAACACAGGAGGAGGCAGGTAGCTGGGTCCAGGGTCAGGCAGAAGGTCAAACACAGGAGGGGGCAGGTAGCTGGGTCCAGGGGCAGGCAGAAGGTCAAACACAGGAGGAGGCAGGTAGCTGGGTCCAGGGGCAGGCAGAAGGTCATACATAGGAGGAGGCAGGTAGCTGGGTCCAGAGGCAGGCAGAAGGTCAAACACAGGAGGAGGCAGGTAGCTGGGTCCAGGGTCAGGCAGAAGGTCAAACACAGGAGGAGGCAGGTAGCTGGGTCCAGGGGCAGGCAGAAGGTCAAACACAGGAGGAGGCAGGTAGCTGGGTCCAGGGGCAGGCAGAAGGTCATACACAGGAGGAGGCAGGTAGCTGGGTCCAAGGGCAGGCAGAAGGTCAAACACAGGGGGTCCAAAAGGGCAACAATACAGGCAGGGAAAAGGCTAGTAACGTAGTCCGGGAGATCAGGCAATAGGTTGATAACAGGAAATCCGACAGGCAGGGAATAGGTAAAGGGCGTCGTTAGTGAGGCAGGCCAAAACTATCATACATGGGAGGAGTAAATTACAGGAAAATAGAGCTCTGAATAGAAGTGTGTCACAAACAATAACTCACAATGATGGGATGCAAAGAACTGAACAGGTGATCAGAATTCAGTTGATTGGGATCTGGAGATTGAGCTGCGTTCAGGGGATCTATGTGTTTGAGAGGGTGAGTTGGAAGCAGACGTTACACTGTGCGGCTACTCAGCCATGGAAACCCATTTCATGAAGCTCCCAACGAACAGTTCTTGTGCTGACATTGCTTCCAGAGGCAGTTTGAAACTTGACAGTGATTGTTGCAACCGAGGACTGTGTGCTCGATTTTATACACCTGTCAGCAACGGGTGTGGCTGAATTAGCCCGAATCCGCTAATTTTAATCCACTAACTTGAATATATAGTGTATGTTCGAATATCCACACAAAGCATACCACTTAGAATGCATGTGCAGTTACAGTTTCAACCTTGGACAACATTTTCCTGTGAAGCCCAATTCCCAATTCAACCACAGGCGAAATCCCTTCACAATGATCTCAAACTGTGTTTCTAATAAACAATGAAGCTAAATACTGACTGCCTCTTGCTAATCAGGAAACTCTACCCCATAATGACAAAGCGAAAACAGGTTTATAGAAATTATTAAAAATGAAAAACAGAAATACCTTATTTACATAAATATTCAGAGCTTTTGCTGTGAGACTCGAAATTGAGCTCAGGTGCAGCCTGTTTCCATTGATTATCCTTGAGATGTTTTTAGAACTTGATTGGAGTCCACCTGTGGTAAATTCAATTAATTGGACATGATTTGAAAAGGCACACACCTGTCTACATAAGGTCCCACAGTTGACAGTGCATGTCAGAGCAAAAAAACAAGCCATGAGGTCGAAGGAATTTTCCATAGAGCTCCGAGACAGGATTGTGTTGAGACACAGATCTGGGGAAGGGTACCAAAATAAATCTGCAGCATTGAAGGTCCCCAAGAAGACAGTGGCCTCCATCATTATTAAATGGAAGAAGTTTGGAACCACCAAGACTCTTCCTAGAGCTGGCCGCCTGGCAAAACTGAACAATCGGGGGAGAAGGGCTTTGGTCAGGGAGGTGACCAAGAACCCAATGGTCACTCTGACAGAGCTCCTCTGTGGACATGGGAGAACCTTCCAGAAGGACAACCATCTCTGCAGCACTCCACCAATCAGGCCTTTATGGTAGAGTGGCCAGACGGAAGCCACTCCTCAGTAAAAAGCACATGACAACCCGCTTGGAGTTTGCCAAAAGGCACCGAAAGACTCTTTGGCCTGAAGTCAAGCCTGGTACAAACCTGGTACAATCCCTACAGTGAAGCATGGTGGTGGCAGCATCATGCTGTGGGGATGTTTTTCAGTGGCAGGGACTGGGAGACTAGTCGGGATCAAGGGAAAGATGAACAGAGCAAAGTACAGAGAGGTCCTTGATGAAAACCTGCTCCAGAGCTCTCAGGACCTCAGACTGGGGCAAAGATTCAATGGCCCTAAGCACACAGCCAAGACAATGCAGGAGTGGCTTCGGGACAAGTCTCTGAATGTCCTTGGCCCATCCAGAGCCTGGATTTGAACCCGATCAAACGTCTCTGGAGAGACCTGAAAATAACTGTGCAGCAATGCTGTGCATCCAACCTGACAAAGCTTGAGAGGATCTGCAGTGTGGCAGCTATATGGTCACTACAACAGGCCTAGTTGTGAGGTATGGGTTCCACTCACAAACCAATAATTCACAAAATGGGAGAAACACCCAACTGAAACACCACGCATGCAAAATTCATCAAAAATATACTATGTCTACAATGCAAAACCCCAAACAATGTATGCAGAGCAGAATTAGGACTATACTCGCTATCAAAATCCAGAAAAGGAACGTTAAATTTCACAACCACCTAAAAAGAAGCGATGCCCACACTTGCCTAGGCCCCACAGGGCCGCACAGGGCCCCAGGCAAGCACCACAATTAAACCCAACCAAAAACTGAGAAAGCAAAAATATAACTATTTGACACACTGGAAAGAATTAACAAAGAAAGTGAGCAAACTACAGTGCTATTTGGCCCTAAAAAGAATACCTGACCACTGTGACTGATGAAAAATGAAGGAAAGCTTTGACTATGTACAGTCTCAGTGAACATAGCCTTGAACACATATCTGTCACGACTCCTGCTGAAGTCAGCTCCTCTCCTTGTTGGGGCGGCGCTCGGCGCTCGACGTCACCGGTCTTCTAGCCATCGCCACTCCACCTTTAATTTTCCATTTGTTTTGTCTTGTTTTTCCACACACCTGTTTTACATCCCCTCATCACTCTATGTGTATATTGTCCTCTGTTCCCCCCATGTCTGTGTGTGTAATTGTTCGTTACGTGTCATGTGTGATGTTTCATGCTGGTTTTTCAATGGGTCTTTGGGTTTGGAACCCACGGGTTTGGAACCCATGGTATTGTATGCTGTACATTATTTGTGTGATGAGTGCGCTATTCGCGTTTTCCTTTGGCGGGTGTGTCGTTACGCAGTTGCGTCCGACTGTTTTCCTTCTGCCAAATAAAGTGTGCCTGTTCACTCATCTCTGCTCTCCTGCACCTGACTTCAGTTAACCAATTGCACACACTGCTGACAGTAGACAGACCTAGCTCTCAAGAGAAGACAGGCTATGTGTACACTGCCCACAAAATGAGGTGGAAACTGAGCTGCACTTCCTAACCTCCTGCCAGATGTTTGACCATATTAGAGACACATATTTCCCTCAGATTACACAGACCCACAAAGAATTTGAAAACAAATCCAATTTTGATAAACTCCCATATCTATTGGATAAATACCAGTGTGCCATCACAGCAGCAACATTTGTGACCTGTTGCTACAAGAAAAGGGCAACCGGTGAAGAACAAACACCATTGTAAATACAACCCATATGTGCTTATTTATTTTCCCTATTTTCTTCAGCTATTTGCACATTGTTCCAACACTGTACATAGTAATTATTTAGAAACTTTTGTGAGTGTAATGTTTACTGTTCATTTTATTGTTTATTTCACTTTTGTTTATTATCTATTTCACCTGCCTCGTCAATGTAAACATATAAATAAAACCCTTTAATTGAATTGTATTGAGAGAGGAGAGGAACATAGAGAGAGGGGGAGATAAAGTGAGAGGGGTGAGGGAGAGGGAGAGAGAGAGAGAGAAGAGAGATGTGAGGGAGAGAACGAGGGAATGGAGGAGTTGAAGAGGTGTATAGATGTAACCACAGCACCGGAGATGGGGTGGGAAAAGACCAGGGAATGGAAGAGTTGAAGAGGTGGATAGATGTAACCACAGCACCGGAGATGGGGTGGGAAAAGACCAGGGAATGGAAGAGTTGAAGAGGTGGATAGATGTAACCACAGCACCGGAGATGGGGTGGGAAAAGAACAGGGAATGGAGGAGTTGAAGAGGTGGATAGATGTAACCACAGCACCGGAGATGGGGTGGGAAAAGACCAGGGAATGGAGGAGTTGAAGAGGTGGATAGATGTAACCACAGCACCGGAGATGGGGTGGGAAAAGACCAGGGAATGGAAGAGTTGAAGAGGTGGATAGATGTAACCACAGCACCGGAGATGGGGTGGGAAAAGAACAGGGAATGGAGGAGTTGAAGAGGTGGATAGATGTAACCACAGCACCGGAGATGGGGTGGGAAAAGACCAGGGAATGGAGGAGTTGAAGAGGTGGATAGATGTAACCACAGCACCGGAGATGGGGTGGGAAAAGACCAGGAAATGGAGGAGTTGAAGAGGTGGATAGATGTAACCACAGCACCGGAGATGGGATGGAAAAAGACCAGGAAATGGAGGAGTTGAAGAGGTGGATATATGTAACCACGGCACCGGAGATGGGGTGGGAAAAGACCAGGGAATGGAGGAGTTGAAGAGGTGGATAGATGTAACCACAGCACCGGAGATGGGGTGGGAAAAGAGCAGGGAATGGAGGAGTTGAAGAGGTGGATAGATGTAACCACAGCACCGGAGATGGGGTGGGAAAAGAACAGGAAATGGAGGAGTTGAAGAGGTAGATAGATGTAACCACAGCACCGGAGATGGGGTGGAAAAAGACCAGGAAATGGAGGAGTTGAAGAGGTGGATAGATGTAACCACAGCACCGGAGATGGGGTGGGAAAAGAACAGGAAATGGAGGAGTTGAAGAGGTAGATAGATGTAACCACAGCACCGGAGATGGGGTGGGAAAAGACCAGGGAATGGAGGAGTTGAAGAGGTGGATAGATGTAACCACAGCACCGGAGATGGGGTGGGAAAAGAGCAGGGAATGGAGGAGTTGAAGAGGTGGATAGATGTAACCACAGCACCGGAGATGGGGTGGGAAAAGAGCAGGGAATGGAGGAGTTGAAGAGGTGGATAGATGTAACCACAGCACCGGAGATGGGGTGGGAAAAGACCAGGGAATGGAGGAGATGAAGAGGTGGATAGATGTAACCACAGCACCGGAGATGGGGTGGGAAAAGACCAGGGAATGGAGGAGTTGAAGAGGTGGATAGATGTAACCACAGCACCGGAGATGGGGTGGGAAAAGAGCAGGGAATGGAGGAGTTGAAGAGGTGGATAGATGTAACCACAGCACCGGAGATGGGGTGGGAAAAGACCAGGGAATGGAGGAGTTGAAGAGGTGGATAGATGTAACCACAGCACCGGAGATGGGGTGGGAAAAGACCAGGGAATGGAGGAGTTGAAGAGGTGAATAGATGTAACCACAGCACCGGAGATGGGGTGGGAAAAGAGCAGGGAATGGAGGAGTTGAAGAGGTGGATAGATGTAACCACAGCACTGGAGATGGGGTGGGAAAAGACCAGGGAATGGAGGAGTTGAAGAGGTGGATAGATGTAACCACAGCACCGGAGATGGGGTGGGAAAAGAGCAGGGAATGGAGGAGTTGAAGAGGTGGATAGATGTAACCACAGCACCGGAGATGGTGTGGGAAAAGACCAGGGAATGGAGGAGTTGAAGAGGTGGATAGATGTAACCACAGCACCGGAGATGGGGTGGGAAAAGACCAGGGAATGGAAGAGTTGAAGAGGTGGATAGATGTAACCACAGCACCGGAGATGGGGTGGGAAAAGACCAGGGAATGGAAGAGTTTAAGAGGTGGATATATGTAACCACAGCACCGGAGATGGGGTGGGAAAAGAGCAGGGAATGGAGGAGTTGAAGAGGTGGATAGATGTAACCACAGCACCGGAGATGGGGTGGGAAAAGAGCAGGAAATGGAGGAGTTGAAGAGGTGGATAGATGTAACCACAGCACCGGAGATGGGGTGGGAAAAGAGCAGGGAATGGAGGAGTTGAAGAGGTGGATAGATGTAACCACAGCACCGGAGATGGGGTGGGAAAAGACCAGGAAATGGAGGAGTTGAAGAGGTGGATAGATGTAACCACAGCACCGGAGATGGGGTGGGAAAAGAGCAGGGAATGGAGGAGTTGAAGAGGTGGATAGATGTAACCACAGCACCGGAGATGGGGTGGGAAAAGAGCAGGGAATGGAGGAGTTGAAGAGGTGGATAGATGTAACCACAGCACCGGAGATGGGGTGGGAAAAGACCAGGGAATGGAGGAGTTGAAGAGGTGGATAGATGTAACCACAGCACCGGAGATGGGGTGGGAAAAGAGCAGGGAATGGAGGAGTTGAAGAGGTGGATAGATGTAACCACAGCACCGGAGATGGGGTGGGAAAAGACCAGGAAATGGAGGAGTTGAAGAGGTGGATAGATGTAACCACAGCACCGGAGATGGGGTTTTGAACTATTTTCAACATTATAGAATAATAGTGAAGACATCAAAACTATGAAATAACACATATGAAATCATGTGGTAACCAAAAAAAGTATTAAACAAATCAAAATATATTTTATATTCTTCCAAGTAGCCACCCTTTGCCTTGATGACAGCTTTGCACACGCTTGACATTCTCTCAAACAGCTTCACCCGGAATGCTTTTCCAACAGTTCCCACTTATGTTGAGCACATGTTGGCTTCTTTTCCTTCACTCTGCGGTCCAACTCATCCCAAACCATCTCAATTGGGTTGAGGTCAGGTGATTGTGGAGGCCAGGTCATCAGATGCAGCACTCCATCACTCTCCTTCTTGGTCAAATAGCCAGGTGGGATGGCGTATCGCTGCAGAATGCTGTGGTAACCATGCTGGTTAAGTGTGCCTTGAATTCTAAATAAATCACTGACAGTGTCACCAGTAAAGCACCCCCACACCTTCACACCTCCTCGTCCATTCTTCACGGTGGGAACCACACACGTGGAGATCATCCGTTCACCTACTCTGTGTCTCACAAAGACATGGCGGTTGGAACCAAAAATCTCAAATTTTGACTCATCAGACCAAAGGACAGATTTCCACCAGTCTAATGTCCATTGCTCGTGTTTCTTGGCCCAAGCAAGTCTCTTCTTCTTATTGGTGTCCATTCGTGTTGGTTTCTTTGCAGCAATTCGGCCTCTGAACAGTTGATGAGATGTGTCTGTAATTTCTAAAGCTGGTAACTTATCCTCTGCAGCAGAGGTAACTCTGGGTCTTCTTTTCATGAGAGCCAGTTTCACACACACACACACTTGAGAACAAAACCACACACACACAGATATGAACATATGCTGTTAACTACATAGTCGTTGACAGCACTCCCAAATGGTCTGTCCTATCGCACCATTTCCCCAAACAGGAGAAGAGATAAGAGTGAGAGAAAAGGAACAACGTCTCATGAACAACAGCTTCATTAAGGAGAATGAAGGCTTAATACTGCAACACAGCTTTCAAAAACCAGCTGGGGTCTGCACTGAGGGTGTTTATATTGTTGTGTTCGTGTGTGTGTGTGTGTGTGTGTGTGTGTGTGTGTGTGTGTGTGTGTGTGTGTGTGTGTGTGTGTGTGTGTGTGTGTGTGTGTGTGTGTGTGTGTGTGTGTGTGTGTGTGTGTGTGTGTGTGTTCGATTTGGAAAATATATGGGAGGAAGCAGAACAGTAATAAAGCTGCTCTACAGGAATCACTGCTAATGACCTGAGAGAAACAATTACCACTAAGACAATACGCTTTGCTGGAGCGGTGAGAGAGAGAGAGAGAGAGTGCGAGAGAGAGAGAGAGAGCGAGAGAGCGGGAGAGAATGAGAGTGAGAGTGAGAGAGAGAGAGAGAGAGAGAGAGAGAGAGAGAGAGAGAGAGAGAGAGAGAGAGAGAGAGAGAGAGAGCGAGAGAGAGAGAGAGAGACAGAGACAGAGAGAGAGAGAGAGATAGCGAGAGAGAGAGCGTGGACAAGAGAGAGAGAGAGAGAGCGAGAGAGAGAGAGAGAGATAGCGAGAGAGAGAGCGTGGACAAGAGAGAGAGAGAGAGAGCGAGAGAGCGGGAGAGAGTGAGAGTGAGAGAGAGAGAGAGAGAGAGAGAGAGAGAGAGAGAGCGAGAGAGAGAGAGAGAGAGAGAGAGAGAGAGACAGAGAGAGAGAGAGATAGCGAGAGAGAGAGAGAGAGATAGCGAGAGAGAGCGCGTGGGCAAGAGAGAGAGAGAGAGCGAGAGAGCGGGAGAGAGTGAGAGTGAGAGAGAGAGATTTCAGGTATTCTACAGGCTTGGGACCAAAACAGACCAAGGTATTGATTCCCTATAAACAGTTCACAGAAGCCTTGGATTACACAAAAATATTTTGAAGGAAGAAAAGACTACAATATCTGTTTCCATTGAATCACTATGCGAACATGCACACAACTGAGACGGACTGGACATCAAAGAGTTACATTGCTGGATATAATTTCTTATTCTGTGGTTGACATTGTCAAAATGTCTGAAAAACTCTAAGCTGAATATACACAAGTGAGGATGGAAACCCTACAGAGGATGTCTATAGTTGCCATGGTAGAACAATCTCAAACCATTCTAGTGCACTTACGGGTGTGAGAGCACATGACTAATACGATGCATGTGACATCAATCACAGTGGGACATCATTAGCAGAATGGACAGAATGTGAGAGATTTATACGAGTAGAAAGACCTTGGAAGGGAAAGAGCGAACCTAGGAAGAGAAATAGACATGTAGCCTTAATGTGGAGAGTCAAACATATGTTAGACATTAAAGAGATTTGCATGTTTAATCTCAGAAAGAAAAAAAGAGAGTGAGAGAGAGACGAAGACTGAGACAGAGAGCGAGAGAGAGACTTTATATATTAACTTTGTATGTTGTCTACCTCACTTGCTTTGGCAATGTTAACACATGTTTCCCATGCCAATAAAGCCCTTGAATTGAATTGAATTGAGACAAAGACAGAGACAGAGAGAGACAAAGACAGAGACAGAGAGCGAGAGAGAGCGAGAGAGAGCGCGAGAGAGAGCGAGAGAGAGCGCAAGAGAGACGAAGACTGAGACAGAGAGCGAGAGAGAGACAAAGACAGAGACAGAGAGATACAAAGACAGAGACAGAGAGCGAGAGAGAGCGCGAGAGAGACGAAGACTGAGACAGAGAGCGAGAGAGAGACAAAGACAGAGACAGAGAGATACAAAGACAGAGACAGAGAGCGAGAGAGAGCGCGAGAGAGACGAAGACTGAGACAGAGAGCGAGAGAGAGACAAAGACAGAGACAGAGAGAGACAAAGACAGAGACAGAGAGCGAGAGAGACAAAGACAGAGACATAGACACAGAGAGAGAGACAAAGACTGAGGCAGAGAGCAAGAGAGAGAGCGAGAGAGAGAGACAAAGACAGAGACAGAGAGCGAGAGAGAGACAAAGACAAAGACAGAGAAAGAGAGCGAGAGAGAGAGACAAAGACAGAGACAGGGAGCGTGAGAGAGACAAAGACAGAGACATAGAGAGAGAGACAAAGACAGAGACAGAGAGCGAGAGAGAGTGCGAGAGAGACAAAGACAGAGACATAGACACAGAGAGAGAGAGAGAGAGACAAAGACTGAGGCAGAGAGCAAGAGAGAGAGCGAGAGAGAGAGACAAAGACAGAGACAGAGAGAGAGACAAGGACAGAGACAGAGAGAGAGAGACAAAGACAGAGAGCGAGAGAGAGAGACAAAGACAGAGACAGAGAGAGAGAGACAAAGACAGAGACAGAGAGCGAGAGAGAGAGACAAAGACAGAGACAGAGAGCGCGAAAGAGACAAAGACAGAGAGAGAGAGACAAAGACAGAGACAGAGAGCGAGAGAGAGAAAGACAGAGACAGAGAGCAAGAGAGAGAGAGCGACAGAGACAGAGACACAGAGCAAGAGAGAGAGCACGAAAGAGACAAAGACAGAGAGCGAGAGAGAGACAAAGACAGAGACAGAGAACGAGAGAGAGCGCGAGAGAGACAAAGAATGAGACAGAGACAGAGAACGAGAGAGAGTGAAAGAGAGACACATACAGAGAGTGAGAGATAGAGACAAAGACAATGAGTGAGAGAGCATGAGAGAGAGACAAAGACAGAGACAGCGAGTGAGACAGCATGAGAGAGAGACAAAGACAGAGAGAGAGAGAGAGAGAGAGAGAGACAGAGACAGAGAGTGAGAGAGAGACAAAGACAGAAACAGAGAGTGATAGACAAAGACAAAGACAGAGAACGAGAGAGCAAGAGAGAGCGAGCGAGACAAAGACAGAGACAGAGAGTGAGAGAGAACGAGAGAGGACGAGAGAGAGAAAGACAGAGACCGAAAGTGAGAGACAAAGACAGAGAGCGAGCAAGAGAGACAATGACAGAGAGCGAGAAAGAGAGAGAGAGAGAGATAGACTCCTATGGTAGGTACACCTATAGCTCATCTCTTGGCAGTAGTACTGTAGACTACTTTATCACTGACCTCAACCCAGAATCTCTCAGAGCGTTCACAGTCAGCCCACTGACACCCCTATCAGACCACAGCAAAATCACAGTCTACTTAAACAGAGCAATACTCAATCATGAGGCATCAAAGCCAAAGGAACTGAGTAACATTAAGAAATGCTATAGATGGAAGGAATCCAGTTTGGAAACCTACCAAAAAACAATTAGGCAACAACAAATTCAATCCCTTTTAGACAATTTCCTGGGTAAAACGTTCCAGTGTAATAGTGAAGGTGTAAACCTGGCAGTAGAAAATCTTAACAGTATATTTGACCTCTCAGCTTCCCTATCAAATCTAAAAATCTCAAATAGAAAACCGAAGAAAATTAACAATAATGACAAATGGTTTGATGAAGAATGCAAAAATCTAAGAAAGAAATTGAGAAACCTGTCCAACCAAAAACATAGAGACCCGGAAAACCTGAGTCTACGCCTTCACTATGGTGAATCACTAAAACAATACAGAAATACACTATGGAAAAGAAGGAACAGCATGTCAGAAATCAGCTCAATGCAATTGAAGAATCCATAGACTCTAACCACTTCTGGGAAAATTGGAAAACACTAAACAAACAAC
The DNA here is from genome assembly GCF_034236695.1 of Oncorhynchus nerka. Taxonomy (NCBI): domain Eukaryota; kingdom Metazoa; phylum Chordata; class Actinopteri; order Salmoniformes; family Salmonidae; genus Oncorhynchus; species Oncorhynchus nerka. The sequence goes on along the minus strand of NC_088422.1, from coordinate 22,950,110 downwards.
AACACGAAGAATTATCTATCCAAAATGGAGATGTATGGGTAAACCACTTCTCCAATCTTTTTGGTTCTATAACAAAGAACAAAGAGCAAAAACATATACATGATCAAATACAGATCTTAGAATCAACTATTAAAGACTACCAGAACCCACTGGATTCTCCAATTACATTGAATGAGTTACAGGACAAAATAAAAACCCTTCAACCCAAAAAGGCCTGTGGTGTCGATGGTATCCTCAATGAAATGATCAAATATACAGACAACAAATTCCAATTGGCTATACTAAAACTCTTTAACATCATACTTAGCTCTGGCATCTTCCCCAATATTTGGAACCAAGGACTGATCACCCCAATCCACAAAAGTGGAGACAAATTTGACCCCAATAACTACCGTGGAATATGTGTCAACAGTAACCTTGGGAAAATCCTCTGCATTATTATTAACAGCAGACTCGTACATTTCCTCAATGAAAACAATGTACTGAGCAAATGTCAAATTGGCTTTTTACCAAATTACCGTACAACAGACCATGTATTCACCCTGCACACCCTAATTGACAACCAAACAAACCAAAACAAAGGCAAAGTCTTCTCATGCTTTGTTGATTTCAAAAAAGCCTTCGACTCAATCTGGCATGAGGGTCTGCTATACAAACTGATGGAAAGTGGTGTTGGGGGTAAAACATACGACATTATAAAATCCATGTACACAAACAACAAGTGTGCGGTTAAAATTGGCAAAAAACACACACATTTCTTCACACAGGGTCGTGGGGTTAGACAGGGATGCAGCTTAAGCCCCACCCTCTTCAACATATATATCAACGAATTGGCGCGGGCACTAGAAAAGTCTGCAGCACCCGGCCTCCCCCTGCTAGAATCCGAAGTCAAATGTCTGCTGTTTGCTGATGATCTGGTGCTTCTGTCACCAACCAAGGAGGGCCTACAGCAGCACCTAGATCTTATGCACAGATTCTGTCAGACCTGGGCCCTGACAGTAAATCTCAGTAAGACCAAAATAATGGTGTTCCAAAAAGGTCCAGTCACCAGGACCACAAATACAAATTCCATCTAGACACTGTTGCCCTAGAGCACACAAAAACTATACATACCTTGGCCTAAACATCAGTGCCACAGGTAACTTCCACAAAGCTGTGAACGATCTGAGAGACAAGGCAAGAAGGGCATTCTATGCCATCAAAAGAAACATAAATTTCAACATACCAATTAGGATTTGGCTAAAAATACTTGAATCAGTCATAGAGCCCATTGCCCTTTATGGTTGTGAGGTCTGGGGTCCGCTCACCAACCAAGACTTCACAAAATGGGACAAACACCAAATTGAGACTCTGCACGCAGAATTCTGCAAAAATATCCTCCGTGTACAACGTAAAACACCAAATAATGCATGCAGAGCAGAATTAGGCCGATACCCACTAATTATCAAAATCCAGAAAAGAGCCATTAAATTCTACAACCACCTAAAAGGAAGCGATTCACAAACCTTCCATAACAAAGCCATCACCTACAGAGAGATGAACCTGGAGAAGAGTCCCCTAAGCAAGCTGGTCCTGGGGCTCTGTTCACAAACACAAACATACCCCACAGAGCCCCAGGACAACAGCACAATTAGACCCAACCAAATCATGAGAAAACAAAAAGATAATTACTTAACACATTGGAAAGAATTAACAAAAAAACAGAGCAAACTAGAATGCTATTTGGCCCTAAACAGAGAGTACACAGCGGCAGAATACCTGACCACTGTGACTGACCCAAAATTAAGGAAAGCTTTGACTATGTACAGACTCAGTGAGCATAGCCTTGCTATTGAGAAAGGCCGCCGTAGGCAGACATGGCTCTCAAGAGAAGACAGGCTATGTGCACACTGACCACAAAATGAGGTGGAAACTGAGCTGCACTTCCTAACCTCCTGCCCAATGTATGACCATATTAGAGATACATATTTCCCCCAGATCACACAGATCCACAAAGAATTCGAAAACAAATCCAATTTTGAAAAACTCCCATATCTACTGGGTGAAATTCCACAGTGTGCCATCACAGCAGCAAGATTTGTGACCTGTTGCCACGAGAAAAGGGCAACCAGTGAAGAACAAACACCATTGTAAATACAACCCATATTTATGCTTATTTATTTTATCTTGTGTTCTTTAACTATTTGTACATTGTATATATATATATAATATGACATTTGTAATGTCTTTACTGTTTTGAAACTTCTGTATGTGTAATGTTTACTGTTCATTTTTGTTGTTTTTCACCTTATATATTCACTTTGTATGTTGTCTACCTCACTTGCTTTGGCAATGTTAACACATGTTTCCCATGCCAATAAAGCCCTTGAATTGAATTGAATTGAGAGAGAGAGAGAGAGAGAGACAGAGAGAGAGACAAAGACAAAGACAGAGACAGAGACAGAGATCGAGAAAGGGTGAGAGAGAGACAAAGACAGAGAGCGAGAGAGACAAACTGCGAGAGAGACCGAGAGAGAGCGAGACAAAGACAAAGAGAGAGAGCGAGAGAGAAATAGACAAAGACAAAGAGAGAGAGCGAGAAAGAGAGAGACAAAGACAACGACAAAGAGAGAGAGCGAGAGAGCGAGAGAGAGAGAGAGCGAGACAAAGACAAAGAGAGAGAGAGCGCGAGAGAGAGCAGGGTTGCTTTTTTGCTAAGCTCTCTCAGATCAAAGCCAAGTATGTCTGTCTAGAAACATCCTTTTCTCTTTCACACCCCCTTACACTGAAAACCCATCTGGCTCAGTGTTCTGCTTTTGGGTTTCACACTGCAGTACTAAACCAGGCTCCTAACACTGGGAGTGGCAAAAAAAATAGAGATAGAAATAGAGATGACCATGATATTGACATGATACAAAGGGACAGGGTTGTATGGGCCCTATCTATAGACTGAAAAATCCCTTCCTGGCCCCTAGATAAAACCCCTTCCTGGCCCCTAGATAAAAACCCTTCCTGGCCCCTAGATAAAACCCCTTCCTGGCCCCTAGATAAAACCCCGTCCTGGCCCCTAGACAAAACCCCGTCCTGGCCCCTAGATAAAACCCCTTCCTGGCCCCTAGATAAAAACCCTTCCTGGCCCCTAGATAAAAACCCATTCCTGGCCCCTAGATACTGTATGATAGATGCATGACACTCTGTACGTGGAGTGGAGTCGAGCTCTCCCCCCACAGTTGAGCTGTAGTGTTAATTAAACTGGGTCAAGAAGCGGAGCCAGCTAGCAGACGTTGCCACCATTTCCCTTTTCGTTTCCAGCCTTTTAATCAGTCTACAGCAGTCAGATCATGACATGAACCAGTCCCGGTCTTAAGTGTTTCATACTGAGCTTACCAAAGATCCCTCAATTATTAACACGGACTCCATCAGGCTTCTAATGGCCAGCCTGTCATAGAGGACCAAGGCTATTCAGAGTCATTCCACACAAAGGCTAAAGTACATACTTCTACCGCACTGTTCGCTGTCCAGAGTGATGAAATTAAAAGTTTGTCCCATTATGACCTAACGAAACCCCTTATCTGTGACTAGAATCACAATACAACTTGACTTCGCTCTTGGTGTTTTATAACCCAGAGAGAGCAAACAACCTTTGGTACAAGCTAAAAGTGTAAATTGGACATGTGTACAGTTTTCTACTTATCCTCTTGCTTCCCTTAAATCTTCGTTATTCTAACAACCTTGAGTGTAATATACCACATGAACATAGATAAATCATCGAACAGAATTGTATTGATAAATTGATTTAACTATGGACAATTGGAAAGCTATGAATGCACACACTCAATAACATGCATGTCATACACAAAGAACATTTAAACATTCAAGAATAAACACACCCTAGAAAACATACATACACACCCTATGCACACACCAGGGTTTCATACACACACACACCTTATCCACACGCCAGGGTTTCACACACACCCTATGCACACACCAGGGTTTCATACACACACACACACCTTATCCACACGCCAGGGTTTCACACACCCTATGCACACACCAGGGTTTCATACACACACACACCTTATACAGACAGACAGACAGACAGACAGACAGACAGACAGACAGACAGACAGACAGACAGACAGACAGACAGACAGACAGACAGACAGACAGACAGACAGACAGACAGACAGACACACACACACACACCCTGTCCCCCTGTATTTCAACATGAGGTGAGCTAGCTGCTTGATGGAAGTAAATCTTGTAGAGGGAAAAGGTTTTGGTTGGGTGCACTGAGCATTATTAAATCAGTCTAATCGATTAGTCTAAGTGCTACCTTCTTACTGTGTGCTTAGAATGTGGAATGAGGCACTTTCATCTAGATGTAAGTATGTTGTGGGTGGGTGCCTGTGTGTGTGTGAGTGTGTGCGTAACCGAAAGGTTACTGGATCAAATCCCCAAGCTGACAAGGTAAAAATCTGTCGTTCTGCCCCTGAACAAGGCAGTTAACCCAGTCTTCCCTGGTAGGCCGTCATTGTAAATAAGAATTTGTTCTTAACTCACTTGCCTAGTTAAATAAAGGTTAAATAAAAAATTGACCAGACATTTGAGAAGTTTACCGGACCCATATGCATTGGGTGTGTAACCAAATTAGGGCGTCCACCCACGGTGCTCAGAATGACACTGGGCGTTCACCCACGGTGCTCAGAATGACACTGGGCGTTCACCCACGGTGCTCAGAATGACACTGGGCGTTCACCCACGGTGCTCAGAATGACACTGGGCGTTCACCCACGGTGCTCAGAATGACACTGGGCGTCCACCCACGGTGCTCAGAATGACACTGGGCGTTCAGCCACGGTGCTCAGAATGACACTGGGCGTCCACCCACGGTGCTCAGAATGACACTGGGCGTTCACCTACGGTGCTCAGAATGACACTGGGCGTCCACCCACGGTGCTCAGAATGACACTGGGTGTCCACCCACGGTGCTCAGAATGACACTGGGCGTCCACCCACGGTGCTCAGAATGACACTGGGCGTCCACCCACGGTGCTCAGAATGACACTGTGCGTCCACCCACGGTGCTCAGAATGACACTGGGCGTCCACCCACGGTGCTCAGAATGACTGAAATAATATTTATATTATGGTAAATCATCTTAACAGAACATGCAAGTCGAGGATGCAATGATGTGCTTCCTTACCGAGCACTTTGAAGATGTTAGAATAGCTGTCCACATGTACGTTTCCTCAGCCAACAAGATGAGTAACAAACAGCAACATCACTAGCCTAATCATAGGAGGAGCGTGAGTTTCAGGTTTGGGGAAACACATTTTCACCATAAAAATGCACCTTCATATTAAAGCATTCCATGCATCATTACATTTGCAGACTTATGTAGATTTGATATTCATAATTTAGGCTAATAATGTAAATCACTATTTGCAAAAAATACCGTTCAATGCATGGCTGAGCACGTACAGAACAGGCTATAGGCTATATCAGGTAAGTTTCTTCTTTCTTTGCACAGAAAAACATATTTCATGCAATTCTACTACACTTTATCAGACTCAAGACATTAGCAGAATATTTTTTAGTAGCCTTCTCTGCTGACATTGACATACAGATCAATAAAAACGACCTTGTCCGTATAATAGGCCTATGAGAAGGGGAAGAGGAGACATACAGAATATGACATCCATCTAAACTGGAGGAGGACATGAAAAGGGGAAGCTAATGATCCTCTGTGGCCAAGTCATGCTTTAGTAGCCTATTTTGAATGATTAGATTTATTTCAGTTTAGACAGGAGTAGGCTAATTAGGCTATATAATCTTGTCAATTTAATTCAATTTACTTAGGGAAAGCTTAGCTTCCCCTAGACTTATGGATGCGCCGCCTATGAGTCTATGCCAATCTAAATTTGACCTTTTCTATTGGTCAGCTTGTCGAGAAAGAAATAGCCCAAACAGACTCTGGAACAGTTGTGGGACGACTAACTGAAGTTTATGTAGTGCTTTATCCGGGTAGCCGGAAAGTAGAGCATTGCAGTAGTCTAACCTAGAAGTGACAAAAGCGTGGGTGAATTTTTGGACAGAAAGTTTCTGATTTTTGCAATGTTACGTAGATGGAAAAAAGCTATCCTTGAAACAGTATTGATATGTTCGTCAAAAGAGAGATCAGGGTCCGGAGTATAGGGTGTGTGAAACCCTGGTGTGTGCATAGGGTGTATGAAACCCTGGTGTGTGCATAGGTTGTGTGTGAAACGCTGGTGTGTGCATAGGGTGTGTGAAGCCCTGGTGTGTGCATAGGTTGTGTGTGAAACGCTGGTGTGTGCATAGGCTGTATGAAACCCTGGTGTGTGCATAGGGTGTATGAAACCCTGGTGTGTGCATAGGTTGTGTATGAAACCCTGGTGTGTGCATAGGTTGTGTGTGAAATGCTGGTGTGTGCATAGGGGGTATGAAACCCTGGTGTGTACATAGGTTATGTGTGAAACCCTGGTGTGTGCATAGGGTGTGAAATCCTGGTGTGTGTATAGGGTGTGTGAAACCCTGGTGTGTGCATAGGGTGTGTGAAACCCTGGTGTGTGTGTGTGTGTGTGTGTGTGTGTGTGTGTGTGTGTGTGTGTGTGTGTGTGTGTGTGTGTGTGTGTGTGTGTGTGTGTGTGTGTGTGTGTGTGTGTGTGTGTGTGTGTGTGTGTTCGACTTTTTGGTTCAATGTAGAACCCTTTCCACAGAGGGTTTTACAAGGAACCAAAAATAATTCTACCTAGAACCAAAAAGGGTTCTCCTATGGGGACAGCCAAAGAACCCTTTTGGAAGCCTTTTTTCTAAGAGTGTAGAGGGAGCGTGGGCAGCGGCTTGAAAATGACTTTCTTCCAGAAGCACATGAGTCGGATTTGAACATGTACACATTGGGGTTATTATGGTTCACCAAGCATCGGACCCAGGCCCCTCCTCAGTGCCCCAATAGCAATCATCTTTACCATGCTTCTGTTTTGGAAGTTTTCGAAGCATGATAGACAGGTGATATACAGCACTGGAAATAGTGACAAAACACAGCTACAGTAGGCCCATATTTAAGAGGCACAACATCTTATTCAGACTGTTTATTTTCAACTATTACTTTGTTTTCTCAGAAAGCGTTTCAAAACTGAAAGCAAATCATGTCTGAGAACGGGCCCTTTCATTTCAGATGCCTAGTAGGAGCCATGCCAACGGGAAATAAACGTCTGAGAGTGAAAACAAACGACTGAGGTCTTAATTGTGAGCTTGTGTTCTTCGCTTGCCTAGTTAGTGAAATAATGTCTTAATTGTAATTTCATGCGTGTAGCGTTTGATTAATTTAGACATGAAGGTGAAAGCTTTCCAAGGCTCCTGGAGTAGGCTCAAGTGTGTTTACACATCAAAGTGCACGAAAGTTAGAGACTGTCAGGAGGTGGATCAGGCGCAGGAAAGCAGAGATGAGTCTACAAGGTATTTAATTCCACGACAGCACCAGAAATACCAGTCACTCGAAAATAACGGGCGTAAATACATAACCCGGCAAACAATAACCAGCCGACAAGAACGATATATAAACACGCACACTAACATGTGGGAAACAGAGGGTTAAATAATGAACATGTAATTGGGGAATAGAAACCAGGTGTGTAGAAAACAAAGACAAAACAAATGGAAAATGAAAAGTGGATCTGCGATGGCTAAAAGACCGGTGACGTCGACCGCCGAACCGCCGCCCGAACAAGGAGAGGGACCGACTTCGGCGGAAGTCGTGACAGAGACGTTTCCATGATTACATGTCCTCTGTACAACACTCTTCACATACCCTAGCTAAGTTCACACCTGTAGGACTCTCACTTCACTGACTTTCAAATAACATTTCTCATTTGCACCTACTTATTTAGGTTATAAGAACATGGACGTGTAGAGGAAGGCAAGAGAGAGTGAGTGAAAGAGATGAAGGAATAGGCTACTCCAATGAGACGAGGAGAAAAACTGATACAGTGAGATATAATGTGGTTAATTAAACCTCCATCCAAAACAGAAAAATTGTGCATTGTTAAATGTGAGCACCACACATAGTGCGGTAAAGCATCCTTCACTCAAAGCATTTTACAAAGAGATTGCTCTGACTCAGAAATGACACTGTTGTGAGTGTTCTCGGACCACAAACAGAGAGAACATAACATGCATTGTGACTCGTGTCAGTATCACGCAACATGGCTAATTAAATGTGATAACCACTAGTTTTCCAAAAGCCACGACAATTGAAACAATCCCTCTCACAATCTAAATTATTCATCTGGGTTGGTAATGAAGTACAACATTTGTTCTGTGCAGCAGTCAAGAAATCTGCAGGAGAGGCTTCAGCCCAACCTATTCATTTATTTGATTTAACCCTGATGAATGCAGTATACAGATTACTGATAAGCCTACAGCGAAAAGGCCTAACACACATATCAAAGTGATTTTTCTATTTTTAACTACAGTGCATTCAGAAAGTGTTGTTACCTTTTCTCATCAACCTACACACAATACCTCATAACCACAAAGGTTTTTAGACATTTTTGATCATTTAATTTAAAAAAAAATGGAAATATCACATTTGAATAAGTATTCAGACCCTTTACTCAGTACTTTCTTGAAGCACCTTTGGCAGCGATTACAGCATCGAGTCTTCTTGGGTTTGATGCTACAAGCTTGGCACACCTGTATTTGGGGAGTTTCTCCCATTCTTCTCTGCAGATCCTCTCAAGCTATGGCAGGTTGAATGGGGAACATTGCTGCAAAGCTATTTTCAGATCTCTCCAGAGATGTTCAATCGGGTTCAAGTCCAGGCTCTGGCTGATCCACTCAAGGACATTCAGAGACTTGTCCCGAAGCCATTCCTGTGTTGTCTTGGCTGTGTGCTTAGTGTCATTCTCCTGTTGGAAGGTGAACCTTCGCCCCAGTCTGAGGTCTTGAGCGCTCTAGAGCAGGTTTTCATCAATGATCCCTCTGTACTTTACTCCGTTCATCTTTGTCTTGATCCTGACTAGTCTCCCAGTCCCTACCGCTGAAAGACATTCCCACAGCATGATGCTGCCACCACCATGCTTCACCATAGGGATGGTGTCAGGTTTCCTCCAGATGTGACGCTTGGCATTCAGGCCAAAGAGTTCAATCTTTGTTTCATCAGACCAGAGAATCTTGTTTCTCATGGTCTGAGAGTCCTTTATGTGCCTTTTGGCAAGTGGGCTGTCATGTTCCTTTTACTGAGGAGTGGCTTCTGTCAGGCCACTCTACAAAAAAGCCTGATTGGTGGAGTGCTGTAGAGACGGTTGTCCTTCTGAAAGGTTCTCCCATCTCCACAGTGGAACTCTGGAGCTCTGTTCTATATCATCTCCCTGACCAAGGCCCTTCTCCCCCAATTGCTCAGTTTGGCCAGGCAGCCAGCTCTAGGAAGAGTTTTGGTGTTTCCAAACTTCTTCCGTTTAAGAATGATGGAGGTCACTGTGTTCTTGGGGACGTTCAATGCTGCAGAAATGTTTTGGTGCCCTTCCCCAGATCTGTGCCTCGACACAATCCTGTCTCGGAGCTCTACGGACAATTCCTTCAACTTCATGAATTGGTTTTGCTCTGACATGCACTGTCAACTGTTGGACCTTATATAGACAGAATTTACCACAGGTGGACTCCAACCAAGTTGTAGAAACATCTCAAGGATGATCAATGGAAACAGGATGCACCTGAGCTGAAATTTGAGTCTTATAGCTAAGGGTCTGAATACTTATGTAAATAAGGTTTTCTGTTTTTTAGATTTAATACATTTGCAAACATTTCTAAAAACCCGTTTTTGCTTTGTCATTATGGGGTATTGTGTGTAGATTGCTGAGGAGTTTTATTTTTTTAATCCATTTTAGAAAAAGGCTGTAATGTAACAAAATGTGGAAAAAGTCAAGGGGTCTGAATATTTTCATAAACATAAATGAGACAGGAATTTTGAAGAATTAAACAATCACAGCAAACAGTGAAAACGTTCCTACAACTTTACTTTCCAATGGGGTCCCAATTTGGTTTCCAACTAGCTTGACAAGATCCCATGAATATTTAAAAAAAAATGTCCCGGGGTAATATTATATGACAGACATTAGTAGAAGTACATGCCATAATGGTCCTAAGAACATTTGGAGAATGTTTGTTTTTGACATTTTTAGAATATGTTAATCAAACGCTCATTGAGAAAACAGCCATGTCATGGGAACATCCGAGGGAACCTCTGTCAAACTTTCGGGGAAACTTTTAGAAAACTTTATAATATTACAACATTCTCAAAACGTCCCTGCAAACGTTCTGAGAGTTTAGGGTAAACAGAAATTGTTAGCTGGGTTTAGACTACAACCAAGTCCACAACAAAATGCACAACACAACAACAATGCAGAATTCTCGCCAGCTATTCCACAACTGTTTACAATAATTGACAAATTGTCTATTTCTTGGACACCCTTCTCCCCTGAACTGATCAGTCTGTCTAAGGTTAACTTAAACTGTAGAGGCCATCCACTCCAAATACCAACTCAGTAAGAGCGCCACCTATACAGTGCCTTGCGAAAGTATTCGGCCCCCTTGAACTTTGCGACCTTTTGCCACATTTCAGGCTTCAAACATAAAGATATAAAACTGTATTTTTTTTGTGGAGAATCAACAACAAGTGGGACACAATCATGAAGTGGAACGACATTTATTGGATATTTCAAACTTTTCTAACAAATCAAAAACTGAAAAATTGGGCGTGCAAAATTATTCAGCCCCTTTACTTTCAGTGCAGCAAACTCTCTCCAGAAGTTCAGTGAGGATCTCTGAATGATCCAATGTTGACCTAAATGACTAATGATGATAAATACAATCCACCTGTGTGTAATCAAGTCTCCGTATAAATGCACCTGCACTGTGATAGTCTCAGAGGTCCGTTAAAAGCGCAGAGAGCATCATGAAGAACAAGGAACACACCAGGCAGGTCCGAGATACTGTCGTGAAGAAGTTTAAAGCCGGATTTGGATACAAAAAGATTTCCCAAGCTTTAAACATCCCAAGGAGCACTGTGCAAGTGATAATATTGAAATGGAAGGAGTATCAGACCACTGCAAATCTACCAAGACCTGGCCGTCCCTCTAAACTTTCAGCTCATACAAGGAGAAGACTGATCAGAGATGCAGCCAAGAGGCCCATGATCACTCTGGATGAACTGCAGAGATCTACAGCTGAGGTGGGAGACTCTGTCCATAGGACAACAATCAGTCGTATATTTCACAAATCTGGCCTTTATGGAAGAGTGGCAAGAAGTCATTTCTTAAAGGTATCCATAAAAAGTGTTGTTTAAAGTTTGCCACAAGCCACCTGGGAGACACACCAAACATGTGGAAGAAGGTGCTCTGGTCAGATGAAACCAAAATTGAACTTTTTGGCAACAATGCAAAACGTTATGTTTGGCGTAAAAGCAACACAGCTCATCACCCTGAAAACATCATCCCCACTGTCAAACATGGTGGTGGCAGCATCATGGTTTGGGCCTGCTTTTCTTCAGCAGGGACAGGGAAGATGGTTCAAATTGATGGGAAGATGGATGGAGCCAAATACAGGACCATTCTGGAAGAAAACCTGATGGAGTCTGCAAAAGACCTGAGACTGGGACGGAGATTTGTCTTCCAACAAGACAATGATCCAAAACATAAAGCAAAATCTACAATGGAATGGTTCAAAAATAAACATATCCAGGTGTTAGAATGGCCAAGTCAATGTCCAGACCTGAATCCAATCGAGAATCTGTGGAAAGAACTGAAAACTGCTGTTCACAAATGCTCTCCATCCAACCTCACTGATCTCGAGCTGTTTTGCAAGGAGGAATGGGAAAAAATGTTGGTCTCTCGATGTGCAAAACTGATAGAGACATATCCCAAGCGACTTACAGCTGTAATCGCAGCAAAAGGTGGCGCTACAAAGTATTAACTTAAGGGGGCTGAATAATTTTGCACGCCCAATTTTTCAGTTTTTGATTTGTTAAAAAATCCAATAAATGTCGTTCCACTTCATGATTGTGTCCCACTTGTTGTTGATTCTTCACAAAAAAATACAGTTTTATATATTTATGTTTGAAGCCTGAAATGTGGCAAAAGGTCGCAAAGGCACTGTAGATAACATTGAGTATAGAAGTACATTTGTATATGAACAGTGTAAAAATAGCACATGAGAATGATAAATAGACACCGGAGCTGTTGTATAAGACTATTCTGCAGTTCCATTTCCTCACCCTAGGAGCTGTAGCTACATAACTGCTACTGTGATACTCAAATGGATTCTTTGGCGGTCTCTCCCTTCCATGCACTTTGCATAAGATGGAACATTAAAATTGGCATTGGAAGGCTTCATACCCATGGAACATGATGAGAGAGAGAGAGAGAGAGAGAGAGAGAGAGAGAGAGAGAGAGAGAGAGAGAGAAAAAGAGAGAGAGAGAGAGAAACCAAAGGAGAGACAGAGAAGGGGGAGAGTGGGAGACAGTGACTGAATAAAAGGAGAGCATTTCACACTTCTTGTGCAACTCCAGGGGGCATGAAGACAATTCAGTAATGAATAACACACTCACTATCTGAGTCTCTCTCCTACAGAGGGAGAGGAAACAGAGAGGATGAGAAAGGTGCCAAGAAAGAACCTCTCCCAGAAGAGGGACAGAGGAAGAAGGGATACAAAGAGGAGAGGAAAGCGCTGAAATCTTAAATATAGAAAGAGGAAGAATATAATAGCAACAGCAGATTGAAGCGGACCGTTATTAAGTTTCAGGGCAACTGTCTTTTTGTATGTCACACCTTTTACTTTCAGCAAAAAGTAATCTGTAACGATAAGTCAAAGAATATGCCAAAAAGCGTGAGATGAAAATATTGTGATTGCTCAAGAGAGGGCTGTCCAGCAGCTCACATTAATGGGTGTTTCCTCTCTAGACTATATCATTTCAGTCACCAATTCAGCAAACACTTATTTCCCTCCATAATGGAGACATTATTCTCTTGGGGGCCGACACTTGACCAATTGCTTGTCATCTGGAAGGTCGAGAGGAAACTCTGTTATAATGGGGGATTTAATTACTTGTTGAAAACACCTGCCAGAGAACTTGATTCATTGCCAGTATGTCTCGGGAATGAATCATGGCACAGACTCACTGAATTACCATCGCACGCTGGCTCCATGAGTGTCCAACGCTTTATTTTCACTGTTCACATCCACCCTGGCAGACATTCATCCTTATTCTGAATGATCTGTAAATCCATGTGGGCAAGGGTGCTGACAAAGAGAACAATTGGGTTAGAAGACGTACCATGATAGGTCAATAACAGCACCAATCAAACACCAGGGCATTTAATCTGTCACACTAAGTAACCTGCTGTCCTTTAAAAGGATCAGGTGACCTACAGTTGATCCAGTAGCATCACCGTGAGGTTAAAACCCCTGACATCCCCCAGATGATCAATCTTTAATCGATCGGTTTGTATCTGTGTGTCACCTACCTAATCCACATCATCCACTCTGCTACTCTCCCAGGCTGTGAAAGGGCACATGGTGGGCTGTTACCGTAGCAACACATGGTGAGAGTGGTAATGGCTTTTTGATTAACTGTGCCGACCAATCAACACTTGGCCATGGTGTGTCAGCAGGTTGGATTGTGAGTGTGACATTTAGAGGTGTGACTGTGGCTGTGACATGATGGGACTATTGGAATCTGAGGGAATGTGAAGTGACAAATGATTTTACTACATTAAGCACTAGTATACAGAAGAGCTGTATTCTAGTGAATGATTTCCAAAGAAGCACAACCAATATTTCTAATCACAACCTCTAACCATTGTTTCATCATGAGCAAAGAGTATCAAGTAGTGAATCCCAAAAGCCATCTACAACCACTGAGAAAGAACCTCCATGGACAACATAACAGCAGTTACAACCTCCATCTCTCAGCACTGAAAGTCCCAACAGCACTGATTTCTGAATAGACATCGTGGCCAAGTATAATGGCACCCTTGCAAATTTCTTAAATAATTCTCTATTTGTTCTAAAATATGTTGAAAGAAGGTGAAGGTGCTTGTGTGGGGGAGAGATATGAGGTCCAAGAGTTTGGCTGTAGCATCAAAGGGCCTCATATGGGGACACCCACACAGAACCAGAGGCATACAGAACGTGTATGAACTTACACTGCCATTGTGACAACTCCTGAGATGGCTCAGACCCACAATCTAGCCCCATCAGTGATTAGAAAACCTCTCACATCAACACGCACACACACTTCCCCTATCTCTCTGTCAATGCCTTACACTGATGCACACAGAAACCATCAGTGATTACAATATCATCTATTTGAGCCATACACATGCAAATGCTTCACACACACACATACACACACACATTCATCTTGACTGGTTTAACATCATAGAGACACTTGGTTTGAGACTTTGATGTTGTGTGATTAAAAGAAGACTGGGGAGAACCAAGACAAGATGCCTGGTTATTAACAACCTGTAATATGTTGTGTATCAAATGCCTGGTTATTAACAACCTGTCATATGTTGTGTATCAAATGCCTGGTTATTAACAACCTGTCATATGTTGTGTATCAAATGCCTGGTTATTAACAACCTGTAATATGTTGTGTATCAAATGCCTGGTTATTAACAACCTGTAATATGTTGTGTATCAAATGCCTGGTTATTAACAACCTGTCATATGTTGTGTATCAAATGCCTGGTTGTTAACAACCTGTAATATGTTGTGTATCAAATGCCTGGTTATTAACAACCTGTAATATGTTGTGTATCAAATGCCTGGTTATTAACAACCTGTAATATGTTGTGTATCAAATGCCTGGTTATTAACAACCTGTCATATGTTTATACCAGACAATAAATAAAACCAGCTTATAACAAGGTCTATAAACATCCTGTGACAACCAATACATTTCCTCGTACATTTTCTCACTGCCCCTCATGCAGTGGACACACGCATGTGCACATTCAGTGCACGCACACAGCCCAATGCCAGAGAAGGCTGTATGGTCTCTTGCACCCAACAAGGACAACCTCAGGGAAGTCACATCCAGAATAAAACACTTGTCAGACAGAAAACAGGAAAGTGTGGATTGGCTATAATACCATCTGAACCTAACTGCTTAGATATCTTCACCAAACAGTCACAGTATAATCCTCTGCTGGCCTTTCTTCCTCACAACCCCATCCTGTGTCAGCTTGGTCCCAGATCTGTTTGGCCCATCTTGTCAATGACCAAATAGGAATCGGTAAGACAGCACAAACAGATCTGTGACCAGGGTATTCCAGTGTGTCTTCAGCAGTTACCTGTATACCGAATGGAGCAAACAAACAAAAAAACAACTACCCACCTTAAGTCAATATCAACCTCCCCCACTTCTTGCTCTGCTCCTAGTCCTCTCTCCATTCACTGTCCCATCACTGTCAACCTCCCCCACTTCTTGCTCTGCTCCTAATCCTCTCTCCATTCACTGTCCCATCACTGTCTACCTCCCTCTCTCCTACTACACCTTTCCTCCACCTCCCTCTCTCCCTCCCCACCCCAGACCACTCTGGTACCCATACCTTGAGCAGGCGTACAGATGGTAGGAAGGCTGCAGCGCACAGTTTCCTAATGGTCCAGTTGATTGGCCGCGGAGCATCCAGCTGCTGGTTCATGGTTCCCGCTCCTCCCGCCTGGCTTTTCCAAGAAAAGAGCCCTTTGGAGGGGGCAAAGCAGCAGAGTCTCCAGCCAAATAGAACAACTCAGATCCCGGCAGAGCATGACCCCAAACACCAGACCACCACCTTTGATTTGGTCCCCCGGCAGCTCAGCCCTTCCTTCACCTGGGTGCAATCCTTCCACTCTCCCTCTCCCCCACCCCTCCCTCCCCTCCCCACAGATCCACAGGGTCCGATGGCAGAGTTCTGAACGCCTGGAGCATCCAGCCCTCTCTCCACCTGCGGTATCCCAGTATCCCAGTCTGCCAGTCCACCCGGAGCATACGTTCCAGAACAGAGTAAAAAACAAAGAAAAGGAAATGGAGAAAGAAGAGAGAAGAGAGCAGCAAAAAGGAGAGGAGGAAAGGAGAGGAGAGCAGCACAGCACGGGAGAGCAGTGCAGAGCCCGTCAACTGAGCAGAGTGACAGGGAGCAGCACAGCACTGTCTCCAAGACGAGAGAGAGAGAGAGAGAGAGAGAGAGAGAGAGAGAGAGAGAGAGACAGAGAAAGAAAGATTGGGAAATGGAGAAGGAAAGAGAATGGATGAGGCAGAGAATGGATAAGGCAGATTGAAAGAGAGAAGATATAAATAAATTAGAGAATGAGAGAGCCTGAGCACAAGGAGAAAAGAGGAGAGAGAGGACAGGAGATGAGAGAGGAGAAGCGAGCGAGCAAGTGAGAGAAAGAGGGGAGAGATGGAGAGAGGTATGGCGCGTAAGAAAGACACAACGAGAGGAGTGAGTGTCACAGATATATCCCCCTTCATTTGAAATGGAGATGAATATGGAGAAATGTAACTGATATGGCATTCAAATCAGTATAATTTTAATACCGAATGCATATGTCATCCTCATCCATATTGATAAAACCATCAGAATGCTAAAGCAGGCAAACACCCACTTAAAAATATTGAGTAAAAATGTCCATACTCTAAAGACCTATGTTTCTTCTGCTCCATTTCACTCTCTGTAGTGTCCCTCTTCTCCATCCCCACCCCCTTTCTCCTCCCTCTCTTTCTCTCTGCCGTTTCCACTGACTCTCTCCAGTGTGTGTATGTGTGTGTGTGTGTGTGTGTGTGTGTGTGTGTGTGTGTGTGTGTGTGTGTGTGTGCGTGCGTGCGTGCGTGCGTGCGTGCGTGCGTGCGTGCGTGCGTGCGTGCGTGCGTGCGTGCGTGTGTGTGTGTGGAGTGCAAATTATACCGTGACATTCAGGGGTCTATTTTTGTTTCACAGGACTTTTTCACAGCAACACATTCCCGCACCTATTTGTGCGTACTCTTGCACCTGCACAAACAAAATGATGGGCCTAATAGCAAAGACATGTGCTTTAACAGGCAACATGGATTACCTTTAAATGTGGCATGAACACAACCAGTCAAGATGTTTTCATCTGATTGTCAAACAAATCACTTCAAAAAGTATGCTACCAGCACATGTTGGTCCACTCCAAAATAATCCAAACAGTGCACTGTGCACCTGCCATTTGATGAAGGGAAAGACACACCTGTTACAAAACACCAGAAAGTGTGATGTCATTCTGCGATTGTCATTACACCTACACTACACTAATTAATTGATGTGTCTTGCTGAAAAATTGATCTTCTTTCTAAAAAGAAAAGTCCGGACCCTTGTCGATAATGTTGCAAATTCGCTAGAGGGCTGGACCCAGTTCGATAATGTTGCAAATTCGCTACAGGGCTGGACCCAGTTCGATAATGTTGCAAATTTGCTAGAGGGCTGGACCCAGTCGATACAAGTTTGCTAGCGAAAGCTCAAGACAGACAGTTTTTTGTTGTCTGGGTTACTCTAGCCCCTCCCTAGTGAAAGGACCCCATAACCACAACAACATCTTGTCCAAAGGGACAAGCTGAAACAAAGCTGCAAACACCTCTTAGTACCCAATAATTAAAACCTTGATAAAAAATGTCATGCTAATGCAAATGATGGATCCCCTCAGCAGCAGCCTTCACAAGTTCAGACTGGTACAGACAGATTCAATGAGTGATTCAATGATTTTGTGTATGTGTGTATGTGTGTATGTGTGTGTGTGTGTGTATGTATGTGTGTGTGTGTGTGTGTGTGTGTGTGTGTGTGTGTGTGTGTGTGTGTGTGTGTGTGTGTGTGTGTGTGTGTGTGTGTGTGTGTGTGTGTGTGTGTGTGTGTGTGTGTGTGTGTGTGTGTGTGTGTGTGTGTGTGTGTGTGTGTGTGTGTGTGGTATAACAGTGACAAATACACTTCAAACCGTGGGGGGGATCTGTAGAAGAGAGTTGATGACTAATGTATCAGTCGAGGTCATTACTGTGCAAGGAGTTTAGCTAAGAACAAAAGGGATGGCATTAGCAATAGCAATAATACCAGTCCTACCACACATGTCAATACTATCAGTGCAGTGATTTACATTTCGACAGGTACGTCGTCATGTGACTGGTTCCCAGTAGCGAGTAGTGTCTGTGGTCACCGTGGTGACTGGTAAGATGGAATCTATTTGGAGAGCGAGATTGCTGCACTGAGCCCTGACGGCCTCTCCCACACCGGGGTCGTGGCTGCATGCAGACTGACACACACCCACACGGAGCCACCCGCATCACACCACAGAATCATAGGTTAACCGCTACACTACTGTCAACACACACAGTATTACTCCCCACAGGTTACACCAGTACAACTAGACACCACACACACAGTATTACTCCCCATAGGTTACACCAGTACACACAGTATTACTCTCCACAGGTTACACCAGTACAACTAGACACCACACACACAGTATTACTCCCCACAGGTTACACCAGTACACACAGTATTACTCTCCACAGGTTACACCAGTACAACTAGACACCACACACACAGTATTACTCCCAACAGGTTACACCAGTACACACAGTATTACTCTCCACAGGTTACACCAGTACAACTAGACACCACACACACAGTATTACTCCCCACAGGTTACACCAGTACACACAGCATTACTCCCCCCAGGTTACACCAGTACACACAGTATTACTCTCCACAGGTTACACCAGTACAACTAGACACCACACACACACTATTACTCCCCACAGGTTACACCAGTACACACAGTATTACTCTCCACAGGTTACACCAGTACAACTAGACACCACACACACAGTATTACTCCCCACAGGTTACACCAGTACAACTAGACACCACACACACAGTATTACTCTCCACAGGTTACACCAGTACAACTAGACACCACACACACAGTATTGCTCCCCACAGGTTACACCAGTACAACTAGACACCACACACACAGTATTACTCCCCACAGGTTACACCAGTACAACTAGACACCACACACACAGTATTACTCCCCACAGGTTACACCAGTACACACAGTATTACTCCCCACAGGTTACAGCAGTACAACTAGACACCACACACACAGTATTACTCCCCACGGGTTACACCAGTACACACAGTATTACTCTCCACAGGTTACACCAGTACACACAGTATTACTCCCCACAGGTTACACCAGTACACACAGTATTACTCTCCACAGGTTACACCAGTACACACAGTATTACTCCCCACAGGTTACAGCAGTACAACTAGACACCACACACACAGTATTACTCCCCACAGGTTACACCAGTACACACAGTATTACTCCCCACAGGTTACACCAGTACAACTAGACACCACACACACAGTATTACTCCCCACAGGTTACACCAGTACACACAGTATTACTCCCCACAGGTTACAGCAGTACAACTAGACACCACACACACAGTATTACTCCCCACAGGTTACACCAGTACAACTAGACACCACACACACAGTATTACTCCCCACAGGTTACACCAGTGCAACTAGACACCACACACACAGTATTACTCTCCACAGGTTACCCGTTAACAGCAAACACACACAGTATTACTCCCCACAGGTTACCCCAGCACAACTAGACACCACACACACAGTATTACTCCCCACAGGTTACACCAGTACAACTAGACACCACACACACAGTATTACTCTCCACAGGTTACCCGTTAACAGCAAACACACACAGTATTACTCCCCACAGGTTACAGCAGTACAACTAAACACCACACACACAGTATTACTCTCCACAGGTTACACCAGTACAACTAGACACCACACACACAGTATTACACCCCACAGGTTACAGCAGTACAACTAGACACCACACACACAGTATTACTCCCCACAGGTTACACCAGTACAACTAGACACCACACACACAGTATTACTCCCCACAGGTTACACCAGTACACACAGTATTACTCCCCACAGGTTAGAGCAGTACAACTAGACACCACACACACAGTATTACACCCCACAGGTTACAGCAGTACAACTAGACACCACACACACAGTATTACTCTCCACAGGTTACACCAGTACAACTAGACACCACACACACAGTATTACTCCCCACAGGTTACACCAGTACAACTAGACACCACACACACAGTATTACTCCCCACAGGTTACAGCAGTACAACTAGACACCACACACACAGTATTACTCCCCACAGGTTACACCAGTACAACTAGACACCACACACACAGTATTACTCCCCACAGGTTACACCAGTACAACTAGACACCACACACACAGTATTACTCTCCACAGGTTACACCAGTACAACTAGACACCACACACACAGTATTACTCCCCACAGGTTACACCAGTACAACTAGACACCACACACACAGTATTACTCCCCACAGGTTACACCAGTACACACAGTATTACACCCCACAGGTTACAGCAGTACAACTAGACACCACACACACAGTATTACTCTCCACAGGTTACACCAGTACAACTAGACACCACACACACAGTATTACTCTCCACAGGTTACACCAGTACAACTAGACACCACACACACAGTATTACTCCCCACAGGTTACACCAGTACAACTAGACACCACACACACAGTATTACTCCCCACAGGTTACACCAGTACACACAGTATTACTCCCCACAGGTTACAGCAGTACAACTAGACACCACACACACAGTATTACTCCCCACGGGTTACACCAGTACAACTAGACACCACACACACAGTATTACTCCCCACAGGTTACACCAGTGCAACTAGACACCACACACACAGTATTACTCCCCACAGGTTACACCAGTACAACTAGACACCACACACACAGTATTACTCCCCACAGGTTACACCAGTGCAACTAGACACCACACACACAGTATTACTCTCCACAGGTTACCCGTTAACAGCAAACACACACAGTATTACTCCCCACAGGTTACCCCAGCACAACTAGACACCACACATACAGTTTTACTCCCCACAGGTTACCCCAGCACAACTAGACACCACACACACAGTATTATTCCCCAGTTACACATTTGAAAACACACGCCACACAGAACCTATTACTCCCCACAGGTAACAGTCCAAACATACAGGCTGTCAGATTGGTATTCCGATCTCCTTTTGTTTGTTTTTTAAAGAAAGAAAACAGAAGGAAACACAACAAAGACAATCACTTAATTGAATTCCCCATTGATTCTCACAATTCCCCATTGATTCTCACAATTCCCCATTGATTCTCACAATTCCCCATTCATTCTCACAATTCCCCATTCATTCTCACAATTCCCCATTCATTCTCACAATTCCCCATTGATTCTCACAATTCCCCATTGATTCTCACAATTCCCCATTCATTCTCACAATTCCCCATTGATTCTCAGAATTCCCCATTGATTCTCACAATTCCCCATTGATTCTCACAATTCCCCATTGATTCTCACAATTCCCCATTCATTCTCACAATTCCCCATTGATTCTCACAATTCCCCATTCATTCTCACAATTCCCCATTGATTCTCACAATTCCCCATTCATTCTCACAATTCCCCATTCATTCTCACAATTCCCCATTCACATTCTCACTTAACATCCAAGATGGCATAGCAGTCAGGCGTCCTTTGTCCTCGTCTTGTCGTGTCCCGTGTATATATATATTTACATATTTTCTTCGCATATCTTTTCAAATATATATATTTATTTTCTTCTAAAAACTCAACTTCAAAACACTCTCCTGCAACTCGCCTCACAAATTTATATTACAGTTTTTCTCAGTCGCTTTGGTGCATTTTTCACATCATCCCTAACATGTGCAAAATAATAAGTGCATTTCTCAGAACAATTTGTACAAATTGCAATATACAATAGATATGTTTCTAAAGCTAGTCAGTCACTAAAAATCCTTAGTACATCTCTCAACAGTAAATATTCATGCCAATGATCATGTCAGTGTCATCAGAATGATAAGTCATTGAGTCATTGTTCACGAACAAGGTCGTCAAAATGTTTAGGCATGTTGTCAATGTAACGGTGTACTTTGACAGTATTACCTGATGTAAACTTAGGCTACAGTTTGGATGACAGCTACTGTATTGAAAATGCACAAGGCTGCACTTCTATGGCATATATCAATTTTAACAGTGCTATTTACTTATTACTGTATGTGGGTTATTGATTGAAAGAGACTGGACAACCCAAGAGGCACAAAGGAAAAAAAACTAAATTAGAAAGAAACACCGGAAACCACCCCTAAGGCACAACTTTGCCCGCAGCACTGTTGTGCTGTCTCTTCACATCCAGACGTTCCTGTCTGTCGACCCACATATTCTCATCCACATCACACCGGATATTTTCCCTTCCAATGCAACGTGGAAAGAATCTTTTGGAATGCCTTATCCATCCTCTGCAGGCGTCTACTGTGATGTCCTCACATGCTGCATCCATTGCAGCCAGCAGGGTCATCTGTGTGTGTGGCTAACGATCGTACACCTTCCACCTCCATGCTGAAAATAACTCATCAATTTGCTTAAGGAATGGTGAATAAGGTGGGAGGAATTTTATGAGCATCCTCGGGTGGGTCACAAACCATTGCCTTATGTTTGATCGATGGAAACTCACATTATCACAAATGACCACATACTTTGGCAAATCCTCTCTAAACAGACCCCTCTCATCATCAGGGATGAGAGCCCTGTAGAGAGTCTCTAAAAAGTTGAGTAGATGCTGGGTGTTGTATGGCCCTATAAGGGGATATGGGTTAGGACACCATGCTCCGAAATAGCAGCACACATGGTGATATTTCCTCCCCGTTGGCCTGGCAAATCCACAGTAGCTCTGTGACCGATGATATTCCGACCCCGTCTTCTGCATGTGGGAGGGTTAACTTGATTCCAACTCCATTATACACTATATCCCAGAACACACAGTTGAATTTGTTTTGGTAAGGAAGAGTGACATAACATGTACATATATTGCATGTTCCTTCCACCTTCCACCAGGCTATGAGGGGTGGCCTGTCCTCTTCTGGCTGTGCCGGGTGGAGATTATAAACCTAGAGAGGAACCAGGCTATGAGGGGTGGCCAGTCCTCTTCTGGCTGTGCCGGGTGGAGATTATAAACCTAGAGAGGAACCAGGCTATGAGGGGTGGCCAGTCCTCTTCTGGCTGTGCCAGGTGGAGCCTATGTCCTCTTTTGCCTCTTCCTCTGTTTTGCCTTCCACCATGCATCCTTGCTCCTCTTCTTCCTCCTCCTCTTGGCTGTTGACCCTGTTCATTTCCTGGTCCATCCATTATTGGAAAATTGCAACTCTGTGTTTTTGGTCTGTCTATATATGCTTGCCAATTGATTCTTCATGAGATGCACCTTTGAGAAATGTAGACAACTGGTTGATTGTTGGTTGAACTAACACTTTACATTCCTTCATGAGTGAGGCTCAATTTCACCTGCACGATTCATCAATTCACGTTTTTGTACAAAAGGTCTAATATAAATGTGTAAAACTATGCTTGACAGTTTATGACAAATAGTTCAACAATTTTGCATGTAATGGCTTATGCAAGGAACTAATGCCTAGATGTTTTGAGGGGTAAGACTATTCAACAGAGAACCATCTACTACATTTTGATCAACATGACATGAGCAATTGATAATGTGGAAAAAAGCTGACACTTGTACATTATCAATTGCAATTTGCTCTAAAGGAATAAGAAATTGCTTTAATGATGTGCACAAGTTAGATGATTTGGAATTTGTACAAGTAGTTTCAAGAATTGCACTTTTGATCTAAGAAATGCACCAAAGCGACTGAGAAAAACTGTAAAAAAAAGTATTATTCACCTCAAATCCGAAATCCACAACAGAAGCTAGCCAATTCACTGGCTAACGTTAGTATTCAGCTAACCACGGCTAGGGGTCATCAGCTATCCTTTAGCTCGAAAAGCTATCTCCAGTTTTGTACAACACGACTCAGACCAGAGCATACCGGACCTATTTTCTCTCCATATCCTCAGATTTCTACCACAAGCTCTGGACATTTACACCTGGATCTTGCAGCTAGCTAGCTGCTATCTGAGTGACTATTGGCTTACGTCGATCCCGGAGCAAACATAAATTATTCTGGAGCTAGCCAGCTGAAGAGTTCAATTTACAATCACCTATCCGGACCCGTTTCACTGCCAACGCAGAGCCCCGCCGGGCCTTCACGACTGGTATACCGACGTTATCTGCCCGAGGGAGTTATCCAACTGGCCCCTTATCCTACCTTTCAGTTCCACCACCCACACATGCGATGCATGCATATTCGCTGCTTTAGCACACTCTTCCAACCCGGATGTTCTAGCCGTGTCTGAATCCTGGCTTAGGAAGACCACCAAAAACTCTGAAATCTCCATCCCTAGCAACAACATTTTCAGACAAGATAGAACGGCCAAAGGGGGCGGTGTTGCAATCTACTGCAGAGATAGCCTGCAGAGTTCTGTCCTACTATCCAGGTCTGTACACAAACAACTTGAACTTCTATTTTTAAAAATCCAACTCTCTAAAAACAAGTCTCTCACAGTTGCCGCATGCTATAGACCACCCTCTGCCCCCGGCTGTGCTCTGGACACCATATATGAACTGATTGCCCCCCATCTATCTTCAGAGAGTGTGCTGCTAGGTGACCTAAACTGGAACATGCTTAACACCTACCAGGTATCACCCCAAAGCCGTTAACACGGGCACCCTCATAGATATCATCCTAAACAACTTGCCCTCTAAATACACCTCTGCTGTTTTCAACCAAGATCTCAGCGATCACTGCCTCATTGCCTGCATCCGTAATGGGTCAGCGGTCAAGCGACCTCCACTCATCACTGTCAAAAGCTCCCTGAAACACTTCCGCGAGCAGGCCTTTCTAATCGTCCTGGCCCGGGTACCCTGGAAGGATATTGACCTCATCCCGTCAGTAGAGGGTGCCTGGTTTTTTTTTTTAAATGCATTCCTCACCATCTTTTATAAGAAATTTAGAACCAGGAACAGATATTATAGCCCTTGGTTCTCTCCAGACCTGACTGCCCTTAACCAACACAAAAACATCATATGGCATTCTGCATTAGCATCGAACAGCCCCCGTGGTATGCAACTTTCAGGGAAGTTTGAAACCAATATACACAGGCAGTTAGAAAAGCCAAGGCTAGCTTTTTCAAGCAGAAATTTGCTTCCTGCAACACAAACTCAAAAAAGTTATGGGACACTGTAAAGTCCATGGAGAATAAGAACACAGCTGCCCACTGCACTGAGGAGAGGAAACTCTGTCACCGCCGATAAATCCACTATAATTGAACATTTCAATAAGCATTTTTCTACGGCTGGCCATGCTTTCCACCTGGCTACCCTACCCCGGGTAACTGCACTGTACACCCCACAGCAACTCGCCCAAGCCTTCCCCATTTCTCCTTCTCCCAAATCCAGTCAGCTGATGTTCTGAAATAGCTGCAAAATCTGGACCCCTACAAATCAGCCGGGCTAGACAACCTGGACCCTTTCTTTCTAAAAATGATCTGCCGAAAATGTTGCAACCCCTATTACTAGCCTGTTCAACCTCTTTTGTGTCGTCTGAGATTCCCAAAGATTTGAAAGCAGCTGCGGTCATCCCCCTCTTCAAAGGGGGGGGACACTCTTGACCCAAACTGCTACAGACCTATATCTATCCTTCCCTGCCTTTCTAAGGTCTTCGAAAGCCAAGTCAACAAACAGATTACCGACCATTTTGAATCCCACCGCACCTTCTCCACTATGCAATCTGGTTTCAGAGCTGGTCATGGGTGCACCTCGGGGTCCTAAACGATATCTTAACCGTCATCGATAAGAAACAACACTGTGCAGCCGTATTCATTGACCTGATCAAGGCTTTCGACTCTGTCAATCACCACATCCTCATCGGGAAGTTCTCGATAGCCTTGGTTTCTCAAATAATTGTCTCGCCTGGTTCACCAACTACTTCTCTGATAGAGTTCAGTGTGTCAAATCGGAGGGCCTGTTGTCCGGGCCTCTGGCAGTCTCTATGGGGGTGCCACAGGGTTCAATTCTTGGGCCGACTCTCTTATCTGTATACATCAATGATGTCGCTCTAACTGCTGGTGAGTCTCTGATCCACCTTTACTTAGACGACACCATTCTGTATACTTCTGGCCCTTCTTTGGACACTGTGTTAACAACCCTCCAGACGTGCTTCAATGCCATACAACTCTCCTTCCGATGCAGTCTATCACAGTGTCATCCGTTTTGTTACCAAAGCCCCATATACTACCCACCACTGTGACCTGTATGCTCCCGTTGGCTGGCCCTCGCTTCATACCCTCCCTACAAACCCACTGGCTCCAGGTCATCTACAAGACCCTGCTAGGTAAAGTCCCCCCTTATCTCAACTCGCTGTTCACCATAGCAGCACCCACCTGTAGCACACGCTCCAGCAGGTATATCTTTCTGGTCACCCCCAAAACCAAATCTTCCTTTGGCCGCCTCTCCTTCCAGTTCTCTGCTGCCAATGACTGGAACGAACTACAAAAATCTCTGAAACTGGAAACACTTATCTCCCTCACTAGCTTTAAGCAGCTCACAGATTACTGCACCTGTACATAGCCCATCTATAATTTAGCCCAAACAACTACCTCTTCCCCTACTGTATTTATTTATTTTGCTCCTTTGCACCCCATTATTTTTATTTCTACTTTGCACATTCTTCCACTGCAAATCTACCATTCCAGTGTTTTACTTGCTATATTGTATTTACTTTGCCACCATGGCCTTTTTTTTGCCTTTTACCTCCCTTATCTCACCTCATTTGCTCACATTGTATATGGACTTATTTTTCTACTGTATTATTGATTGTTTGTTTGTTTTACTCCATGTGTAACTGTGTTGTTGTATGTGTTGAACTGCTTTGCTTTATCTTGGCCAGGTCGCAATTGTAAATGAGAACGTGCCTACCTGGTTAAATAAAGGTGAAATAAATAAAAAACAAGATAAAACATTTAGCGGTAACTCTGACATACTCTAACCCCAGTCACCTCTACAGTATGATCCAACTGCACAGCGCCATGTAGGCTAACACAGAGTGTGTGTGTGTGTGTGTGTGTGTGTGTGTGTGTGTGTGTGTGTGTGTGTGTGTGTGTGTGTGTGTGTGTGTGTGTGTGTTGTGTACGGCAATGTGACCACCAACAGAGAGGTATCATACACTCTCTCTCATCCTCCCTTTCCTCTTCTCCCTCCCCTTGATCACTCCCTCACTCTATCAATCCTGATTGTGAACCTGTTGCTTTTCTAGCTCGCGGCAGCCAGTTCTGTTGTTGTTCACCTCACACAGCAGATGAGGGTCACGGTCCTGCACTGTGCTGCCCCTGTACAAGCACTAGATGGCAACCTTCTAATGCAGATCACCAACTCCAGCCCCACTACTTCATGTTCATTATGTTTTCAAATCAAAATCCAATGAAATTTAATTTGTGACATGCACCGAATAGAACAGAGAAATGCTTACTTATAAGCCCCCAAACAACAATGCAGTTTTAAGAAAAATACCCCCCAAAATAAGAAATAAAGTAACAAATAATTAAAATGCAGCAGTAAAATGCTATAGCATGCTATGTTGTTCTTTGATCACTTAACAATCCTCATCACTGAGTTCCTGAGAAGATATTGACTTCCTAATGACGATGTTTCTGTCAGAAGGCTTTGCATTGGAGAAGTGGATTGTGTCTGCACCACTTTCCAGCTTGTCTAAATCCAATTGCAGCACATGCATTGGCCACCAGAGGGCCTAAGTCCAACATACTAGCAGTCCACTACTATATAGTGCACTGTGTTTCATTCAATGTTTTCAGCTTCTTGTAAGAAAGAGGAGCGAAGCCCATCAACAACCCAATTACCACTGCAATCCGAAGACATTAAAAAGACAGAATGAACAATACCGGACAAGACCGAACTTTACCATCTCAGACTGATTTATTTCTCTAAAGGGACCTCGAGTATGAATGAGGGAGGAAACCTGTGATGCAATTTACAGGGAATGACCTTGGAGGGTTTTAGTATTGAGCAGTGAGTGTACAGACATCACAATGAATGCCAATCACCCACCTCACACTTTTACTGTCACACTGAGGTGAAAAAGTACAGATGGTAATTGGTCTTCGTACAAGACTGGACATTTGATAGCAAATCTATACAAAATCTTTGAATGCAATGGCAAGTGAAATTCTAACATTTTCTTTCTATTGTGTGACATCCGTTTCAGAATTTTTGTGCAAAGGTGGGAAGAGGATAGTCTGGAGTCCTGCATTAATACAACATTTTGAAGAGGATAGTCTGGAGTCCTGCATTAGTACAACATTTTGAAGAGGATGTCTGGAGTCCTGCATTAGTACAACATTTTGAAGAGGATGGTCTGGAGCCCTGCATTAGTACAACATTTTGAAGAGGATATTCTGGAGTCCTGCATTAATACAACATTTTGAAGAGGATAGTCTGGAGTCCTGCATTAATACAACATTTTGAAGAGGATAGTCTGGAGTCCTGCATTAATACAACATTTTGAAGAGGATAGTCTGGAGTCCTGCATTAATACAACATTTTGAAGAGGATAGTCTGGAGTCCTGCATTAATACAACATTTTGAAGAGGATGGTCAACATTTTGAAGAGGATGGTCTGGAGCCCTGCATTAATACAACATTTTGAAGAGGATGGTCTGGAGCCCTGCATTAATACAACATTTTGAAGAGGATAGTCTGGAGTCCTGCATTAATACAACATTTTGAAGAGGATAGTCTGGAGTCCTGCATTAATACAACATTTTGAAGAGGATGGTCTGGAGCCCTGCATTAGTACAACATTTTGAAGAGGATAGTCTGGAGCCCTGCATTAATACAACATTTTGAAGAGGATAGTCTGGAGCCCTGCATTAATACAACATTTGAGACAAACCATTTTAGAAGACATCTATGTTGCAAAATGTTTTTGACACGTTCTTCCTTCTCCAGGAGTGAACAAGAATATTTGCTAGTACCAAGATCTGCACCTTTTAGCACTATTTCTAACCCTATCCCCAAATATTCTTCCTCCTATTCATACTACAGTGCAGGCCTACTTTAGTCTAGGAGAAGATAATCAGGTCAGTATCGAGCACATCCTCTGGCAAACCCATTAGAGATGTGTGTGAGGGGCAAATGTTAACACAGCAGATCTATGCAGCATGGCATTCCTGTGTGTGTGTGTGCGTGTGCGTGCATGCGTGCGTGTGTGTGTTTTAAAAGGTATCGTGCATTCGGAAAGCATTCAGACCCTTTCACGTTTTCCACATTTTGTTACATTGCAGCCTTATTCGAAAATGGATTAAAAATAAATACTTTTTCATCAATCTACACACAACACCCAGAACAACAAAGCAAAAATTGGTTTGTAGAAATGTTTGCAAATGTATTCAAAATAAAAATGCATAAGTATTCAGACCCTTTGCTATGAGACTCGAAATTGCATCCTGTTTCCATTGATCATCCTTGAGATGTTTCTACAACTTGATATGGCACCTAAAGGACTTTCAGACCATGAGAAACAAGATTCTCTGGTCTGATGAAACCAAGATTGAACTCTTTGGCCTGAATGCCAAGTGTCACATCTGGAGGAAACCAAGCACTGCTCATCACCTGGCCAATACCATCCCTACGGTGAAGCATGGTGGTGGCAGCATAATGCTGTGGGGATGTTTGTCAGTGGCAGGGACTGGGAGACTAGTCAGGATCAAGGGAAAGATGAATGGAGCAAAGTGCAGAGAGATCCTTGATGAAAACCTGCTCCAGAGCGCTCAGGACCTCAGACTAGGGCAAAGGTTCACCTTCCAACAGGACAATGACCCTAAGCACACAGCCAAGACAATGCAGGAGTGGCTTTGGGACAAGTCTCTTAATGTCCTTGAGTGGCCCAGCCAGAGCCCGGACTTGGACCCAATTGAACATCTCTGTAGAGACCTGGAAATAGTTGTGCAGCGACACTCCCTATCCAACCTGACAGAGCTTGAGAGGATTTGTATAGAATAATGATAGAAACTCCCCAAATACAGATGTGCCAAGTTTGCAGCATCATACCCAAGAAGATTCAAGGCTGTAATCACTGCCAAAGGTGCTTCAACAAAATGCTGAGTAAAGGGTCTGAATACTTAGATTTCAATTTCTTATACATTTTCAATCATGTCTAAAAACCTGTTTTTGCTTAGTCATCATGAGATAGTGTGTGTAGATTGACGAGGAAAAACCTATTTAATCAATTTTAAAATAAGGCTGTAACGTAACAAAATGTGGAAAAGGTGAAGGGGTCTGTATACTTTCCAAATGCACTCTATAATTGAAAGTGTATATATCTGTGTACATTGTGTGTTTGCTTGTTTTTGTGTGTGCGCGTGTTCTGTGTGCACGCCTCCATGAATGTGTATGTTGACTCTGAGCACATGGACAGATCTGGGTCAGCCTGTCTCTGCACTCCTCTCTTAGCTGCTCTGTCCCCGGAGGTGCTGCGTGAAAATAGACCTGCCTCACACCTCTCTTTCAGCACAGTTTGACGTTTATTGTGATGAGTCTTGTCCTTGAAGCAGAACGGAGTGATTTCCGCTAGATGGACCAGCTGCAAAGTCGAAATTGGCTTTATATATTATTTATTTTGTAGCTGTGTTGCTGGTGGTCTAAACCCGAAAGTAAAAGGCTCAAGTGTGAGTGTCCTCCATTTTGCGGGAAATGGGTTGTGGGGGAGAGGGGAGAATTGTTTTTAATATAACCTCGTGCTGTTGCAATTCACAGAGCTTCCACATAGGGGAGACATTCTGAGAAATTCTAAGTGTAGCACCTTTAAGGAGAGTTAGGCATTAGGGTTATCAGTGGAGTTAAGGGTTAAGGATAGGGTTAGACATTAGGGTTAGCAGTGGAGTTAAGGGTTAAGGATAGGGTTAGACATTATGGTTAACAGTGGGGTTAAGGGTTAAGGATAGGGTTAGACATTAGGGTTAGCAGTGGGGTTAAGTTTAGGCATTAGAGTTAGCAGTGTGGTTAAGGTTAGGCTTAAGGCTAGTGTTCAGTTTAAAATCTGATTTTATGAGATAGTGACCACTCTGCAGAGCTGACTCCAGAACAAGATTCATGACAAAAAACGCTAACCTGCTCTTTCAGCCATCATTGCCCCCCTTCCTTCAGATCCCAGTACCATGCACCTCTCACCCTGAGGCAGGAAGACCTCTGCTGGGATTGGTTTCTCCATCTGGAGAGAGGGAGCGATTAGCCCCCAGGACAAAGCTCCTGTTACACACCCTTCTATTACACAGCCTTCAAAAGTGGCATGGGCCTGCAACAGCCAGGCTTGCACCAAATAAACACTGGCATGTGCAGAACCTGTGGTCGAGTGTCAACACTACTGACTCCAAGCACATTACGACCCCGGAGACTGCGGTTCAATCCCTGCATCCATACCCTCCCTCTTATGTCTTTCATCTGTTTCCACTGCTGCATAAGTAAAGCAGAAAAAAGAGTGGGATTTTACTGCCCTAAAAATCTTCACCAGCATGCATACCCACCAACCATCAATCTAAACCAGGGATGGGCAACTAATGGGTGTGGGGGCCACAAAGAAATCTTCATGAGGGGTCACAGTTGCTCGCTGGTCTGTGTACCCATATCCCCCCCCCTCTAGTGGTCCCCCTACACATTTCACCATGGAGTGTATAGAAAAGGTTTTTTAATTAAGTTTGCTGTAATTCTACACATTTCACCATGGAGTGTATAGAAAAGGTTTTTTAATTAAGTTTGCTGTAATTCTACACATTTCACCATGGAGTGTATAGAAAAAGTTTTTTAAATTAAGTTTGCTGTAATTCTACACATTTCACCATGGAGTGTATAGAAAAGGTTTTTTAATTAAGTTTGCTGTAATTCTACACATTTCACCATGGAGTGTATAGAAAAAGTTTTTTAAATTAAGTTTGCTGTAATTCTACACATTTCACCATGTAGTGTATAGATAATTTTTTAAAATTAAGTTTGCTGTAATTCTACACATTTCACCATGGAGTGTATAGAAAAAGTTTTTCAAAATTAAGTTTGCCTTAATTCTACACATTTCACCATGGAGTGTATAGAACATGTTTTTTAAATTAAGTTTGCTGTAATTCTACACATTTCACCATGGAGTGTATAGAACATGTTTTTTAAATTAAGTTTGCTGTAATTCTACACATTTCACCATGGAGTGTATAGAACATGTTTTTTAAATTAAGTTTGCTGTAATTCTACACATTTCACCATGGAGTGTATAGAACATGTTTTTTAAATTAAGTTTGCTGTAATTCTACACATTTCACCATGGAGTGTATAGAACATGTTTTTTAAATTAAGTTTGCTGTAATTCTACACATTTCACCATGGAGTGTATAGAACATGTTTTTTAAATTAAGTTTGCTGTAATTCTACACATTTCACCATGGAGTGTATAGAACATGTTTTTTAAATTAAGTTTGCTGTAATTCTACACATTTCACCATGGAGTGTATAGAAAAGGTTTTTTTAAATTAAGTTTGCTGTAATTCTACACATTTTTCCATGGGGCAGAGAGAAGATTTAACAACTAATTTCATGCAATTATTCTCATTATGCAATGGGGCAGAGAAAAATGCTATCTGAGTGAGACCGACTAACAAAATCAATGGGCCCCCCAGCAGGTAATTTGACCATGATAACATGATAAATGACGATGATATCAACACAAATAAACTCATTCACACCCACACAACCTGACAAACACAAACATGATTGCAAAAAAAACATACAGATAACAGTCATTGCCAGTGGTGTGTCAAATGGGAACCTGGGCTCCATGGCAACAACCCACTACCATTTCCCCCCGCTAAACTTCAGTAACAATGAACACTTTACACGTAAGCCTGATACAGCATCCACATCAAACAGGTGAGGGAAATGGTATTTGACGGTCATCATGACATATCAACCCCTCCCTGTCTTTTTATCCCCTCCTCTCTCTACCTCCAGATATCTCTGCATCCCCCTTCTCTCTCCACCTACAGATGTATCTACCTTCCCCTTCTCTCTCTACCGACAGAGATATCTGCCTTCCCCTTCTCTCTCTACCTACAGATGTATCTACCATCCCCTTCTCTTTCTACCTCCAGAGATATCTGCCTTCCCCTTCTCTCTCTACCTACAGATGTATCTGCCTTCCCCTTCTCTCTCTACCTACAGATGTATCTGCCTTTCCCTTCTCTTTCTACCTCCAGAGATCTCTGCCTTCCCCTTCTCTCTCTACCTACAGATGTATCTACCTTCCCCTTCTCTTTCTACCTCCAGAGATATCTGCCTTCCCCTTCTCTCTCTACCTACAGATGTATCTACCTTCCCCTCCTCTTTCTACCTCCAGATATCTCTGCATCCCCCTTCTCTCTCCACCTACAGATGTATCTACCTTCCCCTTCTCTCTCTACCGACAGAGATATCTGCCTTCCCCTTCTCTCTCTACCTACAGATGTATCTGCCTTCCCCTTCTCTCTCTACTTACAGATGTATCTGCCTTCCCCTTCTCTTTCTACCTCCAGAGATCTCTGCCTTCCCCTTCTCTCTCACCCCTACAGATGTATCTACCATCCCCTTCTCTTTCTACCTCCAGAGATATCTGCCTTCCATTTACATTTACATTTAAGTCATTTAGCAGACGCTCTTATCCAGAGCGACTTACAAATTGGTGCGTTCACCTTAAGACATCCAGTGGAACAGCCACTTTACAATAGTGCATCTAAATCTTTTAAGGGGGGTGAGAAGGATTACTTTATCCTATCCTAGGTATTCCTGAAAGAGGTGGGGTTTCAGGTGTCTCCGGAAGGTGGTGATTGACTCCGCTGTCCTGGCGTCGTGAGGGAGTTTGTTCCACCATTGGGGGGCCAGAGCAGCGAACAGTTTTGACTGGGCTGAGCGGGAACTGTACTTCCTCAGTGGTAGGGAGGCGAGCAGGCCAGAGGTGGATGAACGCAGTGCCCTTGTTTGGGTGTAGGGCCTGATCAGAGCCTGGAGGTACTGAGGTGCCGTTCCCCTCACAGCTCCGTAGGCAAGCACCATGGTCTTGTAGCGGATGCGAGCTTCAACTGGAAGCCAGTGGAGAGAGCGGAGGAGCGGGGTGACGTGAGAGAACTTGGGAAGGTTGAACACCAGACGGGCTGCGGCGTTCTGGATGAGTTGTAGGGGTTTAATGGCACAGGCAGGGAGCCCAGCCAACAGCGAGTTGCAGTAATCCAGACGGGAGATGACAAGTGCCTGGATTAGGACCTGCGCTGCTTCCTGTGTGAGGCAGGGTCGTACTCTGCGGATGTTGTAGAGCATGAACCTACAAGAACGGGCCACCGCCTTGATGTTAGTTGAGAACGACAGGGTGTTGTCCAGGATCACCCCAAGGTTCTTAGCGCTCTGGGAGGAGGACACAATGGAGTTGTCAACCGTGATGGCGAGATCATGGAACGGGCAGTCCTTCCCCGGGAGGAAGAGCAGCTCCGTCTTGCCGAGGTTCAGCTTGAGGTGGTGATCCGTCATCCACACTGATATGTCTGCCAGACATGCAGCGATGCGATTCGCCACCTGGTCATCAGAAGGGGGAAAGGAGAAGATTAATTGTGTGTCGTCTGCATAGCAATGATAGGAGAGACCATGTGAGGTTATGACAGAGCCAAGTGACTTGGTGTATAGCGAGAATAGGAGAGGGCCTAGAACAGAGCCCTGGGGACGCCAGTGGTGAGAGCGCGTGGTGAGGAGACAGATTCTCGCCACGCCACCTGGTAGGAGCGACCTGTCAGGTAGGACGCAATCCAAGCGTGGGCCGCGCCGGAGATGCCCAACTCGGAGAGGGTGGAGAGGAGGATCTGATGGTTCACAGTATCGAAGGCAGCCGATAGGTCTAGAAGGATGAGAGCAGAGGAGAGAGAGTTAGCTTTAGCAGTGCGGAGGGCCTCCGTGATACAGAGAAGAGCAGTCTCAGTTGAATGACTAGTCTTGAAACCTGACTGATTTGGATCAAGAAGGTCATTCTGAGAGAGATAGCGGGAGAGCTGGCCAAGGACGGCACGTTCAAGAGTTTTGGAGAGAAAAGAAAGAAGGGATACTGGTCTGTAGTTGTTGACATCGGAGGGATCGAGTGTAGGTTTTTTCAGAAGGGGTGCAACTCTCGCTCTCTTGAAGACAGAAGGGACGTAGCCAGCGGTCAGGGATGAGTTGATGAGCGAGGTGAGGTAAGGGAGAAGGTCTCCGGAAATGGTCTGGAGAAGAGAGGAGGGAATAGGGTCAAGCGGGCAGGTTGTTGGGCGGCCGGCCGTCACAAGACGCGAGATTTCATCTGGAGAGAGAGGGAGAAAGAGGTCAGAGCACAGGGTAGGGCAGTGTGAGCAGAACCAGCGGTGTCGTTTGACTTAGCAAACGAGGATCGGATGTCGTCGACCTTCTTTTCAAAATGGTTGACGAAGTCATCTGCAGAGAGGGAGGAGGGGGAGGGGGAGGAGGATTCAGGAGGGAGGAGAAGGTGGCAAAGAGCTTCCTAGGGTTAGAGGCAGATGCTTGGACTTTAGAGTGGTAGAAAGTGGATTTAGCAGCAGAGACAGAAGAGGAAAATGTAGAGAGGAGGGAGTGAAAGGATGCCAGGTCCGCAGGGAGGCGAGTTTTCCTCCATTTCCGCCTCGGCTGCCCGGGCCTTGTTCTGTGAGCTCGCAATGAGTCGTCGAGCCACGGAGCAGGAGGGGAGGACCGAGCCGGCCTGGAGGATAGGGGACATAGAGAATCAAGGGATGCAGAAAGGGAGGAGAGGAGGGTTGAGGAGGCAGAATCAGGAGATAGGTTGGAGAAGGTTTGAGCAGAGGGAAGAGATGATAGGATGGAAGAGGAGAGAGTAGCGGGGAGAGAGAGCGAAGATTGGGACGGCGCAATACCATCCGAGTAGGGGCAGTGTGGGAAGTGTTGGATGAGAGCAAGAGGGAAAAGGATACAAGGTAGTGGTCGGAGACTTGGAGGGGAGTTGCAGTGAGGTTAGTGGAAGAACAGCATCTAGTAAAGATGAGGTCGAGCGTATTGCCTGCCTTGTGAGTAGAGGGGAAGGTGAGAGGGTGAGGTCAAAAGAGGAGAGGAGTGGAAAGAAGGAGGCAGAGAGG
Source organism: Oncorhynchus nerka (assembly GCF_034236695.1). Classification (NCBI taxonomy): domain Eukaryota; kingdom Metazoa; phylum Chordata; class Actinopteri; order Salmoniformes; family Salmonidae; genus Oncorhynchus; species Oncorhynchus nerka. The sequence goes on along the minus strand of NC_088422.1, from coordinate 22,913,805 downwards.
AATGAGTCAAAGGTAGACGTGGGGAGGTTAAAGTCGCCCAGAACTGTGAGAGGTGAGCCATCCTCAGGAAAGGAGCTTATCAAGGCATCAAGCTCATTGATGAACTCTCCGAGGAACCTGGAGGGCGATAAATGATAAGGATGTTAAGCTTGAAAGGGCTGGTAACTGTGACAGCATGGAATTCAAAGGAGGCGATAGACAGATGGGTAAGGGGAGAAAGAGAGAATGACCACATGGGAGAGATGAGGATCCCGGTGCCACCACCCCGCTGACCAGAAGCTCTCGGGGTGTGCGAGAACACGTGGGCGGACGAAGAGAGAGCAGTAGGAGTAGCAGTGTTATCTGTGGTGATCCATGTTTCCGTCAGTGCCAAGAAGTCGAGGGACTGGAGGGAGGCATAGGCTGAGATGAACTCTGCCTTGTTGGCCGCAGATCGGCAGTTCCAGAGGCTACCGGAGACCTGGAACTCCACGTGGGTCGTGCGCTGGGACCACCAGATTAGAGTGGCCGCGGCCACGCGGTGTGGAGCGTTTGTATGGTCTGTGCAGAGAGGAGAGAACAGGGATAGACAGACACATAGTTGACAGGCTACAGAAGAGGCTACGCTAATGCAAAGGAGATTGGAATGACAAATGGACTACACGTCTCGAATGTTCAGAAAGTTAAGCTTACGTAGCAGGAATCTTATTGACTAAAATAATTCAAATGATACAGTACTGCTGAAGTAGGCTAGCTGGCAGTGGCTGCGTTGTTGTTGTTCTATCTCTCTATAGTGCTGTTTCTTGTATTATGGTCTCTTGTTTCTTTAGAGGTTTCACTTTGTTTTCCTTTTTCTTTTCCTTTTTCTTCTGTCCTTATTTTGTCTTCCTTTCTTCTGTTAACTAGATATTTTTTGTTGTTATTCTTTGTAAGCTAGTTACCTTCCCCTTCTCTCTCTACCTACAGATGTATCTGCCTTCCCCTTCTCTCTCTACCTACAGATGTATCTGCCTTTCCCTTCTCTCTCTACCTCCAGAGATCTCTGCCTTCCCCTTCTCTCTCTACCTACAGATGTATCTACCTTCCCCTTCTCTTTCTACCTCCAGATGTATCTACCTTCCCCTTCTCTTTCTACCTCCAGATGTATCTACCTTCCCCTTCTCTCTCTACCTACAGATGTATCTACCTTCCCCTTCTCTTTCTATCTCCAGAGATATCTGCCTTCCCCTTCTCTTTCTACCTCCAGAGATATCTGCCTTCCCCTTCTCTCTCTACCTACAGATGTATCTACCTTCCCCTTCTCTTTCTACCTCCAGAGATATCTGCCTTCCCCTTCTCTTTCTACCTACAGATGTATCTACCTTCCCCTTCTCTTTCTACATCCAGAGATATCTGCCTTCCCCTTCTCTTTCTACCTCCAGAGATATCTGCCTTCCCCTTCTCTCTCTACCTACAGATGTATCTACCTTCCCCTTCTCTTTCTACCTCCAGAGATATCTGCCTTCCCCTTCTCTTTCTACCTACAGATGTATCTACCTTCCCCTTCTCTTTCTACCTCCAGAGATATCTGCCTTCCCCTTCTCTTTCTACCTCCAGAGATATCTGCCTTCCCCTTCTCTCTCTACCTACAGAAGTATCTACCTTCCCCTTCTTTTTCTACCTCCAGAGATATATGCCTTCCCCTTCTCTTTCTACCTCCAGAGATATCTGCCTTCCCCTTCTCTCTCTACCTACAGATGTATCTGCCTTCCCCTTCTCTTTCTACCTCCAGAGATATCTGCCTTCCCCTTCTCTCTCTACCTACAGATGTATCTACCTTCCCCTTCTCTTTCTACCTCCAGAGATATCTGCCTTCCCCTTCTCTTTCTACCTCCAGAGATGTCTGCCTTCCCTTTCTCTCTCTACCTATAGATGTATCTACAGATATCCCTCTAGTGGTGTGGGGGCTGTGCTTTGGCAAAGTGGGTGGGGTTATATCCTTCCTGTTTGGCCCTGTCCGGGGGTGTCCTCGGATGGGGCCACAGTGTCTCCTCACCCCTCCTGTCTCAGCCTCCAGTATTTATGCTGCAGTAGTTTATGTGTCGGGGGGCTAGGGTCAGTTTGTTATATCTGGAGTTCTTCTCCTGTCCTATTCGGTGTCCTGTGTGAATCTAAGTGTGCGTTCTCTAATTCTCTCCTTCTCTCTTTCTTTCTCTCTCTCGCAGGACCTGAGCCCTAGGACCATGCCCCAGGACTACCTGACATGATGACTCCTTGCTGTCCCCAGTCCACCTGGCCGTGCTGCTGCTCCAGTTTCAACTGACCTCAGCCCTAGGACCATGCCCCAGGACTACCTGACATGATGACTCCTTGCTGTCCCCAGTCCACCTGACCGTGCTGCTGCTCCAGTTTCAACTGTTCTGCCTTATTATTATTCGACCATGCTGGTCATTTATGAACATTTGAACATCTTGGCCATGTTCTGTTATAATCTCCACCCGGCACAGCCAGAAGAGGACTGGCCACCCCACATAGCCTGGTTCCTCTCTAGGTTTCTTCCTAGGTTTTGGCCTTTCTGGGGAGTTTTTCCTAGCCACCGTGCTTCTACACCTGCATTGCTTGCTGTTTGGGGTTTTAGGCTGGGTTTCTGTACAGCACTTTGAGATATCAGCTGATGTACGAAGGGCTATATAAATACATTTGATTTGATTTGATTTGATCTACCTTCCCCTTCTCTTTCTACCTCCAGAGATATCTGCCTTCCCCTTCTCTTTCTACATCCAGAGATCTCTGCCTTCCCCTCATCTCTCAACCTCCAGAGATCTCTGCCTTCTCCTTCTCTTTCTGCCTCCAGAGATATCTGCCGTTCTCTTCTCTCTCTACCTCCAGAGATCTCTGCCTTCCCCTCATCTCTCAACCTCCAGAGATATCTGCCTTCTCCTTATCTCCCTACCTCCAGAGATATCTGCCTTCCCCTTCTCTCTCTACCTCCAGAGATCTCTGCCTTCCCCACATCTCTCTACCTCCAGAGATCTCTGCCTTCCCCTCATCTCTCTACCTCCAGAGATATCTGCCTTCCCCTCAGCTCTCTACCTCCAGAGATCTCTGCCCTCCCCTCATCTCTCTGCCTCCAGAGATATCTGACTTCCCCGTCTCTCTCTACCTCCAGAGATCTCTGCCTTCCCCTTCCCTCTCTACCTCCAGATATATTAGCCTTCCCCTCATCTTCCTACTTTCAGAGATCTCTGCATTCCCATCATCTACCTCCAGAGATCACTGCATTCCCATAATCTCTGTCCCTGATTTTAATGATTGTCAGACTTGTCATGCCTTGCCAGTGCTAGGCCTCAGTAGCCATCTCCCACAGTGAATGTCTGTCAGGGAAGTAATCAGGGCTCGGTTATAGTGATAGTTGGCAGGCCTTATTCCTCATACAGCAGGGTTGGCACAGCAAGGCTCAGTGATCTGTGATAACACAGCTCCTATTGATATTTGGACTGAATCAACCTCTATTGGCTCGCATGCTCTGTCACACTGACTTCATCAAAATGGGCATGTTGGACCACGACCACTGTGACATCATCAAAGGTCACCTGTGAGAGGCAACCAGGTGTGTCACCACAGCTCATATCAGAATAACCAGGAGTCAGATGTAAACACGGGCAGATACAAAAAGGTCACTAGTTGACCTAAATGTCCAAACAAACCAAACATCAGTGAGTGGCCAATCATCACCTGTAGTCCCTGTCGTGTTGTCCAGGGACCACCTACTGGGTGGTTGCAACTTGAGTAGTGTCTGTCTTTCCTGATTCAACATGAAGAGTCGTAGTCTGCTGTTAGCAGAGGTGGCACCACAGGTTCAAAAGTGGTGTGACAAAATTTGTATGTGTCTTTTCTGGGACCTGGAGTTGTTCCTGAGCCCCCTTTGCCTGCAGAACACCCTAAATTATTTGGGGCACGGATTCTATATGGTGTGGCATTCAAATGTTGTTCAATTAGGAACCAGGATCCGTCGGACCAGGCAATGTTTTTCCACTCCTCAATTGTCCAGTGTTGATGACTATAGCTAATAGGAGTGGAACCCAATGTGGTCGTCTGCTGCAATAGCCCATCCATGACAAGGGCCGACGAGTTGTGCGTTCCGAGATGCCGTTCTGCATGCCACTGTTTTTACTGTGCCATTATTTGCTTGTTTGTGGCCTGCATGTTAGCTTGCACGAATCTTGCCATTCTGCTTCCACCTCTCTCATCAACGTGCTGTTTTCGCCCACAGGACTGCCGCTGACTGGATGTTTTTTGTTTGTTGTACCATTCTCTGTAAACCCTAGACACTGTCAGTGTGAAGCCCTGTGTGAGCTAAACAACTATTTGCTTCTTCTTATGTCTGTAAATAAACGGCCTGGGTATCAGTTGAGCCTACTGCAATGATTGGATTAGAACAAGCCAGTTGCAGTCGGTGCCATTTAAATTGAGGGAAAATAATGTTTTTTTTTATGAGCAAGGGCTTTTTTCTATTACAGCATATTGGATGACTGTCATTCATATTCCATTCACCCAGCTCAATGTAACAGCAATAGGTTTAGGCTACAACATGACTCAAACATTTTCCCTATACTCATCATGAGGCTGCTACAACCTAGCCTATGAATTCATGTTTACAATTCAGTGCACAGGTCGAGAGAAACTTTATTAATCAAGGTGACAGACATTGACAAATTCCATACCGCCTTGCACACTTGCCTGCATCTAGCTGATCTAGGGTGTATTCATTAGTCCAACAGTTGTAAACAAGTTTCGATTGGACAAATTCAGATGTGTTCATTCCTGTTTCGTTCTGTTTGCTTCTGTTCAAGAAACGTTTTTCAACAGAATCGGCAGAATGAATACACCCCTGATCACACGCAAATACAGTTCACTTACAAACAGCATGATCCCTTTGGATGTTGTATAATTCCTTCTCGCATCTACGCGCTCTCCTCCTCTCACATTTTTCCTTCACTTGTGGACTTCAGTGCACAACACATCAGCTGTCCAGGAAAAAAAAACTTTCTCAGCCAAACCTTCATATTACAACCGGGGGTAATGATTATGGCAGGAGTGCGCAATGCTGGGGAGCCTGGCGCCCTCGAGCATCAGGGGGAAAGAGCGGGAGCAGGTGTGACACTACATCATTGTCACCATATTAAGGAAATAGTCAACATAGCTACGAGAACTAACATGTTATTAAAGCCACCACCTTCATGCAGTACAGTGTACAGTAAGGAAATGGCTGCATCATGGAAAGTGCTGTTGAGGCTACAGAAGACCTTCATTGCAACACAGTGTGTGTTTTTTTCTTTCTTTCTTTTTTTAATTTTCATGAAATTCACTGAGGATGGTCCTCCCCTTCCTCCTCTGAGGAGCCTCCACTGGAACAAGCCGCTCTCCATCCCCAGACAGATACACGCACAGAACTCACTAACATTCACTCATCTCAGGGCACAAGTCTCCCCTTCTCCAAACATTGTGTATGAATCATAATCAGTAGCTAGTCATTGTTGTTCAATCTAATTATTTCCTATCATCGTTGTTGAGTCCATATGGTTGTTATGTCTACTTGGAGTTGTTAAGTAGGCTGACTTTGTTTGTCCATATAATTGTTACATTGCTGTCGAAGTCTGTTATGTAGTGATCCAAGCCCATGCTTGTTGGCTATTATTATTTATTTTTGCCCAGACAGGTCATTTGAAAATAAAATTACAAATGTAGTTTTGCTCCTCTTGAAAGTGAAACAATATATGGGGCAAGTGAATTAGCTTAACTTAAAAAATCTGTGTCTGGAATAAATGCAGGCAGTAGTTGTTACGTCCGTTGTTAGAATGAGACCAAGGTGCAGCGTGGTAGGCGTACATTTTTATTTTATTAAAAATGATGCCAAAAAACAACAAAATATAAACAAAATATAAACAAACGTAAAGTTCTGCAGGGCTAACAGCAACTGTGCAAAAACAAGATCCCACAACAGAAAGTGGGAAAAGGGCTGCCTAAGTATTATTCCCAATCAGAGACAACGATAGACAGTTGCCTCTGATTGGGAACCATACTTGGCAAAAAAACAAAGAAATAGACAACATAGAATGCCCACCCCACATCACACCCTGACCTAACCAAATAGAGAAATAAAACGGCTCTCTAAGGTCAGGGCGTGACAGTAGTAGTCAGTGTCGTGGCAGAATCAGATTTTTTTAGGTAACATTTATAAATAAAATGTTTTATATCATGTTTTATTTTTCTTGCATGCTTATGTGAGATATTTGTCATTAGAATGTCTTCTTTTGGATAATACTGTTGGCTGTTTGCAGTTATCTGTTCTCTGTCAGGGTTCAGTTACTTGCGCCACAGAAAGGGGAGAGGTCAAGCTTGTCTTCATATGTAAACATATCTTTTAAACCATGTGAAGGGATGATTGGGGGGGAACCAATTATCTCTTGGCTCCACAATGTCTGTGTGCCAGTCACTGTCTCTGTGATCTTGTCCAAGAGTATTTGATGGATTTGATATATGCCATTGGGTGAGGTAATGGTGTTGGTCCTGAGTGGTACCAAGAGCGAGATAAGAACATAGTTTAGGAGACCAAAGCTGAACGATAATTTATAGCCAATGCTGTCTGGCTATGTGTGTCTTTGCTATAAAGGATCTCAGTTGCAATGCGTAAGGACTCTCAGAGAATTCATTTATAGACACTGAATTGATCTGAGAGTCACAGGGTTGTGATGGAGCTCATAATAATTAAACTTTATGATAACTCTGACTTGTGTGGTGGTTTGCTCTCATGATTTGGTAAATACAGGAAATGTCCACTACATTAGCCATGCATTAAACTATTTATTAGCCTATTTCTATGATAACCGAAAAGAACTAAGGAAGAAAATAATGTGCATTTTCATCTGTCTGGGGTCATTTACCTTTGAACAATGTGTGTGAATGAGTGAGGGACAAGGGACCAGGTTTCCAGTCTTGCACGATTTTGACTACTTCAACGGTTTTGCTTTCTTTCTGCAGTTTAACTGACAGCTAACCCAGAAAGACAAATTCCGTAGACTGCCACATAGAGAAGTCAGATTTGAAAATACCTAATAAGACACTTTAGTCACAAAACATTCATTGAATTATTCAAATAATTTGCGCTTAGTCCGATCACTCGCAGCAGAAGATATTAACATGTTATATTCATCCAATGTCTGCACTATTTTTTGGTGATGTGATAACATTGTCGCTGCTCGTGCTGCTCGCTGTGCACACTGTGTGCTAGTGCTCATGTGATGTTGGTCCGTATAAATCGGATGCCCATGAATCAGCGTGTAATTTTAGCTCGCTAACAGCATGTGATTTTAGCTAGCTAACATTTGCATTGCAAGCTATTTTTGACAAACTTTGCTAGTAACAGTAATGGCAGCATTGCCATCTCTAAAATAATTTTGATGACACCATAATATGGCAAAGTTGTTTCCTACTAATTATGTGTCAACTTTAGCAATGTCATCATATTTCCATGCCAGTCTAAATTATCGTTATTGAGACGAAACAGTCACAGTAACCTCCGAGGTGCAACCCATGTCTTGGGCACAAAAAAATATTGGACGTAGCTATGGTGGTACTAGCTAACTCAAGTCTGACTACAAAAGTGTAGTAACTATTAGCAACAACCACAAACTAACCCAGGGCCAGTTGGTTGCATAGTGTAACGGCGTCCCCGACCTGAAACTAATCCAATCTGGAGCCAGTCAGTCTCCATCTGTAAAGCATAGAATTATCTTCCAAACGAGATTACGTTATTTCTCGAGCTATGTTTATAATTGAGGGATGATGACAATAGTTGACCCTGTTTTTCTGTTAGACAAAGTGCACAGTTGGGTACCAGACTGATCCACTGGTCATGAATGCATGCCGGGACCTACCAGAAGGAGCAAAGGTGTGTATCTTAACATGTACAACAATATAATTGCGATGGTTTAGAGACCTCCAAAAATAACTTCATTCACTGTTCACTTGCTATTTTCACCCTTGTGACACCTCCTCCGTTGTTGCCAGAGTCTCCCTCGACATGAGGCCTCTAGTTACTGCAACGATGACACAGACGGCTTCATCAACAACAACAGGTAGTTTGTGTTATGTGAAAAATACCTAGCTTGATAAAATAGTAGGCTAATTCCCAAGCCAAGCAGATACAACTATTAGAGTCATTTTGTTTGTGAAGGGCATTAGCATAAAGCTTTGTCCTTTCTTTACAAAAAATGCAATTTACCACTTGGCTATTTATCACCCTGTGTCACAGGCCCTCCCAGTCAACAGCAGCTCATAAGACTGCCTGCTGCACTTGTTTGAGAGAGTTTGCAGCAGAACATTACATTTACATTTGAGTCATTTAGCTGACGCTCTTATCCAGAGTGGCTTACAGCAGCAATTAGGGTTAAGTGCTTTGCTCAAGGGCACATCGGCATAATTGTTTTTACCTAGTCGGCTCATGTTTACTGTCCCACCGCTCTAACCGCTAGGCTACCTGCCAGCACATGCAGCATAGAGAAGACCAGTATCATGGCGTTGGCCTGGGGGTAGGTTTATGACAGTCATAAATACCTCTTCCCCCCTTTTTCCTCTCTCTACCCTACTGATGTGACATTTGAAAATCCCTTGGTTAACATGGAGATTCTGGGAATATCAGAAGGTGGGGGGAAATTAACTATATTCTGGTAATCCGACCAATTGAACATATGCGGTGGTACTTAATGAATATGATGGCAGTTCGGTTGTCATCTGAGACATTCTCATCGATGATAGGATGATATAAACTCTACAGTGGAAAGTCTACACATCCGAGTTATCGGATTCAAATGGAATTGTTGTTCAATTTAAATGTTTGAATATAAAATGATTGGTGAAAAGATTAAATGTAATTTTACCTTCCAAATGAGAGAATTGGGTTTTCATAAGATTAGGGCTCTGCTCAATCAGTGGCCCGCCCCTGTGAAGAGACATGGGTTATAAAACTTTTCAGACACACCCTTCTCGCTCCGCTATATAAAGCCTTGCCGAAAATGTAACCTCCTGTTCCAAGTACGTGAGGTTTGCAGCCTCTGCGTTAAAAGGACTAACATGTCAACTACAGAACTAAGCCAACCTCAGCATGAGCTATGGTTGCGAATGGTATGAACTTTGAACTCTTATTCACTACAGAAGTGATACCTCAAATCAAATCAAATCAAATGTATTTGTCACATACACATGGTTAGCAGATGTTAATGCGAGTGTAGCGAAATGCTTGTGCTTCTAGTTCCGACAATGCAGTAATAACCAACAAGTAATCTAACTAACAATTCCAAAACTACTGTCTTATACACAGTGTAAGGGGATAAAGAATATGTACATAAAGATATATAAATGAGTGATGGTACAGAGCAGCATAGGCAAGATACAGTAGATGGTATCGAGTACAGTATATACATATGAGATGAGTATGTAAACAAAGTGGCATAGTTAAAGTGGCTAGTGATACATGTATTACATAAGGATGCAGTAGATGATATAGAGTACAGTATATACGTATGCATATGAGATGAATAATGTAGGGTATGTAAACATTATATTAGGTAGCATTGTTTAAAGTGGCTAGTGATATATTTTACATCATTTCCCATAAATTCCCATTATTAAAGTGGCTGGAGTTGAGTCAGTGTCAGTGTGTTGGCAGCAGCCACTCAATGTTAGTGGTGGCTGTTTAACAGTCTGATGGCCTTGAGATAGAAGCTGTTTTTCAGTCTCTCGGTCCCAGCTTTGATGCACCTGTACTGACCTCGCCTTCTGGATGATAGCGGGGTGAACAGGCAGTGGCTCGGGTGGTTGTTGTCCTTGATGATTTTTATGGCCTTCCTGTAACATCAGGTGGTGTAGGTGTCCTGGAGGGCAGGTAGTTTGCCCCCGGTGATGCGTTGTGCAGACCTCACTACCCTCTGGAGAGCCTTACGGTTGTGGGCGGAGCAGTTGCCGTACCAGGCAGTGATACAGCCCGCCAGGATGCTCTCGATTGTGCATCTGTAGAAGTTTGTAAGTGCTTTTGGTGACAAGCCGAATTTCTTCAGCCTCCTGAGGTTGAAGAGGCGCTGCTGCGCCTTCTTCACGATGCTGTCTGTGTGAGTGGACCAATTCAGTTTGTCTGTGATGTGTATGCCGAGGAAGTTAAAATACTACCCTCTCCACTACTGTTCCATTGATGTGGATAGGGGGGTGTTCCCTCTGCTGTTTCCTGAAGTCCACAATCATCTCCTTAGTTTTGTTGACGTTGAGTGTGAGGTTATTTTCCTGACACCACACTCCGAGGGCCCTCACCTCCTCCCTGTAGGCCGTCTCGTCGTTGTTGGTAATCAAGCCTACTACTGTTGTGTCGTCCGCAAACTTGATGATTGAGTTGGAGGCGTGCGTGGCCACGCAGTCGTGGGTGAACAGGGAGTACAGGAGAGGGCTCAGAACACACCCTTGTGGGGCCCCAGTGTTGAGGATCAGCGGGGTGGAGATGTTGTTGCCTACCCTCACCACCTGGGGGTGGCCCGTCAGGAAGTCCAGTACCCAGTTGCACAGGGCGGGGTCGAGACCCAGGGTCTCGAGCTTGATGACGAGCTTGGAGGGTACTATGGTGTTGAATGCCGAGCTGTAGTCGATGAACAGCATTCTCACATAGGTATTCCTCTTGTCCAGATGGGTTAGGGCAGTGTGCAGTGTGGTTGAGATTGCATCGTCTGTGGACCTATTTGGGCGGTAAGCAAATTGGAGTGGGTCTAGGGTGTCAGGTAGGGTGGAGGTGATATGGTCCTTGACTAGTCTCTCAAAGCACTTCATGATGACGGAAGTGAGTGCTACGTGGCGGTAGTCGTTTAGCTAAGTTACCTTAGCTTTCTTGGGAACAGGAACAATGGTGGCCCTCTTGAAGCATGTGGGAACAGCAGACTGGTATAGGGATTGATTGAATATGTCCGTAAACACACCGGGCAGCTGGTCTGCGCATGCTCTGAGGGTGCGGCTGGGGATGCCGTCTGGGCCTGCAGCCTTGCGAGGGTTAACACGTTTAAATGTTTTACTCACCTCGGCTGCAGTGAAGGAGAGTCCACATGTTTTCGTTGCAGGCCGTGTCAGTGGCACTGTATTGTCCTCAAAGCGGGCAAAAAGTTATTTAGTCTGCCTGGGAGAAAGACATCCTGGTCCGTGACTGGGCTGGTTTTCTTCTTGTAGTCCGTGATTGACTGTAGACCCTGTCACATACCTCTTGTGTCTGAGTCGTTGAATTGAGATTCTACTTTGTCTCTATACTGACGCTTAGCTTGTTTGATAGCCTTGAGGAGGGAATAGCTGCACTGTTTGTATTCGGTCATGTTACCAGTCACCTTGCCCTGATTAAAAGCAGTGGTTCGCACTTTCAGTTTCACGCGAATGCTGCCATCAATCCACGGTTTCTGGTTAGGGAATGTTTTAATCGTTGCTATGGGAACGACATCTTCAACGCACGTTCTAATGAACTCGCACACCGAATCAGCATATTCGTCAATGTTGTTATCTGACGCAATACGAAACATATCCCAGTCCACGTGATGGAAGCAGTCTTGGAGTGTGAAATCAGCTTGGTCGGACCAGCGTTGGACAGACCTCAGCGTGGGAGCTTCTTGTTTTAGTTTCTGTCTGTAGGCAGGGATCAACAAAATGGAGTCGTGGTCAGCTTTTCCGAAAGGAGGGCGGGGCAGGGCCTTATATGCGTTGCGGAAGTTAGAGTAACAATGATCCAAGGTTTTTCCAGCCCTGGTTGCGCAATCGATATGCTGATACAATTTAGGGAGTCTTGTTTTCAGATTAGCCTTGTTAAAATCCCCAGCTACAATGAATGCAGCCTCAGGATGTATGGATTCCAGTTTGCAAAGAGTCAAATAAAGTTTGTTCAGAGCCATCGATGTGTCTGCTTGGGGGGGAATATATACGGCTGTGATTATAATCGAAGAGAATTCTCTTGGTAGATAATGTGACATTTGATTGTGAGGGATTCTAAATCAGGTGAACAGAAGGATTTGAGTTCCTGTATGTTTCTTTGATCACACCACGTCTCATTAGCCATAAGGAATATGCCCCCGCCCCTCTTCTTACCAGAAAGATGTTTGTTTCTGTTGGCGCGATGCGTGGAGAAACCCGCTGGCTGCACCGCCTCCGATAGCGTCTCTCCAGTGAGCCATGTTTCCGTGAAGCAAAGAACGTTACAGTCTCTGATGTCCCTCTGGAATGCTACCCTTGCTCGGATTTCATCCACCTTGTTGTCAAGAGACTGGACATTGGCGAGAAGAATGCTAGGGAGTGGTGCACGATGTGCCAGTCTCCGGAGTCTAACCAGAAGACCGCCTCGTTTCCCTCTTTTACAGAGTCGTTTTTTGGGTCGCCGGCTGGGATCCATTCCGTTGTCCTGGTTGAAAGGCAGAACATAGGATCCGCGTCCCGAAAATCATATTCTTGGTCGTACTGATGGTGAGTTGACGCTGATCTTATATTCAGTAGTTCTTCTCGACTGTATGTAATGAAACCTAAGATGACCTGGGGTACCAATATAAGAAATAACACGTAAAAAAACAAAAAACTGCATAGTTTCCTAGGAACGCGAAGCGAGGCGGCCATCTCTGTCGGCGCCAGAAGTACCTCCTAGCCGTTGAGTTAGCAACAGTAGCTGCAAATGTGGTCTAGGAAAGAACAGACAGAGTATCACGTCTACCACACAATGACGTTACTACAACGTATCCAATTGACCACCAGAGACATTCTTCAAAGGACTCGGTTGGGCAACACGGCCTTCCATCTACCACCAACCTACCGAAGCGCAGCTCAGAGTAAATATTTATTGCATTTTCCTTTTCCAAATGTGCGGTAATTTAGAATGCATAAGATACTGTATTTACGATAGCACAGCTTCTCCCTTTGTCCCTCAGTCTTCCCGCTCTTTCACTCAAACCCAGCCCTTTCTTTTGTGTAACCAGCTGTCATATCTGTTCCACCCGCTAGGGACGTTTTCCATTATGACGTCATTTGTAATCAAGGTATGATTCATTCTTTGTATATGTAATTCTGTGTGTTTAGTTAGGTATTTAGTAAATAAATAAACACAATTTTGTATTGCTGATTGAACATGTTAGCCAGGGTTCGTGAAGATAACCAAGAATTTACAACTTTCAGATGAGATTGAATTAAGGTGATGATTAATATTGACTGCTATTGATATAAAATATTACTAGGTCTTTAAGAGTTTATTCGGAAGATAACTGCTCTATAAACTCTCTAGTTAATTACATGTATATGATTAGCTCACTCAGGTAATATTAATTACGGAGAAAGGATTTTATAGAATAGCATATCACTTAATCCGGCATAGCCGAGACACGACACCAGCAAGGGGGCCCTCATCAGCATCGCGCAGACATGCCCTCGCTGTAAGTGTTCCTATGAATGGAACAATCAGCCACATGTTGGCAAGTATCCGGCAAGCAACCTTCACCTGTCAGCGACAACAGCTTCCACAGGCTCATCATTTGTACAAATACAGAAGGTAGCCCACTTCATTATTTTGATACATTTGATAACCCAATTGTGAAACATAATTTATGTGAACTGACATTATTTGTTGCTTATTTTCTACTTCTTAGATGCATATAATGTCCAGGGCATGACCTAGCCTGGTGGTACCATCCTGATCGCTGTGTTCACCATTCCATTTCACTTCACATTTTATGATATCTGAAGTGAAATATAAAGGTGAATGCAGAGATCAGGTTGGTTCCACCAGGATAATCATAATCATAACCACCATTAATAATGTAATCGGTGCTTTGTGTATCTGTGTGGGTTTGTGTGACCGACCAGTATCTTTGTTGAGAGGCCAGGAGCTGATATAGGCTGAATCAATGGGGATCTGGCAAGACCTCACCTCCAGCATCACCTCTTGCCTGGTCACCAACATCATTGTGGAGAACAGAGCTAAGTACATTTAGTTTTACTAGTATATGTTTGTGTCAGATATCACCTATCCCTAACTGCCATTGGTAATAGAACAGTGACATACACACCCAAATCCTTTCTTCGTCCACATTACATCCTGGCTGACCATGGAGACGATGGAGAAGGACACGGCCCAGAGTTCATACAACCTGCAATGAACATAAGCCTACAGTATCAAGGTTTTGTGTTGAGACTGAGGATTGTTCTGCCTAGGGTTTGGCAAATATAACACACAGTCCCTAAAACAAAACTGTTAGTGTTTTAAAACAGAAAACACTTATGTTTCTGTTTGAGCTAGCACAGGGAGACTTGCAAGATGATGTGAGTCCAGAATGACTTGATATGGATTTCTCTGAATGGAGAGTGACCTGCACTCCGTAGTAACATTTTACCAGACACAACTTTTATTTGTATTATCTTACATTTTAAAAATAGTTAAAAAATGGTATCAGTCAATATGCGGAGGGAGATACCCTGTGTATTCAGCACCAGGATCAGGGAACTGCTGTTTTATACAGGACACCACACAGGAAGGTATAACCGCTCTGAAATGTTTGCCAAGGTAACCAGACAAAATGTCGATAGGCACAGTATCTATATCGAATGACAATGAAAGATGAAAGGTGCACATTGTTATATTGGCAGAACACTGCTTCTATGGTATAATGTAGGGTTGCTTATTCTATGTACCTACATTTGAAAATGATCAAAACTCTTAAAGTATTTTAGAATTTCTTGTTACTTCTTAATGTTACTCATTGTGTATTTATTAGGTGTAATGTAGTCTGTGTATAGCTGGTGTAGAGGAGTCAGGCGCAGGACAGCAGATATGAGTAGATCAACATATTTACTTAAAATAGACAAATAAAATACAAAATAAACGAGTCCATATAAACGGACCGTACTACATAAAAACAATCACTCATAAACAAACATGGGGGAACAGAGGGTTAAATAATGAACAACTAATTGGGGAATTGAAACCAGGTGTGTAAGACACCTGCGATGGCTAGAAGGCAGGTGACGTCGACCGCTGAACGCTGCCCGAAGAGGAACCGACTTCGGCGGAAGTCGTGACATTAGGGCTGTGGCGGCCATTAAATTTTGTCAGCTGGTTATTGTCATGCAAAAGAAAAGAAAAGAAAGTTTGGAGCATAGCATAAGGTAACCATTCCATGCAGTGTGCATAATAATACAGTCCAAACTCAAAGCCGATTACTAGAATTTACATAGGCTAGACCAATTATGTACCAAAGACATCTTAAATCAGATCTTTTTTAGGTTTTTCTGCCATGTATAATTTGCGGAAGGCTATGTATTGTATACAGTACTAGTCAAAAGTTTGGACACACCTACTCATTCAAGGGTTTTCTTTATTTGTACTATTTTCTACATTGTAGTACATTAGTGAAGACATCTTCTTTAAGGTTGCTGCCCCTATCATCGCCAAGCCTATCTCCAACCTTTTTAACCTGTCTCTCCTTTCTGGGGAGGTTCCCATTGCTTGGAAGGCAGTCACAATTCGTCCTTAATTTAAAGGGGAGATCAAGCTGATCCTAACTGTTATAGGCCAATATCTATTTTGCCCTGTTAATCAAAAGTGTTGGAAAAACTTGTCAATAATCAACTGACTGGCTTTCTTGATGTCTATAGTATTCTCTCTGGTATGCAATCTGGTTTCCGCTCAGGTTAAGGATGTGTAACTGCAACCTTAAAGGTCCTCAATGATGTCACCATTGCCCTTGATTCTAAGCAATATTGTGCTGCTGTTTTTATTGACTTGGCCAAAGCTTTTGATACGGTAGACCATTCCATTCTTGTGGGCCGGCTAAAGAGTATTGGTGTCTCTGAGAGGTCTTTGGGCTGGTTTGCTAACTACCTCTCTCAAAGAGTGCAGTATTTAGAGTCAGAAAATCTGCTGTCTCAGCCACTGCCTGTCACCAAGGGAGTACCCCAAGGCTCAATCCTAGGCCCCACGCTCTTCTCCATTTACGTCAACAACATAGCTCAGGCAGTTGGAAGCTCTCTCATCCATTTATATGCAGATGATACAGCCTTATACTCAGCTGGCCCCTCCACAGATTTGGTGGTAAATGCTCTACAACAAAGCTTTCTCAGTGTCCAACATGCTTTCTCTGCCCTTAACCTTGTTCTGAACACCTCTAAAACAAAGGTCATGTGGTTTGGTAAGAAGAATGCCCCTCTCCCCACAGATGTTATTACTTCCTCTGAGGGTTTAGAGCTTAAGGTAATCACCTCATACAAGTACTTGGGAGTATGGCTAGACGGTGCACTGTCCTTCTCTCAACACATATCAAAGCTGCAGGCTTAAGTTAAATCTAGACTTGGTTTCCTCTATCGTAATCGCTCCTCGATCACCCCAGCTGCCAAACTAACCCTTATTCAGATGACCATCCTACCCATGCTAGATTACGGGGACATAATTTATAGATCGGCACGGCAGGTAAGGGTGCTCTTGAGCGGCTACACGTTCTTTACCATTCTGCCATCAGATTTGCCACCAATGCTCCTTATAGGACACATCACTGCACTCTATACTCCTCTGTAAACTGGTTACCTCTGTATACGCAAGACCCACTGGTTGATGCTTATTTATAAAAGGCCTCACTCCCCCCTATTTGATATAGCTACTGCATCCCTCATCCTCCACATACAACACCCGTTCTGCCAGTCACATTCTGTTAAAGGTCCCCAACGCACACACATCCCTGGGTCGCTCCTCTTTTCAGTTTGCTGCAGCTAGCGACTGGAACGAGCTGCAACAAACTCTCAAACTGGACAGTTTTATCTCAATCTCTTCATTCAAAGACTCAATCATGGACACTCTTACTGACTGCTGTGGCTGCTTTGTGTGATGTATTGTTGTCTCTACCATCTAGCCCTTTGTGCTGTTGTCTGTGCACAATAATGTTTGTACCATGTTTTGTGCTGCCACTATGTTGTGTTGCTACCATGTTGTGTTGTCATGTGTTGCTGCCCTAAAATGTTGCTGTCTTAGGTCTCTCTTTATGTAGTGTTGTGTTGTCTCTCTTGTTGTGATGTGCATTTTGTCCTATATTTATATAGTTTTTTGTATTTTTTATCCCAGGCCCCTGTCTCCGCAGGAGGACTTTTGCCTTTTTAGTAGGCCGTCATTGTAAATAAGAATTTGTTCTTAACTGACTTGCCCAGTTATATAAAAGTTCAATAAAAAAATGTAATAAAAAATCTAAATTATGAAATAACACATACGGAATCATGTAGTAACCAAAACAGTGTTAAACAAATCAAAATATATTTTATATTTGAGAATCTTCAAAGTAGCCACCCTTTGCCTTGATGACAGCTTTGCACACTCTTGGCATCCTCTCAACCAGCTTCATGAGGTAGTCACCTAGAATGCATTTCAATTAATAGGTGTGCCTTGTTAATTTGTGGAATTTTTTTCCTTCTTAATGCGTTTGAGCCCATCAGTTGTGTTGTGACAAGATAGGGGTGGTATACAGAAGATAGCCCTATTTGGTAAAAGACCAAGCCCATATTATGGCAAGAACAGCTCAAATAAGCAAAGAGAAACGACAGTCCATCATTACTCAGTCAATCCAGAACATTTCAAGACTTTTGAAAGTTTTTCAAGTGCAGTCGAAAAAACCATCAAGCGCTATGATGAAACTGTCTCTCATGAGGACCGCCACGGGAACGGAAGACCCAGAGTTACCTCTGCTGCAGAGGATAAGTTCATTAGAGTTATCAGCCTCAGAAATTACATCCCAAATAAATGCTTCACAGAGTTCAAGTACCAGACACATCTCAACATCAACTGTTCAGAGGAGACTGTGTGAATCAGGCCTTCATGGTCAAATTACTTTAAAGATACCACTATTAAAGGACACCAATAAGAAGAAGAGACTTGCTTGGGCCAAGAAACAGAAGCAATGGACATTAGACCGGTGGAAATCTGTCCTTTGGTCTGATGAGTCCAAATTTGAGATGTTTTTTCTCCAACCGCGTGCAATTCCCCTTCAAGGCAGGTGAGAGCCAGAGGGAGAGGGAGAGGAGAGAAACCTCTCTTTCTTGTCTTTCTTTCTGAAGACAAACCAAAAGTTTCTTACAGTGAAAATGAGTTGGGCTGGTTCCAACACTTCAAATAATTTTGATGTTCATTTTTGTCACGCAAATGAGTCAATTTACTATCATTACAACCCAACACAAGGGCAACAGCCAGAGAGAGAGACAAAACGGGTAATGTAACCTGCTGTGTCATCAATGGCCGCCTTCCTATGCAAAGATTAGCTGCGTGTTCAGCCAAACAGCACCAATTAGAGCACAGGGCTGGGTTCCCGTAACAGCTACAGAGGAAGGCATCAAACACACCGCAAACAGGGGGAACAGGCGAAGACATAAACGCAGTGCAGCATGACTGAATTAGAGATGCTCTGTCCTCATAATTGGTTTTGAATTATGTATTAGGGCTTAGAAGATGCTAATGTCTGCTTTTCAAGGAACCACAAAACACGCTATACTTATAGGTTACATCTAGCTACAATTCTCCTTCTTCATCTATTTGGCTTGAAAATGTCAGAGACTCACATTATGCTGAACTGATCGAAAAACACTGTAACCTTTATTTAAGTAGGCAAGCCACCCAAGAGCAAATTCTTATTTACAATGACTACCTACCCTGGCCAAACCCTAACCCTGACAATGCTGGGCCAATTGTGCACCTGGAATTGAACCAGGGTCTGTAATGATGCCTCTAGCACTGAGATGCAGTGCTTTAGACCGCTCTGCCACCCAGGAGCCCGGGAGTCAGCATCAAATTATAAAAATGAATAAATGCATCAAATAAATTAGTCTTTCCACAACTATTGCACATTTCATCCACATTGTATTCATCCACATTGAATCTCTGCATCTCAGAATGTCTTTGTAGAGGATTGGAATAGGGTTTGATTGTCCGAGAACATTTTCACATAAAAGCAGGATACACCATTGGCCTCATGGTGAAATCCTTGAGTGGTTTCCTACCTCTCCGGCAACTGAGTTAGGAAGGACGCCTGCACGTTTTTAGTGACTGGGTGTATTGATACACCATCCAAAGTGTAATTAATAACTTCACCAGGCTCAAAAGGATATTCAATGTCTGCTTTTTTATTTTTACTCATCTACATGGAAGGTGCCCTTCCTTACAAGGCATTAGAAAACCTCTCTGGTCTTTGTGTTTGAAATTCACTACTCAACTGAGGGACCTTACAGATAATTGTATGTGTGCGTTACAGATGAGGTGGTCATTCAAAAATCATGTTAAACAATATTATTGCACACAGAGTGAGTCCATGAAACTTGTGTATGTCACTTGTCAAGCACATTTTGACTCCTGAACTTATTTAACAAAGGGTTTGAATACTTATTGACTCAAGACATTTCAGCTTTTCATTTTTAACTCATTTGTAAAAAGGTTGAAAAACATCATTCTACTTTGACATTATGGTGTATTGTGTATAGTGCATTGACCAAAAATGCTAAATTTAAATTCAGGCGATAACACAACAAAATGTGGAAAAAGTCAAGGGGTGTGAATACTTTGAAGGCATTGTACATGTATGCGCTTCCACTTCCCTATAAAGCTGAGGAAAAGGGCACAGAAATGTCAATAAACCCCATTCCTCTCCGCCCACTATTTTTACAATTTAACTAGGCAAGTCAGTTAAGAACAAACCCGGACAACGCTGGGCCAATTGTGCACCGCCCTATGGGACTCCCAATCACAAATGGATGTGATGCAGCCTGTTTCTTCTCTCAGTATGAGGGAAGAAACACCAACATTGTGGGTTCTTCCATTGGAATTATGTTGAATTATACTTATAACACAATAAACATAAAGTTCAAATGCAGACACTCCGAGATCATTGAGTGCTTTTGAAGTGACAGGTTGGTGGGAAATCTGTAGCCCATCTCCTCTGAGCTGTATCAGTGTAAAATAGCAGCAGTCGTAAGGACAAAGATTCAGCAGGAGGCAGGCAGGTAGAGGTGCTGGTGAGTGTTGGATTTATTTACTCAGTGCTGGTGTTTCAAAGATGTCGGTAATACATATATATATTTATAAATATATATATACACAAAGTTCTGACTTCAAAATGTCCACATTCAAAAGAAAAAGCCTCTCATCAGGCAACAACTGTCTTAACCAATAATGAACAGGTGGGGTCTACCAGGCTCAGATACAGCCGCCCCTTGAGTTACCCAAAAGGGAACTAACTAGACTAGAACATCCCCAAATGGGCAATTAAATACATTTGGCAACACCTATTCTTGGCGGAAGCCGGCCCAGTGGCACCTTAATTGTGGAATATGGTCTCATAGTAATGGCTGGAACCGAGTTAATGGATTGGTATGGAACACATCACACACATCCATGTGTTTGATACCATTCCATTCAGTCTATTCCAGCCATTGGTATGAGCCCTCCTCCCCTCATCTGCCTCCTGTGCTATGCACGCTAACGCGTGAGCATTCACACAACATTAAACACTGCAGAGAAACCGGTTGTGTGCACGAATTGGCGGGAGTCCGAGCGCAATAGTGGAGAGAGACGTGGCCTACAGCGAGTCTTCACCATACACATAGTGCTGAGCGATTAACCAACATTTCTGTTATTTTGCGGTTTTTAAACAACTAATTGACCAAAGTCGGTCCAATTATTTAAATAGCATTTTATTCATTTTTTTTCTGTGAACTCAATGCGCACATGTTCCCTAGAGATAAATCAGAGCCAGTCTGAACTGTGAGATGTAGTAGGGAGTTGTATTTTCCAACAGGTCAATAGTCTAAATAGTTTAGCGCATAAAACATGGGAATGAAATAAAATTACTTAATCCATTGCGAATCTACTTGTCTGGTCTGTGTTTGTCTTATGCCTGCTACAGAGGCAGAAGAATGCACAATCGTGTCGGTGTAACGCCACTATCTGAAAATACATGATCTTAGAGACTGATAGTTGGTATTCAGCAGTCATAAAAGTATGCCTTATTTACTGTTGAAGAAGTACAAAATAGTGATTTTTATTTCACCTTTATTTAACCAGGTAGGCCAGTTGAGAACAAGTTCTCATTTACAACTAAGACCTGGCCAAGATAAAGCAAAGCAGCGCTACATGAACAACAACACATGTTGTTAGTTACACATGGAATAAACATAGAGATGATTGAAATAATAAAGTCATTAAATAACACAAATGTAATACACACAACTGACATATTTTATTAAACTAAAGTAATGTGAATATATGTTTAATAAGTGATAAGCAGTAATGGGCGGTCACGACCATTCATGGGATGTTTATTCATTGTTTTATTCTGTGTTGTTACATCATTCAACCAAAATAATCTAAACCGAAATCGAAAACCGTGATTATTTTGTAATAATCAAACCAACCTCATAAAGCACTAATCACTCAGCACTACCACACACCCCTTATTCTGGTCACAATATTTTAAATGATTGTCACGACAATCACTGAAGGTGGCTCCCCTTCCCATTCGGGTGGTGCTCGGAGGTCGTCGTCACCGGTCTACTAGCTGCCACCGATCCCTTTTCCCCTTTTCGTTTCGTTTGGTCTAATTGGTTTCACCTGTTCCTTGTTTGGGGGTTTGGGTTGCGTTATTTAAGTTCAGTTGGCCCGCTTGTGTGTGTGCGGGCTGGTTTGCTGTTTTTGGTTCAGGAGTGTCCTTTTCATTTATGTCCGTTTACAGCGTGTGTACCGGTGTTGTACATTTAGGAGTGTTTTACGCCTGTGTTCAGCGTTACCCTCTTTTTGTTCGCTGTTGTTGGTCTGGAATAAGTGGTTTTCCGAATCCTCTGCTCTCTGCGCCTGACTCCACACCCATCACTCTTCTAAGCCTGACAATGATGCTCGAGGCACATTCCTCACACATAAGCAGTAATAACAAACATTGTCAAGAAGTAGCAGTGGTCCTTTTGACTTCAACTGACATCATTATGGTTCAGTATTTCTAACCACCCCCCTTAAATGTACATGTGACAGCAAGGCAAAATGGCACATTCCAATGAAGATTGGCAGAGCAAATAAAGGAACATCATAGCAGTTGCCCCGAAGCAGATAAACATTTTGCCCTAAACACTGTCCACTAACCTTTTGGTGATGTGGGGGCATAAACTTCCCCGCATGGGTCTTAGTTGAAGCAGGTAAGGGAGTATTCTCCCCAAAACGATGCACAGTAGAGACTGGGGGTGGTTTCCAGACCTCCCAGCAGTGACACTTCTTCCATGCCACACCCAGGAACATTTTACGGTGTAATAATTTTCTCTCCAAGCCCCGGGAAAGGGTCAGAGCACACCCTCTTCGCTCCAGGATCCGGAGAGAGCTCAGTCATAGTCAATTCAGTGTCAGTCAATGATGGGATGAAAAATTCACACCCCATCATAGGGCAGACACTCCTGCAGAGCGACCCCTATAGGAACAGCAGAGGAGTAGGAAGAAGACAGTTCGGCCTCCAACACAACGTCTTCACCAGGGCCCGACAGGTAAACTTGACCCCACCATTTTAAATCAAAATAAAATATTACAGGCGAAGGCATATCACCTTATTCACTTAGAAGCGTTTTCCCCGCTTTTTATGGAACCCTAAAGGAGTCATACCAAACCACCCCAGTGGCTTTCAATAGCCCCCCCTACGCACACCGCAGCGCTGCTCTGTCCATTGTGCTGACACAGCATAGCGGAGATACAGATTTTTTTTTAGCGCCAACCTGTCTCTCAATCATTTGCACCGTTGAGAGCATCCTGTCCGGCTGTATAACTGCCTGGTATGGCAACTGCACCGTCCGCAACCACAGGGCTCTCCAGAGGGTGGTGACTTCTGACCACCGGGGGCCCACTGCCTGCCCTCTACAGCAACCACATTTTTCAGGTTTAATAGATTTTTGCTATTTTTATATTGGGATATAAAACTAAAACTGAGGGACAAGTTTGAACTGAGGGGGTTAAACCCTCTTTAGCCCCTCGTGGAGCCGGGTACGGTCTGAGGTGGGTCTGGATGGGGCATAATTTGAGTGACAGTAAGTGTATGCGCATGCGTGTGTGTGTGTGTGTTTGTGTTTGTTTGTGTGTGTGTGTGTGTGTGTGTGTGTGTGTGTGTGTGTGTGTGTGTGTGTGTGTGTGTGTGTGTGTGTGTGTGTGTGTGCTTGTGTGTTCATTCATGCGTGCGTGCATGCGGGTGATGGAAATTCAACATTCAGCAGTGAGGTATGATGGAGGAGTGGGAGGTAGGTGGGTAGTACCTTGAGTCTCCTCTACTTTCTCCTAGGAAGGTGGATCAGGTGGATCAGTGATGTGCCGATCAGGCAGTGGCAGTGCTATATCCCCTGTCACCTAATGGAGCTAATGATAAACTTTACTGCTATGGCTGACTTAATCTCCTTGGTCAACAGACCATGTTCGGATATAGCTCTACTTCAGGGATACATAATAAAAGTAATTAAGTATAGCACTGAACTCACAGTGGAACAGATTGGTTCTTTAAGACTTGAAAGCTCTCAAATAAAACTAAATGAATGCAGAGTGAGTGGCTCCTTTGATAACGCACACTGACTACTGAATCAATTGAAGAACGAACTATAGCTCATTCTGGACAAAATCTTAGTCAAATGCCTTTTCAACCCAAACCCCATGAGTCATGCTGGTCATGTCTGGTTCGCCTTGGCTCTATCTGGTTCAGCCTGGTGAGTCAGTGAGATGAATGCTTTTTAGTGTTTAGTTTTAGGCCTTGCTGCCTCCGGGGCGGCTCCTGGCCACTGATCTGGATGGACCCAGCCAGTCATGCGAAACTAATGGTTACCGTGACACAACCCCCAGTACAGAGCAAATGGATCTACTTTCTCAATCACTCCCACTCTCATCCCTGTGCCCCCACAATATTGCAAGCCTACCGCACTCTGGATAGAAACAAAATGCCACACTCGCCAGACCTAATTTCTGCATTAGTCATTGAGACCCCAGGCGTTGCCAGGGAGACAGTGTAATTACCATCTTATAGGAATTGGTGTAATAAAGGTGGGCCCTGAGGCATGGAACTAAGGTAATGGCCTTTATGAGAGCATTTACTACCCTGCCATTGCACCAAGACATGCTTTGCCACTTGCAGCCATCAGCCTAAGGCAGAGCGGGCGACAGGTGTGTTCGTGATACACCGGAGTAGTGTTTGTTAGGCATGATGGACTGAAGTAGGGTAAGGTGCAATCTGAACTCGTCCAATAACAAACGCTCTTTTTTGTTTTCCCTTGCATAACGTTTTGAAATGTTTTGCAGCTGTGTTCCCTAATGAACATGACCCAGAACAGGACATCCCTACCAGTGTCACCTCTTGGCCATTCTGGGTCAGGAGGCAATATCATGATAATATATCGATAGATAAATAATGAGAATGATCGAGAAGTGAAGATATAGGTGGGGATATGCATGCTTCTCTTTCACAGAAGGTGATGAAAACCTCAAGCAAAGAATTGAAAGAGCATACCGCAAACATTTATGTCAAATACTGAGCTTCTCCACTACTTGTCTCTCTAATGCGAGTAGCTCGGAGTGAGGCGTGGCTGAACATCTCTTAATGTCAGCTGTCTCCCTATGTCTAGGAATATATCGACAGAAGGAATTCAGAAAGGAATTTATAGAGCCAGTTTTGAAAGCTTTTATCAGAATCCATGTCATCCTTGCATTCATTAATCCAAAAACATTAATGACAAATCCAGGTGTGAGAGTGTGTGTGTATATGTTTGTATGTGCGTGTGTGTGCACGCTTGCATGTGTGTAGAAGTAGAAGTGCGTGTACTCTACTTCTTTATGATATTGAAGTTGTAGAGTAGAGATGGAGGGACTCTTGAGACGACAAGGTTTAATCCCACGCTCCTGTGAGGATTCAGGAGGGGCGGATTTCAGTTGATCCCTGCCACTCAGAATTAATACCCAGGGTTAGAAAGCTCCCGTGTGGAGCACAAAAAGATTAGAGGGGGGACACCTGACATAACGGCCTGATGCACTTGTACAGAGTGCCATTAATTTGTATTTACTTGTGGAGGGAGCTGTGTTCACAATGGCCTTTTCATTTTTACAAATCACTCAAGAAAAAGCTCAGGACAAATCCCCATGACACACACACACACACACACACACACACACACACACACACACACACACACACACACACACACACACACACACACACACACACACACACACACACACACACACACACACACAGTGTAGGTACATACAAGGTCTATTACTCACACCTTGTGGTAAGAAATGGACACAACAGGCCTCATGGGGTTGCGTTTTACATTGACTGACTGTAATGTTGCCCCAGTCACCTGGATAAGTAAACAGTGGTGGAAAAGTACTCAAATAAAATACATTATTATTTGTTACACCAACTACAACAGTGAAATGCTGACTTACAAGCCCTTAACCAACAATGCAGTTTTAAGAAAATACCTATAAATAAAGTAACACTGTTGTGTCATCGGCAAACTTAATGATGGTATTGGAGTCGTGCCTGACCATGCAGTCATGAGTGAACAGAGAGTACATGAGGGGACTGAGCACGCACCAATGAGGGGACCCCGTGTTGAAGATCAGCTTGGCGGATGTGTTGTTACCTACCCTTACCACCTGGGGGAGGCCCGTCAGGAGGTCCAGGATCCAGTTGCAGAGGGAGGTGTTTAAGTCCCAGGGTCATTAGCTTAGTGATGAGCTTTGAGGGCACTGTGGTGTTGAACGCTGAGCTGTAGTCAATGAATAGCATTCTCACATCGGTGTTCCTTTTGTCCAGGTGGGAAAGGGCAGTGTGGAGTGCAATTGGAGTGGGTCTAGGGTTTCTAGGATAATGGTGTTGATGTGACTCATGACCAGCCTTTCAAAGCATTTCATGGCTACTGACGTGAGTGCTACGGGTCGATAGGCATTTAGGCATGTTACCTTAGTGTTCTTGGGCACAGGGACTGTGGTGATCTGCTTGAAACATGTTGGTATTACAGACTCAGACGGGGAGAGGTTGAAAATGTCAGTGAAGACACTTGCCAGTTGGTCAGCACATGCTCAGAGTACACGTCTTAGTAATCCGTCTGGCCCTGTGGCCTTGTGAATGTTGACCTGTTTCAAGGTCTTGCTCACATCAGCTGTGGAGAACGTGATCACACAGTCGTCTGGAACAGCTGATGCTCTCATTCATGTTTCAGTGTTACTTGCCTCAAAGCGAGCATAGAAGTTATTTAGCTCATCTGGTAGGCTCGTGTCACTGGGCAGCTCTCGGCTGTGCTTCCTTTTGTAGTCTGTAATAGTTTGCAAGCCCTGCCACATCCGACGAGCGTCGGAGCCAGTGTAGTACGATTTGATCTTAGTCCTGTATTGACGCTTTGCCTGCTTTATGGTTCGACGGAGTGCATAGCGGGATTTCTTATAAGCTTCCGGGTTAGAGTCCAACTCTTTGAAAGCGGCAGCTCCACCCTTTATCTCAGTGCGAATGTTGCCTGTAATTCATGGCTTCTGGTTGGGGTATGTACGTACAGTCACTGTGGGGACGACGTCAGCGTTGCACTTATTGATGACACCAGTGAATCCCGGAATGTATTCCAGTCTGTGCTAGCAAAACAGTCCTGTAGTTTACTATCTGCTTCATCTGACCTCTTTTCTTATAGCCCGAGTCACTGGTGCTTCCTGCTTTAAATTTAGTTTGTAAGCAGGAATCAGGACTATAGAATTATGGTCAGATTTGCCAAATGGAGGGCGAGGGAGAGCTTTTACGCGTCTCTGTGTGTGGAGTAACGTTTTTTACCCTCTGGTTGCACATTTAACATACTGATAGAAATGAGGTAAAACTGATTTAAGTTTCCCTGCATTAAAGTCCCCAGCCACTAGGAGTGCCGCTTCCGGATGAGCATTTTCCTGTTTGCTCTACCTCAGGCAAGCAAAACCTAGAGACTTCCTTAGATATTGTGCACCAGTGGTTGTTTAGAAATATGCATAGCCCCCCCCCCCCTCCGTGTTTTACCAGAGTCTGCTGTTCTATCCTGCAAATAGAATGTATAATCTGCCAGCTGTATGCTATTAATGTCGTCGTTCAGCCATGACTCGGTGAAACATAAGATATTACAGTTTTTAGTGTCCTGTTGTTAGTATATATGTGCTTTCAGTTCGTCCCACTTATTTTCCAGTGATTGAACGTTAGCTAGCAGTACGTAGGGCAATGGCAGATTAGCCACTCGTTGCCTGATCCTCACAAGCACCCTGATCTCTTTCTGCAAAATCTCTGTTTCCTTCTCCAGCGAATGACAGGGATGAGGGCCTGTTTGGGTGTTTGGAGTATATTATTCCCGTCCGACTCATTAAAGAAAAAGTCTTCGTCCAGTTCGAGGTGAGTAATTGCTGTTCGGATGTCCAGAAGCTCTTTTCAGTCTTAAGAGACGGTAGCAGCAACATTATGTACAAAACAAGTTACGAACAACGCAAAAAAACAAACAAAATAGCACGGTTGGGTAAGAGCCAATAAAACAATACTCAGTTCTCATACTTGAGTAAAAGTAAAGGTACCTTAATAGAAAATGACTTAAAAGTGAAAGTCACCCAGTAATATACTACTTGAGTAGAAGTATAAAAGTATTTGGTTTTAAATATACTTAAGTATCTAAAGTAAATGTAGTTGCTAAAATTTACTTAAGTATCAAAAGCAAAAGTATAAATAATTGCATTTTTTTTTTGCGTATAGCCAGGATCACACTCCAACACTCAGACATAATTTACAATTATCCATCCAAGATGGCGTAGCAGTAAGTCGTCCTGTCGTGTCGTGTCCCTTGTATATATCGTTCTTTTTCGTTTTTACATATTTCTCTTCGCATATCTCTTTAAAAACATTTTGCTAAACCTAAGCTTCCAAATACTCTCCTGCAACCCGCCTCACCCAATGTAGCTATTTTTCCTAAAGTATTTATATTTACTTCGGAACCGGAACCTCTCAACTGAAGCTAGCCAGCTAACCACCAGCTATGCTAGCGGTCTTCAGCTAACCGGTCATCAGCTAACCTCTAGCTCGGAAAGCTCTCGCCAGTTCGAACAACGCGACTCTAACCAGAGCATAACGGACCTATTTATTTTTCATCCCCGGATTCCCACCGCAAACGGAACATTTCTCAGCTGGATCTTCACAACTAGCTATCTAGATAAACCGCAACCCCGGATGATTACTCCTGGCTAGCGTTTCCACCCACTTAGCTTGAAGCTAGCCCGGCCAGAGCACCTGTGCTACCACTGTAGCATACTCCTGGGCTACAATACCCGGGCCCACGACCGGTCTATCGATGTCACCGCATGAAGAGGAATAAACAGACTCACCCCATCGCGACGTCCCCCAAAGGCTAACTCTCTAGCCCTTGCTATCTCCGTGCTTGCTAATTCGGCCTGCTAACTGCTAGCTTGTTTAGCTCCGGTCCGCTAACTGCTACCTTGTCTAGTCCCGGCCTACGAACTGTTAGCTTGTTAGCACAGGCCTGCTAACCGTCTGAATCGCAGCGTCCCAAACACTCACTGGACCCATATTTACTTTCTCTTTTAGATTTTTAATTTGTTTATACCTTCCGGAAACCTGCCTCACCCAATGTGATACGGAATCGCTATTATTTTTAATTTTTAGAACACACTCAAGAACCTCCAGAAGCTAACCAGCTAACTAGCTACAAGCTATTTAGTCATTGTTAGTTTTTTTAACCTGGATAACACTCGCCAGTCCAGCTTCCCTGCCCCATCCACCGCTGCCCCCTGGACACTGATCTCTTGGCTACATAGCTGATGCACGCTGGACTGTCCATTAATCACAGTACTCCATTCTGCTTGTTTGTTTTATCTGTCGGGCCCGTTGCCTAGTCAACACCATTTTACCTGCTGTTGTTGTGCTAGCTGATTAGCTGTTGTTGTCTCACCTACTGTTTTAGCTAGCTTTCCCAATTCAACACCTGTGATTACTGTATGTCTCGCTGTATGTCTCTCTCAAATGTCAATATGCCTTGTATACTGTTGTTCAGGTTAGTTATCATTGTTTTAGTTCACAATGGAGCCCCTAGTTCCACTCTTCATACCCCTGATACCTCCTTTGTCCCACCTCCCACACATGCGGTGACCTCACCCATTACAACCAGCATGTCCAGAGATACAACCTCTCTCATCATCACCCAGTGCCTGGGCTTACCTCCGCTGTACCCGCACCCCACCATACCCCTGTCTGCGCATTATGCCCTGAATATATTCTACCATGCCCAGAAACCTGCCCCTCTTATTCTCTGTCCCCAACGCTCTAGGCGACCAGTTTTGATAGCCTTTAGCCGCACCCTCATACTACTCCTTCTCTGTTCCGCGGGTGATGTGGAGGTAAACCCAGGCCCTGCATGTCCCCAGGCACCCTCATTTGTTGACTTCTGTGATCAAAAAAGCCTTGGTTTCATGCATGTCAACATCAGAAGCCTCCTCCCTAAGTTTGTTTTACTCACTGCTTTAGCACACTCTGCTAACCCTGATGTCCTTGCCGTGTCTGAATCCTGGCTCAGGAAGGCCACCAAAAATTCAGAGATTTCCATACCCAACTATAACATCTTCCGTCAAGATAGAACTGCCAAAGGGGGAGGAGTTGCAGTCTACTGCAGAGATAGCCTGCAAAGTAATGTCATACTTTCCAGGTCCATACCCAAACAGTTCGAACTACTAATTTTGAAAATTACTCTCTCCAGAAATAAGTCTCTCACTGTTGCCGCCTGCTACCGACCCCCCTCAGCTCCCAGCTGTGCCCTGGACACCATTTGTGAATTGATCGCCCCCCATCTAGCTTCAGAGTTTGTTCTGTCAGGTGACCTAAACTGGGATATGCTTAACACCCAGGCAGTCCTACAATCTAAGCTAGATGCCCTCAATCTCACACAAATCATCAAGGAACCCACCAGGTACAACCCTAACTCTGTAAACAAGGGCACCCTCATAGACGTCATCCTGACCAACTGGCCCTCCAAATACACCTCCGCTGTCTTCAACCAGGATCTCAGCGATCACTGCCTCATTGCCTGTATCCGCTACGGAGCCGCAGTCAAACGACCACCCCTCATCACTGTCAAACGCTCCCTAAAACACTTCTGTGAGCAGGCCTTTCGAATCGACCTGGCCCGGGTATCCTGGAAGGACATTGACCTCATCCCGTCAGTTGAGGATGCCTGGTCATTCTTTAAAAGTAACTTCCTCACCATTTTAGATAAGCATGCTCCGTTCAAAAAATGCAGAACTAAGAACAGATACAGCCCTTGGTTCACTCCAGACCTGACTGCCCTCGACCAGCACAAAAACATCCTGTGGCGGACTGCAATAGCATCGAATAGTCCCCGCGATATGCAACTGTTCAGGGAAGTCAGGAACCAATACACGCAGTCAGTCAGGAAAGCTAAGGCCAGCTTCTTCAGGCAGAAGTTTGCATCCTGTAGCTCCAACTCCAAAAAGTTCTGGGACACTGTGAAGTCCATGGAGAACAAGAGCACCTCCTCCCAGCTGCCCACTGCACTGAGGCTAGGTAACACGCAGGTAACACGCAGCTCCTCGCCCAAACCTCTCCAGGTTCTCCTTTACCCAAATCCAGATAGCAGATGTTCTGAAAGAGCTGCAAAACCTGGACCCGTACAAATCAGCTGGGCTTGACAATCTGGACCCTCTATTTCTGAAACTATCCGCCGCCATTGTCGCAAACCCTATTACCAGCCTGTTCAACCTCTCTTTCATATCGTCTGAGATCCCCAAGGATTGGAAAGCTGCCACAGTCATCCCCCTCTTCAAAGGGGGAGACACCCTGGACCCAAACTGTTACAGACCTATATCCATCCTGCCCTGCCTATCTAAGGTCTTCGAAAGCCAAGTCAACAAACAGGTCACTGACCATCTCGAATCCCACCGTACCTTCTCCGCTGTGCAATCTGGTTTCCGAGCCGGTCACGGGTGCACCTCTGCCACACTCAAGGTACTAAACGATATCATAACCGCCATCGATAAAAGACAGTACTGTGCAGCCGTCTTCATTGACCTTGCCAAGGCTTTCGACTCTGTCAATCACCATATTCTTATCGGCAGACTCAGTAGCCTCAGTTTTTCGGATGACTGCCTTGCCTGGTTCACCAATTACTTTGCAGACAGAGTTCAGTGTGTCAAATCGGAGGGCATGCTGTCCGGTCCTCTGGCATTCTCTATGGGGGTGCCACAGGGTTCAATTCTCGGGCCGACTCTTTTCTCTGTATATATCTGGCTAGACTGTAAACTCTCCTTCCAGACCCATATCAAACATCTCCAATCGAAAATCAAATCAAGAGTCGGCTTTCTATTCCGCAACAAAGCCTCCTTCACTCACGCCGCCAAGCTTACCCTAGTAAAACTGACTATCCTACCGATCCTCGACTTCGGCGATGTCATCTACAAAATGGCTTCCAACACTCTACTCAGCAAACTGGATGCAGTTTATCACAGTGCCATCCGTTTTGTCACTAAAGCACCTTATACCACCCACCACTGCGACTTGTATGCTCTAGTCGGCTGGCCCTCGCTACATATTCGTCGCCAGACCCACTGGCTCCAGGTCATCTACAAGTCCATGCTAGGTAAAGCTCCGCCTTATCTCAGTTCACTGGTCACGATGGCAACACCCATCCGTAGCACGCGCTCCAGCAGGTGTATCTCACTGATCATCCCTAAAGCCAACACCTCATTTGGCCGCCTTTCGTTCCAGTACTCTGCTGCCTGTGACTGGAACGAATTGCAAAAATCGCTGAAGTTGGAGACTTTTATCTCCCTCACCAACTTCAAACATCAGCTATCTGAGCAGCTAACCGATTGCTGCAGCTGTACATAGTCTATTGGTAAATGTCATAAGGTGAAAGCACCAATTTGTAAGTCGCTCTGGATAAGAGCGTCTGCTAAATGACTTAAATGTAAATGTAAATGTAAATAGCCCACCCATTTTCACCTACATCATCCCCATACTGTTTTTATTTATTTACTTTTCTGCTCTTTTGCACACTAATATCTCTACCTGTACATGACCATCTGATCATTTATCACTCCAGTGTTAATCTGCAAAATTGTAATTATTCGCCTACCTCCTCATGCCTTTTGCACACATTGTATATAGACTGCCCATTTTTTTTTTCTACTGTGTTATTGACTTGTTAATTGTTTACTCCATGTGTAACTCTGTGTTGTCTGTTCACACTGCTATGCTTTATCTTGGCCAGGTCGCAGTTGCAAATGAGAACTTGTTCTCAACTAGCCTACCTGGTTAAATAAAGGTGAAATAAAAAATAAATAAATAAACAAACAAAGCATTTGTGTTTAGTGAGTCCGCCAGATCAGAGGCAGTATGGATGACCAGGGATGTTCTCTTGATAAGTGTGCAAATTTAACCATTTTCTGTCCTGCTAAGCATTCAAAATGTACTTTTAGGTGTCAGGGAAATGTATGGAGTAAAAAGTACATTATTTTCTTTCGGAATGTAGTGAAGTAAAGGTAAAATTTGTCAAAAATAGTAAAGTACAGATACCCCCAAAAAACTACCTAAGTAGTACTTTAAAGTATTTTTTACTTAAGTAGTTTACACCACTGTAAATAAAGGACAAATAAATGGATAGCAGATAGTAACAAAGTAATGGTTCAACAAAACTCCCTGGAGGTCGCTGCCAGGTCATTTATGTACAATACAGCTGCAGTATGAAACCAGGGGCTTAAGCAGTGGTTGTTGTGACAATGAAGTAAGCCATGTCACTGTCACAACTGTCCTTCCCTACCATTTCCAAACTGGTCTTGCCACGGTCTTGCCCACACCATCCAACTTTTCAGAGTGAGCTCCATACAGTACCATGCCCCATATCACTACCATATTCATACATTTATCCAACACCTTCTGCCTTCCTTCCCTCCAATAAAGTCATGCCTCCTCAGCACGTTCTCCCACCATATAACACCTCCCACCAAGCATTGCTGCTAAAACAAACACTCATGGATAAATAACTTCTTCTGTTTCCAAGTTACTGTTGCCAAGGGTGCCCATGGACAACTCCCCACCTTCCAATCCAACCATCACAGCACCATGTTCTGAACGCATGTGTGGTTGTAAGACCATTAAGATGTTAGTTAGAGCATAGCTATTGGCAGCACTCAGTGCGTTAACTATCTGCGAAGCCACAGATCACCATTGGAGCATGAAATCAAACATGTCTAAGGTTGTTTTTTTTAAGCTTGAAAGCCATGCAGCGTGTTTACATAGACATCTGTGCATTTCTTCAGAAATGTGTTTGGTTCAGTTTGACCCTCAAGGGAGGATTGAGTGTTTGTTGTTTGCTTGTTTGCATTGGCTCGTTTGTAGTGGTGGTTAGGGATTGGTTTGTTCAGACGCCCAGTGATCTGCCTCTTTGCTCCATCTCCAGATGGTGTTCTTTGTTTCATGCTTCGATTTGCCAGATTTTTTACTTTAATTAGAGAGGAGCATCATTTGAGGCTAATGACTTACACATTGGCTAATATTCCTCTGTAGTTAAGTACTGCAAAACAATTATCTGAGTGGGCAAATGTGATTTACAGACATTTTGGATAATTTGATAACTCATTGATATAATAATAGCACTAATGAACTTAGTTAATCTCAACACCATCATAACACTCCATTGTTAAACGAACTTTGTAAACAGCGTCTTTGAAAACGAACAATGTAGGCTATAATTTCAAAATATGGTTAAAACTATCAGGTTGTCCTCATGGACTGTCCTTGCGTGTATACATTTGAGTGGTTCCATTTCTCCATGCTTATCTCACAGCTTTAAAGCAAACATTGGGTTCAAAAAGGTTCCAATCATTAATAAAATCATTTACACACAGCAATGTTGAAGTGAAACATGTTGAGCTTGTAAAGGAACACATAAGGGACCGTTCCCCTGGAACCACAAGCCCAAAAATGACCAATTCTAAAGAATCTCACCCAGAACTAGAATGATGGAACCAGCCACAGTTATGTCTGGCACAATTACCGTATAACCATGTAACCGACGGTTATGGATGAAGACCGCCATGAAAATAAAATAACAGTCATAACCATTAAATGTCCAATGCCGCTGTTTTTATCTCAATATCAAACCGTTTCTAGGTAACAACTAAGAACTTTACTGTGATTGTTTTCAATTCAAATTGTCAAAAACAACACAAATATTTTCTTAGCAAAGAATTTTCTTAGCAAATTCTCAATCAATAAGAATCAAGAATCAAGAATCAAGAATCAAGGACTGTCTAGGAGTGGTCTGAGTGGGGAGGGGAAAACTGAAAACTAGCTGTTATTGAGCGGTCTTTTCAAACAGCTCTAACACTAAAAGTGCATCATCATCACTTTCACAATAGGCTATTGTGTGGAAATGTATGTAAAACACATATAGTGTGTAGTGTGGAAATGTATGTAAAACACAGGGAAATCACATTTTTAACTGCACTGGGCCTGTGTGTGTGTGTGTGTGTGTGTGTGTGTGTGTGTGTGTGTGTGTGTGTGTGTGTGTGTGTGTGTGTGTGTGTGTGTGTGTGTGTGTGTGTGTGTGTGTGTGTGTGTGTGTGTGTGTGTGTGTGTGTGTGTGTGTGTGTGTGTGTGTGTGTGTGTGTGTGTGTGTGTGTGTGTGTGTGTGTGTGTGTGTGTGTGTGTGTGTGTGTGTGTGTGTGTGTGTGTGTGTGTGTGTGTGTGTGTGTGTGTGTGTGTGTGTGTGTGTGTGTGTGTGTGTGTGTGTGTGTGTGTGTGTGTGTGTGTGTGTGTGTGTGTGTGTGTGTGTGTGTGTGTGTGTGTGTGTGTGTGTGTGTGTGTGTGTGTGTGTGTGTGTGTGTGTGTGTGCGTGCGTGCGTGCGTGCGTGCGTGCGTGTGTGTGTGTGTGCGTGTGTGTGTGTGTGTCTAACGAACAGCTGACTGAAGACGGGGAGGCCGGGCATTCGTGCGGTTGAGTCTGTATCTGCAGTAATATGGACTCTTAACAACATTAAGAAACTTTGTTCCTGAAAAAAGCAAGGTGCTCTCATGGTGTTAGCACATGGTGTGAGCAGTCTATGTTCAAGGTTTCAGGCATGTAACTTCCAAAATGAATAAGAAATATCAGTTTTAGTACAGGGACACAGTCTTGGAAATTTGTGTTTGCGCGGGCCATGAAGAAAAGACGTAGTGGCTAAGATCGGTTTCCTACTGAACATACTTCTTTCCGTAAGAAATATTATAGTTTGATTACATTTTAGGGTATCTGAGGAGTATATAGAAACATATTTTGACTTGTTAAAATAAAGTTTAGGGGTAGATTTTCGGATTCCTTTCTCTGCATGTTGAACGAGTGGATTACTCAAATCAATGGCGCCAACTAAACAGATTTTTTGGGATATAAAGAAGCATTTTATCTAACAAAACGACACTACATGTTATAGCAGGGACCCTTTGGATGACAAATCAGAGGAAGATTTTGAAAAAGTACGTGACTATTTAATCGCTATTTGTGAATTTATGAAACCTGTGCAGGTGGAAAAATATTTTGGTCTGGGGGGCCGTCCTCAAACAATCGCATGGCATGCTTTCGCTGTAATAGCTACTGTAAATCAGATAGTCCAGTTAGATTAACAATAATTTAATTTAATTTAGTTTAATATCCATAATTTGTATGATTATTTATTTGAATTGCGTGTCCTCCAGTTTCAACGGAAGTTGTCCCGCTAGCTGGACGCCTAAGAAGTTTTTAAGATGTTTCTACAACTTGATTGGAGTCCCACCTGTGGTAAATTCAATTGATTGGACATGATTTGGAAAGGCACACACCTGTCTTCATAAGGTCCCATAGTTGACAGTGCATGTCAGAGCAAAAACCAAGACATGACGTCGAAGAAATTGTCTGTAGAGCTCCGAGACAGGATTGTGTTGAGGCACAGATCTGGGGAAGGGTACCAAAAAATATCTGCAGATTGAAGGTCCCCAAGAAGACAGTGGCCTCCATCATTATTAAATGGAAGAAGTTTGGAACCAGCAAGACTAAAGCTGGCCACCTGACCAATCTGAGCCATCGGTAGAGAAGGGCCTTGGTCAGGGAGGTGACTCCACCAGTCAGGCCTTTATGGTAGAGTGGCCAGATGGAAGCAACTCCTCATTAACTTCTTCGAGATAGGGGGCGCTCTTTTAATTTTTGGATAAAAAACGTTCCGGTTTTAAAAAAGATATTTTGTCACGAAAAGATGCTGCTCGACTA
Source organism: Oncorhynchus nerka (assembly GCF_034236695.1). Taxonomy (NCBI): domain Eukaryota; kingdom Metazoa; phylum Chordata; class Actinopteri; order Salmoniformes; family Salmonidae; genus Oncorhynchus; species Oncorhynchus nerka. The sequence continues at coordinate 22,877,472 of NC_088422.1, read as the reverse complement.
TGCATGTAATTGACAGCTTTGGAAAGAAAAAACTCTGACGGTGTCCTGCGTCGAAATTATTGCGTAATCTCTAGGTCCATGCGTGTTCCATTTCTTCAGAGGAGAAACTAAACTGCCACGAATGATTTATCATCGATAGATATGTGAAAAACACCTTGAGGATTGATTCTAAACAACGTTTGCCATGTTTCTGTCGATATTATGGAGTTAATTTGGAAAAAAGTTTGCGTTGTAATTACTTAATTTTCGGGTTTTTTCTTACCCAAACGTGATGAAGAAAATGGAGCGATTTGTCTACACAAATAATCTTTTTGGAAAAACTGAACATTTGCTGTCTAACTGAGAGTCTCCTCATTGAACACATCTGAAGTTCTTCAAAGGTAAATGATTTTATTTGAATGCTTTTCTTGTTTTTGTGAAAATGTTGCATGCTGAATGCCAGGCTTAATGCTATGCTAGGCTATCAATACTGTTACACAAATGCTTGTTTAGCTATGGTTTAAAAGCATATTTTAAAAATCTGAGATGACAGTGTTGTTAACAAAAGGCTAAGCTTGAAAGCTAATATATTTATTTCATTTAATTTGCGATTTTCATGAATAGTTAACGTTGCGTTATGCTAATGAGCTTGCAGAGAGAATTACACTCCTGGATACAGGTTTTTTTCGTAGCCAAACGTGATGAACAAAACGGAGCGATTTGTCCTACACAAATAATATTTTTGGAAAAACAGAACATTTGCTATCTAACAGAGAGTCTCCTCATTGAAAACATCTGAAGTTCTTCAAAGGTAAATGATTTTATTTGAATGCTTTTCTTGTTTTTGTGAAAATGTTGCATGCTGAATGCTAGGCTAAATGCTATGCTAGGCTATCAATACTCTTACACAAATGCTTGTTTAGCTATGGTTCAAAAGCATATTTTGAAAATCTGAGATGACAGTGTTGTTAACAAAAGGCTAAGCTTGAGAGCAAATATATTTATTTCATTTCATTTGCGATTTTCATGAATAGTTAACGTTGCGTTATGGTAATGAACTTGAGGCTGTATTCACGATCCCGGATCCGGCACTTAACTTCATACTACACACCCCCCCCCCCCCCCCCCCCCGCCCCCCGCATGCGGGTTCCTGACTACAGCCTCAAGCTCATTACCATAACGCAACGTTAGCGATTTCTAAAAATCGCAAATTAAATGAAATAAATATGCCTGCTCTCAAGCTTATCCTTTTCTTAACAATCCTGTCATCTCAGATTTTCAAAATATGCTTTTGAACCAGAGAAAATCAATCATTTGTGTAAGAGTGTTGATAGCTAGCTTAGCATTTAGCGTTAGCATTTAGCCCGCAACATATTCACAAAAACCAGCAAAGGAATCAAATAAAATAATTTACCTTTGAAGAACTTCAGATGTTTCAATGAGGAGACTCTCAGTTACATAGCAGATGTCCAGTTTTTCCTGAAAGATTCTTTGTGTAGGACACATCGTTCCGTTTTGTTACTATGCATTTGGCTACCGAAACTAACCGAAAATTCAGTCACCTACACGTCAAACTTTTTTCCGAATTAACTCCATAATATCGACTGAAACATGGCAAACGTTGTTTGAATCAATCCTCAAGGTGTTTTGTCATATATCTCTTCATTGAAATGCCGTTCCTGGAAGCTTGCCTTGTTCTCAGAATCGCATGGAAAAATACTAGTAGCTGAGTTTTACGCACCAATTTCCACGCAGGACACCGTGCGGGACACCTGGTAAATGTAGTCTCTTATGGTCAATCTTCCAATGATATGCCTGCAAATACGTCACAATGCTGCAGACACCTTGGGGAAACGACAGAAAGTGCAGGCTCATTCCTGGCGCATTCACAGCCATATAAGGAGATCATGGAAAACGTAGCTTCGGAAATCCTGTTCATTTCCTGGTTGCTGAAACATCTTGGTTTTGCCTGAAGGTTTTGTTCTAGGGCACTCACAGTGAAAATCTTTGCAGTTCTGGAAACGTCAGAGTGTTTTCTTTCCAAAGCTATCAATTCCATGCATAGTCGAGCATCTTTTCGTGACAAAATATTGCGCTTAAAACGGGCACGTCTTTTTATCCAAAAATGAAATACTGCCCCTAGAGTCTTAAGAGGTTAAAGGACTCTCAGACCAATTCTCTGGTCTGATGAAACCAAGACTGAACTCTCTGGCCTGAATGCCAAGTGTCACGTCTGGAGGAAACCTGGCACCATCCCTACAGTAAAGCATGGTTGTGGCAGCATCATATTGTGGGGAAGTTTTTCAGTGCCAGGGACTGGGAGACTAGTCAGGATCGAGGAAAAGATGAACGGAGCAAAGTGGCCCTGCCAGAGCCCGGATTTGAACCCTATCAAACATCTCTGGAGAGCCCTGAAAATAGCTGTGTAGCAAAACTCCCCATCCAACCTGACAGAGCTTGAAAGGATCTGCAGAGAAGAATAGGAGAAACTCCACAAATACAGGTGTGCCAAGCTTGTAGCATCAAATCCAAGAAGACTAGAGGCTGTAATCGCTGCCAAAGGTGCTTCAAAAAAGATTTATTTAACCTTTATTTAACCAGGTAGGCAAGTTGAGAACAAGTTCTCATTTACAATTGCGACCTGGCCATGATAAAGCAAAGCAGTTCAACACATACAACAACACAGAGTTACACATAGAGTAAAACAAACATACAGTCAATAATACAGTAGAAAAATAGGTCTATATACGATGTGAGCAAATGAGGTGAGATAAGGGAGGTAAAGGCAAAAAAAAGGCCATGGTGGAGAAGTAAATAGAAAATAGCAAGTAAAACACTGGAATTGTAGATTTGCAGTGGAAGAATGTGCAAAGTAGAAATAAAAATAATGGGGTCAAAAGGAGCAAAATAAATAAATAAATACAGTAGGGGAAGAGGTAGTTGTTTGGGCTAAATTATAGATGGGCTATGGACAGGTGCAGTAATCTGTGAGCTGCTCTGACAGCTGGTGCTTAAAACTAGTGAGGGAGATAAGTGTTTCCAGTTTCAGAGATTTTTGTAGTTCATTCCAGTCATTGGCAGTAGAGAACTGGAAGGAGAGGTGGCCAAAGGAAAAATTAGTTTTGGGGGTGACCAGTGAGATATACCTGCTGGAACGCGTGCTACAGGTGGGTGCTGCTATGGTGACCAGCGAGCTGAGATAAGGGGGGACTTTACCCAGCAGGGTCTTGTAGATGACCTGGAGCCAGTGGGTTTGGCGACGAGTATGAAGCGAGGGCCAGCCAACGAGAGTGTACAGGTCGCAATGCTGGGTAGTATATGGGGCTTTGGTGACAAAACGGATGGCACTGTGATAGACTGCATCCAATTTATTGAGTGGAGTATTGGAGGCTATTTTGTAAATGATATCGCCGAAGTCGAGGATCGGTAGGATCGTCAGTTTTACGAGGGTATGTTTGGCAGCATGAGTGAAGGATGCTTTGTTGCGAAATAGGAAGCCAATTCTAGATTTAACTTTGGATTGGAGATGTCTGGAAGGAGAGTTTACAGTCTAACCAGACACCGAGGTATTTGTAGTTGTCTACATATTCTAAGTCAGAACCGTCCAGAGTAGTGATGCTGGACGGGCGGGTAGGTGCAGGCATCGATCGGTTGAAGAGCATGCATTTAGTTTTACTTGTATTTAAGAGCAGTTGGAGGCCACGGAAGGAGAGTTGTATGGCATTGAAGCTCGTCTGGAGGGTTGTTAACACAGTGTCCAAAGAAGGGCCAGAAGTATACAGAATGGTGTTGTGGTGGAAGAAGGCGCAGCAGCGCCTCTTCAACCTCAGGAGGCTGAAGAAATTTGGCTTGTCACCAAAAGCACTCACAAACTTTTACAGATGCACAATTGAGAGCATCCTGTCGGGCTGTATCACCGCCTGGTACGGCAACTGCTCCGCCCACAACCGTAAGGCTCTCCAGAGGGTAGTGGGGTCTGCACAATGCATCACTGGGGGCAAACTACCTGCCCTCCAGGACACCTACACCACCCGATGTCACAGGAAGGCCATAAAGATCATCAAGGACAACAACCACCCGAGCCACTGCCTGTTCACCCCGCTATCATCCAGAAGGCGAGGTCAGTACAGGTGCATCAAAGCAGGGACTGAGAGACTGAAAAACAGCTTCTATCTCAAGGCCATCAGACTGTTAAACAGCCACCACTAACATTGAGTGGCTGCTGCCAACATACTGTCTCAACTCCAGCTCACTTTAATAATGGAAATTGATGGACATTGATGTAAAAAATGTATCACTAGCCACTTTAAACAATGCCACTTGATACAATGTTTACACACCCTTCATTACTCATCTCATATGTATATGTATATACTGTACTCTATACCATCTACTGCATCTTGCCATCTTTATGTAATACATGTATCACTAGCCACTTTAAACTATGCCACTTTTATGGCACTTTTTATGCCACTATGCCACTGCATCTTGCCTATGCTGTTCTGTACCATCACTCATTCATATATCTTTATGTACATATTCTTTATCCCTTCACTGTAACGGTTTTCTTGGTGTGATGGAGAGGCGGACCAAAACACAGCGTGGTGGTTATTCATGTTTAATTTATAAAGACACTATACATGAATAAACTAACAAAACAAGAAATGTGAAAAACCAAAACAGCCCTATCTGGTGCAAACACAGAGACAGGAACAATCACCCACAAAACCCAACACCAAACAGGCTACCTAAATATGGTTCCCAATCAGAGACAATGACTAACACCTGCCTCTGATTGAGAACCATATCAGGCCAAACACAGAAACAGACAAACTAGACACACAACATAGAATGCCCACTCAGATCACACCCTGACCAAACAAAACATAGAAACATACAAAGCAAACTATGGTCAGGGTGTGACATTTACACTTGTGTGTATAAGTTAATTGTTGTGAAATTGTTAGGTTAGATTACTCGTTGGTTATTACTGCATTGTCGGAACTAGAAGCACAAGCATTTTGCTACACTCGCATTAACATCTGCTAACCATGTGTATGTGACAAATAACATTTGATTTGATTTGGTGATTGACAAAGTCAAAAGCCTTGGCCAGGTCAATTAATACGGCTGCACAGTATTGTTTCTTATCAATGGTGGTTAAGATATCGTTTAGGACCTTGAGCGTGGCTGAGGTGTACCCATGACCAGCTCAGAAACCAGATTGCATAGCGGAGAAGGTGCGGTGGGATTCGAAATGGTCAGTAATCTGTTTGTTGACTTGGCTTTCGAAAACCTTAGAAAGGCAGGGTAGGATAGATATAGGTCTGTAGCAGTTTGGGTCAAGAGTGTCCCCCCCCCTTTGAAGAGGGGGATGACCGCAGCTGCTTTCCAATCTTTGGGAATCTCAGACAACACGAAAGAGAGGTTGAACAGGCTAGTAATAGGGGGTTGCAACAATTTCGGCAGATCATTTTAGAAAGAAAGGGTCCAGATTGTCTAGCCCGGGCTGATTTGAAAGGGTCCAGATTTTGCAGCTCTTTCAGAACATCAGCTGACTGGATTTGGGAGAAGGAGAAAGGCTTGGCGAGTTGCTGTTGGGGGTACAGTGCAGTTGACCGGGGTAGGGGTAGCCAGGTGGAAAGCATGGCCAGCCGTAGAAAAATGCTTATTGAAATGGTCAATTATAGTGGATTTATCGGTGGTGACAGAGTTTCCTATCCTCAGTGCAGTAGGCAGCTGGGAGGAGGTGTTCTTATTCTCCATGGACTTTACAGTGTCCCTGAACTTTTTTGAGTTTGTGTTGCAGGAAGCAAATTTCTGCTTGAAAAAGCTAGCCTTGGCTTTTCTAACTGCCTGTGTGTATTGGTTTCTAACTTCCCTGAAAAGTTGCATATCACGGGTTTTTGCGTTGGTTAAGGGTAGTCAGGTCTGGAGAGAACCAAGGGCTATATCTGTTCCTGGTTCTAAATTAAGTACTGAGTAAAGTGATTGAGTACTTATGTAGATGTGATATTTCCATTTATATTTGTAATTAATTTGCTAAATTTACTAAAAACCTGTTTTTGCTTTGTCATTATGGGATATTGTGTGTAGATTGATGAGAATCTTTTTTTTAAAATCCATTTTCGAATAAGGCTGTAACGTAACAAAATGTTGAAAACTCAAGGGGTCTGAATACTTTCCGAATGCACTGTATATCTCTACTGTATTGATTGTTTCCCCCATCCCTAGTGGCCAGGGGTGTTGTGTGTGTGCTTTGATTTGATTCCACCACCACCACAACGATCATCATCCCACTGAGACTAAATGATGCTCATTATAGTCAAGCACCATCAGAGAAAATGATTATGCTGCCCGCGAGGAATCTGACATTACGATCACTAACAGTTACCAGGGGAGATTCCCCACTACAAACACATCCCACAGACACAAATGCATGAACACACACACAAAAACAAAACAACAATTAACACACACTGGTGTTTTGAGTAAAAAGTTAAGAGGGTACAGTTAGGATGTAACGTGCTGAACAGAAGGCAACCGTGCCTCACCGGTTGCTGTATGAACTGCAGGGCATTCTCAAAGAGATGGCGCGCACACACACACACACACACATAATCGCACAGACACACTGATGATCATAATAAACCATAATGATGTAAGGTATCCCATCTGAAGCAGCAGAGCTTTGAGAGCATCACTCTGTGGTCCATATCCAGGCAACAGATCCCCGTGGGGCTGATGCACCAACAGTAACATCTCTAATACACACTTTGTGTTCTCTCATTCTCTTCTTTCTATGATTCTCTGTACTCTGACACAACTCATCTCAGTCTTTGCTGGGAAAAATAGCAGTGATTGTTTCAGCATGTCATTTCTCTTTGGGACATGGTATTGTATTATCAATTTGAACTCTGGGACCATAGTCATAAAGTGTCTCAGAGTGGGAGTTTTGATCTATGATCAGATTTTTTTCCAGTATGGCCTCTGTAAGTCTTACCGGTGGCTGCTGGGAGTTGAGAGCACTCCTCTTGGTGGAGCCCCCCCTGGAGCTAAGCCTCTTCCAGGACTCCGAGAAGCGCCCTCTGGTGGTTGGATGTCCCAGCCCCTCTGACGACTCCTCCCGCATTGAGTACGCCTGGTCCCTGCGAATGCCCTCTCTCCGACTATCACCCCACTTCTTCTTAGAAGCCATATAGACGCCCCAGAAGAAGCTACAGCCACAGTAGCTCTGAGAGAACCTGAAGACACGTAGCTACTCAGAACACTATTCAACCTGCTACAGGTGTCAGGTCATTTCCTTTCTGCTGTCTTCTCAACTCTTTACCTTCTTCTCTTCTCTTCGCTTCGCTTCTCCTCTCTTCCGTTCTTTTATCTTCTGTTTTCTTGTCTTGTCCTCCTCTTGGAGAGGAGAGTGAGAGAGGAATGACAGAGGGCGTCTGCACCCTGTTGCATGTGCTGCTGCTACCGCTGTTGTTGTTGCTATTTCTTCTCTCAGGAGGTAGAGACTGAGAGAACGGAGGGAGAGAGACAGCTTTCTAAAACTGTGTGGCTTCTGTCAGCGCGTGGCTCCTGTTGAGTGGAGCTCTGCACTGGTTCTTGAGACAGTGAGGCAGAGAGACCGATGTTGTGTTCTGTAAGTCACTCTCTCGCTCTGAATGCGGCACCCCCCCTCCCCTCCGTGTTCTCCCATTCATCCGCCCTCCACCTCCCCTCCATCCTTCACTCCACAGTCCACACTAGCTCCCCTCTCCTTTACTGCTTCGGTTTAGTGTTTGTGCAAATGCCTCCATCTAAAACTATTCAGAAGCACAGCGACCAGTGAGAGCGTAAAGCTGATACTCCTTCAACTGCAGTACAAATAGATAAAAGCAAACCCATTACAAAAGCCTGTGCAGACAGAGGTCTTAACCCATGTAATGGCTCTGTCAGTCCCTGTCTCTCTGTCTGTCTCTGCCTGCCTGTCTGTCTGTCTTTTCCAGCAGCCCTGTCCATCACTCCCAAGACCTTGGAACAGAGTCTGCCCACACCATACAGAGGAGAGACAGAGGAGAGCCAGAGGAGAGCTAGAGGAGAGCTAGAGGAGAGACAGAGGAAAGACAGAGGAGAGACAGAGGAGAGACAGAGGAGAGACAGAGGAGAGCTAGAGGAGAGCCAGAGGAGAGACACAGGAGAGACAGAGGAGAGACAGAGGAGAGCCAGAGGAGAGACAGAGGAGAGACAGAGGAGAGCTAGAGGAGAGCCATAGGAGAGACACAGGAGAGACAGAGGAGAGCTAGAGGAGAGCTAGAGGAGAGACAGAGGAGAGACAGAGGAGAGACACAGGAGAGACAGAGGAGAGCCAGATGAGAGCTAGAGGAGAGCCAGAGGAGAGACAGAGGAGAGCCAGAGGAGAGACAGAGGAGTGACAGAGGAGAGACAGAGGAGAGACAGAGGAGAGACACAGGAGAGACAGAGGAGAGCTAGAGGAGAGACAGAAGAGAGACAGAGGAGAGACAGAGGAGAGCCAGAGGAGAGACACAGGAGAGACAGAGGAGAGCCAGAGGAGAGACAGACGAGAGACAGAGGAGAGACAGAGGAGAGACAGAGGAGAGACAGAGGAGAGACACAGGAGAGACAGAGGAGAGCCAGAGGAGAGACAGAGGAGAGCCAGAGGAGAGACACAGGAGAGACAGAGGAGAGCCAGAGGAGAGACAGATGAGAGACAGAGGAGAGACAGAGGAGAGACAGAGGAGAGACACAGGAGAGACAGAGGAGAGCCAGAGGAGAGACAGAGGAGAGACAGAGGAGAGACACAGGAGAGACAGAGGAGAGACAGAGGAGAGACAGAGGAGAGACAGAGGAGAGCCAGAGGAGAGACACAGGAGAGACAGAGGAGAGCCAGAGGAGAGACAGACGAGAGACAGAGGAGAGACACAGGAGAGACAGAGGAGAGACACAGGAGAGACAGAGGAGAGCCAGAGGAGAGCCAGAGGAGAGACAGACGAGAGACAGAGGAGAGCCAGAGGAGAGACAGACGAGAGACAGAGGAGAGACACAGGAGAGACAGAGGAGAGCCAAAGGGCACAGGTCACTGATAGTAACCTGCCACCACACCTGTACCTGAAGCCCTGAGGAGCTCAACCAACCACCAGAGAGAAAGATAGACGGACAGTCTCTTGTTTATTTTTATCCAACTGTTTTATTTACGTAATCAAATTACAAATTGTAATGTTTTGTTTTTATTGTTGAACATGATGCTTTGGCAATAAAAATATGTACGTATTACTGTCCTACCAATAAAGCATTGTGAATTGAACTGAATCAACATAGAGAGAAAGTGAGAGAGAGAGCGAGAGAGAAAGCTAACAACCAAACTGCCATCTTACATGTAAATGTCTCGCCAAGACACACATTTACCCCAATTAACTGAAATGCAGGTTTGATTGAATGAAACACCTCAGTCTGAAACTGAAATTCGCCAATGTTCAGTCCTTGTTACTTAGGTCAAACTTTAGCCCTCCCCATCCCTCCTCTCTACCCTTCCTCTGTATTCCCATGAAGCCCTCTCCCCTTATCACTCCGATGTGCCCCCTTTTAGGATCCGCCCACTCGGGGCCATGTTGTTGCCATGGTTACTCCCAAGAAAACCTTGATCTTGCATCGTTAATGATTCACATCAAGCCACCACTGAGGAACACACACCATATATTCATCATACCGCCACTCTACCTGGCACCATGAGGAATAAGGCAAGTCAAATATATTTTGGAATACTGAAACATGTGCATCTTACCACTATACTCCCTTTGGTATCCATCATGCAGGTACAAGAAATATGCTCAGAACTAAGTTTCTCCTAATGTGTCACACCTGTCATCTGTCTCTTCAAATATTCAGGAGACCACTGGTACTGTGAATACTGTAAGTGGATCCGTAAGTTCAAAAGAAATGCGTAACCACTTTAGGAACAGAACGGTTTAGAATCCCCACAAACATGACTTTAAAATTACATTGTAATAAATCTGTAATTCTCTTATCAACATCTCAACAAAATCTTAATCAACAAAAATCTCTTCAGTCCTACATCGAAGCAACTGTAGATTCCAGATAACATGCTACACCTTATGTTGATGAGCATGTAGATGTACTGCACACAGAGACTAATGGTGGAATTTTCCCTTGGAAGAAATTCAATTGGCTCCTTGATTAATAGGATACTGTTTCCAGGTCCATGATTACTTCCTCAACCTGAAATCTAAATGAGATTCTGAGAGAAGAAGAAACATGCCGCCTCTTATGAGTTGTAGCCATTACTGCCGGTATAACTAAACACTTCAGAAATTGCTTTCATGCTTTCTAATTTTGAAAAAGAAGTACACGGATATCATTATATTTTTGCATATTGAGTGTTGAAGATTCAGGTAGAAACAGGCATCTATTAATGTCATCAGCAACGTGAAACAACACAACAGTTACAACGTCCAATAACAATCCAATTACGTATTGTGATACTGGTGTCATTTATATTACAGCACAGAAGGACTCTGGAACAGTAATGATCAGGTCTTTGAAACAGGAATAACAACTAGCTTTCATATCTAAAACTGTGCTACTGTGCATTCCTCTAATGCTATTTTCTTCCAGCACTTTTCAAACATACACCATATAAATCTAATGTCCAAATCTGAAAACTTTTCCCTAAATCTGCAAGAATGTCTTCATCTTTTAATACATGTTCCTGCTTCTTAACTCCATAAATGTACCTGTAATCCAAATGACATTCTGCATCTCCTCTCATAGTATAGCGGGTTATTTAACCTGTGGAATAATGAACACCTCTTGAAATAACTCTCCAGTGTTTCCTCATTTCTATGAAACATGACCTAAAATGAATTACAATATTAGTGAAATAGCTTTCCTTCATATTTTTTTTCATAAGTATGTTAAAAAGCAGCTTTTCTGTGTTGGAATGGTGTGGGCATACCCCAACAACAGAATGGTGTGGGCGTACCCCAACAACAGAATGGTGTGGACGTACCCCAACAACAGAATGGTGTGGGCATACCCCAACAACAGAATGGTGTGGGCGTACCCCAACAACAGAATGGTGTGGGCATACCCCAACAACAGAATGGTGTGGGCGTACCCCAACAACAGAATGGTGTGGACGTACCCCAACAACAGAATGGTGTGGGCATACCCCAACAACAGAATGGTGTGGGCGTACCCCAACAACAGAATGGTGTGGGCATACCCCAACAACAGAATGGTGTGGGCGTACCCTAACAACAGAATGGTGTGGACGTACCCCAACAACAGAATGGTGTGGGCATACCCCAACAACAGAATGGTGTGGGCGTACCCCAACAACAGAATGGTGTGGACGTACCCCAACAACAGAATGGTGTGGGCGTACCCCAACAACAGAATGGTGTGGACGTACCCCAACAACAGAATGGTGTGGGCGTACCCCAACAACAGAATGGTGTGGGCGTACCCCAACAACAGAATGCTGTGGACGTACCCCAACAACAGAATGGTGTGGACGTACCCCAACAACAGAATGGTGTGGACGTACCCCAACAACAGAATGGTGTGGACGTACCCCAACAACAGAATGGTGTGGGCATACCCCAACAACAGAATGGTGTGGACGTACCCCAACAACAGAATGGTGTGGGCGTACCCCAACAACAGAATGGTGTGGAGGTACCCCAACAACAGAATGGTGTGGGCATACCCCAACAACAGAATGGTGTGGAGGTACCCCAACAACAGAATGGTGTGGAGGTACCCCAACAACAGAATGGTGTGGACGTACCCCAACAACAGAATGGTGTGGACGTACCCCAACAACAGAATGGTGTGGGCGTACCCCAACAACAGAATGGTGTGGCCGTACCCCAACAACAGAATGGTGTGGGCGTATACCGGTCATTATACATATTCATGCAAGTAGACCGCTGATTCGTTAGCTCATCCTCCTCAGGAGGATGACATCATGTTCTATGAAGAAATACCAAGCATTCTTGAAACTGTCTGTTTGAGATATGCTTTGGCCACAAATGAGAGTATAGGATGAGTCAACAACATTACTTGGGGATGAGTTAACAGAATATGAACTTTTAAAAGTGATATTTCCACTAGACAATTACTTTAGCCAAACAATGTGGCTTTGAGGCTGCAAGTACTTTTACCCTTCACTCCGTGGGAATTTGCAGGTGCCAACAGATTTTCAATTAGAAGCAATTATCCTATTTTGATTTAAAGTTGGCGAAGACATTCAACACAACACAATTTTTACATGTTAACAATGTATCACAATATGATTTATAACCAGATCCTGCCTGACAGCAAAATTATTATAGACCAAATCCGTCCCGCACCTACAAGGTTACCGCTTACCACTTGGCCCAGTTACCACTTGGGTTTATGGTAGTAATACACCAGATCTGGTTTCCATACTGTAACCAGATCTTCGTCATGTAAAGACCTTCCCTGGCAAGGTACTGTAGATGTGGCCCACAGTCATACCTTAAGCCAGAGCTGGCCAATAAGCAAAGTGCCATCCCTCCCCAGGTATGCATCTCCCAAATTCGGACAAGATATGTGTTGCGATGACAGATCTGGCCATTAGTCATCTGCTGTCTAGGCTAAAGAGTATGAATGGCTAAAAACCAGGGGATTTGTACAGTCTTCTTACAGCAGTGTGTCATCAGAGTGGTTAGTGATGGGGCAGGAAATACACAGTGAAAAACAAGAATTCTGTTCCTACCTTCATCTCTGCGCACAGTGGCGTCAAAACTCTTCTGCTGTGGGCTTTCCTCGTCATGGTCTTCTGAAAGAAAGACAACAATAGATATAAACAGAAGGTGGGGTTGACTAGCAGTGACTCATCAGCTATCAACCATTTGGTCATTTTTTCCTCACGGCAATTCAGTAAATAGCTGTTGAAAATAAATCTCTTGTTTAAAAAACAGGTCTAAAATAGCCCTCATCTCACCAACACTGACCAATTTGATCTCTTTAAGTCTTTTGAAACTTGACGTGAAGAGACAAAGATAGAGAGGGAGAAAAGACTAGTATTCAGTAGACATCCCACTCAAGTCAACAGTCAGAAGCGTTTCAAAAAAATTGGGTAAAAGGTTCTGTCTCTTAAACCAAAAACTACACAGCAAGTCTCATTCATGCTTATTTAACTCAGAAGCCTATGGAATTTCATAACCGGTCTTAATGCTACTGTGCATCACATGGGTTTATCTGAGCTACCAGCATTAGAAGGTAAACATTGTATGTTTTAAACAGAGCACTTGAGTCAAGTCATAACCTACTGTATACACACAAAAAAAAATCATATACAATGTATTAGTCAACTGTAAAACCTCTCTACCATCTAAATGTCATGCAACTGAAGTTTTGAGCGGCAGTGTACTTGCATTATAAGGAGAACGAATGACTGGACTTACGTTTGTGTACATATGTGAGTTTATGGCTATGCTAATAATGTGTGTACGCTTTGACAATGAAGCCTCCCTCACTTGACCTGAAACTGATCTAATCTTAACTTGACTTGATGATGACACTGAATGGATTTTATTGTATCGTTGATTTCATTATGTGTGCTTGGATTTCCTGCTGAGGTATTGACAGCTCAAGAAGTCATATCTCTGACACTGGGGCAATGATCACATGGGCTGATGAAGAAGTAATGGTGTTCTGGTGGAAGAGATTGCCCAAGCCACATACATCTCTGGTCTTCTGACGTCAGTATTCATGAGCCATGCTGACACCAAAGAAGAGAGAGCATGAGGGGGGAAGAGAGAGAAGACATAGAGCATGAAAGGTATGGACATTTCTTAGAAATGTTACTCATTTAGCAGACATTCTTATCCAGAGTGACTTACAGGAGCAATTAGGGATAAGTGCGTTGCTCAAGGATACATCAACAGACTTTCCACCTTGTCTGCTCAGGGATTCGAACCAGCAACCTTTTGGTTACTGGCCCAACAGTCTTAACCGCTAGGCTACCTGCCATATGAAAGGACAGGAGCTCATACAGCGGCAATTAGTAATAATATTATACCATATGAAGGTCCCTGACAAATAATGGGGTAACTCTGAGTAGTGATGCTGAAGGAGCGTTTTCAGACCTCAAAAGATAAATCCATGTCCACTACAATCAGTGCAGATCCAGCTACCTTCCTCAGCCCCGAATATATGGAAAAGAATTACAACTAAATCAAATCAGGATTGTGCCATATGCTGTATCCACACAACACATGGCCTGGAATTTTGGAGTGAACTGTCCCTTCAATTTCAAGTAGGCCTAATAAATGTATACATTTTGATAACCTCTTCTTGCTCACATCCTCTCTCTCTGTTTTTTGTTATGTTATCCATCCTCTCCCTCTGAGTGTTACTGTAACTCTCTCTCAAGACCCAATTAATGCTCTGCCCCTCATCCAAATGCTCAGGTATTCCGAGGAGAAATGGAGATGGAGATTACTATATGCAAATACCTGTCCAATAAATTCAAAGGCATGTTCCATTTCAGAAGCTAATGCGTCGGGTTAAATTGCTCAATTTCATTAAGATGGCTTCTTTTCACGCTGCCTATTTCACTCCCTTTCACATTCTTCTTTCTCATGGTTACTCACCTTGTCTGACAATTTTTTTTGCTCTCTCACTCACCGCATATTATTTCCCCTATCCCTCCCTCTCCCCTCTCCTCCTCTAAATGTATAAAACCAGCAGATTGTTATTCTCCTCATCCGTCTCCGGTAGGAATTTAGGAAGAGAGAAAAAGACAATCTAGAAGAATTAGGGACATCATTGCCCTTTGACAATGTGTGCAGTGTGTGTATGTGTATGTGTCAGAGAGAACTGACTCATGTATTTACACAAGGATAATCACCCTATGTCTCCTCTTATAGACCAGCTCTAATTAGCACTTCCTCTCCCTACATGATAAAAAGGTTGTGGATGCATTTTTAAGCAGGCTGTAGCCATCAATAATTCACATGAAACATCGACAGACGACAGACGTTTGTGCGCGCGCGCGTGTGTGTGTGTGTGTGTGTAATTAATATTGGGAAAAAAAATTCAAGAACGTTTCAAGGTGGAGTCATCATTATTTCCCATTTAATAGAAAAACAGGCAAAACGTCAATAACTCTGTTTCCTAGGTTTCCAAAACACCACCTATTGAGAGATTCCTTCTCTTTGTCCATCAAGATGGCATTGAGGTCTAGACACACAAAAGCAAACATGTTTTTTTTTATACACAGAGTCTTATATGTTCAATAATAGTATGATTTGTTTAATTGATTTAACAAACTTTTGTACATACACTACCATTCAAAAGTTTGGGTTCACCTTTTTTTGTCCATTAAAATAACATCAAATTGATCAGACATACAGTGTAAACGTTGTTAATGTTGTAAATGACTATTGTAGCTGGAAACGGCAGATTTTTTATGGAATATCTACATAGGCATACAGAGGCCCATTATCCGCAACCATCACTCCTATGTTCCAATGGCACGTTGTGTTAGCTAATCCAAGTTTATCATTTTAAAGGCAAATTGATCATCAGAAAACCCTTTTGCAATTATGTTAGCACAGCTGAACAGAAGCAATAAAACTGTCCGTCTTTAGACAAGTTGAGTATCTGGAGCATCAGCATTTGTGGGTTCGATTACAGGCTCAAAATGTCCAAAAACAAAGTCACAAACTCATCACCCTGTTCTTGTCATGAGAAATGAAGGCTATTCCATGCGAGAAATTGCCAAGAAATTGAAGATCTCATATGACGCTATGTACTACAATAGTCATTTACAACATTAACAATGTCGACACTATATTTCTGATCAATTTGATGTTATTTTAATGGAAAAAATGTTGCTTTTCTTTCAAAAACAAGGACATTTCTAAGTAACCCCACTTTTGAACACTAGTGTATATTGTACACACACACACACACACACACACATACATACATACATACATACATACATACATACATACATACATACATACATACATACATACACTACCGATCAAAAGTTTTAGTATGCCTACTCATTCAAGGGTTTCTCTTTATTTTTACTATTTTCTACATTTCAGAATACTAGTGAAGTCATCAAAACTATGAAATAACATATGGAATCATGTAGTAACCAAACAATTTATTTTTATATTTAAGATTCTTCAAAGTAGCCACCCTTTGCCTTGATGACAGCTTTGCACACTCATGGCATTCTCTATCTAGAATGCATTTCAATTAACAGGTGTGCTTTGTTAAAAGTTAATATGTGGAATTTCTTTCTTTCTTAATGCATTTGAGCCCATCAGTTGTGTTGTGACAATGTAGGGGTGGTATACAGAAGATAGCCCTATTTGGTAAAAGACCAAGTCCATATTATGGCAAGAACAGCTTAAATAAGCAAAGAGAAACGACAGTCCATCATGAAGGTCAGTCAATCCGGAACATTTCAAAAACTGTGAAAGTTTCTTCAAGTGCAATCACACAAACCATCAAGTGCTATGATGAAACTGGCTCTCATGAGGACCAAAACAGGTAAGGAAGACCCATAGTTATCTCTGCTGCAGAAGATAAGTTCATTACAGTTACCAGCCTCAGAAATTGCAGCCCAAATAAATGCTTCACAGAGTTCAAGAAACAGACTATAAATGCTTCACAGAGTTCAAGTAACAGACTAAGGCACAAGGCGAGACCCAGATGCAAACACAGGAGGCAGATGGTTGGAGTCTTACAATGTTTAATAATCCAAAGGGGTAGGCAAGAGAATGGTCGTGGACAGGCAAAAAGGTCAAAACCAGATCAGAGTCCAGGAGGCAGACAGCCTCGTGGTCAAGGCAGGCAGCATGGTCAGGAAGGAGGGTACAGAGTCCAGAAACAGGTAAGGGTCAAAACCGGGAGGACTAGAAAAAGGAAAATAGCAGAAGGTGTACGGGAACACAATGGTTGACTTGACTAAACATACAAGACGAACTGGCACAGAGAGAACACAGGGATAAATACACTTGGGAAAATAAGCGACACCTGGAGGAGTGGAGACAATCACAGGGACAGGTGAAACAGATCAGGGAGTTACAACACCCCCCCACCCCCCCCCCCCCCCCACCCCTCTAGGGACGCTTGCCTGGGCGCCGGCTGACCGGGGTGTTGGCGGTGGAAATCGGCGATGAGGGCCGGGTCCAAGATGTCTTTAGCTGGGACCCAGCACCTCTCCTCCGGGCCATAACCCTCCCAGTCAACCAGGTACTGGAAACACCTGGCCCATGGTTGAACCTTCAGGAGGCATCTCACCGTATACGCTGTCTGGCCACCGATAACCCGGGGGGAGGGATGGGCATGGAGACAGAAGACAAAAGGACAGTTCTGCCACGGGCTTAATCCTAGACACATGGAAGGTAGGGTGAATACGGAGGGTACGGGGTAACACAAGATGTACAGCAGTGGAACTCAGGACTCTGGAGATGGGAAAAGAACCAATGAACCGGGGAAACAGTTTCCTGGACTCTACCCGAAGGGGCAGATCCCGAGTGGAAAGCCATACCCTCTGCCCAATGCGGTAGCGGGGAGCTGGGGTCCGGCAACGGTCCGCTTGTCGACGATACCTGGAGTTGGTCTTGAGAATAGCCTCCCTGGCTCTTCTCCAGGTACGTCGACAGCGATGAACAAACGTCTGGGCTGAGGGTACGCTGACCTCCTGCTCTTCTTCCGGGAAGAGTTGAGGCTGATACCCCATGGAGCACTTGAAAGGGGAGTCCCATGGCAGAACTGGGAAGGGTGTTCCTGGCATACTCCACCCAGACCAGTTGACGGCTCCAGGCAGTGGCGTTAGTTTGGGGATGGAATCCGGACGACAGACTGGCCGACGACCCAATAAGGGTGCAGAATGCCTTCCAGAACTGAGACGAGAACTGAGGACCCTGATCTGAGACCATGTCTACCAGGAGTCCATGGACCTGGAAGACATGCTGCAACATAAGCTGGGCCGTCTCCTTGGCAGAAGGTAGTTTGGGGAGAGGAATGAAATGGGCGGCCTTGGAGAACCGATTAACTACTGTCAGAATGACAGTGTTGCCATCAGACGGAGGGAGCCCAGTGACAAAGTCCAGAGATATATGAGACCAGGGACGATGAGGGACCGGTAGTGACTGAAGGAGGCCAGAAGGAGCTTGCCATGGAGTCTTGTTTTGAGCACACACTGTGCATCCGGCAACAAAGGCAGAGATGTCAGGGACCATTGTGGGCCACCAGAAACGTTGTCGGAGAAAGGCTAGTGTACGGCGGGACCCGGGACCAGACTGGATTAGGGACAAACAGCCAGTTAGCCGCGGCCCCTTCAGGTCCAGGCTGGGAGCATTGTGCCTCGCGGACCAGGTTCTTAATACTCCAATCCACAGTGGCATCAAGGCATGAGTTAGGGAGAATGGTTTCAGAGGTCGAGGGTGTGGCAGAGGAACTGTATAGGTGGGACAGGGCGTCAGGCTTCACATTCTTTGACCCTGGGCGGTAGGAGATGGTGAAATTAAATCTGGTGAACAGGAGGGCCCACCAGGCCTGCCTAAAGTTGAGGAGTTTGGCTGTATGGAGATATTCGAGGATTTTATGGTCTGTCCAGACTAGGAATGACTGTTCTGCTCCTTCCAGCTAGTGCCTCCACTCTTCTAATGCCATCTTCACCACCAGGAGTTGTCGGTTGCCAACATCGTAGTTCCTTTCAGTGGGATTGAGACGATGGGACAGGAATGCACAGGGAAGAAGCTTCTGGTCCTGGGCAGATCGCTGGGACAGGATGGCCCCCACTCCAACATCCGAAGCATCCACTCCCACCACAAATTGACACGAGGGGCCCGGATGGATGAGGATGGGTGCTGTTGTGAACCAATGCTTCAGGTCCACAAAGGCTTTGTCGACAGCTGGAGACCATTTGAACGGTACCTTGGGAGAGGTGAGTGCCGAGAGGGGGGACGCCAGGTTGCTGTAGTCCCGAATTAAATGGGGGTAGAAGTTTGCAAACCCAAGAAACCATTGCAACTGCACCCGGGTTAATGGTTGAGGCCAATCCACCACTGCTTTCACCTTTCCAGGATCCATCTGAACATTGCCCTCAGCAATGACATATCCCAGAAAGGTGATTGTAGAGAGGTGGAACTCACACTTCTCGGCTTTCACAAGATCAATGGCACAATAATAAGGACGGTGCGGGGGAAGGGAAGTAGTATTCTGTGGGGATAGCAGAGACATCCACGGTCTTGCTAACATCCAGAGGAAGACGACTTGAGGAAGGCTCTGCTGCATGGAGGCAGTGGGAATGGCAAAATGGGCTCCAACCCAGGATGGAGCTTGTGGTCAATCAATCGTCGGATTGTGCTTTTGAAGCCAGGAAATTCACAAAACAACCGGAACATGGGGAGATACAATGAGGAGGAACTGTGTTGTCTCACAGTGGTTACAGTGGTTACCAGAAACCCATAATTGAACGGGAACAGTACTGTGGGGGACTTCCCTTATAGAGCGTCTGTCCAGTGCCCTAGCATCCATGGGCACAGAGTGAGGCTGAGTGGGAATATCAAGCTCAAAAGCTATCGTGGCATCCATAAGATTCTCCTCAGCCCCAGAGTAAATGAGCACTCGGAGAGACTTAGGTTGGTCTCCCCACAGCACAAGAGCAAAAAGGGGTGTGCGGGTGATGGGAATTAGGGAACTCCCAGTCTGACTCACCATAGTACTGGTACCCACTAGAGACAAGGGTTTCCTAATAGAGCAGGTAGCTAAAAAATGTTCTGCCCCTCCACAGTACAGACAACAGTTATTATTCATCCTTTGTGAGCATTCCCCAATTGATAACCTAGCTCTTCCCAACTGCATAGGCTCAGGAGTATCCAACTCATCCGTCGTAGATTCTCGAGAGGGTTCGGGTGGCTTCGAATCCTCTCGGAAGAGCTGCCTTCGGAAACTTCCGGATTGCCCAAGACCAGACGTCCTCTCACTCTTGCGTTCCCTTAGGCGTCCATCAATTTTAACCTCTTAGGGAAGTTGTGAATTTTCGTAGCTTTTTGTTAAAAATCGCGCAACATTTCAGCGCCCTGCTATTCATGCCAGGAATATAGTATATGCATATGATTAGTATGTGTGGATAGAAAACACTCAGACGTTTCTAAAACTGGTTAAATCACGGCTGTGACTATAACAGAACGTGCGTTTCATCGAAAAGTGCAGGAAAATCTGATCACTGAAAATGGAAAAAAATATCCATGCGCCACTTCCAAGAATTGTTAAAGGTGAACCGGATTAAATGAGGTCGAGGTTGCAATACCTACAGCTTCCACACGATGTCTAGAGTCTTGTCATTTGCTTCGGCTTTGTTTCTTGGTCAAACCGAAACAAGGGAGCCGATTTCCTCCAGTCTCCGACAGGATGTTTTGGTTGAGCAATATCCGGCCATGATTTCAAGAAGTTAAAGAATATACATCGCCCCGTGATCATTTTGATAGAGTATTAACGTTTACTAATACCTAAAGTTGCATTACAAAAGTATTTCGAAGTGTTTTGTGAAAGTTTATCGTCGACTTTTTTTATTTAAAAAAATGACGTTACGTTAAAAAACGCTCATTTTTTTGTTGATCACACACTATTCATAGATCGATATCTAGGCTATATATGGACCGATTTCATCGAAAAAAGACCCAAAATTATGTTTATGGGACATCTAGGAGTGCCAAGAAAGAAGCTCGTCAAAGGTAATGAATGTTTTATATTTTATTTCTGCGTTTTGAGTAGCCCCCGGCTATCGCAAAATCTGTCGTTAGGTGACGTTGCAGTATTTTGGGGGATACATGCTATCAGATAATAGCTTCTCATGCTTTTGCCGAAAAGCATTTTACAAATCTGACTTGGTGGATAGATTCACAACGAGTGTAGCTTTAATTCAGTACATTGTATGTGCATTTTAACCTGTTAGTCCTATAGGGGCAGTATTTCATTTTTGGATAAAAAGACGTGCCCGTTTTAAGCGCAATATTTTGTCACGAAAAGATGCTCGAATATGCTTGGAATTGATAGCTTTGGAAAGAAGACAGTCTTACGTTTCCAGAAATGCAAAGATTTTCACTGTGAGTCCCTTAGAACAAATGCTTCGGGCAAAACCAAGATGTATGACCGACCAGGAAATGCACAGGATTTCTGAGGCTACGTTTTCCATGATCGCCTTATATGGCTGTGAATGCGACAGGAATGAACGGACTCTTTCTCTTGTTTCCCCAAGGTCTTTGCAGCATTGTGACGTA
This sequence comes from Oncorhynchus nerka, assembly GCF_034236695.1. Taxonomy (NCBI): domain Eukaryota; kingdom Metazoa; phylum Chordata; class Actinopteri; order Salmoniformes; family Salmonidae; genus Oncorhynchus; species Oncorhynchus nerka. The sequence goes on along the minus strand of NC_088422.1, from coordinate 22,856,188 downwards.
TTTGTAGGCATATCATTGGAAGATTGACCATAAGAGACTACAATTGCCAAGTGTCCCCCTTGGTGTCTGTGTGGCAATTGGTGCGCAAAAGTCAGGTCCTGGTATTTTTCCATTCAAATCTCAGAACAAACCAGGCTACAAGGACGGTGCTTTCAATGGAGAGAAATATGACAAACCACCTTCAGGATTGATTCAAACAACGTTTTCCATGTTTCAGTCGATATTATGGAGTTAATTCGGAAAAAGTTCGACATGTAGGTGACTGAATTTTCGGTTAGTTTCGGTAGCCAAATGCATAGTAACAAACGGAACGATGTGTCCTACACAAGAATCTTTCAGGAAAAACTGGACATCTGCTATGTAACTGAGAGTCTCCTCATTGAAACATCTGAAGTTCTTCAAAGGTAAATTATTTTATTTGATTCCTTGGCTGGTTTTTGTGAATATGTTGCGTGCTAAATGCTAACGCTAATGCTAAGCTAACTATCACCACTCTTACACAAATTAGTGATTTTCTCTGGTTCTAAAGCATATTTTGAAAATCTGAGACGACAGGATTGTTAAGAAAAGGATAAGCTTGAGAACAGGCATATTTATTTCATTTCATTTGCGATTTTTAGAAATCGCTAACGTTGCGTTATGGTAATGAGCTTGAGGCTGTATTTACGCTACCGCATGCGGGGGGGGGGCGGACTATGAGGTTAATGAAAGTTTGAGTTTTATCAAAAACTATAGGTGGCGCACTTGAACATTTCCGCTGATTGATGTTCCCACCACGGGACCACGGCCCTAACAAGTTTTAATGGTTAGGGGGATAAGGGAGTCGAGATCCATCGGCAATTCCCGAGTAGCTAGCTCATCCTTTACCTCCTCAGATAATCAGTGCAAAAAGTGTCGAAAAGAGACTCTGGATTCCAGGCACTCGTGCAAAAATAAACCGCGTAGTCTGCCACACTACCGGAATTTGACGTAAGTCAAGCAGTTCACTGGCCGCCTTTCTCCCGGAAACCGGAGACTCAAATACCTTTCTCACTTCTGCCATGAATTCCTCCAGATGACCACAAATGGCAGATTGTTGTTCCCAAACTATCATAGCCCAGGAGAGCGCCCTTCCCAACATTAGTGTAATCACTCTCCTTGGTCAAATAGCCCTAACACAGCCCGGAGGGGTTTTGGTTCATTGTCCTTTTGAAAAACAAACCTCCACACCATCACACCTCCTCCATGCATTCCATGCTTTAGTAGTGGTTTCTTTGCAGAAATCTAGTCACATAGTCTCCTCTGAACAGTTGATGTTGAGATTTGTCTGATACTTGAACTCTGTGAGGCATTTATTTATACTGCAATCTGATGTGCAGTTAACTCTAACGATGTGAGACGCATACCTGGCACCGTGTTATGAGGAGAATATTTTTAGCAGTGACACTACTCTATTATCCCTCAGCAATACTGCGAGAGTTGGTCTGTTTGACAACATCACTAATTACAGCTAGCTGAGGTAACTCATGGTGTGCTTTCGCCATAAAGCCTTTTTGAAATCTGACAAAGCGGCTGGATTAAGAAAAAGTTAAGCTTTTAAATGATGTATGACACTTGTGTTTTCATGCATGTTTAATATTACGATTTTTGTAATTTGAATTTCTCACTCTTCAATTTCACCGGATGTTGTCGGGGTGGGACGCTAGCATCCCAATGATCCGTATAAGAAGTTAAAATCACATTACATAATTTCACAAATGGTTTCATCTTTACTCATTCATTTTATACAATAATTAGACGCAAATCTCATAACGGAGACTCTTGTATAAACAGAGTTATGGTAATGTGGCTGTATTGTCTCTCAATGAGGTCACAAACATTAAACAAAATGGACCGGTCGTAGCTGGTTGAACTTGGTAGGCTCTCTGAAAGCGGAGCAGTCCACCACAAGGATGGGCAGTTGATGTCCGGTTGGTGATCGCCGTTGCAGTCCCCCTCTCGTGCTTTACCTTGGTAGGTTCTCTAACAGCGGGCAGGCCACCACAAGGATGGGCAGTGGGTGTCCGGATTTGGGATTGCCGTTCCGGACCCGTCATCTTGTCGTCCAGACTGGAAGATCTGGGCAGTAACTTAGGCAGATGTAAACAATGCACACACACTCACAAAATATATATAATTACATTCATTCCCAAATGAGTGGCATTGTGGTACTAAGTGATGGTTGTATGGGGCTTTGTTCATGGCTCTATCAATGGCTCTATCAAGTGTCAAAGGAACTGAACCGAAAAGGAATGAAAGCATAAACAAAAGATATACAAAATATAATTTTCACGCAAAAATCATCTAATTGGACTGTATTCTATATACGTCCAATGTCCTGGCAAAATTACTATCATGGCATTATCTCTAATGCCATATCTCGGGTTTTCCTACTTGGTGTGTTGCTTAGGCACTATCATAAGTTGATAACTATATGATAAGTCTACAGCTGTAAGACACTAGTTTTGGGCAGTCTACAGGGATGACCTATGGACTTCTGGGAAGAAAACTGGTGAGTACTGTACCTGTAGAGTCAAAGGCCTCAAAGTAAATGTTTACTAACTTTACTAAGGCTTGTATTTGGCTCGGACCCTTAAGTGATCCTAGCATAAATCCTAATTGGATGTTCCGTTGTGCATGTGTGTTTATGCTTACACAAGTGTGCATGTCAAGGGAAGAAAACCAAGTACCCTGGCAGATTACAACTTGTTCAGAATGAGTCTAGGCGGGACAGGGCGTCAGGCTTCACATTCTTTGACCCTGGGCGACACCAACACCACCAGCAGCAGGTGGTGTTGGTGTCGAAGGCGCAAACGAAAAGGTCGGACCCTATGTACGAGTTGTCAGCGTCAGCATTGTTATGAGAATGTCTGTAATTTTTCCACTAAATCTCCTGGTGTTTGTGCTTCATAACGCTCAGTGGCTGTCAAGGCCTTTCAGTCACCACCACGTCCTCGTGTGGCAACCTCTTCAGTACTTGCGAACTGAGACGAGGATATCTGTCTGTGATATCGCAAAGTGTTTCACCAGTGGGAGTCATTGGGTCAGTTGCTGGACTGATGCCATTAGTGTCATTGTAAGGGGTGACAGTCCCCCGCAAAGCGGAAGATGTATCATCGGAAGAAGAGTGTACTCTGAGCATCAATGTTTTTCTTGCAGAGACGGCTGCAGTGCTTGCGGAAGTGTCCGAAGGGCAAGAGAAGTTCATCTCAACTACCGTATTGCATGACTGCAAGGAGGAGGGAAGTTGCTTATTCACAGAGACAGCTGGCTCAAAATCATGAAAAGAATGGTCAATCAGGTTGGCTGATGGAATGTGTCGAGATATCGTAATATCTCCTTGGATCTGATTCTGCACTAAGAGGTTTCTAAATGTATTTTTCCCAATGGGTGCTTTCGACAGATACCCCTCATGAATGACTGCGTTGCAGCTAGCATTAGGGGAAGATAGTGTGGTCAGTGGAGAAAGCACTGTGGCCTGTGACCAGACCTGGTTGGTTTTCCAAACCATCAATGGGAGTAACCGATCCATCAAGTCTGCTCCAAGTAGCAGGGGAGTTTCAGCATGACTCTCCATGTGAGAGGCGAGGTAGTGTGAGTGACCCCTCGAAGTGTAGTGTCGCATCGTTCCACTTTTAACCAACGTTTAGTTGGCTTCCAAAGCCCTTTTGAGATCATCGAACAATGTTTGAGAGATGAGTGATATTGTCATACCCGAATCAATTAGCGCATGACAAGTTAAGCAGTCCTACAGGACTGTTTGCAGGTATGGGCATTTAGATTTGAGTTTAGTGGACATATTCCCCACAAAGTGGAGTGGTCGTTCGCAATGACGTGATGTGCCATTTCTGTTCAAGGTGGAAGCAGATCGACTTTTCAGATTTTGAGTGGGCTTGGCTTTAACGAAGCGTTTTACCTTTTTCTTCGCAACCTTTGCATCAGAGTCTATAGACATTGCCCGTGGGCTTGTTTCTTGATCAAGTGGGCCCTGGATAGGGTCTCGAATTAGAGCGGGAGAAATTTGAACTTTAACATCCTTGCTATGGGTGTTAATTCCTGCGGACCTGGTGTCCGGTAATTCCCCGTCTAGTCCTTGTGACTTATCTTTTACCCTTTTCTCAAATTGTTCTCTTTTTAGTTCTCCACCGACCGGTTACACATTCTACAAAACATGGATATTGTTCAGTTCTCAAGTTCTGTGAGGTAGAAGAAGTTTCTTTGTTCTACTGTGAACCTTTCTCTCTCTATACTGCATGAGGGAGAGAGTCTCCTCCAGGAATTTATGACCTGAGATTACAGACCTGGGTGTAGGGGGAAGAGAGAGGTGGTGAGAGAGAGAAAGTTGGTGATTGCTATATCCAAAGAGGGCCACGTCATGACAACATGGACTTGGTCTTTTACCAAATAGGGATATCTTCTGTATACCACCCCTACCTTGTCATAACACAACTGATTGGCTCAAATGCATTAAGGAAATAAATTCCACAAATTAACTTTTAACAAGGCACACATGTCAATTGAAATGCATTCCAGGTGACTACCTCATGAAGCTGGTTGAGAGGATGCCACGCGTGTGCAAAGCTGTCATCAAGGTGGCTACTTTGAAGAATCTCAAATATAAAAAATGTTTCCATATTTGTTTTCTTTTGGTGTGGTTTTCATACAATTATAACATCACCTGCAAACTGTTTTTTTTACCTTGCTTTTATCTGCTTTGTTTTGTCTTTCATGTTTTCTTTGGTGTGAATATAATGTATTTAATCAAGCCTAAAACCTCCCTCCTTTCTCCTCTCCAATTGATTTACCCATTTCTCTGAAATAACTTTTGAATGCAACTTTCTCTGAAAAACCATTTCTGACAAAACATCTCTAAAGTGACTTCACAATAGAAGGAAGAGGCTCATTAGACCTATGAAGCTCAATTAGATTACATTTCACTTCGATAAACTGAAAGCTAACTAGCTGTCACACTGCACTCCTTGATGTGAGATGCATACCTGGCAGTGTTATGAGGAGCCACCAGAGTATTTTTACCAGTGACACCACTCTCTTATCCCTCAGCAATACAGCGAGAGTTGGTCTGTTTGACAACGTCTCTAATTACAACTGATGACACAGTAAATAGTTTTAAACGCAGAGATTATAGGTGTGTCTGTATGGCGGTGTGCGTGCATCTATATGCGTGCATGCAACTCACCGTCACTATGAGAAACTAACAAGGGATTGCTTATCTGTGTCGAGGCAGCCAGAGACATGCAGCCTAACTAATCACTGAGTCAACGGGAATTGAGAAATGTTGCAGATGTACTTTCTATTGGACTGGAATTCATCATGAGGTTTCATGTCAATACACTGACAACTAAGCTTAGGTTTCATGTCATCACAACAAAAAACCTTGTTCCAAAAAAATTAGGAAGGTCTTCTCTGTTTCACCAATGCCATAATGTATAAACCTTGTTATGGATGAAGTCTCACAAGGACGGGAGAGGACATTCCTACCAGAACACATATCAGTATAAAATGTGCTTTCATGAAATAAATAAACACTTTACATTAATGTTTGGTCAAATGCATGATGGTCACATGCTCCGTGACACACGTTTATAGCAATCTAACCTAACGTAGCAGACATAAAAGAAACGCCTGAGCGGTCTATGTTTGTTACTGGTCCTAACAAGAATAAAACACTGTCGGGGGAAGTTCTGATCTGCACTGTTGAACCAATACAGTACATATGGAGGAGGAGTTAAGATGGAGTGTCGTCCAAAAGGGGAAGTCGGGTCACAGGCTCTCTTTCCATTTCCATTGAAAACCGGTTATAACCAACCCTGCTGAAGGTGATCACGATCAAATTCAGCAGAGCCAATATACCTCTCAAAATGAAAAATGAAATGAAGGAAAAAAGAAAGGTGATTGCTAAGGAAACAGAGGAGACAACAGCGGAAAGAGAATAGTGAAAATTGCAGCGTGACAAAAAGTTAGTTGAAGCCCAAGGAAAGAGTCCCCCATTTTGAATGATATATAGTTTTTGGGCATCTCTGAGCGATGTTCTATTGACTCCCGGGGTAATTTCATGTTTTTGTGAAACTCTTCACGTTCACGCAGGCAGAAATACAGCCGGTGGGACGTAGCATTGTGATGAAGTCGCTCTCACTACACTGAATGTTAATAGGAAGATGTCTTTTAGGGCGTGAAAATGTCTACCATACATGTCAGATTTCAATACTGGCCGATGTCGTAATGAGGGAGGTTGTCTTCTCTCCAATGTGCCATTGATTATATTTTTGCGATAGTTCTTTCTCAAGAAATGTATCATTTACAGTGTAACAGAGGGTCCACCACATTTCTCCTATTTTTCTGCCTCTTCAGTCCAGGGTGCGATTCGTTGCAAACTTCCGACTCCACTCTGTGAAGCACACAATCTGCAGGTAGAACATGGTTAGATTGTAGATTGCTATTGATAGTGCAGTTTGTTTGTTTCAAGTTTTATTAGTCGTATGTACAGCATACATTTACATTTACATTTAAGTCATTTAGCAGACGCTCTTATCCAGAGCGATGGTATACGCCGTCCAACGAAATGCTTACTTGCAGGTGCCTTCTAGAGCAATGCAACAACAATAATAATAATAATAATAATAAAATAAAAGAATACGAACATGAAGTAAATGGCTCAGTAGAATATAATAGATTTTTTAAGACAAGTATAATACAGGAAGGCACAATTTATATGTATCAGGGAAGATGGGATTGTTGGGCAAGTGTTTACATTGTGCAGTATTAGCAATAGTAAATAAGAGTCTGGTAGCAGCAGTTGTGATATGTGTGTAAGCGTGTGTGTGTGTGTGCATGCGTGTGCGTGCGTGTGTGAGTGAGTGAGTGAGTGAGTGAGTGAGTGAGTGAGTGAGTGAGTGAGTGAGTGAGTGAGTGAGTGAGTGAGTGAGTGAGTGAGTGAGTGAGTGAGGGTATATGTACTAAGGTGCAGAGAGTCAGTGCAGGTGCTCAGTCCTGTTCAAGTGTTCAGCAGTACTTTTCCGTACTGTTCCGTCTTCACCCTCCGCTGGTCTAGGACATAGCAATTCCTGTACCAGGCATTGATGCAACTGGTCAGGATGCTCTCGATGGTGAAGCAGTAGTATTTGGAGAGGACCCGGGGTGGCATGCCGAATTTCTTCAGTCGCCTTAGGAAGTAGAGGCGCTGTTGCACCCTCTTGACAAGAGTGGTGGTGTTGTTGGTCCATGTCAAGTCATCAGTGATGTGGACTCTACTGCAGTCCCCTTGATGCGGATTGGGCGTGTTCCCTTCTCTGCTTCCTGAAGTGAACAATCAACTCTTTTGTTTTGCTGACATTGGGGGAGAGGTTGTTGTCCTGGCAACACAATGTCCGTTCACATGCCTCTTCCCTATTGGCTGATTCATCGGTGTTGGTTATCAGGCCTGCAACCATGGTGTTGTCAGGAAACTTGATGGAGTTGGTGTCATGCAAAGCCACGTAGTCATGGGTGAACAGGTAGTACAGCAGAGAGCTGAAGACACACCCCTGGTGGGCCCCTGTGTTAACCTCTTAAGTCGACCCTCTACTTTTTTGAACATTCTGTTAAAAATCGCGCAACATTTCAGCGCCCTGCTACTCATGCCAGGAATATAGTATATGCATTTGCTTAGTCTGTGTGGATAGAAAACACTCAGACGTTTATAAAACTGGTTAAATCACTGCTGTGGCTTTACCAGAACGGCATTTACATCGAAAAGCACAGGAAAAACTGATCACTGAAAATGGGAAAATATATCCATGCGCTACTTGAACCCATTGATAAAGGTGAACCACAATTAATTGACTGAGGTTGCAGTACCTACAGCTTCCACACGGTGTCTAGAGTCTTGTCATTTCCCTTCAAGTTTTTTCTTGGTCAAACACATGCAGGGCACCGTATCTCCTCTGGTCTAGGACCGGATATTTTCGTTGAGTTTCTAGCCGGACATTTTTCCAGACGGACAGCTAATGATCTTTACATCGCCTCCTGATGAATTTTATCGCTTATTAACGTTTACTAATACCTAAAGTTGCATTACAAACATATTTCGAAGTGTTTTGTGAAAGTTTATTGTCGACTTTTTGAATTTAAAAAAATGACGTTACGTTTTGAAACGATGTTTTTTTCGTTTATCACACAGTCTACATATAACGATATCTAGGCTTTATATGGACCGATTTAATCGAAATAAAGAACGCTGAACGCTGAACTGTAGTCAATGAACAGCATTCTCGCATAAGTGTTCTTCTTGTGTTAGACTGATGTGTTCGACTGTGTGAATAGCAATGGAAATGGCATCTTCCATGGATCTGTTGGAGCCTTAGGAAAATTGAAGTGGGTCTAGTGTGCCTGGCATGCTAGCCTTGATGTGGGCCATGACCAGCCTCTCGAAGCACTTCATGATGACAGGGGTGTGTGTGACGGGGCGACAGTCACACTCACCCACCTTGGTTTTCTTGGGCACTGGGACGATGGTGGTCTCCTTAAAGCAAGTGGAAACTACAGCCTGGGACAGGGACAGGTTAAAGATGTCCCACCAGCTGGTCAGTGCACACTGAGGACGCAGCCAGGGATGCCATCTGGGCCAGCGGCTTTATGAATAATCATTAATTTGGGGGTTTTCCTCACATCAGCCTTGGAGAGTGAAAGCACCTGGTCGTCTGGAGCAGCGAGAGTCCTACTGGATGACTCGGTATTGTCTGCCTCAAAGCGGGCCTAGAATGTATTAAGGTCGTCTGGGGGGAGAGTCTTCGGTGGGCACCACACAGCTAGATTTGCCTATGTAGTCCGTGATAGCCTGTAGTCCTTGACACATGCGTTGCAAGTCTGAGTTGTCTAACATCAATTCAAGTTTGAGTTTGTGTCGTCTTTTGTGTCCCTAATGGATTTGCGGAGCTCGTACCTGCTTGCGTTGTACGCATTGCACACCACTGAGTTGTCGGGGTTCATTCTGCTGACATTGAAATCTGCAGTACTGGCTCTCAGCATTATACGGATTTAGCAGGGTTTTTGGTTGGTGTATGTCCCGTTTGTTATTGTTGGTACAACATCATCAATACATTTAATAATGAAGCCTGTGACTGGCGATGTACAGTATATTCCTCAATGTTGATGGATGAGTCGTGGGTGGGTGAATCTTCTAACATATTTCAGAAGTATTCTCAAATACGTTTTGCAGCATTGAGTATGCCTCCTCTGTCCAGTACCTCACTATTCTGTGTGTTGGCTCCGTCTTGAGTTGCTGCTTGTGGGCTGGGAGTAAGAAGAGAAAGATGTGATCTGATTGGCTGAAGTGGGGGCAGGGGATGGCTTTGTACACGTCCCAGATGTTTGTGTACACATGGTCCAGCACGTTGTTTTCTCTCATGGGGGAGGGATACATGTTGGAGATACTTTGGAATAATTTGTTTTAAATTGGCTTGGTTAAAATCTCCCGCAAGATTTTGTTGATTTTACAGTTAACTAGCTACTTCACATACTGATATTGACTTTGGTATTTTTGTATGTAGTTACGTTTGTTAGCTAGCTACCAAGCTAGCCAGCCCATAGAGAGAGCATTGCATTGTGGGTGTTTTAGTTGACAAAAAAATTAAACACATTTTTCTCACATACAGTATTAGTGTTATTTAACATAGTAAGTTATAAGAATTAATGGTTTTGGGTGGATTTTCCTTGAACTTAAGGGCATGTTATAGAAAATGATTGTGAAATAGATATAGTGAGAGAGCGAGAGGAGAGGATTGTCAATGATTTATATTAGACAGAGCATATGGTGTTGGCTGCCTCACCATCCATCAACCAACAGATGGAAAATTAGATAAAGCTATAATTTATTCACCACACCAGCAGTCCCACCAAGTCTTACCATGACCTGCTTGGTATCATGGTCATTATTTAGTACACACACAGGCTAGGCCTATAACTACACAGAAAAAAGTGTTCCAAATGGGTTCTTTGGCTGTCCCCATAGGAGAACTCTTCTTGGTTCCAGGTAGAACCGTGTTGGGTTCCATGTAGAACCCTCTGTAGAAAGGGTTCTACCTGGAACCTAAAAGGGTTCTACAAAAGGTTATCCTATGTGGACAGCCGAAGAACCCTTTAAGGTTCTAGTTAGCACCTTTTTTTCTAAGAGTGTACAGTTATTAATTTAGTCCATTTTATTCAACTGTCAACTGTCTATTTTTTTAACAGTCCATCACAACAACAATGTACAGTACAGATAAATACAATGATCATTTAACAGACCGTCATATAAAGGACAGTTCGCTACAGTATCAACTTACGGCTAGGCGCATCATGTCCACACACCATCTCTGACCTTTTAAGCAGTTATAAACAAAGCCAACAGCCACGGCAAGTTAGTGTAACCTATACTCTACACAGTATGGCTAGCCACTATCCTTGAACTACTTTATCAATCCAAAAGATTCTCTTGCCAAATTCCACCATGATCTCTTAAACTGCCCAGAAAGCCAAGTCACATCACAACAGATGAACACGATCTTGAATTATGTATGAGAAAGCCTAATAAACTAAAACGAATAAGCCTACTGAAAATATATCAATGTGGTTATTCCCAGATAAATATTTTTCTCGAACAGAATAGCAAATGAACAGTCGTCTAATGTTTGACCACTTGTATTTTCCTCTTAATTTGTTCATCCAAAATGGCTCATCTCTTACCGTTTCAGTGGTCTGTGAGTGACCGCTGACTTTTCTTCCTGCTTTTCTTGAGTGACCTCTGAATATAATTATGAAAGAATACTTTCTTTGCTGAAGGAATCGGGCCCACCCAAAAAGAATGCCACTCTACAATTTCAATGGAGAGAGTGGCTCAGTGAGAAGATGTCTTTGTCCAGGAGCCACAGGTAAGTAGTCCCTCGATTTCCTCTCTTCTACTGGGAACGTGCTGGTGAATGAGGCATGACGCAGATGTGTGTAAGATAGCAACACTATCACCCTGGACTTTACCCGCTCTTTCGTAGGGTCACGACACCGCACTGGGGCCCAGGAGACTAGAACCCAAACACTATGACACACCCCATGCACACCTCTGCACAGAAAACAGCTGATCACTTCTCCTCAACACTGATGATGAAGACAATACCCAGGAGGATGGTGGTGGTGATGATGATGATGATGATCCTGTCACTCTTCCTTAAATGATACCATAAATCTCCTCTGTTCTCCCACATTGGTCAAATTTAACCGTTTGTCTGAAGATAAAAATGACAAAGGCCAAAGAACTCAGAGGACGAGAATAAAATAAAGAAAAAGAACACTTCTCCTGTCTGTCTATCTGGCTGTTGGACCTCACTGGCGTGTGACACGCAGAACGTCATTGGGGGAGGCACCTGAGTCACCAGCGGTGGCACCACTCTGTTCTGGGGAATGCTGAGCAGGGTGAGGGTGGGGGGTGGGGGGGTGATGTGATGTGAAGACCAGAAGAGTCCGGATCCTTTGAGCATCTCCCCGGTGCAGGTTGCTAGGTGAGGGAGTTATAAAGCTCCCCCTAAATGGGGGGGTAATGATGGCAAATAAAATAAAGTAAACAGCAGGAGGTTAACGAGCATTAATTTAGCCTGCGTTCCGTTATGAATTAATGACGAGATCCCACTGACGCCAGGGAAACATCGGGGTAGGGAGTCTGCTGGAGCGACTGAAGGGCCCATGCAATCACTTTAAGGCCAGGGGGTAAGAGCTCTGTTGTCTGGATACCGAGGAATGATGGCCCCCTTCTCTCTTCTCCTCTAGTCAATATATCTCCATCTCTTCCCTCAACCCCTTGTCAATATCCACCACCTCTCCGAATTCCTGTCCTGTACTCTGTCTTCTACTGATGCTGAAGTTTTCAGTTGCTTCTCATTGCCCCCAACATTTCAATCATCCTAAGTCGTTCTTATTCGGTCTCCCTCTTTCCTTTCCAGCTTCATTCTCGGCCCACTCCTTCTGTCTCTCGTCCACCCCTCCATTGTCACGGCCTGTCCGTTCTCTGACAGGTCCACAGCAGACTGATTTGCCGCGCCTGTCACAACCGGAACCCAGACTTAGGCCCATTCACTGCCACGCTACTTCTTTAGAGCCATTACTCATCTTCAAGTCAAATGGACCACACACTAAAACCCCACAACTTTACTCTTATCTGTGATACCTTATCCAAAGAACTGACAATCAGTCTCCTCTTGCCTTTTCACAAGTAGACTTAGATGCAATCAAGCAAAGTGTGTGTGTGTGTGTGTGTGTGTGTGTGTGTGTGTGTGTGTGTGCGCGCGTGTGCGTGCGTGCGTGCGTGCGTGCGTGCGTGCGTGCGTTTGAAATAGAGGTTCGAGAACAGACCTGAAAATGTCTCCCTTAATTAGTGTCTAAACATGCTGACAAGGTTAATTATTTGCCAAAGAACCGCAAAACCATGAATAAATCTTAAAGAACAGACAACACTACATTGAAGTGTAACAATTAGGCCTATACCATTAAATTATGACCCAACCGACAGTGAGGAGGTGGCTCTCTCCGACATCATGATTACAGCTTCGTCCATACAACACTGAGGAGAGATGATGAGGATCCTTACACAACCCACCATTTTACCACTTTAAAGTGCTGGCTGATTGGGTCCTGAGTTTGAGTGTGTGGGGGTAAATAATCCCCAAACAGTTTTGTAGCACACCACACATATTATTACAGAATACAGTTTCCCTTCTCACAACTGTCTCATTTTTAATCTAGTTTTAATCTAGTTTCACTAGTGGGCTCAATGATGTGGACACTTGGTAATTAATGACTAGGGAGGGTCGGGTACTCAAGTACTCGATTCAAGGTTTGTATTCAATATTTAATAATCGAATACAAGTACTACAATATTTAAAATGTGCAACAATTTTGGAGATTCAATTTATAAAGCACTGAAAAAATGTCTAAGATGTCTTTAGTGTTTGTAGAGTATGTAAAGTGCCGTGGAAATATGTAAATGCTGTTTTCAGTAATTTGAAGAACCGATGACATTCTGAAAACTTTATTTTTTATACATTTTTTTCAAGCTTTACAAAATGTACATCAATGTACAGTAAGTACAAAGATTTTACCATATTCCAACCACCCTCCCTCCCTCCATACAACACATCCACCCAACCCCACTAGCCCCTCCCTACCTCTCCGGCCTACCTCAGTCCACCCATCTCGATTCCCTCCCTCCCAAACACTCACCCCAACCCCCTTCCAACCACCCACCCTGATCTGATATAGACAAACCATCCCACTCCCTCCCTCAATTCGGTCCTAGAAAACAACAATTCTACAGAGATTTCACAACAAATAAACAATCAAGAATACAGGGGAATACAAACAACTCAATACAGATTCAAAATACAAAAACATAAATAAATAAATTATCAGAAAACCTTAGACAAACTTGCTTGGACTGGATAGCATTATATTGATGACAGTAACTATTATGTAATGACTACTGGTAATGCCTACTGGGAAACCTTAAAGCATCTCATAAGAGGGGAGCCTCTGCAAGCCATTAAAGTATGATATAAATGGTTGCCATTTTATAACAAATGTATCATTGGAACCCCTAAGAGAATATTTAATTTTCTCAAGATTTAGGAAGAACATTACATCGTTGAGCCATTGAGAAGTAGAGGGGGGCTGAGCAGACTTCCACTGGAGAAGAGTTCTACGTCGAGCTAAGAACGATGTAAAAGCAACAATATCGGCATGTTTGGGGTCCAAGGAGAAGTCTTCTGGAATACCAAAAGCGGCTATCAAGGGACAAGGCTGCAGGTTAATTTCAAGCACCTCAGATAAAGTTTTAAAAATAGAATTCCTGTAATTTTATAGTTTAGAGCGTTGAATGAACATGTGACTAGGGTCATATGGTGAGACATGACATCTATCACACTCATAATTTACATTTGGATATATGTCAGACAATCTGGATTTGGAAAAATTCACCCTATGTAAAACATTAAATTGTATGAGACCAAGACGAGAACAAGATGTAGTGGAGCGTACTCCATCAATTGCCTCATCCCACCACTCCTGAGTAAATTCAACATTAATTTCCCGTTCCCAAGCTGATTTAATTTTGTTGGTGGAGTGTTTGTCCAATGACGAAATAAACAGATAGATTTGGAAATGACTGCTTTCTGTTGAGGTAATAGAATCAATATGCCATTCCAGGGTTGGCAAGGGGGTGGAGCAGGGAAAACAGAAAATTGGGAGGAGACAATGCCTAATCTGAAGGTAAAGGTGAGATGGAGGCAAAGAGTATTTAGAGGCCAGGTTGGGAGAGGGGGATGTTGGGAGAGAAGAGCAGAGTAAAGTAGGAAGAGAAGAATAAATACAAGAATGTACCTCTAGGTGGCACCATAGTGTATCTGGAGCATGCAACCAAAATGGCAATTTCTGAAAGTTGGCTGCCCGGTAATAGTATACAATGTTGGGTAGTGCCAACCCTCCACTAAACTTGTATCTCTGAAGTAAAGATCTACTGACTCTGGGTACCTTTCCTCCCCAGATAAATGTGATAACAGCCTGATTGATTGACTTAAAAAAAAACACTTTGATAAAAACAATGGGATAGATTGAAATAGATATAGTAATTTGGGTAAACTGTTCAGTTTTACAGCATTAATCCTTCCTATAAGTGATAGAGGTAAGCTACCCCATCTCTGAAAATCAGTTTTCATTTGCGCAAGAAGCGGAGCAAAGTTTGCAGAAAAAAAGAGCATGTAATGAATAAGTTACATTCACACCAAGGAATTTGAAACCAGAACGGCTAAGCTGAAAGGGCAAGTCTGTCTGCTGGAGCTGTAGCGCTGCTGGATTGATTGGGAAGCACTCGCTTTTCTGGAGATTCAGCATGTAACCAGAGAAGGAGCCAAAGTTCTCCAGAATAGAAAGGATTGAAGGTAAACAGGTTACAGGGTTATTTCCATAGAGTAACAAATCATCTGCATATAATGATAACCTATGTTCAACTCCTTCCCATGTTACACCTTGGCAAGAGGAGACTGCCCATAAAGCTACTGAAAGGGGTTCAATGGCGATGGCAAATAATAAAGGCGACAGTGGGCAGCCTTGGCGTGTCCCACGTTCCAAGGACTAAATATTCAGAATGGGTGTCATTGTTACAGACACTGGCCTGGGGAGATGTATACAAGAGACGGATCCATGAGCCAAATTTGTCCCCAAATTCACATGTTTTAATCTCTCTGGGATATGTGGGACGCTAGCGTCCCATCTGGCCAAAAGCCAGGGAAAATGCAGAGCGCCAAATTCAAATAAATTACTATAAAATCAAACTTTCATTAAATCACACATGTAAGATACCAAATTAAAGCTACACGTGTTGTGAATCCAGCCAACAGCACCTCCGTAAACAAAAGAGAGAAAGCATATTTCAACCCTGCAGGCGCGTCACAAAATGCAGAAATAAAAATATAATTCATGCCTGACGAGCTTCTTTTGTTGGCACTCCAATATGTCCCATAAACATCACAAATGTTCATTTTGTTCGATTCATTCCGTCGATATATATCCAAAATGTCAATTTATTTGGCGTGTTTGATCCAGAAAAACACCGGTTCCAACTTGAGCAACGTGACTACAAAATATCTCAAAAGTTACCTGTAAACTTTGCCAAAACATTTCAAACTACTTTTGTAATACAACTTTAGGTATTTTTTTACGTAAATAATCGATAAAATTGAAGACGGGATGATCTGTGTTCAATACAGGAAGAAAACAAACTGAAGCATGCTTTCTGGTCACGCGCCTCTATTTAACAGTACACTTCAAGTGACCCTCGTTCAAGATGGCCGTACTTCTTCATTACACAAAGGAATAACCTCAACTAATTTCTAAAGACTGTTGACATCCAGTGGAAGCGATAGGAACTGCAAGCAGGTCCCTTTGAAAGCTGGATTCCCAATGAAAATCCATTGAAAAGAGAGTGACCTCAAAAAAAATTCGGAATGGTTTGTCCTCTGGGTTTCGCCTGGTAAATAAGTTACGTTATAGTCACAGACATGATTCAAACTGTTTTAGAAACATCAGAGTGTTTTCTATCCAAATCTACTAATAATATACATATCTTATCTTCTGGGGATGAGTAGCAGGCAGTTGAATTTGGGCATGCATTTCATCCGGATGTGAAAATACTGCCCCCTGTCACCAAGAAGTTAAGAACAGCAAATAGGTACTCAATTCTGTTGAATGCCTTCTCTACATCTAGGGAGATTACCACCTCAGGGGAGTTGGAGAATTGTTTATAATAAATCATGTTAAACAATTAATGAAAATGAACCTTTATAAAGCCGGTTTGTTCCTGTGATATGAGTCCTGGTAAAACTACTTCCAGATGCCTTGCTATCACATTCACCAGCACCTTTACATCCACATTAATTAGATTTAGGGGCCTAAATGAAGAACAGGAAGGAAGCGCTATTGAACCCTGTGTTAGGGTAGGTGGCAACGAGCCACGTTCAAGTGATCCATCATACATAGATAAAAGTCAAGGGGCTAACTTGGAATAGACTTTCTTAAAGAACTCGGTTGGAAACCCATCGGGCCCTGGAGCCTTCCTGTTCTGCATTGACTTGATAGACTGAATAACTTATTTAAGGCTGAGAGGGGAATTAAGGTCATCTGCAGTTTCAGCCTCAACTGTGGGAGTCTCCAGTTCACCCAAAAATGTAGTCATATTGGCAGTATCTGAGGGAAATCCAGACGTATACAGGGAGGATTAGAAAGATTTGAACCTGTAGGGTCAGAAATCAAGCTATGAGAGGAATCGTTCATTTGGGGAATCAGACGGGTAGCAGCACTGCGTTTTAATTTGCAGACGACTTGTCCTGTCGCCATGTTCAAAGTTGGTACCACGTGAATTCAATAGTAACTGTTCTGCGTATGTAGTGGACAAGAGATTGAATTCAGATTGTAAGTTCAAGCGTTGCTTATACAGCTCTGGGGATGGCATCAGGGCATATTGATGGTCTGAGTCAAGGATGGCTTTAGTGAGTTCTTCTAGTTTAGCTTTCTGAGTTTTGTTCAAATGAGAAGAATGAGGAATAATTTATCCTCTAAGATAGGCCATAAGTGATTCCCATAAGAGAGAATGAGAGGTTGAGCTTGTCGGATTTGAAAAAATAAAATGATCAATAGAAGTGGAGATAACATTACAGAAGTCTGCATCAGACAGGAGAAGAGAATTTAATCTCCAGAGAGGAGTACGAGTTGGTCCTGATAGGTCTATGTCAAGGGCTAAAGGTCCATGGTCAGAAATTACAAAGGGTAAATATTCAGAAGAGGTGACATTTGGAAGTAACTTATGATCAATAAAGAAATAGTCAAAAAGAATGGTGTATGTGTGAAAAGAAAGAATACTCTTTTGCCTGGGGAATCTGACATCTCCAGGGATCTGTACACTCATTCTGAACCATAAAACCTGAGAAGGACTTTGACATAGCAGGAGACATAGTTCTGGGGTTTGAGTGGTCTAAAGCCGGGCTAATAACACAATTCAGATCCCCGCCAAACATCAAAAGATGGGTGTTCAGAGAAGGGATTTTCCCCAGAAACCCATTGGCAAATTCAACATCATCAAAATTGGGAGCATATACATTGACCAATACTACAGGTGTGTGCCACATGGTGCCAGTGATGATTAAATATCTCCCATTACTGTCATTACTGTCATCCCATTACATAACATTAGCAGTAGAGAAATGTATTATTTTATTAACCAAAATTGCAACCCCTCTGGCTGTGGAGTTAAAGTCTGAATGGAAAACCTGACTAAAACTGGAGTTTTGTAGCCTTGAGTGATCTTTAATTTGTAAATGGGTCCCTTGTAAAAAAAAATACCACATCTGCTTTAAGCTTTTTCAAATGAGAGAAGACTCTAGACCTCGACAGGATTGTTCATGGCCTTAGTATTCCAATATAAAAACTTTATAGGATTAGGCCTACCTATATTTCTATCATTAGCGTTGTTAGCCATATAAAATATTGAAATGATAAAGGTGTGAAAACAGACCAAGCATTTGCAAAGATAACAGAAAAAAATATGAAAAAAGCAAATATATATATTTTTTTAAATAACAAAATAGGACCGAAAAAGTTCACTCCCACCCAAAGCCAAAGTCTCCTTCCCCAGAGAATGGAGACAGCAGGTTGAAGTTTTCGCAGCTTCAGTGCATATAAACAGAAAAGCTTCCAATACTAACGCGGAGAGGCTCCATAGCACCAGTCATGAAATACACTTGAAAAGGCATTCACAAAACGGTAAAGTAGGTCAACCAAAACAAACACCCCATAACAGTGAAATGGAATTGTCCTGACTCAGGGAGTCTTCAATCAGTGCAACACGTACAACATGTCTTAAGGATGGCCAAATAAGTGTCCCACAGTATGTTACCCTGTTCCAAAAAAGAAAAGTGCCCGAGTGTCTGTACATGTACGAATGATAAATAGGGCGAATAAAGTGGTGAAAAGTCCTTCAGTAAGTATCTATACGAAAAGAAAGAAAAAAACAATAGAGGAAAGCTCTGCAAAAGCCTGGAATTGTAGCCATGCATTACTACGTTAGCCATCTAGCCAAATGAAAAGGACCCCCCAAATGTGTAGCTTAAATGACAACCGCATAAGACAGTATTAGTCATTTTTATCAGAGTTCAATAACGTTAGTGTTTCTGCCGAGTAGAAAAGGAATGGCAACATGAAAAAAAAAATGCCCTGCCGTAAAAGTCATTACATACCTTCGACATAGAGGCTAGGCTATGCATGCTACCTGGAAAGAGTAGGTCATAGATGCAAGATTCGGCTCAGAAGTGACTGAACCAATGCTGGGTGTCCTCGTGGTAGTCGAATTGTAGCTTCCCCCCGGCATGTTCAATGTGCAGACGAGTAGGGAAGGGGAGTGAGAATTTACATTTATTCTCATGAAGTTTGCGTTTCACGTCGAGGAATTTAGCTCTTTTCTTGGCGACATTTGAGCTGAGGTCAGGAAAGATGAACACCTTGCTAACCAGGGTCATTAGCACCGGTGAGGACTAAAGCCAACGTTTAAAAAGCATGGTGAGAAAAAGACCAACAAACTCCTAAATTCAGCGACTTTCTATGACTGTGGACAGGTTTGTTAAAGAGTTTGTCTTAGACATCCCACTGGGCACGGACATCAATTCAACATCTATTCCACATTGGTTCAATGTAATTTTGTTGAAGTTACATGGAAATGATTTTGATTCAACCAGTGTGTGACCAGTGGGATGTCCTATACTATAGTCGGCAGTGTATAATAGTCAGGGGTAAGGTTGCACATTTTGGGGAATATTCAGAGGTGGGAATTAACAGGAATATATGGGAACTAACGGGAATACATGGGAATGAATTGAAATATATGCAAATTAATATTAATACCATTTAAATGTAGATGTTTTTTGCATTGGATATATTTACCATATCATATGGAGACAGAAACATAAACCTTTTACCTTATCATAAGTAGACATAATTGCAAATAAATAAATCCTTCCAATAGAATTTTTTTAAACTATTTAGTTACGAATTTAACTTTAATCAAATTAGTTGACTCTTCACATGGGATGATTTCACTTAACAAACAAAGAAAGGGAATATTGAAAGATCCCCAATGATCCATCGCATTTCCCAAAAACATTTTCAACATACGTCTGCAAAATTATGAAACCAAAGCTTTGGTTGTCTTCCTCTCAGGCTTCCATGTCTTCTCCCTGGACCTCCTCAATGTCCACCTCTTGAACATCAGACTCTGTTGCCTCATCTTCACTGTTACTTTAAAACCTTGTTGAGGATGGCTCGTTGTCAGGCTCAAAAAGCCTCAAATTTGCCCGATAGCCACCAATTTTCAACCCTTGTATTGGTCAGCCTGTTGCATGCTTTGTTGTGTGTGTTCCCATACCAGGACCAGTTGCGCTCTGAGGTGGCTGATGTTGGTGAGATTTGGACGATGATGGAGGCAACAGGGGAAAGAGGAGGATCTGAGGACCCATGCCAAATCTTTTCAGTCTCCTGAGGGGGAATAGGTTTTGTTGTGCCCTCTTCAAATCAAATCAAATCAAATTTATTTATATAGCCCTTCGTACATCAGCTGATATCTCAAAGTGCTGTACAGAAACCCAGCCTAAAACCCCAAACAGCAAGCAATGCAGGTGTAGAAGCACGGTGGCTAGGAAAAACTCCCTAGAAAGGCCAAAACCTAGGAAGAAACCTAGAGACGAACCAGCTATGTGGGGTGGCCAGTCCTCTTCTGGCTGTGCCGGGTGGAGATTATAACAGAACATGGCCAAGATGTTCAAATGTTCATAAATGACCAGCATGGTCGTATAATAATAAGGCAGAACAGTTGAAACTGGAGTAGCAGCATGGTCAGGTGGACTGGGGACAGCAAGGAGTCATCATGTCAGGTAGTCCTGGGGCATGGTCCTAGGGCTCAGGTCAGTTGAAACTGGAGCAGCAGCACGGCCAGGTGGACTGGGGACAGCAAGGAGTCATCATGTCAGGTAGTCCTGGGGCATGGTCCTAGGGCTCAGGTCCTCCGAGAGAGAGAAAGAAAGAGAGAAGGAGAGAATTAGAGAACGCACACTTAGATTCACACAGGACACCGAATAGGACAGGAGAAGTACTCCAGATATAACAAACTGACCCTAGCCCCCCGACACATAACCTACTGCAGCATAAATACTGGAGGCTGAGACAGGAGGGGTCAGGAGACACTGTGGCCCCATCTGAGGACACCCCCGGACAGGGCCGAACAGGAAGGTTCCTCTTCACGACTGTCTTGGTGTGCTTGGACAATGTTAGTTTGTTGGGGATGTGGACACCAAGGAACATGTAGCTCTCAAACTGCTCCATTACAGCCCTGTTTATGAGAATGGAGGCGTGCTCAGTCTTCCCTTTCCTGTAGTCCACAATCATCTCCTTTGTCTTGATCACGTTGAGGGAGAGGTTGTGTTCCTGGCACAACACGGCCAGGTCTCTGATCTCCCTATAGGCTGTCTCGTCGTTGTCGGTGATCAGGCCTACCATTGTTGTGTCATCGGCAAATTTAATGAATGTGTTGGAGTCCTGCCTGGCTGTGCAGTCATGAGTGATCAGGGAGTAAAGGAGGTGACTGAGCATGCATCCCCGAGGAGCCCCTGTGTTGAGGATCAGCATGGCGGATGTGTTGTTACCTACCCTTACCACCTGGGGGTGGACCGTCAGGAGGTCCAGGATCCAGTTGCAGAGGGAGGTGTTTAGTCCCAGGGTCCTTAGCTTAGTGATGAGCTTTGAGGGCACTATGGTGTTGAATGCTGAGGTGTAGTCAATGAATAGCATTCTCACATAGGTGTTCCTTTTGTCCAGGTGGGAACAGGCAGTGTGGAGTGCAATAGAGATTGCATCATTTGTGGATCTGTTAGGGCAGAATGCAAATTGTAGGGTTTCTAGGATAATGGTGTTGATGTGAGCCATGACCAGCCTTTTAAAGCACTTCATGGTTACAGACGTGAGTGCTACAGGTCAGTAGTCATTTATCAAGGTTACCTTAGTGTTCTTGGGCACAGGAACTATGGTGGTCTGCTTGAAACATGATGTTATTACAGACTCAGAAAGGGAGAGGTTGAAAATGTCAGTGAAGACACTTGCCAGTTGGTCAGCGCATGCTTGGAGTACAAGTCCTGGTAATCTTTCTGTGAATGTTGACCTGTTTAAAGGTCTTACTCACATTGGGTGCGGAGAGTGTGATCACACAGTTGTCTGGAACAGCTAATGCTCTAATGCATGTTTCAGTGTTACTCACCTCGAATCGAGCATAGAAGGTATTTAGCTCACCTGGTAGGCTCGTGTCACTGGGCAGCTCTCGGCTGTGCTTCCCTTTGTAGTCTGTAACAGTTTGCAAGCCCTGCCACATCCGACGAGTGTCGAAGCTGGTGTAGTTCCATTTGATCTTAGTCCTGTATTGAAGCTTTGTCTGTTTGCTGGTTCATCGGAGTGCATAGCGGGATTTCTTATAAGCTTCCGGGTTAGAGTCCCGCTCCTTGAAAGCGGCAGCTCTACCCTTTATCTCAGTATGGATGTCCTGAGTCCTGTAGCTTAGCATCTGCTTCATCTGACCACTTTTTTATTGACCGAGTCACTGGTGCTTCCTGCTTTAATTTTTGCTTGTAAGCAGGAATCAGGAACATATAATTATGGTCAGATTTTTTTATTTTTTATTTCACCTTTATTTAACCAGGTAGGCTAGTTGAGAACAAGTTCTCATTTGCAACTGCGACCTGGCCAAGATAAAGCATAGCAGTGTGAACAGACAACACAGAGTTACACATGGAGTAAACAATTAACAAGTCAATAACACAGTAGAAAAAAAAAATGGGCAGTCTATATACAATGTGTGCAAAAGGCATGAGGAGGTAGGCGAATAATACAATTTTGCAGATTAACACTGGGGTGATAAATGATCAGATGGTCATGTACAGGTAGAGATATTGGTGTGCAAAAGAGCAGAAAAGTAAATAAAAAAATTTAAAAAACAGTATAAAAACAATATGGGAATGAGGTAGGTGAAAATGGGTGGGCTATTTACCAATAGACTATGTACAGCTGCAGCGATCGGTTAGCTGCTCGGATAGCTGATGTTTGAAGTTGGTGAGGGAGATAAAAGTCTCCAACTTCAGCGATTTTTGCAGTTCGTTCCAGTCACAGGCAGCAGAGTACTGGAACGAAAGGCGGCCAAATGAGGTGTTGGCTTTAGGGATGAAGCCAACACCTCATTTGGAGGGCGAGGGAGAGCTTTGTGCACGCCTCTGTGTGTGGAGTAAAGATGGTCTAGAGTTTCTTCCCCCTCTAGTTGCACATTTAACATGCTGGTGGAAATTTGTAAAAATGGATTTAAGTTTCCCTGCATTAAAGTCTCCGGTCACTAGGAGTGCCGCTTCTGGATGAGCATTTTCCTGTTTGTTTATGGGGGCATACAGCTCATTGAGTGCGGTATTAGTGCCAGCATCGGTCTGTGGTGGTATGTAGACAGCTCCGAAAAATACAGATGAAAACTCTCCAGGTAGATAGTGTGGTCTATAGCTTATCATGAGATTCTCTACCTCGAGCGAGCAAAACCTTGAGACTTCCTTAGATATTGTGCACCAGCTGTTGTTTACAAATATACATAGACCGCGACTCCTTGTCTTACCAGAGGCTGTTGTTCTATCCTACCGATACAGTGTCAAACCAGCCAGCAGTATGTTGTTCATGTCGTCGTTCAGCCACGACTCGGTGAAACGTAAGATATTACAGTTTTTAATGTCCCGTTGGTAGTTTAATCTTGCTTGTAGGTTTGGATTTTATTTTACAATGATAGCATGTTTGCCAATAGAACAGATGGCAGCGGGGGTTTACTCACTCGCCTATGAATTCTCAGAAGACCTCCACCCACTTTTTCTCTGTCTTCTCTTCACAAAAATAACAGGGATTTGGGCCTGGTCCTGGGAAAGCAGTAGATCATTCACATTGGACTTGTCAGACTCATTAAAGGAAAAAGCTTCTCCCAGTTCGTGGTGAGTAATAGCTGTTCTGATGTCCAGAAGTTATTTTTGGTCTTAAGAGACGGTAGCAGCAACATTATGTACAGAATAAGTTACAAAATAAGTTACAAAAAACGCAAAAAAAACAAACAAAATAGTACAGTTGGTTAGGAGAACGTAAAACATCAGCCATCCTCTCCAGCACCATTCTACCATCCTGCACTGTGAATGTTTACACGGTGTGCTCAATAAAGACATGAAAACGTATAATTGTTTGTGTGTTATTAGTTTAAGCAGACTGTGTTTGTCTATCGTTGAGACCTAGATGCACATCAGATCAAATTTTATGACCAATTTATGCAGAAATTCAGGTATTTCCAAAGAGTTCACATGCTTGTTCTTGTCACTGTATCTGACAATGAAGGAACCTACAGCTTCAGTTGGTTAAATTACTGGAAATAGAAAGACAAAATGATTTAGATAGACATGCCTAGATCTAGCCTCTATACCGAGATATCCCATCCATTAAAGACATAAGTATAAGATAGACGGTACTCCTTACATCTTTGGATCAATTCATGGATAGCTACATGAGCTCCTGATTCTGCACTCTCTTCCTTCAGTCATAGTTATGAAAAAATATTTTTCCCAGGGTTGAATAAATGGCCTATTCCAGAGAACCTGGCCAATCGTTGCTCTGTGTGTGAGAACAGTCAAATGGCCGTTAGCCATAACATAATGATGAGATAATATTAGGAATAATTAAATGATGCAATGGCTGAATTGCCTTTGCTCTAGGAGCTGATTGGGGCCGCGGGAAGGAGGGCCGGATGGAGACCCCAACACTTCAGGAAAGTCTGGTCACTGCTCTGACCAGCTCTGGAACCTATAATCGACACCATGTGTAGGCTCTTTTCTCTTTCTCTGTCTTTCACCTAGTGCCACAGAAAATATATCCTTTTCAACTATACTGATCAAAAATGTATACGCAACATGCAACCATTTCAAAGACTTTACTGAGTTACAGTTCATATAAGGAAGGTAAAAAAAAAAGATAAAAAAGAAATCAGTTAATTGAAACAAATTCATTAGGGCCTATTCTATGGATGTCAAATGACTGGGCAGGGGTGCAGCCATGGGAGAGCCTTGGAGGATATAGGACCACCTACTTGACAGCCAGGTGAAGAAACCAGATGTGGAGGTCCTGAGCTGGCTTGGTTACACGTGGTCTGCGGTTGTGAGGCCGTTTGGGCGTACTGACAAATTCTCTAAAACAGCATTGGAGGCAGCTTATGGTAGAGAAATTATCATGCAATTCTCTGGCAACGGCTCTGGTGGACATTTCTGTAGTCAGAATGCCAGTTGCACGCTCCCTCAACATTTGAGACTGTGGCATTGTGTTGTGTGACAAAACGGAACATTTTAAAGTGGCCTTTTATTGTCCCCAGCACCTGTGTAATGATCATTCTGTTTAATCAGCTTCCTGATATGCCACACCTGTCAGGTCAAATCAAATTTATTTGTCACATGCAGATGTTAATGCGAGTGTAGCGAAATGCTTGTGCTTCTAGTTCCGACAATGCAGTAATAACCAACGAGTAATCTAACTAACAATTCCAAAACTACTACCTTATACACACAAGTGTAAGGGGATAAAGAATATGTACATAAAGATATATGAATGAGTGATAGTACAGAGCGGCATAGGCAAGATGCAGTAGATGGTATCGAGTACAGTATATACATATGAGATGAGTATGTAAACAAAGTGGCATAGTTTAAAGTGGCTAGTGATACATGTATTACATAAAGATGCAGTAGATGATATAGAGTACAGTATATACATATACATATGAGATGAATAATGTAGGGTATGTAAACATTATATTAAGTAGCATTGTTTAAAGTGGCTAGTGATATATTTTACATCAATTCCCATCAATTCCCATTATTAAAGTGGCTGGAGTTGAGTCAGTGTGTTGGCAAAGGAGAAATGCTCACTAACAGGGATGTAAACATGGGACCAACACTTTACATGTTGCTTTTACATGTTGCTTTTATATTTTCAGTCAGTGTATGTGTGGTATAAACATAGTGTAGCTGATGACAGGTATATTGGGACATGGATTGGATGGTTTCCTGTTTCAAATTTCAAATTTCAGATTGGATTTACAGATATGATGTCTGAGTTGGTAGAAGACATTATTCACACAAAATAGTGACATACTGTAGATGTCCTTATGGAGATAATCACCCAAAAACTTTTTTTTAGCATTGTCGACAAAGAGCAATGACAAAAAATTACATTTGTATTAAGTTACTGCTGGCCTAATAAACTGGTCTCATCTTGTTAAAGGACAGGGTAAAGTATTTAACAGCCTGAGTCCCTTTCAGCTACACTGGCTGTGCTATGAGTGTCTAATACATCTCCATTAGCAGGTAGATAAGGTTAATGCACTGGCTAATGGGGTAGGGGAACTGATGAGGCATTTGATGTTAAAGGGTAATTGAGTAGCCCTGTCTCTCTCTCTCTCACACGGTGTGTTTGTGTGTGTGTGTGTGTGTGTGTGTGTGTGTGTGTGTGTGTGTGTGTGTGTGTGTGTGTGTGTGTGTGTGTGTGCTCTCAAGTGCAAATGTGTGTGTAAATCAAACAAGATTTGTATTTTTTTTTATTGAATTAAATGTATTTAAAACAACTACAATAAAATACAAAGACAATATGAATGTTCGCCTCCACCCGCACCGAGACGCTGGTAATAAGTCAACACTCATCCCCTCTGACGTCAAAAACATCAGGGCCGGTATCCCTTCTTCCTTTACTTTCCAAAACACTTGAGTGTGCATTCTCTCTCAGAACAACCTTCTTGACCCTAAGATGTCAGGCTTCAAGACGAGTCACTCAACCGAGACTGCTCTTCTCTGTGTCACGGAGGCTGGACACTGCGAAAGTTGAGTCTCTCTCCTCTGTTCTCATCCTCCTAGCTGCCTTCGACCCCGTGAACCATCAGATCCTCCTCTCCACCCTCTCAGGGCTGGGCTTCTCAGGTTGTCCAAACTCTAGGATTGCATCCTACCTGGCAGGCTGTTCCTACCAGGTGACGTGGACAGGATCTGTGTCTGCACCATGTACTCTCACTACTGGTGTCCCCCAGGGCTCGGTTCTCTCTATATACCTAGTCACTAGGCTCAGTCATATCCTCATATTGTATCTTCTATCATTGCTATGCAGATGACACTCAACTATTCTCCTTCCCCCCTTCTGACAACCAAGTTGTGACACATATCTCCTAATCCAGGCACTTGTCATCTCCTGACTGGTCTATTGCAACTCACTGTTGGCTGGACTCCCCGGTTGTGCCATCAAACCCCTGCAACTTCTCTAGAACGCTACAGCCCGCTTGGTGTTCAACCTTCCAAAGTTCTCCCACATGCCACTGGTTTCCAGTGGAAGCAGAAAGAGGAACTGCCCATCCTTACCTTCAGGCTATGCTCAAACCCTACATCCCAACCCGAGTACTCCATTCTGCCACCTCTGGTCTCTTGGCCCTCCCACTCCCTAGCTCCTGCTCAGCCCAGTCCAAGCTTTTCTCTGTACAGGCTCCCCAATCCTGGAACCAACTTCCCACTGAAGCTAGGACAGCAGAGTCCCTGCCCATCTTCCTAAAACATCTGAAAACCTACCTCTTCAAACAGTATCTTAAAAAGCTCCTCACACAGCACCTCCCCTCACACAGTACCCCCCCCCCCCCCCCTCCTTCCAACCCCCCAAAAATATTAAAAAGCATTTTGTAAACTAACACTCGCACTTGACTTTTTCCCCCTTACTAGCTTGGACTTTGCTGATAGCTATTTTATTTAAGAGAAAATGTACATACTATGACTGTGATATGTGATACAGCTATCTTTAAAATGAATGCACTAACTGTAAGTCATTCTGGATAAGAGCATCTGCTAAATGACTAAAATGTAAACTTTCTCCTTTGAAAGTTTGAAACATTCTTCACATTGTGATTACAAAGAACTCAATAAACTAATATTATTTAGTATTCTGTTGATGTGTCTTTGATTTGAGCTAAGACAGTTAGATAAAAATCATTTCCTGTAGTCAAATGACCAAAGCGCCTTGTAGTGGCCTCATGGGTGGAATGCTATTAAACATTTTTCATAATTTCATCATTAATAAACGTTTTCTTTTTTTGTGCAGAAAATATGGTGAATCTATGTCAAACAGTTTTGTTATACTTCAGTCTTCTGTGATGTAGTATATAAAGTGTAATATTGGGATGCAAACAAAACATTTTGTAAATGTCAAGTCTATATTTTTCTTAAGCCCATAACCGTGTGTGTGAGGTATATACTTTTGTTTCAAAGTAGATTTGTTTAAGACTACAATAAACACTGTGTGACCCTGATTTAACCCACTGCAGTAAAAGGTTAATGGCTGTGTGAATTTGATGTTCCATTTTGCTCCCGGTGCAGATATACTTCCTGAAGAATCAATCTTGAGATTCATGACATCACTGTTTTATAGTTGTTTATTTAGCCTAATCTGTAATGGGTATAAGAGGATTTCTGCTTTGACCATATGACAGGTCTTACAACATTGTACACTTATAAAGCTGTGTGGGTTGGCTACAACAGGTTCTCTGACTGCCATAATGTCATTCTGTGCCCTGTTCCAGAGAACAACCCTCCACTGACATTAAGCAGGGAAGAGATTTACATTACCCCTCAGTGTGGCATGTCCACAGGTGAGGAGGTGCCATGGAAACACACCCGTGTTGCTGTCAGAACCATTTAATTATTCAGGACCTCACACATCAGCTAGGAAACTCGTAACACACTGCCTGTTGCACTCACAAGTATGCATACATAACAACCTAGCAACAAATACAGACACTACTAGCAGCCTACAGCAGTGTTTCCCCAACAGCATATATTTTTGTTGTGGCCCTGGACAAGCACACCTGATTCTACTTGTCAACTAATCATCAAGCCCTTGACAAGTTGAATCAGGTATTTTTGTCTGAGGCTACAAAAACAATTGTGCTGTTGGGGGTACCCGAGGACCAGGGTTGGGAAACACTGGCCTACAGTATAGAAATAGCTTAGCTATGAATATCAGGTATCAAGGTAAGACCCAAGTGCAAACGGTGTGAAGTAATATTGTTTATTGTAACACCGGGATAGGAAAACGACAGGTCAAGGCAGGCAGGGGTCGATAATTCAGAGTAGGAGCAAGGTACGAGACGGCAGGCAGGCTCAGGGTCAGGCAGAGTTCAGTAATCCAGAGGTAGTGCAAGGTACAGGATGGCAGGCAGGCTCAGGGACAGGCAGAGAGGTCAGGTGGGCGGGTACAGGGTCAGGACAGCCAAAGGTCAAAAACCAGGAGGACGAGATAAAGAGAGGCTGGGAAAAGGCAGGAGCTGACAGGACAAACGCTGGTAAGCTTGAACAAACAAGACGAACTGGCACAGACAGACAGAAAACACAGGTATAAAAACAAAGGGATAATGGGGAAGATGAGCGACACCTGGAGGTTGGTGGAGACAAGCACAAGGACAGGTGAAACAGATCAGGGCATGACAATGAATATCGTCACATATGAGTGGCGATATATCGGTGTATCCATGATAGTTTAAAGTTGAATCATATGTCCAATAAATGGATGTAAATTCATGTAAATTAGGTATCTAGAAGTTTACCGGTAATTAGAATAATATACACTACATGAGCAAAAGTATGTGGACACCTGCTCGTCAAACATTTCATTCCAAAATCATGGGCATTAATATGGAGTTGGTCTCCCATTTGCTGCTATAACAGCCTCCACTCTTCTGGGAAGGCTTTCCACTAGATGTTGGAACATTGCAGCTGGGACTTGCTTCCATTCAGCCACAAGAGCATTAGTGAGGTTGGGCACTTATGTTGGGCGATTTAGGCCTGGCTCGCAGTCGGCGTTCCAATTCATCCCAAAGGTGTTTGATGGGGTTGAGGTCAGGGCTCTGTGCAGGGCAGTCAAGTTCTTCCACACCTATCTGGACAAACCTTTTCTGCATGGACCCCGCTTTGTGTGTGGGGGCATTGTCATGCTGAAACAGGAAAGGGAGTTCCCCAAACTGTTGCCACAGTCTAGATTGTGTAGCATTAAGATTTCCCTTCACTGGAACTAAGGGGCCTAGCCCAAACCATGAAAAACAGCCCCAGACCATCTCAAGACATCAGTCAGAAAGTTAAAGCTTGGTCGCAAATGGGTCTTCCAAATGGACAATGACCCCAAGCATACTTCCAAAGTTGTGGCAAAATGGCTTAAGAACAACAAAGTCAAGGTATTGGAATGGCCATCACAAAGCCCTGACCTCAATCCTATAGAACATTTGTAGGCAGAACTGAAAAGGTGTGCGAGCAAGGAGGCCTACAAACCTGACTCAGTTACACCAGCTCTGTCAGGAGGAATGGGCCAAAATTCACCCAACTTATTGTGGAAGGCTACCTGAAACATTTGACCCAAGTTAAACAATTTAAAAGCAATGCTACCAAATACTAATTGAGTGTATGTAAACATCTGACCCACTGGGAATGTGATGAAAGAAATAAAAGCTGAAATAAATAATTCTCTCTGCTATTATTCCGACATTTCACATTCTTAAAATAAAGTGGTGATCCTAACTGACACTAGGATTAAATGTCAGGGATTGTGAAAGCCAAATACATTTAAACTCAGGTTAGGGTGTATGTAAACCTCTGACTTCTAATTACATTCACAATTTAGAAGCCTAATTGGAGCATTAGCAACAGAATATTCACAATTAGGATGGTTATGAATGAACGAATGAATGAGGGTTACAAATGAATGAGATCGGTTTAACCTACTAGCCTGCCTATGAATTGATTTGGCCTACACCTGCGCTCCACTGTAATGGAAGACCGAATAATCAGCAGCTAGGTGTTGCTTCTGTGATTGGTGGCCATTTCGACAGTTAGTGAGAACTGCCATACCTCAAACGCCATAATACAGAGAAAAGAAACAGTAAGTACACAGCTATCTAGCTACATATTTTCACCTTTACAGACGTTGTTGGTCTCCCAACAATTCAGTGCTCAGATTTATCCGCAATCGGAGGTTCGCGCTAAATTATGTAGCTGTGCGCGTGAGCGGAAAGAAGTTACGAATGAGTTACGTGTTACGTGACAAAAAGGCCATTTGGCGCTAGATTGAACTATTTGTTTCTTTTCAACAACAACAAAAACAGTATTAGCACAGCTCCTGTGTGGCTCAGTTGATAGAGCCTGGTGCTTACACCGCTGGGGTTGTGGATTCGATTCCCACAGGGAACCAGTACAAAAATGTATGTATTCACTACTTACTGTAAGTCACTCTGGTTAAGAGCTTCTGATAAATGCTTGAACATCAATCACAAATTAAGTATATGGAGTTGCAGCCATGACCAGGCCAGCCAGGTCATGACGTGTAAAGCTTATGCAAGTCAAATGACTGACTTGTGAACGTATTGATTTCAACTGTGTAGTGGTAGCGCTGACGATGTGGGTTCAAGCCCCCTCTACTACGTTTATTCCTCTCTCCTTTCCTACTATCATTAAAATATGAAAGGTTCAAAATACTGTTTTGAACAATCCCACATTAAGTCTTTAGGTCAGTTCTCATAGGAGTTTCATATTACATCTGAAAACTCATGTTACAGATTGATGGCATGGTTCCTAACTATTAGAACAAGCCTGCCCTCAAGTGGTAAGATTGTCAAGTAGCAAGTACATTAGAAATGCACTGTTCTTGATCGTCTCCCTACCTAAACTTTCTTGCCCACTATAACCCAAGTCGACCATACAGCTGCCCCATTAGTCTCATAGGCTAGATCAGAGATCTATCATTAAGTCATCCTAGAGGCATCCTTGATTTTGTTGAATACATCAGCTAAAATAATGACAAGACAATGATGACAGGACACTTTATCACAAAGTTATCATCTCTGCAATTTCAGAAGAGCACTGAGGATGTGAGAATTCAAATATAAAGGTTTGATTAAAGAAATAAACTCTCATGAGTATAGTGATTTAACATTTCAAATACAACTCACAGCAAATTGAAAGGCACTCTCACAGTATACAGACAGCTTCTCAACATCCCTCAATACTCAATCCTATTCAAAGTGCTCAATTTGGAGTGTGCATCTTAAAAGCATTTGCATAACAAAAAACATCTTATTTACAACAGAACAGTGGTTGAAAAGCAGGTCCTTCTCTTCAGAGGCTCTCTCACAATGGTTGCATTAATTTTAACTCGTCCAGGACACTGGGTAGGCAGAGTTTGCAAATTCTTGACCATTTCTTAGATCTTAAAGTGAAATCTTCACCGGGCGAACTAAACTGAATGCACCCAATCACATACAGAAAGTCACTAATCGCCGGCACAGTGGGGGAGCCCCTTTTCAAATCACCTGCTGAGACCACAGAGGTACAGTGAGCCATGGTTTTGGTATGGACTACTAGTCTGTGTTCGTGTCAAGGCCAGATTTACCTTGTAAAATGTCCCCCCGTAACACATACTTTTGGCATTTATACGTAATTAACAACATACATGACCATACTAAAAGGTAAATTAGTTGGAAATGCAGTTTCAATGGTAAGATAATGAGAAGAAAAAGAGAAACAAACCATCTCTGCTGCATGCGTAGCCAGCCCTAGGGGAAAGTGTCACTGTGTAGAGATCAAATAAATATGGAACAAAAAAGGACACATCCTGGGAAAAAAGGTTTGTTGGAAATACAACAATCTCAACGGAATCTAATACAAAATGTTTTCATTAAGATACAGCTGCCCTTAACAGATCTAGTCGCTGAACAAAATGCCTCCAGGGACATGCAAAAACTGCAGAAAAAAGGAGTGAGGAAACAGACAGTTTTTCCTTTGATTTGCTCATTCAGTCTTCTTCTAAATTATGTGTTTCGTCTATGGACGTGGTGAGCAGCAGGCAGGTCAAACGCTGGCCTGAACCAACAACCCATCAGGTAACTGATACAAGTGTCAGGCCACACAAGTTTGATGTGGTTACTTACTTTGTTAATTTGCTCTTATAATTCCATTATGGGTCCATCCCCATTGATACACACACACACACACACACACACACAGTAAATTACCCCCCAAATTATTAAACATCTTTGCCAATAAAATAATAAATAAAAGTTCAGCAGTTCACATTCATTCGCTGGTTGGTTGTGTTTTGGTTAAATTGTGTTTACATTTGTCATTGTGGTCCTGTGGCGGTCCTCAGTAGCTCCAGGTCTCTGCGTGTGCTGGTCTGTGTGCAGCCATAGGCCTCCAGGCCCAGGGGGAGGTAGCGCTCCTGCAGCCCCAGCCCCTCCTCACCCTCCCCAACCAGGATGGAGGCCCACGGAGGGGGGGCAGAGCCACCCTGGAACCCCCAAAACACCAGGCTCTCTGTGAGAGAAACACAAAGTGTCATGTGGAAAATACTGTAATGAGGTGAGCAGGGAAAGAAGAAAAAGTATAAATCGCAGAGAAAATACATAGTTGGAGAGACAGCAGGAAGAAAAGAGGAAAACAACAATAACGAGGAACAGAGAATTGGATAGAAAAACCAGACCTGGCCTACAGTAATAGCACCCGCAACAGGGAACCATTTGAGAGTGACACCTACCTTTACTCTGCAGATCTGCTGCCTTAGTCATTCCCAGGGGGACCAGATATTGTGCAACACTGACCAAGCCATCGGGCTGCCCTCGCGTTCCCAGAAGCACTATTGACCTATTCATGAGAAAAATATAAGCAATTATGATTCATCGATTTCCCCATCAAGTCAAACACCTCTGATCAAAATTATAGAACTTCTACCAGACGAAGAAATGCTACCTCTTACAATTCTCTTAAATGCACCTTGTTGCAATGAAACCAATAGAAAAGTGCCAAAAGCGCAAACCCCACCGAACTGGCACTCCAGGTTGACTAAAGCAATGCTCAAAGTATTTGAAAGATTTCAAATAGTATTTGAACCCAGGTCTGCAACAGACCACCAATCGAGTTCTAACTCCAACCAGCAAGGGCCTAATTCTTCCCCCTCACCTCTTTGGTAATCCAGTTTTAAGATAGTCCTCCATTTTGGAGTCCATTTTGGAGAAAAATCTCTTATTTGTGACTTTTCCAGAGCAGGCATCAACAGAGACCAGGAAGATGCCTGGCTCTGTGAAGGAGAATGTCTCACTGTTCACCTGAGAGAAGAAGACATTGTAGAAAAGTGGGTAAGAGATCCAGCTGGCATGCTACAACCACAAACCGATTCAAAATATGGGTGGTGCTTTTGTATTGATCAATAGTGTATTAATAAATTAGTATTTCATTCATAAACATTTATAATGGCCGTTTGATGAAAGTTAAACAACAGCACACCAACAACATGCAAACACTCATTATGCACACTGTGGCACCGGGACACTATTCTCTAATGTAATACTGTGTTATATTTAAACCTGTGGCACTCACAGTGATAAAGGATTGTGTGTCTCCAGTCTGCTGCTCCTTGCTGCTGAGCGATTTGATCTGAGTTTGGAGGTAGGAGTTCCACGGGTCACTGGAAAACACCAGCTACCAGAAAACACACAGATTAATGCAGGGCTTTTATGTCAGACAGCACAACATGAGCTCATCCCTTTTCCAATAGAATTGCATACTAATGGAACAAAGACAGTGTGGTGGACTACCAGGCTAACCTGGGAGGCCCCACAGTCCTTGCATGGTTGGTTGCTGAGGGTGGGCATGGGGACCACTGCCGAGGGAGTCTTGGTGTATTTGGGGTAGGCCTTGGCCGTGCAGTTACAGGTCAGTTTGGAGGACGACGTGGTGGCCATCACCTTCACTCTCTCGCAACCCTTAACCGAGCAGTAACTGTGGCCATCGCGCCCCTGCCTCGCCCGCAAATACAGCCACAGCAAGCTGGGAGAGGAGAGAGGTCGGTGTTAATTGAAAGAGAGTGATGAAGGAGAGCGAGACAGACAGAGGGGCGAATCCTAACTTAAGCAAAATGTTCACTTAAAAATGTTACTTAGTCATACTATTGAAGTCAATAGGAGACTAAGTAAAAATTCTAGAGGGAGAGAGAGGTACAGTAGATATAGCCATATGGATAGAGACATTAGGGTATAGTGACTCTCACCCCACACTGCGGTCAAAGAAATACTTCCTCTCCAGCAGCCTCTTCTCCAGTTCAGCGAGGGAGAACACAGGCCCATAGTCGCTGATGTCATCGAAAATGTTACTCTGGCGGTCGTTGATGTCAGCCATGACCTGGAAGGTGGTGTCTGACGGGTAGCAGAGACCCACCAGCACCCAGTCACCTCTGGAGAGAAAGGAGGAGTCAACAGGCGACAATGAAGGTTAGAGATCTGTCTTACAAACTGACAAACACATCCTCTTATAGCACACACATTCAAACACACAGCAGAAAAACCAGAGACCTCCTGACCCAAATCCTGTGTATCGAGACCGGAACGAGACCAAGACCAGTTTCAATGTGGACAAACACCCAGACCAACCACCTTAAAAGACACACATACTCATCAGTCCCAGTGTTCCACTCACTGGTTGAAGTTAATGAGGGAAAGGACAATCTCTCTGGGAGCCGGACCGTTCCAATGCAGGGTGTAGCTCTTGCTCATCATGAGGATAGGCTGGTACTGCTGAGACAGTGCCCCTTGGCTGTTAATACCCCTCAGCACCAGAGGAGCCTCAGGGTAGTCATCTCTACTGATGGACAGACTGAGGCTGGAAGCTCCCTGGGTCTGGATATACACCTGGAGGACACGCATTAGAAAATGATAGAGCAATAGAGTTTGGTCAATTCTATGCAGTGTATATCCTAAGCAGTGAATAAAGTCACTGGTGATAGGCATTAGGGCCACTGTCCCATCCGTACCTGAGAGTAGGTGCCACTGCAGACCACTCCGTTCCACTGGGTGATGTTGACACAGCCGGGGTGACGGATCAGGTAGTTGTCTGCTCTGCCTACATACGTGTCCCTGTAGCCCGTCACAGAGCCGTCCACGTCATGGAATATTGAGTTCTTATCCCCGTCCAGATCATTCTCGTCGAACCACTGGCCCGGACGCCCGAAGAATGCCCTCAGACCCACCTGTCACAAACAATAGGTTTTAAAAGACAGACATGACAAAACACAACTAGTGACTTACAAAGATATGTATGGCCTAAAAAGTGATGACGCGCAATTTGGTGTGCAGGTTTCCTAACTTTGATCTTATAGGTCAATAGTATTTGAGAGTTGAGCTGAATGTATATTATGGTCGTATTCATTAATATAGACTGTAGCAAAACGTTCCTAATGAATTCAACCCAGGTGTCAGTGATGAGCGTTAAACAAAAGTCCTTGAAAGCCATTTTGAAAAGGGACATTTTGAGTTTAGTCAAGCTTGAAAAGTTGAGTCGAGCTTGTCACCACATCCGACACTAGAGGGCTCTCCAATTCAGAATGACTTTCACCCAGAACCTCCCCTTCGCTCTCCCCATCTCTCAGCATGGGGTCTCCACCAAACCACTGGTTCCAGTAAAATTCCAACTCAGTAACTCAGCTCTCTGCTGTGTTCCAGGACAATAGAGATTTTTCCAACAGATAAGACCGAACCAACGGCCAAAAGGAAACAGGCAGAGGGAAAGAGTGCATGCAGGAAAACAGTGTCTGATCCCTGCACTTCCAAATCAAAGCTTTCAATGTAAACACAAGTGGCACAAAAACTAAACTAGGCCCATCAGAATGGAATCATGACCATGTGCAAACAAGCAGACGGAGGTTTCAGATGGTTATTTTGCCTGATTTGGCAAAGGAAAACTCCATAGACACTAATGTTTCAGTCAGTGACCTTTATCAAATCATATCAAATATAAGTTTATTGGTCACATACACGGTGTAGAAGATGTTATAGCAGATGAAGATAAATGCTTATGCTACTAGCTCCAAACAATGCAGTAAAATGTCAAACATATACACAAATCATTTTAAAAAATGTATCTTGAAATGTCAGAACGAATCCAATGAATCCAAATAGCACATAACAGTAATGCAATCTATATGTATATACACCAGATGAATCTACTAAGAATGATATAGGGTGGGCTATGTAAAAAATCCAGTATATAAAAATACATAAGCAGTGTGTAGAAACAGTGTAACTAAAATGCAATGTACAGTAGTAGAAATATTAGAACATATTATTTAAATACATAGTACAAAACCCCAAGGCAAAATGGATAGAATTGCAGGAATTTTTCTTCCGGACCAGAGTCCAGATATAATTATCACATTCTTATCAGACTTTTTGTTTGTAACATCATTATTACGTCAGTATTTGAGAACAACAGAGACGAGGCAATGGCCCTTCTCCTGAAGTGTGCAATCGTAAACTCTAAGGAATATGGCAGAAACTCCCTACACCATGCTTACACCAATCCAATGCTTTTCAATGCATGAGGGTCAGAGAATGAGTGTGCACTTCTAGGATGAAAGGTGGAGTGATGTGATGGCTACTCACAGTGGGCTGGAAGCTGAGCTTGGACAGGTTGTTGCGTGGTGTGAGCTGCCAGGTGTTCTTTAGGTTGAAGCCCACCGCGCTGGTGAAACGCTCCTTTGTCGGGATGTAATTTCGGAATGTGCTCTGAGTGATCCGCACAGGACCGTCATAGATCTGGAAGCCGCGGATCGGGAACGTCCT
Organism: Oncorhynchus nerka; assembly: GCF_034236695.1. Taxonomy (NCBI): domain Eukaryota; kingdom Metazoa; phylum Chordata; class Actinopteri; order Salmoniformes; family Salmonidae; genus Oncorhynchus; species Oncorhynchus nerka. The sequence goes on along the minus strand of NC_088422.1, from coordinate 22,818,837 downwards.
TTAAAAAATCCGTATGAGAGTCACAACAAACATGACTGGAGTCACACCGAGCTAACACAAACAAAACAAGTCACGTTACGTTCAAGACAGCATCAGCTGATCCAGAGCATCTACACTGACTGTACAAAACATTAAGAATACCTGCTCTTTCCATGACAGACTGACCAGGTGAATCCAGATGAAAGCTATTATCCCTTATTGATGTCACTTGTTAAATCCACTTCAATCAGTGTAGATGAAGGGGAGGAGACAGGTTAACGAAGGATTTTTAATCCTTGATACAATTAAGACATGGATTGTGTATGTGTGCCATTCAGAGTGTGAATGGGCAAGACAAGGCAGCAGCTACTCCTCCTGGGATCCAAACATAAAGCACTTACATTACATTAAATCAAAAGATAAAACAGTACATCATATAACATTATTACACTACTACATATCTAAAATAAAAAAATGTTTGATACCACTATACAACAATATCACAGTGCATGTGTGTCCATGCGTCTGTGTCTCTTCACAGTCCCTGTCGTTCCATGAGATGTATTTTTTCTGATTCTACTGCTTGCATCAGTTACCTGATGTGGAATAGTTCCATGTAGTCATGGCTCTATGTAGTACTGTGCGTCTCCCATAGTCTGTTCTGGACTTTGAAGAGACCTCTGTTGTCATGTCTTGTGGGGTATGCATGGGTGTCCGTACATTCAGCTTGTCAACACCTCTTTCAAAAAACAAGAGGTCATGAAGTCCATCTCTCTTCCACTTTGAGCCATGAAAGATTGACATGCATGTCATTAATGTTAGCTCTCCGTGTACTTTTAAGGGCCAGCCGTGCTGCCCTGTTCTGAGTCAACTGCAATCTTCCTAAGTCCCTCTTTGTGGCACTTGACCACACTACTGAACAGTGGTTCACAACCCGAAGAACATCCAGCCAACTTCACACAACTGTGGGAAGCATTGGAGTCAATATGTGCCAGCATTCCTGTGGAACGATTCAACACCTTGTAGAGACCATGCCCCAATGAATTAAGACTGTTCTGATGGCAAATAGTGTGGGGGGGGGGCAACTCAATATTAGGAAGGTGTTCTTAATGTTTTGTACATTCAGTGTATAGCTATTTATAACACCGGAGAGAAACATTAGGCCTATTGCTAGCTTCATCAGCTTGTTGTCTTATCAGTGGGGAAAAACAGTCATATAAGTCTAACTAGATAACAGAAGGATACGTTGTTTTGTCTCACTCTGAAAAGCCTGGCTGTGACCAAACATCTAACCGTTAGTGTGGTCAGGAAGTGTGTAAAAAGGCCAGAGAGGGATGACAGGGCCGTCATGAATGAGGGAGCAGCTGGAGAAATCAGGGCATGCAGCAATTAGCTGTTACCACGTTTTACAGCCTCCAAAGAGGGAGCTGCCAGAGAAGGGAATATGCAAAGCAACATATGTTAGGAACTTTATATCACCCTTTATGTAGTATGACTTTGCTTATAAATAATTTTGTAAGCAATAACTTAGTGCTTATGGAGACTTTATAAATGCTCTAATTCCTTCCTAAGTTGTAGTTTGTTTAAATTGTGACCAAACCCTCAACTCTGATATAACAACCTGTCATACAGGCTCCTTACTAATTGTGTTTTTTGGGGTGCTGTTTTGAACTTTTTTGAACATAATGTTTCTGCCATCGTTTCTTATGACCGAAAAAAGCTTCTGGACATCAGAACAGCGATTTCTCACCTTGAACTGGAGAATATTTTTTCTTTAATGAGTCGTAAGTAAAGGATATACTGCTCCTCCCGGACCAGGCCCAAATCCCTGTTATTCATATGAAGAGGAGACGTTGTTACAGAGGTCGTAGAGCCGGATGCCTGGCGAGACTGCGTCAGCGAGTGGATAATCCGCCTTTACCCTCCATTATACTGGCAAACATACAATCACTTGAGAATAAACTGGATGAGCTCCGTTCGAGACTATCCTATCAATGGGACATTAAAAACGGTAATATCCTGTTTCATCAAGTCGTAGCTGAACAAGGACATGGATAATATACAGTTAGCTGTGTTTTCCGTGCATCGGCAAGACAGAACAGCAGCAGTAAGATCAGGGAGGGTGGTGTGTCTTTGTCAACAACAGCTTGTGTGCAATCTCTAATATTAAGAAAGTCTCAAGGTTTTGTTCACCTGAGTTAGAGTACCTCATGGTAAGCTGTAGACAACACTATTCTTCGTAGCTGTCTATTATCCACCACACACCGATGCTGGCACTAAGACCGCACTCAACAAGCTGTATAAGGTCATAAGCAAACAATAAAATACTCATTCAGAGGCGGCGCTCTTAGTGGCTGGGGACTTTAATGTTGGAAAACTGAAATCTGTTCTACCTCATTTTTATCAGCATGTCACATGTGCAACCAGAGGGGGGAAACAAACTCTAGATCACCTTTACTCCACACACACAGAAGTGTACAAAGCTCCCTCTCACCCTCTATTTGGCAAATCTGATCATAACTCTATCCTCCTGATTCCTGCTTACAAGCAAAAACAGGAAGTACCAGTGATGCGCTCAACACAGAAGTGGATGCTAAGCTACAGGACTGTCTCGCTAGAAAATACTGGAATATGTTCCGGGATTCATCCGATGGCATTGAGGAGTATACCACATCAGTCACCGGCTTCATTAATACATGCATCTACGACGTCGTCCCTACAATGAACATACGTACATATCCCAACCAGAAGCCATGGATTACAGGCAACATCTGTACTTAGCTAAAGGCTAGAGTTGACGCTTTCAAGGAGCGGGACACTAATCCGGACACTTATAATAAATCCCATTACCCCCTCCGATGAACCATCAAACAGGCAAAGCATCAACACAGGACTAAGATCGAATCCTACTACGCCTGCTCTGATGCTCGTCGGATGTGGCAGGGCTTGCAAACTATCACGGAATACAAAGAGAAACACAGCCGCGAGCTGTCCAGTGACGCAGACCTACTAGACAATTAAGCCTTCTATGCTCGCTTCGAGGCAAAAAACACTGAACCAAGCATGAGAGCACCAGCTGTTCCGGATGACTGCGATCACACTCTCTGTAGCCAATATGAGTAAGACCTTTCAATCTTCAGGATCGGGCCCTTTTTTTCAATTTCGCCTAAAATGACACCCCAATCTAACTGCCTGTAGCCCAGGACCTGAAGCAAGGTAATGCATATTCTTGATACCATTTGAAAGGAAATACTTTGTAGTTTGTGGAAATTTGAAAATAATGTAGGATAATATAACACATTAGATCTGGTAAAAGATAATACTAAGAAAAAAAACATGCATTTTTTTGTATTTTTCTTTTGTGCCATCATCTTTGAAATGCAAGAGTAAGGCCATAATGTATTATTCTGGCCCAGCCACAATTTAGATTTTGGCCACTAGATGGCAGCAGTGTATGTATCAAGTTTTAGACTGATCCAATGAACCACTGCATATCTGTTCAAAATATTGTATTAAGACTGCCCAAATGTGCCTACATTTTCATAATTGTGCACTCTCCTCAAACAATAGCATGGTATTCTTTCACTGTAATAGCTACTTACTGTAAATTGGACAGTGCAGTTAGATTAACAAGAATCTAATAAATCACATTAGCCTACTGTAGTTCAACCATCCTGCGGGGGGGGGGGGGGGGGGGACACTGAATCTGTATTATCCACGCCAAACTTCGTGCAAACCCAGATTAACAAGAATTTAAGCTTTCTGCCCATATCAGATATGTCTATGTCGTGGGAAATGTTCTTGTTACTTACAACCTCATGCTAATCACATTAGCCTACGTTAGCTCAACCGTCCAGCGGGGGGACAACGTTAAAGGTTAAACAGGTTAACATTCACAAGGCCGCAGGGCCAGAGTGATTACCAGGACGCGTACTCAGAGCATTCGCTGACCAGCTGGCACTGACATTTTCAACCTCTCCCTGACCCAGTCTGTAATACCTACATGTTTCAAGCAGACAACCATAGTCCCTGTGGCCAAGAACACTGAGGTAACCTGCCTAGATGACTACCGCCTCGTAGCACTCACATCTGCAGCCATGAAATGCTTTGAAAGGCCGGTCATGGCTCCCTCCAATTAGCATACCACCCAAACAGATCTACAGATAACGCAATCTCTATTGCACTCCACACGGCCCTTTCCCAGCTGGATACAAGGAAAACCTACCTGAGAATGCTGTTCATTGACTACAGATCAGCATTCAACAACATAGTGCCCTCCAAGTTCACTAAGCAAAGGACCCTGGGACTGAACACCTTCCTCTGGAACTGGATCTTGGAGTACATCACTGGGGATGAGCTTCCTGCCATCCAGGACCTCTATAAAAGGCTCCTTAACAGCTTCTACACCCAAGCCATAAGACAGTTAATCAAATGGCTACACAGACTATTTTCATTGACTCCCTTTTTTAATCGTATTCTTTATATATTTTTTTGCACCGAGTCTCTTGCACAGGCTTGATGTACACTCACTGGACTCTAACCACACACTCACACATATTTCACACACACACACACACATTTCTTCACATACGCTGCTGCTATTCTGTTTATTATCTATGCATAGTCACTTTACCCCGAACTACATGTACAGTGCCTTGCGAAAGTATTCGGCCCCCTTGAACTTTGCGACCTTTTGCCACATTTCAGGCTTCAAACATAAAGATATAAAACTGTATTTTTTTGTGAAGAATCAACAACAAGTGGGACACAATCATGAAGTGGAACGACATTTATTGGATATTTCAAACTTTTTTAACAAATCAAAAACTGAAAAATTGGGCGTGCAAAATACTTTCGCAAGGCACTGTACATATTACATCAATTACCTCAACTAACCCATACCCCTGCACATTGACTCAGTACCAGTACACCTTGTATATAGCCTCGTTATTGTATTACTATTTTTCCTTTCGTTTATTTAACAAATGTTTCTTACTTTTTTGTTGTAAATCATGCAGCGCCATGTGTCACGATCGCAGATTTTATATATAAGTGTCGTATATTGACTGAAAGCTTAAATTCTTGTTAATATAACTGCACTGTCCAATTTACAGTAGCATGGCATTTACAAATGCCATGCTATTGTTTGAGAGCTCCTCACAACAATACACTTTTTTCACCGCGATAGGTTTGATCAATTCACCTCTGAAGGTGAAATGTGTACTTACATTCTGAAATCTTGCTCTGATTTATCATCCAAAGGGTCCCAGAGATAACATGAAGTGTCGTTTTGTTAGATCAAATCATTTTTCATATCGTAAAAAGGTCCATATAGCATGCACAATCGATTTTGTATTTCCACTCGTCCAATTTGCAAAGAAAGGAATCTGTGAAAATCTAACCCTAAACTTTGTTTCAACTAGTCAAATCACGTTCGTATGTATTCCTCCGAGATCCTAGAATGTAACCAGACTTCACTATATCATTAGGTGTGTAGTATATCCTATAGGACACCATATTTGGTCAGAGAGCGACGCCTTTATGGCACACCGATGACGAGGGCGGTCTTCACTTGATTGACTGTAACTTTGTCAAATAAGCACCAATTGGGGTCAAACAAAGCTAGCTAAATAACCAATGAGCTGGGCTTTACGGTAGTATGCAGAAACCCAGTATCTGTCACACAATGTTGCTGCTAACCTTGTACAACATCAAGCCTTTTCCTTTTGGACAAAAATGATAAGAATATGGAGAGTTATGAAAACTGGGTGTTTTGCAAATGTTGAACTTATAATATGGCTACTAATATTGGAAAAGCTGAATCAAAGTCCAAGTATACAGATTTGACGATATTCTTACAGAAAAATGTAATGTGAATGTAAATGTCTCCTTCACGATTTGCCCAAATGTACCTGGGTGACTTCACACTAAATGTCATGTAGGTCTGAATCTGTCGGAAACGTTCCACATACACTGCTGCCATCTTGTGGACACCATAAGAATTACAACCAGAGTGATGGCTAGATTGAGGACCTTTCTGTTGCATTTCAAAGATGTTCAAAACTTGTTTTTTTCTTTGTATTTTCTTCTATCAGATATGTTGTGTTTATATTCTCCTACATTCAATTCACATTTCCACAAACTTCAAAGTGTTTCCTTTCAAATAGTACCAAGAATATGCATATCCTTACTTCAGGGCCTGAGCTACTGGTAGTTAGATTTGGGTATGTCATTTTAGATGAAAATTTAACAATAATGCCTAACCCTAATCTTAAATGAAGACCAAAAAGCACATTTTTGTTCTCATGAATTCTTTTACATATAGCCAATTTTGACTTTGCAGCTAGCGGAAATCGCTCAGTTCTTCCTCAAGGACAAGACACATCAATGCTCTCTTTTTTTCTACTGAAAAATGTTTTCCATTGCATACCTTAATGAACCCGAACCTGAGGACGGTCTCTCTGACTGTGGGTGGGTTACAGCCTGCTCCCTGTCCCTGATCCGAGTGCTCTTCCGCAAGTGCTCACCGTGACTGTGACTGTTTTTCAGACTGTAAGCAACGCTTTGATTCATTTTGATTGAGTTTGAGTTTATTTTTATTTTTACAGGGACAGTGCACATTAATCAACGTTTCAGTAAAAGTGCCGGTTTTAGCCAGCCGGCTAATTTTCAACCGCAGTCCCTGGGCAGGTTATTAAAAACAATTACAATATAGACAATAGCAACATAGAACAAGCAAGACATAGCAACATAGGACAAGAATACATAGCATACATACAGAGCAACATAGGACAAGCAAGACGTAGCATACAGACAGAACAAAAAGCAGCAAGACAAAATTCATAAAAGCAACAAAGTGTTTCCACACCTCACAAGCTACAGACAACAGACAACATGGAGAGCAGCAACACACAGCTAGGGACCATGTTCACAAATCTGATTGACCTTTAGCCATGTCTTCAAGCATTTTGTGAAAGTGTGATATGTGGTGCAGTTATGTGTGTCTGATGGCAGTGTATTCCAGACATGGGAAGCTCTCACAGAGAATGCAGATTTACTAAAGGTGCTTTTCCTTAGGGAACTATACAGTCACCTCTCATGGCAGACCTTGTGGATCTGCTGCCATATGTCTGGGTTTTCTGTTTAACAAAAATATTGAGTGGAGGGGGAGCCAGGCCATTAAGGATCTTGAATACAAGACATGCGTCGGTGTATTGCACAAGATTTTCCCAACTCAAGAGCTCATGCTTTCTAAGGATGTGACAATGATGATGGCTATTGGGCTTCCTATCAAGCACTTTGAGAGCCTGTTTGTAGACAGACTGAATAGGTTTTAATGTTGTACAGCAAGCTTGGGCCCAACTAGTCAAGCAGTATGTTAAGTGGGGGAGTATCATAGTTTCGAAGTACAGTTTTGCTACCTCTGTAGTCAAACAATTTCGTATAAATCGGAAATTAGCTAGGTTGAATTTGGTTATTTGAATTACCTTTTTCACATGCTTTTTAAAAGAGAGGTTGGAATCAAGTATGATGCCAAGGTACTTAAAATCGGATACCACCTGGAGCTTCTCCCCTGACACATTAGCATCTGTTGCCCTCTTTGTGAAGAACATGCAAACAGTTTTTTTCACATTGAGATGCAAACACGAGTCACTGAGCCACTTTGTAACCTGGACCATTACAGTAGTGAGTTCTTGTGCAGCTTGTTGTTTGCTCTTTGCATGCACATATATCACTGTATCATCTGCATACATTTGAACTTCAGACCCAGTACAGACAGAAGGCAGATCATTAATGTACAGGCTGAACAGGAGGGGCCCCAGTATTGACCCTTGGGGCACGCCCACATCATAGCTACGAGTGGGCGACAGCTCATTGCTCACTCTGACACACTGAGTTCTGCCTTCAAGGTATGATTTCATCCATCTCAAGGCATCAGGGGAAAAGTTGAACTTGGACAATTTTGTGATGAGAATTTCATGGTTAACAGTATCAAAAGCCTTCCTTAGGTCCAGAAACACAGCCCCAACAGCACCCCCTTTGTCCATCTTGGACTTCACATTTTCCAGAAGAAAACAGTTGGCCGTTTCTGTGGAGTGTTTCGCTCTGAAGCCAAACTGCATGGAGTGTAATGTGAAGGGGCTGTTGTTGAGGTGGGCAATCAGTTGTTCTGCTACACACTTTTCAACAACCTTTGATACCACAGGTAGTATACTAATGGGCCTGTAGTTACTCACGTCAGCAGGGTCGCCTGATTTAAAGATGGCCGTTATTATGGCCGACTTCCATACCCTTGGAAACACACCGAGACCAATAGATGTGTTGGTGACCTTAGTAATGGGGCCAATGAGTGACTCTTTGTAGTTTTTAAGAAAGGTAGAGTCCATCCCAAACACATCTTTGGCTTTAGAGTTCTTTAGTGAGCTAATCACCTTGTTCACTTTTGACTCAGAAACCTCCCTTATGATGAAGACAGGTTGAGTGTCATTCACTAGCACTGAGCCCAAGAAACCAGTGGAGGCGTTCTGTGTCAGTACCCTGACAGAGTCAATAAAGTAGGAATTGAAGGCTATTGCTATTTCGACTGCATCCTGTGTTAGATTGTTATTCACCATGATTTCTAGTCTTTTTGCAGTGTTACTATGGTCTTTACCTGTTAACTTTTTTAGATTCTCCCATATCAATTTAGAATTTCCCTTTGCTTCACCAATTATGTTAATAAAAAAAGTTTGCCTTGGCCTGTCTGATTTCTTTCATCACCTTATTTCTCAACATGGTAAACCTACGTCTGTCATGCTCTAATTTAGATTTTAGGGCTATTTTCTTTAGGAAGCCATTTATTGTAGTCTGGATTGTGGATAGAAAAACCTGACTATCAGCTTCCACGTCTGTATAGGACAAGAGATCATTCCAGTTTATTCCCTTAATTGCTTTTTCAAAATAGTTTAATTCACTCCTAGGTATTCTGAGTTGATCCGGCTTTCTAACAGTAGAGAGGTTAAACCTGCTCTTAGACAGCTTTCTGGCTATAAGTGTCAGATTATGATCAGACAGCCCAGTAACCATATTGAATGATTTAGTCACTCTCTCTGGTTTATTACTGAACACCAAATCAATCTGTGTTTTAGAGCAACAAGTCACCCTGGTTGGCCCTTTAACTAGCTGTGTAAGGTCAAAGGTATTAGTGATCCGTTTGAGGGTTTTCCTACAACACTTGTCTTCATAATTAATGTTAAAATCTCCCATTAAGATGACCTCTTTCCCAAAATCACATTCCCTAAGCATGGTATTAAACTGATCAAAAAACACACTTTTGGTGGAAGGTGGCCTATACATTCCAATGAGGGTAAAAGACATTTGGGGAGACAGTGTAACGTTCAGGCCGATACATTCTAGTTCATTATCACATGACCACTCAATTTGTTTACATCGGATATGTTCTTTAATGTAAATCATCACACCCCTCTTCCCTCAATCCTGTCTCTCCTGAAAACATTGTAGCCAGGCACAATCAAAGCAGCACATGGAGAGTGTTTATGGAGCCATGTCTCTGAGAGGCAGAGAAAGTCAAGGTTGGAGTCTGTGAGTAGATGTTGAATTTGATCACTTTTTGGAATGACACTACGAATGTTCAAGTGCCCCCCTAGTAGTCCCTTGGGCTTAGCTCGTGGGTCCCAGATGACTCGAGAGTGATTGACACATTGAAAAAAGTTAAATTTTCTGTGTTTTCTGACGGCTGGGTTTAGGCCGTTTTGTTTCGTTTTGATTAGGGGCAGTTCGGTAGCGCAATTAACAATCCCTCCCGCCTGCACTGGATGCGGGGAACTAATTAAAATAGCTTGCGTACCAGAAGCAGAGTCAGGGATCGCATATAGCGACTCTGGTATGTTTGAAGTGTCAAAATCTATCCTGGAGCCGGGTGAGTCGAGAGAAACCATAGGACCATAGCACTCACCCACCTCCACAGCGGCGACGACCAGTGGACGAGGCCTTCCACCGCTCTCCACTCCGGTGCGTATCACTGGCTCGGTGATATTGGGCCCAGGGTTGAGTTGCACATCCCCGGAGAGCAGGAGGGTAATGAACAGGTAGTTTAACAGTTTCCGATAAATGTTGGACTTGTGTTTGTTACGCCTAAGCGGTTCAGTAGAATAAGGAGCGAGGTAGACTTGGCCATTATTCAGAACATTATGGTATGCTGTGTACTGTCCGCTCCCGCGGAACGGTGAACCAATGTGTTTGGTGTTGATATTCTCCGGTAGTAGACTGATTGTGTCATCCCAGCAAGGACGCACTGAGATTATCAGTAGAGCAGCTACATAACTGACAATCATGGCAGAGTACTGGAGATAAAACACATAATTGCGCTTTAACTCTTTGCATGAGTTACTTAGCTGGGATCGGCGTACACCTGATGGTTTAGATAAAATTACAGCATTCGAATGAGAAGCAGCACCTGCCGCACCACCCTGTCTTCCGTCCGCCATTTTCCTTGTTGAATTGAATGAATGGTTCCTGCCTCTCTGCCTGCAGATGGTACTGCATGTTGGTTTTTTCCTTTCAGTCACTGTTTATCAAAGGAGGCTTACTACGCGGATGGAGGAAATTGGTTCTCAGGAAACACAGAAGTGATAGAAACATTAAAAAAAACATTTATCCTATTACAGGAAGTTAGTCAAAGCAATACTTCCCCTACAAGAGCAATGCCCCTCTCCAACACTATCTGCAGTTTTTTATTACAGTATTTTTCACACGCGCACACACACACACACACCTGTTCCTGGGTAGTGTCCTCATCTTGCCGTCTGCTCCTCCCTGGCCCCAGTACTTGTTCTGGCCTCCGTTGAAGCCACGGTTCCGGCTCTCTCCCACAAACAGAGACTGAGTCACTTCCTGACTGGAACCCTCGTCCTTGGGATAACTACCGTCACTGACGGAGGGAGAGGAAAGGGACAGGATGTGTTTTTGAGCATAAGTGTATGTGTAGTGGGTGTGTTAGGAATGTACAGACAGAAACACAGGTGTAGAAACAGACACAGGAGCCTTGGTACATACCTCGCAAAGGAGAGTCCCACCCCATTGTCTGCAAATCTATAACCAGAGAGAATGAACGTATCATTCATTCTGCATTGTAGACGTGCACTGTGTGAGAGCTCCACTGAGTAGGGCTAACCCAGAAGTGTAGGAGTCACCAGTTCAATGTCATCCATAGAATTGAGGACTGAGAAATAGGAAGTCCTGGCCCTTTGCCACATCCGAGATGGCCACTTGATAACATGTTAGCTTAGCATGCTAGCTACTAATTCTAATGCAAGTTGCTACAGTAAAACCTGAGTCACTTCTGAGACACTTTTCTCTGTGCAAATCATACAGGGACATTGAAGACAGAAGCGATGACATGTGACTACTGCACAGCACATTGATGAACAAGGATACAGTAACCACATTCATGGGCTCAATGAGATGACATCACAGCACTCACCCAGAGTTCTGAATGGTGATGTCACCGCCTCGTATCCAGGCTCCGAGGTCATTGTTCTTAAAGGCGATGAGTGTGTCGATGAGAGCAGCCACCCTGGGACGGTTTGGGTCTGCATTCTCATGTGGACGGAACCTGAAACAGACCCATGTGTAATATGAGTATAGAAACACACACTCTTGATCTTTCTCTCTGACACACAGATACACATACTCTTAGAAAATACACACAGACAAACACTATGCACAGACAAACACTACGCACACAGACAAACACACACAGACAAACACTATGCACACAGACAAACACTACGCACACAGACAAACAAACACACTCAGTCCTCACCTTCACACACAAACACTCACAGCGTAAGCAGTGGTCTTAGATGGCCTAAGCTATTTTCTTTCTATCTGTTGAAGAAGAGGCTTGTATTTGGACAGACTGGTGCAGATTGGAGCCTTGTTTTGTCTGTAAACACAAACCTGCCAGACCCTCCAGACTACTGTACAAGGAGAGTACCGACCAGTACAGGCTATCAAAGTACAGTACAGACCATACCATATAAACTACATACCATCTACAGTAAGTGCTGTAGAGATAGATACTAACTAAACCACAGCCTACTAGACCAAGTAAATATATAGACAATGATTGATCCAAATGATTGATCCCTGCATGTCGAAATTTAATTGTAAATGCAATGTAGTTTGACCTGTATTCTTACCTGGCGTTGTTGTCCAGACACAGGTACTCCCGGGGGTCTGCAGCACTGGCATTGGTGGTCTTCACACCTTTATCAATGAAGAGCCCAGCCTGGATAACACAAACAGGTATGGGAACTATGGTCATAAAGGAGTCGGACAGTTTTACATATTTTGCATGAGAGTGTCGTAATAGCACACAGTAGCAACTCTGTAAAATATATATATTGTCAAATGTACGGGATATAAGAGTGTAGTGTGTAATGTGCAGTTCAAGTGTGAATGCAATGTAATGAGACTGTGTATATACCATAGGTATACACTACCGGTCAAAAGTTTTAGAACACCTATTCATTCAAGGGTTTTCTATATTTTTGCTATTTTCTACATTGTAGAATAATAGTGAAGACATCAAAACTATGAAATAACACATATGGGATCATATGGTAACCAAAAGTGTTAAACAAATCAAAATATATTTGATATTTGAGCTTCTTCAAACAGCCACCCAATGCCTTGATAACAGCTTTGCACACTCTTGGCATTCTCTCAACCAGCTTCATGAGGTAGTCACCTGGAATGCATTTTAATTACTAGGTGTGACTTCTTAAAAGTTAAGTTGTGGAATTTCTTTAATTCTTAATGTGTTTGAGCCAATCAGTTGTGTTGTGACAAGGTAGGGTTGGAAGATAGCCTTATTTGGTAAAAGACCAAGTCAATATTATGGCAAGAACAGCTCAAATAAGCAAAGAGAAATGACAGTCCATCATTAGGTCAGTCAATCCGGAACATTTCAAGAACTTTTAAAGTTTCTTCAAGTGCTATGATGAAACTGGCTCTCATGAGGACCGCCACAGGAATGGAAGACCCAGAGTTACCTCTGCTGCAGAGGATAAGTTCATTAGAGTTAACTGCACCTCAGAAATTACAGCCCAAATAAATGCTTCAGAGTTCAAGTAACAGACACATCTCAACATCAACTGTTCAGAGGAGACTGTGTGAATCAGGCCTTCATGGTTGTATTTCTGCAAAGAAACCACTGCTAAAGGACACCAATGCGAAGAAGAGACTAGCTTGGGCCAAGAAACACGATCAATGGACATTAGACCGGTGGAAATTTGGCCTTTGGTCTGGAGTCCAAATTGGACATTTTTGGTTCTAACCGACGTGTCTTTGTGAGATGTGGTGTGGGTGAACAGATGATCCCTGCATGTGTATTTCCCACCGTAAAGCACGGAGGAGGAGGTGTTCTGGTGTGGGGGATGTCTTGCTGGTGACACTGTCTGCAATTTATTTTTGGGAATTCAAGGCACACTTAACCAGCATGGCTACCACAGCATTCTGCAGCGATACGCCATCCCATCTGGTTTGGGATTAGTGGGACTATCATTTGTTTTTCAACAGGACAATGACCCAACACACCTCCAGGCTGTGATGGAGTGCTGCATCAGATGACCTGGCCACAATCCCCCGACCTCATCCAAATTGATATGGTTTGGAGTGAGTCGGATCGCAGAGTGAAGGAAAAGCAGCCAACAAGTCCTCTTATATGTGGGAACTCCTTCAAGACGGTTGTAAAAGCATTCCAGGTGAAGCTGGTCATCAAGGCAAAGGGTGGCTATTTGAAGAATCTCAAATATAAAATATATTTTGATTTGTTTTTTGGTTACTACATGATCCATATGTGTTATTTCATAGTTTTGATGTCTTCACTATTATTCTACAATGTGGAAAATAGTAAAAATAAAGAAAAACCCTTGAAGGAGTAGCTGTTCTAAAACTTTTGACAAGTAGTGTATAACTGAAGCAGAGTCTTGAGACTGTAAGCTCACTCCTTATGAGAGAGGCACTTGTGGTTAGAGTGGGCAATGGGCTCCCAGTTCACCTAACCTAATTTTGCTATTAAGAGAAAAGTAAGAGAAAATACAAAGAAAAAAAGCATGCATTTTTTTGTATTTTGTTTGTACCATCATCTTTGAAATGTAAGAGAAAGGCCATAATGTATTATTCTAGCCCAGGTGCAATTTAGATTTTGGCCACTAGATGGCAGCAGTATATGTGCAAAGTTTTAGACTGATCCAATTAACCATTTTTTATTTTACCTTTATTTAACTAGGCAAGTCAGTTTTAAGAACAAATTCTTATTTTCAATGATGGCCTAGGAACAGTGGGTTAACTGCCTTGTTCAGGAGCAGAACAACAGCTCAGGGATTTGAACTTGCAACCTTTCTGTTACTAGTCTAACGCTCTAACCACTAGGCTACGCTGCCGCCCCAAAATTGCATAGCTGTTCAAAATGTTGTATCAAAACTGCCCAAATGTGCCTAATTGGTTTATTGATACAAGTTCATAATACAGGTACATAATTGTGCACTCTCCTCAAACAATAGCATGGTATTCTTTCACTGTAATAGCTACTGTAAATAGAACAGTGCAGTTAGATTAACAAGAATTTAAGCTTGTTGCTTACAACCTCATGCTAATCACATTAGCCTACATTAGCTCAACCATCCCGCGGTGGGGACATCGATCCCGTATTATCCACGCCAAACTTGGTGCAAAACCATGCCCACTGGTAACCTAGCAACATTCAAAGCCATGCTGATTGGTCAGAGTTTGGACGTGCCCTTGTGCCTGCCATGCCACCGACTGCGGGAGACGAGCAGTTTCACAGCATCGTTTGAAATTAGCTAAACGAAAGGAAAGAAACATGTGACTCTGTAGAAAACTAACATTACATGATTGTCAGTAATAGTGAATCAATGGCAATTCGGGAAAATGCAAGTATGGATGGAAATGTTTTGTTTTGGTGGGGATTCCATCTCTAACGTTCCTCCTTCTCTCGCGCACCTTTGCTTCGTCACAGGAAACAACCGAACTCTGACCAATCAGTGCAGCTTTTAATGTTGCTATGTTTCTCGTGGGCGTGGTTTTGCACCAAGTTTGGCATGGATAAAAAGGATGCATGCATGTGTAAGGTTTTGAGTGAGAGCTGGCATACTGTATGTGGGAGAAATCCGACAATTGGAAGAGCCCTTACACAACGTAGTATGTGATCCCTGCGGGAATTTAAAGCCAAGACCTTGGTGTTGTTAGCCCCATGCTTTTACCAGCTGAGCCACACAGAACCACAGTGTTTTTGTATTTTACACAGTGCTGCCAGTGAGTGGTACCTTAAAGTTGGAGTGCACACGGTTGTTGTAGAAGATCCCCAGAGGGGTCAGTTCTGCCCGGGTCTCTGGAAACAGCCCATGAGAGTCCCCTGTGGATGAGCTGTGGAACACATACCATATCCCAGCATCCTTTAGGATGACATGGGGGGGGTGAATGGAGTGAAAAATAATAATGATCCTGGAGTAATAGTCAATCACATGTATTTGGAAGCTCTTTTTACATCAGTAGATGTCACAAAGCGTTTATACAGAAACCCAGCCTAAAACCCCTAAGAGCAAGCAATGCAGATGTAAAAGCACGCGGCTAGGAAAAACTCCCTAGAAAGACAGGAACCTAGGAAGAAACCTAGGGGAACCAGGCTCTGAGGGGTGGCCAGGCCTCTTCTGGCTGTACCCGGTGGAGATTATAAGAGTACATGGCCATTAAGGCCAGAACGTTCTACAAAATGTTAAGATGTTCATAGATGACCAGCGGTGTCAAACAATAATCAAAGTGGTTATAGAGGGTGCAACAAGTCAGCACCTCAGGTGTAAATGTCAATTTGCTTTTCATAGCCGAGCATTCAGAGTTCGAGACAGCAGGTATGAGAGAGAGAGAGAGAGAGCTCTCTCTCTCTCTCTCTCATACCTGCTGTCTCGAACTCTGAATGCTCGGCTATGAAAAGGGAGAGAGAGAGAGAACTGCACAGAGAGAGTACTGTCATTGAGTATTGCACAGTGAGAGTACTGTCATTGAGTATAATGCACAGGCACATTGATACAATTGTGCTTGAACTAGAACAGTAAGGTCTTGATGTTGAACTTTATCTCCTGGTTGAAGCCATAATTTATTGCTGTTGATGTAAAAGTAAGAACCCAATATCTCCCCAGATTTATCACCTCATCACATGAGATGAACCGGTAAGCCACAGCCTTAGATCCTTATGAGTGGCTAAACCTTAAAGCTGGGGGGGGCCTCACCAGATGTACAGTCTCAGTCCCCTGCTGATCTTTATTCATTCATTATTAAACAGTGTTGTTTTGATGGTAGGCAGAGATGCTTATTACAGTCATACCTGGGAGCCAGCAGCAGCGTTGCTTATGAGGTTATTATTGGGATTGGCGATCCAGAACGTAGACACTGCCCTAAAACAACACACACACCGAGCAGACAGACAGACACACAGGGAGGATGAGAGGGCATTAGAGGAGATGTCTCCAGGCTAACTGATTGTTAATATCAGGATCTATTCATTTAATAAGAACAGTGACTCCTGTTATCCATGGAATAATTCACCTCTCCCACATAAATCCTGTCCAGGGACGGTTCTGCCAACACACACACACACACACACACACCTGTACTCTCTCTCACACACACATACACACAGTCCTCCAAAAACAGCGCCTGCTGCTCCCCAAACAGACCTCCTTTTCAACCTCCCCCAGAAACAGAAACACATCTCATGCAACGGTGTGGTTGATTTTGCAGGGAAAAGACGACCCTATCACTCTCACACAGAGGACATGAACCCTTTGTCTTCTCTCAAGGTTGGCCTGTCCAACCCAGTAAAACCTGACACAACACACCCCACAGTAGGCCTGTCCAACCCAGTAAAACCTGACACATCACACCCCACAGTAGGCCTGTCCAACCCAGTAAATCCTGACACACCACACCCCACAGTAGGCCTGTCCAACCCAGTAAAACCTGACACACCACACCCCACAGTAGGCCTGTCCAACCCAGTAAAACCTGACACACCACACCCCACAGTAGGCCTGTCCAACCCAGTAAAACCTGACACACCACACCCCACAGTAGGCCTGTCCAACCCAGTAAAACCTGACACAACACACCCCACAGTAGGCCTGTCCAACCCAGTAAAACCTGACACATCACACCCCACAGTAGGCCTGTCCAACCCAGTAAAACCTGACACAACACACCCCACAGTAGGCCTGTCCAACCCAGTAAAACCTGACACACCACACCCCTTACTTCCATTACTCTTTCTTCTTGAGCTATATTTTTTTCTCATTTCTGCCTCTTTTCACTTTCATCCTGTTCCTCTAATTTCCCCTCTGTCAAAGTTTACTCTTTCTCGGCCAGACAAGTATTTCCTGTGTCTTACTTGCACTCCATGCTCGGCGAAGGTGTATAGTTCTTATACACTTTGTCTCGGATGCTGGTGCACATGGTCTCGTTGCGGTCGGTGGGCAGGAGTGTTCCTGGTCGGGTCACCAAACCCAGGTTGTGGAAGAACGTGTTCCTCTGCTCCATCCCGTCCTCCAGGAAGAAACAGTGACCCAGGGTGTCATAGCCTACAGTGTCCTTCACCTGGAGAGGAGAAACATTTGGGAAACGCTACACACCAATGACAGGAGCAGAGCAGGAAAGCAGCTTGGAGTTACTGCATCATGTTATCTGAATGATGGTCGATTCACTTTCTCAACGCATTTGACATTCATTTATTTCATGACTGGCGTCATATGGTCCTCATTTCCCCAATTTTTATCACACATACGGCACATACACACCAGGGCTGGAGTCAATTCGAAATAAAGACAGTCAATTCATGAAGTAAACTTAAATTACATCTATTTTCAATGATAAATCAATAAACTGAGAAGTTTTTCAAAAGTATTTTCTTTTTAATAAAAACAATAATTAAAATCACTTCCTGAATTGACTGCCTTCAATTATAATTGACCCCAGCCCTGACACACACGTTCACACACATACAGCACACACACACCAGCAGGCCATTGGTGGCGTGGATGGTGATGCAGCGGGAGAAGGAGTGGTGGATGGAGAGGCCGTCCACGTAGGCTGGTTCCCGGTAGCCCCCTCGCCAGTCAACATCCCCACAGCGGTGGAAGTGGACCGGGTAGCGGCCCTGCTCCTGCTGCCCCATGTTCCTCAGCTCCACATGGGACAGGTGCACCGAAGTGAAGTTCCCAAATATCTGAGGAGAAATGGGGTAGAGAGAGAGAATAAGCTGTGTTGTGCTGTGTTGTGTGCTGTGTGGTGCTGTGTTGTGTGGTGTGCTGTGCTGTGCTGTGTGGTGTGTTGTGCGGTGTGGTGTATTGTGCTGTGTGGTGTGGTGTGTTGTACTGTGCTGTGTGGTGTGGTGTGTTGTGCTGTGTTGTGTGTGTTGTGCTGTGCTGTGTGGTGTGTTGTACTGTGCTGTGTGGTGTGGTGTGTTGTGCTGTGTTGTGTGTGTTGTGCTGTGCTGTCTTGTGGAGTGCTGTCTTGTGGAGTGCTGTCTTGTGGAGTGCTGTCTTGTGGAGTGCTGTCTTGTGGAGTGCTGTCTTGCATCATATTACTCTGGTTCTGCTGATCTATTGGTGGCTCTATTTTACAGTTACATCTATTGATGAATGGAACATCATGCAACAACTGAGATGATCTGAGCACAAACGATGCTAGAGAGAGAGACACATACACAAATATGACCTAATGAGCAAATAGACACAAAAACATGCAGTAAACTCAGGGAGGTCTTTCTTAGGTATATGGCCTTTTCCACATTGCCTGTTTTGTGTTAAGGAGATATTGGCCAATCCCTCAAGCTTACTGTAACTCACTCATTCACTCACCCAAACTCTCTCACACACACACTACACTTGGACAGAACTCTCTACAGTCAATAAACAAGATTTTTTTTCTCATTTACTGCAAAGGGGCTGCTTTTACATAAGGCAAGAGGAATGTTATTATGTATTTATCAGAAGAGAGCATGAGTATGTAACACATTATACAGGGAAAATATTGTACTTGCATCCTGGATACAGAGAATGTGTGTGTGTGAGGGAGGGGTGTGTGCATCGACGTTGGTCTGGTGTTTGAGTTTTCTGTGTGCTCAGTGGGGTTGTGAAATATACAGAGTAAAAAAGGACAAAGAAGGATTACAATACTGAAACACAAAACATTAAGAGTAAT
Source organism: Oncorhynchus nerka (assembly GCF_034236695.1). Taxonomy (NCBI): domain Eukaryota; kingdom Metazoa; phylum Chordata; class Actinopteri; order Salmoniformes; family Salmonidae; genus Oncorhynchus; species Oncorhynchus nerka. The sequence continues at coordinate 22,799,580 of NC_088422.1, read as the reverse complement.
GAGTGTCGCTCATCCATTCTCCCTCTTTCTCTGAGTGGTGCCTGGGTTATGTTCATTAGGGCATGCAACGGAAACCATTTGCAACCAATTTCTTATTGGAGAAGGCCAGGTAGTCCCTCCCTGTTTCAGTCTGTTTTCTTCCATTAAGTACCTAATGAACATGACATGTTGTTAGATCATGTGTGAATGATGAATGTCCTCAGTCATTCAGCATCTGCTGAATGCTCTAATGACCCTCCGCCACAGCAATATGGTAATATTCAACATGATTACACTAGATTGAATGACATTAGATAAGCATATAACTCAGGCTGAAATGCACAGGGCAGGCAGGCTCAACACAGACCCGATACTCACAGCTACACATGGTTACATAAGCACACACCTTGATGTGTCCGCCGTATGTGTCGTGGCCAAAGAACTGGCACCAGTTGTTTCCATAGCAGGTGTTTTCCATCTCCCCATAGATGAGTATGTTCCTGCTGAGCAGTGCCACCTCCGCTCGCATGTCCATCCCGTCCACAATCTCCCCCATGTGACCAAACTGGGGCCTCCCTGGGAGAGGGGACACATGGTACACAAACTTCATAGCATGTACTATTGTCATAAATCAGTGAAAGCAACAAATCAATTGTTGTATGTAAACATTTAGACATACATAGTAATATGATATTTAAAAGTGTTCACATTAACAACAGTCGGCCAAATATATGGTTGTCTCGATACAGTAGGTCTGGATATCATTTGATGGGGCCAGGTGAGTGACCTAAATCCCATACAGAGCAACATCAGCACCTCTCTTTCTAGCCATGAAAACAATTTAGAGAGAATGAGATGAGACTGTTGGTTTGTCATTATTGTCTCTCAATATGGCAAGCCAACTGCTGCCAATGCCAACCATAAGGATGTGTGCTTCACCTCACAAACACATAGAGACAGAGACAGAGAGAGAGAGCATACACAGCTCTTGCTCCAGGAAGGGAGGTGGCTTGTGTCGACATCAGAGCAGTGGGCCAAAACAGAGGTGTTGGCAGACAGGGGACTACACAGGGTGGAACACCAGACCAGATTACAACAAACTGGTCTTTGTTACAACCAGGTTATGATGTCCTTTTCATAACAAGATCAAGACATCATACTTTGGCTGTTATCTGGTCAGATTACAACCAGATGAGGACTTTTTTTGGTCGTTATTGCTAAAAAGAAGTGAACATAAATTCCTTACAACCAGTATAGAATCTGACCATGATGTCATTGCAACCAGTTTTGCTCGCTGGGCTTGTGACACCATGGAGAGTTTATAAACAGGACTGGCATCCACACACACAGCAGAAAACAGGACGATGGAGGGAGGGACAGAGAGAGGGAAATAAATACATCTGAAATGTAATATTTTGTGAGTATAATGTTTACTGTTCATTTCTTAAACTCAGAGAAATAGGCAATGAGCCAACAGGCCCCCCGTTTCCCAATGGGGAGTGTAGCTGAAATTAAGAGAGAGAGTCCGTGAGAACAATACAGACTTACAGGCAATTTTCGTTCCCAAAATTGAAAACAAATACAAACATTTTGAAACCAAAACAGAAAAGGAGAAAATCCTATATCTATTGGGAGAAACCCTCCTTTGTGCCATATTAGCTGCAAAATATGTATCTTCCTGCCACACCCGTAGGGACAGCCAGTGGAACGACCAACTGAAACAATAGCATTGCTAGGTCTTTCACTTTTTAATTTTGTCCTCATTCATTTCTTACTGTAGTGTCCTGTTAATTGTTACTACTCATTGAGCATTATTATTTGTCCTATTATTATCTATCTGCGTCATCATTGATTTGTTGTGCCTATATCTTTGCTTTGGCAATGTATGTGGAAACACTTCCCATACCAATAAAGTATGAGAGAGAGAGAGAGAGAAAAGAGAGAGAGAGAGAGAGAAAAGAGAGAGAGAGAGACAGAGAAAAGAGAGAGAGAGAGACAGAGAAAAGAGAGAGAGAGACAGAGAGAGACAGAGAGAGACAGACAGACAGAGAGAAAAGAGAGAGACAGAGAGACAGAGAGAAAAGAGAGAGAGAGAGAGAGACAGAGAGAAAAGAGAGAGAGAGACAGAGAGAAAAGAGAGAGAGAGAGAGAGAGAGAAAAGAGAGAGAAAAGACAGACAGACAGAGAGAGAGACAGAGATATATAATTGACCAACACCATCCCATGTAGGAGAAAAGCCTGACTACCTGTCTTTTCCCAAGGGTCATTTATAGAACTAAAAATGAAAGACCCTGGCTCAAGATTTATAAATTAATAATGATACTTATTTTTATATCATACCATATCCAGTTAAAAACACAGCAGTGATACTCAATTTCAGAATTAAAGTAAGCCCCCATAAATGTACAAACACTACCTTCGTTTTCACTCACCTTGAACTCTGACCTGTCTGCTGGTGCAGTGGGGGCAGGGAAGGAGTGTGAACTCCTCTGCCTGATGCATGGAATAGTCAGTACTGGCAACCACAACATGGTTCCCGGGTTGCCAGGTGTGTACATCATCCTGAAGGTTGAGGACTACCTGGTCCACAGCATCCACCTGGAACCCAGATATGGGATAACCTAGAAGAGCACAGATAAGATCTGTTGGATTAGCAGTTTTCTACCTGCATACCAAATAACTAATGGCGAATACAGGATCTAGAATCACAAAAAATGTTGCTAAAACTAAGGATTTGTGTGGTTTAATGAGATAACAAACCTGAACCATACCATACACCCAACATTCAAGCTAAAAGTTGGACGAAAACAATAACAAACCTCCATAGTGTATCTTGAACTGACTCTGTGGACCATTGAAGTGTGAGAGTAAGACTGTATGAGAACAAACATCTCAGCTTACTGGACATACCAGTGCCAAACCCAAACCCCCTCCTGGGGAGCTGCTGTTTGCCCTGGTGACAGGAGGACCCTGCCCGCACATGCTCAGGAATGTTCAGTCCAGCTGATTGATCTATCCTGTAAACACTAACCACTTGAACCCCCCACACATACACCATCCAGGAAAAGCTGCAAGATCAGAGAATCTGAGTGTAAGCTTTGCTTTTAAGTGGCATTCCTGACTATGTGAAGTGCCTGATATGACCTGTTCAATAAGCAGACAATCAATGACATACACAAGTAAAAAAGCACCTACAATAATGCTCTCCTTAAGCAATATTTGTGGTATTGGGTTACCAATGTGGTAACACTTTTCTTAAGGCCTGTAGGTATAATGGACTAATGCGGTTATGGAAATTTTAAAAGTAATGTAACAAGTTATAAACCATTCTAGCTGCAGGGTTTAAGTAAAGCCAAACTGGTTATAAATCACCCACCGTTCCTCCATTCGCTGTACGCGGTGACAGAGAAGCCGACCCCGTCCACAGTGCTGAAGTTCTTCCGGGCCACCGCCTTTCCTCCCGTGTCATGGTTCTCATGTTCCCGCACGTCCTCGGAACACGAGCCGTTCCCTCCACCAATTACAGATACCAGTGCCCAGGCCTGCCTGTGGACAGAGACACAAAGTTTGAGCTTTAGAAGTTAAGAAATCGAGGTAACATTTAAAGCATCCAGGCAGATATGCTCTATAACTTGTTATAAGCCGGTATGAGCCTTTTTATGGTTTTATAATAAGGCTTGTTGCTATGTTATTTGTCTCTACACTCTTACAAAAAAAAATGTGCTATCTAGAACCTAAAAGGGTTCTTCAGCTGTCCCCAAAAGGGTTCTTCAGCGGTCCCCTTCAGCTGTCCTCTTCAGCGGTCCCCTTCAGCGGTCCCCAAAAGGGTTCTTCAGCGGTCCCCTTCAGCTGTCCCCTTCAGCTGTCCCCGAACCCTTTGAAGAACTCTTTTTGGTTCCAGGTTGAACCGTTTACACAAAGGGTTTTATCTGGAACCAAAAAGGGTTCTCCCAAAGTGCCAGTCGGTATTCACATAATATTATTTCCCCTCGACCATGCCCACAAATTGAGGAAAACAAACAGTATTTCCTATTGTAAAAGAGGCAACTTCATAGTCAATTTGTTGTTATAAAGAAATAACAAAACATGCCAAAAAGCTGCTGTGTTGTTCAACATAAATGCAACCAGGTAAAAAAATCCCAACCTACAGATTGCAACGTCCCACGTAGGGAAATAGAGCCTGTGAGAAGAGCACTGTGGCTTCAGGCTATTGGGCATGGGATACTGTGAGACTGGGAGATGTGGGAGACTGGGAGACGTGGGAGAGTGGGAGATGTGGGAGACTGGGATACTGGGAGACGTGGGAGAGTGGGATACTGTGAGATGTGGGAGACTGGGATACTGGGAGACGTGGGAGACTGGGAGAGTGGGAGACTGGGATACTGTGAGACTGGGAGATGTGGGAGACTGGGATACTGGGAGACGTGGGAGAGTGGGATACGTGGGAGACTGGGAGATGTGGGAGACTGGGATACCTGGGAGAGTGGGATACGTGGGAGACTGGGATACTGTGAGACTGGGAGACTGGGAGACGCGGGAGAGTGGGAGACGCGGGAGATGTGGGAGACTGGGAGACGTGGGAGACTGGGAGATGTGGGAGACTGGGAGACGTGGGAGACTGGGAGAGTGGGAGATGTGGGAGACTGGGAGATGTGGGGACCCGGTGTGTGGAAAACATTTAATCACAGGTAAGACATTTAACTTGTTTAGTATAGTCCCTTTGTAACTCCACTCACTACTTGTAGATGTATAGTCCTTTTTTGTGTTGCTGGTCTTGGCTAGCTAGCTAGTACTCCCTCACGTGGCTGCTAGCACCATCATAAAAAGGGGGATGAGAGAAGCCCTACAATATTAGGTTTTTCTATGTAGCGAGAACACTATGGAGCAGGCAATGTTGAAAAGTAATATTTACACATGTTGTACTTTTCTTAAATGTAGTTTTGAAATTGACTAAAACAAACAGATATGACAAGAAAATTTAGTTTGAAAAAGGTCACGTTTTTGCTGTGAGTCAATGGAGTAACCTAGGTAACCACAGGTTATTTTCCCCACAGGCAGGCAGGGTTCTATCTAATACCGACTGGGACTATGGGGAGAGCCGAACCCTTTTGGAACCCTTTTTTCTAAGAGTGTATGCATAACATATTTAACTGCACATTATTATAGTCATGTAGTCCTGTAGTGACCACTGTAAAGAAAGCATTGGGAGTATCAACAGGACAACATTCTCATGTATGATTTAGCAGCTGTGTGACTGCTGTGTGACCAAACTGACATGAATAGTGTCAGTGTGTGTGTGTGTGGTGATCACATTCACTTCAATCATATAGACTGAGAATTGGCATCAGAAAAATGAAGGAAGTATTCGAGCGAGATAGCGGTGGGTATCTCAGTCCAGCACACCACAATACCCACTAGGCAAAACACAATCTGCCTCTGAAGTGGAGATAAGTCTAGTAATCCCCTGGTTCAAGGCTTGGGTGTGGAGCAGGGGTGATGCAACTCTGGACCAGTGAAGGGTGTAGAGTGAAATGTCAGCATCAACACAACGTCAAAACAAAGTCAAAATAACTACAAAACAATGTCATCACCTTTCATAAAGCATTTTGTTTGGTTACTCCTTAAAGAGTCTATTGACATGCATCAATCTAAGCAACATATTTAAAAAATCCCCATAAAATGCTGTCAGTTTAAGTTAGAGATATGTTTTTTTTGTATGGGCTGCATCCGCCTATGTCGGCCTTACGCATCTGCGGTGAAAGATGGCCGATCTACAGCGGTGTTAGTCAGACAATGAGACATCCCGAAAACCGGACTTCTCACGAAACCATCTGTAATGCCCGGATATGACCCCTCTATGGAAAGATGAGACTCTCATGAACACGATGGTGTTCTCTGTTTTGCTTATCTTCCCACAAGTGTCACGGGACTCGTCTGAAGGTACCCCGTACAAATGAATGGAAGTATTGAGATAGACAGACTTCTTACATCTCCTAGATACTGTATAGGACAGACTTCTTAAATCTCCTAGATACTGTATAGGACAGACTTCTTAAATCTCCTAGATACTGTATAGGACAGACTTCTTAAATCTCCTAGATACTGTATAGGACAGACTTCTTATATCTCCTAGATACTGTATAGGACAGACTTCTTATATCTCCTAGATACTGTATAGGACAGACTTTTTATATCTCCTAGATACTGTATAGGACAGACTTCTTACATCTCCTAGATACTGTATAGGACAGACTTCTTACATCTCCTAGATACTGTATAGGACAGACTTCTTACATCTCCTAGATACTGTATAGGACAGACTTCTTAAATGTCCTAGATACTGTATAGGACAGACTTCTTACATCTCCTAGATACTGTATAGGACAGACACTTCAAAGCCTTGTTCTTTCTGATTTCTCTTTGACTGTCTTTTTTGCCATTTCTGAACGTGTTATTCAATGTGTTTCTATGGGCTATAGTAGTAAAGGCCAAATTCTATAATTGATCAAATTATTGTTTTATTATTTTTTTTATTCATAAAGGGGTCCTATAATTCCAAATCAAATAGTTAAATGATCCATGGTATGACCATCTTAAAACAATTCCATATGTCCGCTTAGTAAAAAACAAACAATGGCTTAGACTTTTAAAGATCAAATAAGCTTTTATGCCCCATCATCAGGAATTCTCTCATCACAATCACACAGTCATTATCTTCAACCATCATGTACCCTTTTCAGGCGTGGTAACATTTTTAAAACCTTTCCCCTTGTGTTACCTTTTTAAAAGCTTTCCCCTGTACTTCTTTAGGCTTCACATCTGACAGGGCACTCCATACGATGACGTCTGGAAGTAGGCCCGACTGTCAGCTCTCTGTTGAGGTTGGTCCTAACGACACAATCATGGGTCAATATGCCATTCAGCAGATCAAAGAGCCTCTCTACCATTTACCCACTGAAGTACAAACAGGAACCATCTGTGAAATCACCCTGTCCTCCCAGCAGCTATTACACTCAATGTGTGTGTGTGTGTGTGTGTGTGTGTGTGTGTGTGTGTGCGCAACTTCTGGTGTGCGTTTACTGTGAACACTGAGGCTGTATCTGCTTTAAGTTACAGTTATAACAGTGGCCAAGTAGGCTACTGTGGCTATGTGATCATAATGTAAGCCTAACAGAGTGGCCTACCATCAATAACAATGCATCCCATAACATTTTAGCATGGAAATAGCTATCATTCAGCCTACAGTAGCAGCTACATTCCATTTGACTTTTGGGAAAAAATATGCAGGGCTTGACACTGTCCTGTTAATCCACTTGTCCTTCAGACAAGGAGGTGATTGAAAATGTGTTGATTGATGCAAGAAACCACTTTACAAAATAAAGTTAATTAATATTCCCATACCATTATTACAGAGAATCAGACAAATTATGCTACCCTCTGCCTATTGGCTACTTGTCTCAAAATACACTGCTCAAAAAAAGAAAGGGAACACTTAAACAACACAATGTAACTCCAAGTCAATCACACTTCTGTGAAATCAAACTGTCCACTTAGGAAGCAACACTGATTGACAATAAATTTCACATGCTGTTATGCAAATGGAATAGACAACAGGTGGAAATTATAGGCATTTAGCAAGACACCCCCAATAAAGGAGTGCTTCTGCAGGTGGGGACCACAGACCACTTCTCAGTTCCTATGCTTCCTGGCTGATGTTTTGGTCACTTTTGAATGCTGGCGGTGCTTTCACTCTAGTGGTAGCATGAGACGGAGTCTACAACCCACACAAGTGGCTCAGGTAGTGCAGCTCATCCAGGATGGCACATCAATGCGAGATGTGGCAAGAAGGTTTGCTGTGTCTGTCAGCGTAGTGTCCAGAGCATGGAGGCGCTACCAGGAGACAGGCCAGTACATCAGGAGACGTGGAGGAGGCCGTAGGAGGGCAACAACCCAGCAGCAGGACCTCTACCTCCGCCTTTGTGCAAGGAGGAGCACTGCCAGAGCCCTGCAAAATGACCTCCAGCAGGCCACAAATGTGCATGTGTCTGCTCAAACGGTCAGAAACAGACTCCATGAGGGTCCGACGTCCACAGGTGGGGGTTGTTCTTACAGCCCAACACCGTGCAGGACGTTTGGCATTTGCCAGAGAACACCAAGATTGGCAAATTCGCCACTGGCGCCCTGTGCTCTTCACAGATGAAAGCAGGTTCACACTGAGCACATGTGACAGACGTGACAGTCTGGAGACGCCGTAGAGAACGTTCTGCTGCCTGCAACATCCTCCAGCATGACCGGTTTGGCGGTGGGTCAGTCATGGTGTGGGGTGGCATTTCTTTGGGGGGCCGCACAGCCCTCCATGTGCTCACCAGAGGTAGCCTGACTGCCATTAGGTACCGAGATGAGATCCTCAGACCCCTTGTGAGACCATATGCTGGTGTGGTTGGCCCTGGGTTCCTCCTACTGCAAGACAATGCTAGACCTCATGTGGCTGGAGTGTGTCAGCAGTTCCTGCAAGAGGAAGGCATTGATGCTATGGACTGGCCCGCCCGTTCCCCAGACCTGAATCCAATTGAGCACATCTGGGACATCATGTCTCGCTCCATCCACCAACGCCACGTTGCACCACAGACTGTCCAGGAGTTGGCGGATGCTTTAGTCCAGGTCTGGGATGAGATCCCTCAGGAGACCATCCGCCACCTCATCAGGAGCATGCCCAGGCATTGTAGGGAGGTCATACAGGCACGTGGAGGCCACACACACTACTGAGCCTCATTTTGACTTGTTTTAAGGACATTACATCAAAGTTGGATCAGCCTGTAGTGTGGTTTTCCACTTTGATTTTGAGTGTGACTCCAAATCCAGACCTCCATGGGTTGATAAATTTGATTTCCATTGATAATTTTTGTGTGATTTTGTTGTCAGCACATTCAACTATGTAAAGAAAAAAGTATTTAATAAGAATATTTCATTCATTCAGATCTAGGATGTGTTATTTTAGTGTTCCCTTTATTTTTTTGAGCAGTGTACAACACTGCCCCTTTAAGACAGCAAAAAATTACATTTACTTGACTCGCTTTTCAAAAATGTCTAGAAATGCACACGTTTTGTGCTCTTGTAGGAAGCAACCATTCCCCCATTGCTGACTAGAAATGATCTATAACTGGGATAATAACTCACTAACTAGCAAAGAATATGAACAAATGTGTACGTGTGGCTATAAGCAGCTCTCGCTTTGATCTTAAAACAAGCGCATCTAGACACGACCTCTCATGCTGTAAACATAGTCCAGTTTGGCACAGATCCATATATGACAATGGACTATTTGCATATAGGGATACTGCAGCTGGTTATTGGTTATGCCACACCGGTCTGTAGAATAAGGGCTGAGGTGCCTGTCATTGCAAAATAATCCTATTCCGGTGTGTTCTGCATACAACAAAATATCATGTATAGTTCATTTTGCATAATAAGTTTTGCATATTTGATTTTGTTTCGGTTTGTTGCGCTGAAAGTGGTTAATATTGGCAATTCCCATAGTAGAGGGAAACGTTGATAATGTTAACTAAAGGGGAAAACTAGAGAGTTGAGTGAAGTTCAATCTCGTGCTTCTCAGAGCGAGCTAATATTTCTTCTGCACAGAAGTCCCAGGTGAGCTGCGCAGCCGCGCACGCGCACAGCTTAGAGGGAACATTAGTCATTACCCTCACTATATGGAATGGGTGTGTTTGATCATGGTATGTGAGTTTGTGTGTGTGTGTGTGTGGGCTTGAAATTAATGATTGTTGCCGTTTGTTTCAGGGGTTCACCTACAGGACTCTGGGGGAATGGTGGAGATAGGAATGCCCATAGGCACAGTATGAGTGTGTGTGTGTGTGTGTGTGTGTGTGTGTGTGTGTGTGTGTATGGGAGTGCCTACATCAAACACATTTCCTGTGTGTAAAAAAACATTTCCTTTGTGCAGTTCCTGGTGTTCTCCTGCTGTCTGTCCACTCCTGCCCAGACAGATTACATCCAGTGTTGTGTTCAATAAGCAGCAAAAGGCGCAAAACTGAAACAAATAGGTACTACCTGGACTTGTCCTTTAAGAAACACATTTTGTTTTTTCCGTAGCAAATTCTTCTTCTTTTTCCATTGGGTGCCGTAATGAACACGACCCAGATGACCTCGTGCCCAGTACTTTCAATCATGTCTCCCTCAGTCACACTAAGACAGTATGACTGTAACTGACACAAGTCTTAAATACCCTGGACCCTGCTAGCTAGCTCACAAAGACACACATACTAGACACAGACAAACACAGAAACACACACATACTACGCACAAACAAAATCAGTGTGTAATCACAAAGCATAACCGTCCCTGTTTATCGTGCCTAGGTAGCTGGACTGAATTGTGATCCATTTAAGAAAGTGTCACGCTATGGGTTTGATTGGATTTGGGGCTGGGGACCGCATCGTTGCCTTGGCGACAACTCCACATATGAAATGTGACACTGTGGATTGGTGTGGTTTGGGTTTGAGACCAGAAAGCTGCCAAGGCCAGGAGTGCCCAACAAATAACTAAAAATCTAAACTTCCCATTCCATTGGGCTAAGTTTGTGTTTGTGTGTGTGTGTGTGTGTGTGTGTGTGTGTGTGTGTGTGTGTGTGTGTGTGTGTGTGTGTGTGTGTGTGTGTAAATAAGGCTTCATGAGCTCTATGTCTAAAATTGTGAGATGCTCAAACTAGAGTATTGGAATGGTTATACAGCAGAGCACCAAAAAAGAACATATGGTGTATTATCAATTGTACTGTACACTGTCACACCCTGATCTGTTTTTACCTGTATTTGTGATTGTCTCCACCCCCCTCCAGGTGTCTCCCATCTTCCCCATTATCCCCTGTGTATTTATACCTGTGTTCTCTGTTTGTCTGTTGCCAGTTAATTTTGTTTCGTCAAGCCTACCAGCGTTTTTCCCTCTGCTCCGGTCTCTCGATTGTTCCTGTTTCATAGTTTTCCCGGTGTTTCTGCCTGCCCTGACCCTGACCCTGCCTACCGTCCTGTACCTTTGCCCCACCTTTCTGGATTACTGACCTTTGCTTGCCATGACCCTGAGCCTGCCTACCGTCCTGTACCTTTGCCCCACCTATCTGGATTACTGACCTCTGCCTGCCCTTGACCTGCCTGTTCAATTAATAAACTGTTGTTACTTCGATGTTGTCTGCATTTGGGTCTTACCTGAAACGTGATAGTATACAAGTCACTGGCATTGCTAAAGATCTGTATTCAAATGGACATGATATTCGTCCCTCTGTGTTCAGGGGACAGTGTGTTTTCGACCTGTTCGGGAACTCTGTGCAAAGGCGAAAAGTACAGAGTCAGCTCATTTTGCACAAATCCTGGAAGCAAGCCTGCTTATCCCTCAAGCCATGCACTTTCTGCCGGAATATGGTCTTCGGAAAAACAGGAAGAAACGCCTCTGAATGTTTCACTGGAATCGTGTTGACAGTATTTGCAGGGAGGAGATGAGATTCTGCTGGCATGACATGAAAGATTAGGCTTGATCTTGAAGGACGTAGTAAGACAAACCCTCTCAATCACTCCCATGAGATGGGTAGTATAAACCGTTACACACCGCTCCAGTGACACAGCTTCAGATTAGGGATGCACGATATATCGTGAACATATCGGAATCGGCTGATACCGATGTTGCCATTTTTAGCTAATATCGTCCGATTCCAATATGTTCACGATATATCGATGTCTAGTTTAACGCCGTGGTGCAAAGCCAATGTCAAAGCTGACGTGCATGCCTATATAACGAAGGTACATGACACAATGACGCCACACAAAATTTTGCGCTATACGTTCAACACAGCATTCCTAAACCAGCCCACAATGTCTGCCAGTCAACAAGTCAAAATTTCAGCGAGACAACTCAAAGGTGAAATCCATTAAAGCCAAGATAATGGAATTCATTGCCCTTGATAATTAACCGTTTTCTGTCGTGGGTGATGTTGGCTTTCGCCGACAGGTCGAGCACCGGTTAACACTACCAAGTGGGCTACTTTTCCAATGGGACTCACAATCACGGCCGGATGTGATACAGCCTGGATTCGAACCAGGGAGTGTACTGACGCCTCTTGCACTGAGATGCAGTGCCTTAGAACTCTGTGTCCATGTGTGTGACTCATCTCTAGTCATTATCTGTCTATTAATTTGGTACTATTCATATTATATTTAACTGTATTTTTACCTGTATTTGAGGTCATGGACGTAGGTACTACCCAGCAGGCTCTGGATGGTTCTCTTGGTCTCGTCCAGCAGGTTCTTGGTGGCAGAGTCTCCCACGGCCAGCGTGACGATGCGCCCCACAGGCAGCGACTGGAGAAGATGCATAAGCCGCCGGCTGTCGTTCCGTGAGTCAAATGTGTCGTAGCGCTCGGTGAACAGAACAGCGGCCGTGTCCTGGTCCACCACACGCAGGTTGATGCCACGGCTAAAGTTGCGCTGAAAGGCATAGCCCCCCGTGGCTAGGCCTGAGGAGGGGATGCTGCGGGTCAGGAGGGTCCACGACAGCCTCTCTGTCCCGTGAAGCTCCAGGGTTGCGCCTCCACGCACCCCAATGAACTTCCGGCCCAGTTCCGGTACTTCTGCTACGGCCTTCTCGTCTGAACGGCCCAGGAGGGTGATGGTGGCCTGGGAGCGGTAGCGGCATTTGGGGGCACCGATGTGCAGCGAACCCCCGTCTTCAATCAGCACATTACGCGTTCTGAGAGTGATGTTTTTGGAGCCCTCAGTATTGTCTGCAAAGACCACTCGGCCTGTGGGAAGACAGATATAGGCTAAAACATAAAACAATCACTTCATCAGAGGCCTTTTCTTTATGATACTTTCTAGAGAAAGCCATATTATTCTCAGTGCCAGTGCCAAATACTGCATGCTCTGTCTCTATTTACTTCTGGGGTGGAAATGTGTTCAGATCAGAGAGAGGACCTAACCTACCTCCTGATTGGATGGTTAGGGAGTAGAATGTAGCAGAAGAGTCCAATCGAAACAGATCTCCCCCTCGGACGACCATGGCCTTCTCTGGGTTGTGACCTGGGTTCCAGCTGCTCAGGGAGGGGCTGTGGTCTGGACAGTTCTCTGTGCACACAGTCAGGACCAATCAAAGACAACATCACTGACACAGCACATAGATAGAGAAGCTCTGAGTCAGAGTAAAACAGGGTATGATAGAAAACTATAGTCAATAACTTGAGTATGGTGGAGCAATGGACCTAAGTAACTTAGCCAAGTCCGTATTAACAGCTCATAACATCCGTATACTCACACAAACACACACTCACCGTCCAACACGTCTCCACTGGTGAGGCTGAGGATGAGGATGAGCAAGAGGAAAAAGGCCCCCAGGGAGACACTAAAGCAGATGAAGGTGTTCTTCCTCAGAACCTGAGCACGCTCCCGGTGCTGGCCCTCCTCTGATAGGTTAAAGGTTGCCCGGCACTCAGGAGGCGGGCCAATGGGCTTCAGAGGGGGAGGGGGTGGGGCCTTGGCCGGAGGTGGGGAGCGGACAGGTATGACCCTGCCGGAGACGCATCCTGGCGACCGGAGGTTACCGTTGGGCGGGGCCACAAAGACGGGGACGCGACTGGGGCCATCACTCATCTGCATGGTATCTGTCTGCTACCGACACAGAGAGACAGACAGACTTTTTGGCTTTCTTTAATGAAACATTCTCATTTCATTAAACCCCCCCACGCCCCCTTAAAATATAACCTGTACTGCAGACATGTACCATACTCACCTTGCCCTCGACCCCACGATACAAAACAACACCACACATCACAATAACCAAAAAAATCACCACTTCTACAACCGTATATCCAAAACATCTTCCCCAGCTATACAGACAACCCCCCCAACACACCATATCTCCTGAAACATCTCCTCACTTTTTAACATTTTATAGAACTCAAATTCTACCCTAAGGCGTGCAGAGGGTCTGTTATCCCCCCACCTTTGACCCTGTTCCTCCTTGTTAGCCAAATTGCCAACTTTGCCTGAGCAAACAGAAAATTCAAGAAAACACATTTGGCCTTCTCCTTATTTGAATACCTCTACCCCATTATAAACATCCCAACAGTAAAAACCACTCCCAACCTCTCACACAGACATTCCAACAGAGACATTATTGGCATTAACCTGGCGCACACAGAAAACACATGAATCACAGTTTCTCTCATAACACAGAAAGGACACCCCTGCCCGGATTTCCACCCCTCCTCTCCCAGCAGTCGCAGGTCACCCAGCCTAAGTAAACCCGCTGCCATCTGTTGCCTCTGCAGGGTGGCTGACTGAACCGATCTCAAAGAGAGAGAGCTGCCAGGCCCTCAGCACTGCAGAGTAAAAGTCTGAGAAACCTCCTGTACTCAGCCTCTCCAGCTTCATGAGGAATAGCTGCCGGTCCAACCCTAATCAGCCAGCTCTCCTCAGCAGAGCACATGCTGGTTCTCTCCAGCCGACATCAATACGGTACAGCAGTCTCTGCACCAGCAACCAAGAATTCACAAAACGGGACAAACACCAAATTGAGACTCTGCATGCAGAATTCTGTAAAAATATATCCTCTGTGTCCAACATAAAACACCAAATAATGCATGAGGAGCAGAATTAGGCCGATACCCGCTAATGATCAAAATCCAGAAAAAAAGCTGTTAAATTCTACAACCACCTAAAAGGAAGCGATTCCCAAACCTTCCATAACAAAGCCATCACATACAGAGAGATTAACCTGGAGAAGAGACCCCTAAGCAAGCTGGTCCTGTGGCTCGGTGAACAGAACAAACACAAACAGACCCCACAGAGCCCCAGGGCAGCAACACAATTAGACCTGTCACGTTCTGACCTTAGTTCCTTTGTTTTGTCTTTGTTTATATGGTCAGGGCGTGAGTTGGGGTGGGCAGTCTGTTTGTTTTTCTATGTTGGTTTCTGTGTTCAGCCTAGTATGGTTCTCAATCAGAGGCAGGTGTCGTTAGTTGTCTCTGATTGAGAATCATACTTAGGAAGCCTTTTTCCACCTGTTTTTCGTGGGTGTTTATTTTCTGTCTTTGTGTATGTCGCCAGACAGGACTGTTTCGGTTTTCGTTCGTTCACTTTATTGTTTTTGTATTTCAGTGTTCAGTTTGATTCATTAAATCATGAACACTTACCACGCTGCAAATTGGTCCTCCGATCCTTCTCGCTACTCCTCCTCAGAAGAGGAGGACGAGATCCGTTACAAGACCCAACCAAATCATGAGAAAACAAAGATAATTACTTGACACATTGGAAAGGATTAACAAAAAAACAGAGCAAACTAGAATGCTATTTGGCCCTAAACAGAGAGTACACAATGGCAGAATACCTTACCACTATGACTGACCCAAACTTAAGGAAAGCTTTGACTATGTACAGACTCAGTGAGCATAGCCTTGCTATTGAGAAAGGCCGCTGAAGGCAAACATGGCTCTCAAGAGAAGACAGGCTATGTGCACACTGACCACAAAATGAGGTGGAAACTGAGCTGCACTTCCTAACCTCCTGCCAAATGTATGACCATATTAGAGACACAAACTCTTTGATAAACTCCCAAATCTACTGGGTGAAATACCACATTGTGCCATCACAGCAGCAAGATTTGTGACCTGTTGCCATAAGAAAAGGGCAACCAGTTAAGAACAAACATCATTGTAAATACAACCCATATTTATATTGATTTATTTTCCCTTTTGTACTTTAACCATTTGCACATCGTTACAACACTGTATATATACATAATACGACATTTGTAATTTCTTGATTATTTTGGAACTTCTGTGAGTGTAATGTTTACTGTTCATTTTTATTGTTTATTTCACTTTCGTATATTATCTACTTCACTTGCTTTGGCAATGTTAACATATGTTTCCCATGCCAATAAAGCCCCTTGAATTGAATTGAGAGCGCGAGAGAGAGAGAGAGAGAGAGAGAGAGAGAAAGTGGATAAATAATGGGGTCTTAAACTCAGGGAAACAAGGCAATGAGCCAGCAGGCATTTACTGTTTACCCCAGGTAAACTGTGGGGGGTTTATTTGAAATTGACAATGAATCTGTCCATCCAGGACAATCCCCTGGGATTGTTTATTTAGAGGGAGTGACCTTGTCTGCCTCTGTCCAGAGTAATGAAGGAGATTTTCAATGGATTTCTACATTCTGAAGCCATGTTAAATAAGCAGACAGATGGCACCAATTAGAGTGCTAGAGGAAAATGCCCCCACACGCACAAACATACATACACATTTACACACACACACGCACAAACATACACACACACATGCACACAGACACAAACACACATGCACACACGTACACGCACACACACACGTACACTACTAAAAACAACCTTTATCTTTTTTTACCCCTTTTTCTCCCCAATTTCGTGGTATCCAATTGTTTTTAGTAGCTACTATCTTGTCTCATCACTACAACTCCCGTACGGGCTCGGGAGAGACGAAGGTTGAAAGTCATGCGTCCTCCGATACACAACCCAACCAAGCCGCACTGCTTCTTTACACAGCGCGCATCCAACCCGGAAGCCAGCCGCACCAATGTGCCGGAGGAAACACCGTGCACCTGGCAACCTTGGTTAGCGCGCACTGCGCCCGGCCGGCCACAGGAGTCGCTGGTGCGCGATGAGACAAGGACATCCCTACCTGCCAAACCCTCCCTAACCCGAACGACGCTAGGCCAATTGTGCGTCGCCCCACAGACCTCCCGGTCGCGGCCGGTTACGACAGAGCCTGGGCGCGAACCCAGTCTCTCATGGCACAGCTGGCGTTGCAGTACAGCGCCCTTAACCACTGCGCCACGCGGGAGGCCCTCAAAAACTCCCTTTTTGACACCCCTGACACAGCCATGTCAGCACCATGCATGAGCATCCAACTGTCTTCTTTCAATGAGAGGAACATATTAACTCTACATGTTCAGTTCATTCGGAAAGTATTAAGACCCCTTGACTTTTCCACATTTTGTTACATTTAAGCCTTATTCTAAACTGTATTAAATAAAAAACGTTCCTCATCAATCCACACAATGCCCCATAATGACAAAGCGAAAACTGGTTTTAGAAATTTTAGCAAATGTATTCAAAATAAAAAACAGAAATACCTTATTTATATAAGTCTTCAGACCCTTTGCTATGAGACTCAAAACTGAGCTCAAGTACATCCTGTTTCCACTGATCATCCTTGAGATGTTTCTACAACTTGATTGGAGTCCACCTGTGGTAAATTCAATTGATTGGACATGATTTGGAAAGGCACACACATGTCTATATAAGGTCCCACAGTTGACAGTGCATGTCAGAGCAAAAACCAAGCCATGTGGGTGAAGGAATTGTCCATAGAGCTCAGAAACAGGATTGTGTTGAGGCAGAAATCTGGGGAAGGGTGCCAAAACAGTTCTGCAACATTGAAGGTCACCAAGAACACAGTGGCCTCCATCATTCTTAAATGGAAGAAGTTTAGAACCACAAAGACTCTTCCTAGAGCTAGCCACCCGGCCAAACTGAGCAATCGGGGGAAAAGGGCCTTGGTCGGGAGGTGACCAAGAACCCGATGTTCACTCTGACAGAGCTCCAAAGTTCCTCTGTGTTGATGGGAGAACCTTCCAGTAGGACAACCATTTTTGCAGCACTCCACCAATCAGGCCTTTATGGTAGAGTGGCCAGACGGAAGCCACTCCTCAGTAAAAGGCACATGACTATCCCACTTGGAGTTTGCTAAATGGCACCTAAAGGACTCTCAGACCATGAGAAACAAAATTCTCTGGTCTGATGAAATAAAGATTTAACTCTTTGGCCTGAATACCAAGAGTCACATCTGGAGGAAACCTGAGGCCATCCCTACGGTGAAGCATGGTGGAGGCAGCATCATGCTGTGGAGATGTTTTTCAGCAGCAAGGACTGGGATACTAGTCAGGATCAAGGGAAAGATGAACAGAGCAAAGTACAGAGATCCTTGATGAAAACCTGCTCAGGACCTCAGACTGGGTGAAGGTTCACCTTCCAACAGGACAACAACCTTAAGCACACAGCCAAGACAATGCAAGAGAGGCTTCGGGACAAGTCTCTGAATGTCCTTGAGTGGCCCAGCCAGATCCCGGACTTGAACCTGATCGAACAGCTCTGGAGAGACCTGAAAACAGCTGTACAGCAAAGCTCCCCATCCAACCTGACAGAGCTTGAGAGGATCTGCAGAGAAGAATGGGAGAAACTCCACAAATACAGGTGTGTCAAGCTTGTAGCGTCATACTCAAGAAGACTCGAGGCTGTAATCGCTGCCAAAGGTGTTTCAACAAAGTACTGAGTAAAGGGTCTGAATACTTATGTAAATGTGATATTTCAGTTTTTTATTTTGAATAAACTTGCAAAAATAAAAAATAAACTGTTTTTGCTTTGTCATTATTGGGTATTATGTGTAGATTGATGAGGGGGGGGAACAATGTAATCAATTTTAGAATAAGGCTGTAATGTAAAACAAAATGTGGAAAATGTCAAGGGGTCTGAATACTTTCCGAATGCGCCATATATATGCTTCATACAATCAATGCTTTCCTTTTATCAGAAATTCTTTCGACAGACCACCCTCTAAGTATGGCCACAGATGTGACCCACCCAACTCAGGTACAGAGAGAGTCGAGTGATAGTCTGAGGTCAGCACAGGTGGGCCTATCGCTCCGTGTCACTGTTCTGCCCTTGTAACCATGCTGGTTTAGCTGAGGTGCACAGTTTGTGTTCTGAGCAGCACCAAGACTAGAGGAGCATGCTTCTCTTTGGAATAATGACTCAGCCTTTCAGTCCTTAGATTGAAGCTGGTAAACCTCACAATTAAAGCTTGACTCTGTGATAAAAAATTTAAAATATCACAGGGCACGTGTTTTGGTATATAGCTGAGGGATGGGGTTAAGGAACTGTAACCCCTCTTACAATTAATAGACATCTCTCTATATGCAATGACTGACAGTCCATGACATGTAAGAGATTGTTTTAAACCTATTTTGTTGTTTGTAAACAATGAGTAATAAAACCTAATATTTTAGGTTATGTTAATGACAGACGCTAAGCTCATGAGGCATTTATAAATTATTGAAGAATCAATAGGTTTCAATTAAGAATTTAAATTACCATTGAACAGCATCCCAAACCCCTGAATAAAGCTTTAACCACATCAGTTAATTAGCTAGCCAGTTAGCCTATTACAATGCATTAACACTGTACAACTTTGAGGTAAACATAATAATAAAATATCTGAAATGGAAAGTCCTACAAACTATCACTCATAGCACAGTACCACATATATTATTGCAACAATGTTTCACCCCAAGATCTTTATAAAGTCCAACTTGTAACCATTATTCCCATAACATAATCATACACCTCTGCAACCAAGTATAGTGAAATACAGTGAAATAGTTGAGTAGCATGAAAGATGTAGGGATGGATTTGGTCACATTTCTATATTAAACACTGCTTTACTGGCACACTGTGGGACTTTATATAGAACAACATGTAACTTTTCAACAACATGGGTTTGGGTACAACAACACAAAAGAAGCAAGACAGCACCAAGCACCTCTTTTTACCATACAATAATCACATTATTTTGTTAAATCACACAGCAGCTAGGCTACACTACAGACCGTTTGCTAAATACTTATAGGAAATATTCTATCAATAGCCAGGGCATGATAGTGGTACCATCCGAACAATGTGAGGTCTCCTACCTTTCACGGGATTACTCTGTGCCTTCACTGGCCATTCGCTCTCTTCCAAACAGCAAGCGTTGTTACGATGCGTTGACTGACGGAAGTCATGGAACGAATACTTAGAAAAATCTACAGTTTGCGTTGTGTGTTCTTTTTATACTTTTACATTGTGTTTTCTTTCGGGGCTGTAGACTGCCAGCCCCCGTCCCAGGCGCGGTTTGGAGAGGAAGTGAGCGGAGAGTACGGGCTCATGGGAGGGGCTTGAGTTGACTCCCACTGCCTCCGCCACCTGCTGTCAAGTATCCCTGACTGCAGTGTGCAGTTCGGGGCGGGGCTCAATGTGGGGGCTCACGTTTGACCACGCCCACTGTTTTGGGGGGTTCATTTAAGGTTTGACAGTCACACACTGAATACAAACACACACGTTTGTGCAAGGCACATGTTGAATAGAAACATATTTCATTTTTGAAGACCATAAGAGATATTATATAAAGTGGTACCAGCACATGTGTTTTTGCTTCATGTTATATTTGAGACAAACAACTGATATTTGACCCCAAAAAAACATCTGTGATGTGAGGTCTCCTACCTTTCACGGGATTACTCTGTGCCTTCACTGGCCATTCGCTCTCTTCCAAACAGCAAGCGTTGTTCAGGTTATGGATGTGTCACTGCAACCTTAAAGGTCCTCAATGATGTCACCATTGCCCTTAATTCTAAGCAATATTGTGCTGCTATTTTAATTGACTTGGCCAAAGCTTTTGATACGGTAGCTCATTCCATTCTTGTGGGCCGGCTAAGGAGTAGTGGTGTCTCTGAGGGGTCTTCGGCCTGGTTTGCTAACTACCTCTCTCAAAGAGTGCAGTGTATAAAGTCAGAAAATCTGCAGTCTCAACCACTGCCTGTCACCAGGAAAGTACCCTAAGGCTCAATCCTAGGCCCCACGCTCTTCTCAATTTACATCAACAACATAGCTCAGGCAGTAGGAAGCTCTCTCATCCATTTATATGTAGATGATACAGTCTTATACTCAGCTGGCCCCTCCATGGATTTTGTGCTAAATGCTCTACAACAAAGCTTTCTCAGTGTCCAACGAGCTTTCTCTACCCTTAACCTTGTTCTGAACACCTCCAAAACAAAGATCATGTGGTTTGGTAAGAAGAATGCCCCTCTTTCCACAGGTGTTATTACAACCTCTGATGGTTTAGAGCTTGAGGTAGTCACCTTATACAAGTATCTGGGAGTATGGCTAGACGGTGCACTGTCCTTCTCTCACATATCAAAGCTGCAGGCTTAAGTTAAATCTAAACTCCTCTTTCACCCCAGCTGCCAAACTAACCCTGATTCAGATGACCATCCTACCCATGCTAGATTACGGAGACATAATTTATAGATCGGCAGGTAAGGGCGCTCTCGAGCGTCTAGATGTTACATTACCATTCGGCCATCAGATTTGCCACCAATGGTCCTTATAGGACACATCACTGCACTCTATACTCCTCTGTAAACTGGTCATCTCTGTATACGCAAGACCCACTGATTGATGCTTATTTATAAAACCCTCTTAGGCCTCACTCACCCCTATCTGAGATATCTACTGCAGCCCTCATCCTCCACATACAACACCTGTTCTACCAGTCACATTCTGTTAAAGGTCCCCAAAACACACACATCCCTGGGTCGCTCCTCTTTTCAGTTTGCTGCAGCTAGCGACTGGAACGAGCTGCAACAAACACTCAAACTGGACAGTTTATCTCAATCTCTTCATTCAAAGACACAATCATGGACACTTACTGACAGTTGTGGCTGCTTTGTGTGATGTATTGCTGTCTCTACCTTCTTGACCTTTGTGCTGTTGTCTGTGCCCAATAATGTTTGTACCATGTTTTGTGCTGCTACCATGTTGTAATGCTACCATGCTGTGTTGCTGCCTTGCTATGTTGTTGTCTTAGGTCTCTCTTTATGTAGTGTTGTCTCTCTTGTTGTGATGTGTGTTTTGTCCTATATTTATATTGAATTTATTTATTTATTTTAATCCCAGGCCCCCATCCCCGTAGGAGGCCTTTTGGTGGGCTGTCATTGTAAATAAGAATGTTCTTAACTGACTTGCCTAGTTAAATGAAGGTTAAATAAAATAAATATTGTTGCAGTGAACAGACTTATGTATGTCATGTGCTGTTAAAATTGTGTTGATAAATGTTTGTAATTATATTATTTCATTGAGCATATACAGTGGGGCAAAAAAGTATCTCCCACTTAAAAAGATGAGAGAGGCCTGTAATTTTCATTATAGGTACACTTCAACTATGACAGACAAAATGAGAAAAAAAATCCAGAATCACATTGTAGGATTTTAATGAATTTATTTGCAAATTATGGTGGAAAATAAGTATTTGGTCAATAACAAAAGTTTATCTCAATAGTTTGTTATATACCCTTTGTTGGCAATGACAGAGGTCAAACGTTTTCTGTAAAGAAAGAAAGAAAACAGATTGTGGTCATTAAGTAATGTAAGGGCACCTCTTGGGATGTGTGTACAAGAATGCACGTTAATTTAGCTAATAGCCTTATTACCTAGTACCTGATCCTGCAGAGCTGGATGCTGGGGTGACATGCTGTGACTTCTTCTACATCATCCTGAAATATATTGGAGAGGGCCGGGGTTGAAGTCTTTAAACATTGGTTTAAGACTATACCACTCTATCATGACACCTCCTACCTGTAGAGCGTTTTGTTTTCGCTATCGTTTTCGATCTTTCAACCTCTCTTCTTCAGACCGTAGTGAGTGAATGACATATATTACATGCATTCAATATGAAAATATATTCAGGTCAGTCTGGCTGCAGTGAAAGAGATTTTAAGGATGCAAATGAAACGTTTTTATAATGTTCAAGACTTACGACTTACGACGTTCTGCAGGAGAACTAGGCACCCCCGTCGCCTAATTTGCTGCATGTTTTCCTTTGAAAAAGAAAATCACACAATCGAATGGTTATCCCAAAAAACATATCCACTAGTGATGAGAAATTCATAATTTATACATACCTCAGTGAAATCACACTGTGCTTCCATTGCAATGTACACAACGTAGTGTAAGTTAAGAATGAGTAGGTTGTTAAGTTTGATAGTCATGATAACAATAATGATGATAATAGTAAATAATAATACCCCCCCCAGGAATATATTTCAGGATGTAGAAGACATCCCCCCCAAGAAGTCACAGCATGTCACATCAGCATCCAGCTCTGTGTAACGGCATCCAGAGGTGGAAGAAGGATCGGACCAAAGCGCAGCGTGGTAAGTGTTCATGATGATTTATTCAAAACGACCTGAACACTGAAATACAAAACAATAAACGATGTGAACAAAACGAAAAAAGAAACAGTACCGTGTGGCCCAAACACTCACACGGAAACAAACACCCACACCCCAGAAGTGAAACCCAGGCTACCTAAGTATGATTCTCAATCCGAGACAACTAACGACACCTGCCTCTGATTGAGAACCATACTAGGCCGAACACAAAAACCAACATAAAAAAACCAACATAGACTGCCCACCCCAACTCACGCCCTGACCATACTAAAACATACTACTTACTACATACTAAAACAAAGAATAAAATAACAGAACTATGGTCAGAACGTGACACTCTGCAGGAGTTTGATGTATGAATTGTGTAGTGTAAAAACTGTAGGAAATAGGTGCCAAAAAGTGTCAGGAATAATAAACAAGAAAAAGTATGAGCAATAACAATAGTGTGCTTTGCTTGCTGAAAGCACAGAAATATTACTAACTTTTCATATGTTATAACAGAAAATAGGACTAATATAATATACTGAATAGCATCTTACCATCACAACAAACACCCCACAGTTGTTTGAGAAACCTTGCTTTGGTAGATCCTGTGGTGTGAACAAGGTACCATTTTCAATACAGGAATGACAATCAAATGGTACAGTTCAGTGGAATCATTTAAAGGAATATCCAACCTGAACATCATTCACACCAAAAGTCCTCCAAGGTCCAGGGGACAAGATCAGAGCAATGTTTCTGTGAACACAGTGTATGTGAAAGTAAAGAAAAAGTACAATTCAACAGCTTTGCATTGCATAACAGTTTTGAATACAGTTGGAACTGAATTAGCCTAGAGGCTCGAACACCAATTTTTGGGGGGGAGGGTCACAATGGGTTCAAAGAGAACTACCCCAACTGATAATGTTATCTATGGTTCTGTTTCCATCTGTTTAATGCACCGAATGGGAAATTATGTATCGTACATACATATTTTACATATTACATTTTACTTTAAATCAAACAGAGCCATAGATAATAAAAAATAATAAAAAAATGGATAAGTGGTCTTAAACTGAACTACCACTATCCAGATGGGATGAAACAAGGTGCCCTGAATGGTTGGGTGCGACTTCCATCTCTCCAGCCAGTGCCATGGAAAGATCTAGAAAGAAAATCTCCCTAGCTTGTGGCCTCAGTATCTGTTAAATGTGTTCAAATATGAACAGACACCTTTTGACATACAACTTTTAAACCTTGACTTTAAAGTTGTAGGATTTATACTAAAAGAGAGGTGGTGGTTAATGAAACATAGCTATGACGTATTATAATTCTAGCAAAGAATAAGATCGGCAATGAGCAACTTCGTTTTACAATAAACAAACAAAGGCAAAACTAAATTTACTTCCACACATTGTCCAATGTCCAGGTTCCCATACTGGAATAAGAATCCACTGCTGACCTGCTGCATTCTCCTAATGAAAGGAAAACAATAGTTGAATATAAACGTGAGGACTTCGTTATTACAAAAATAATAGCCAACACAATAAGAAATGGATGAATCATTAAAGAAATTACCAGCAAGTGATCCATGGGGTTCAATGATGCTGGTGGAAACCAAGTAGCAGTGACATGGCTGTTTGCAGCAAACACAGTGTGTCGCATTTCTACAACTGAAGCCACTTTATGATTGGGAACTCTGAAAAATAGGAATAACAGTAAAGTAACAAGTTATATAATGAAACTAAATACACTGATGTAACTGGAAAAAAAATAGGGCAAATCAAAGAAACGTGAACGTCAAATATATTTAATAAACAAAGAAATAAATAGTACCTCTGTGCCTCACTGAAGCATGACCTTTGATGTGGTTGTTGAACTTTGATGTGGTTGTTGACCTTTGATGTGGTTGTTGACCATATATTGTTCAGCCTTATGTGCAGAAGGGGCAGTGATGAAGATGACTGCTGCAGCATTTAGTTTATTTCCGCCCTACAATAACATGTCTCTATACATCAAAGAAAATAAGCATAGACATAAATGGCATGATAATTAGAAAGGCATAAAATAAGCTATTTAATTTCATGATTGTATATACTTTGTCTAGGCTGTGTAGACTCACTATGTGTAACTTAAGGAATGGCGGTCGGCATCAACAATACACATTTAGAGCCAGCCAAACACATGGCATATATTGAAGAAACACACACAAAAAATCAACGATCAAATCGATTACATAACTGTACATGTAAACTGAGGCTTACTGCTCAAGTAAGCACATTTGTCCAAATAAGATTCCTCATTGTAAGCAATTAGCTAGCTCACATGCAAACGGGTGCTATTGCTACTTAGCTAGCTCACGTGAAAAAGGGTGCAAATTAACGCTATGCTAACATCGGTGCGGTATAACACTGCCCTGGTATAACATGAATATTACAAAGTACATTATGCATAATGACAGTCTCATTTACTTCCATTGTTTATATTTTTATCCATGTAGGTTAGGCTCGATTAAGAGTCGCTTTCGTTGATGTTGATACTTTCGACATTTACCTCAACTTTATCTTGGCCATTGTAAATGAGAACTTGGATGTCATAAGGTGAACGCACCAATTTGTAAGTCGCTCTGGATAAGAGCGTCTGCTAAATGACTTAAATGTAAATGTAAATGTAACTTGTTCTCAACTAGCCTACCTGGTTAAATAAAGGTTAAATAAAAACTTGCGAGACCTTTAAGGGTTCAGCGTTAAACGCGTTTGACTCCTCCTACATTTAGCCTGGCCCTGAAGTTTGACTCTACACACATTGAGCCCTGCACCGAACTGCACGCTGCAGTCAGGGGCTTCTCCTTGCTGTAGCACGATTGGAGGACAGAGCACATGGCACAGGCACTTGGCCAGGGAGTCAGTGATAACTCATAAATAATTAACGGTAAATATTAAACGGTCTAGTGGAGGAATAGATCAATATATTAAACCATAGCCTTATCTGTTCAACCCATAACTAAACATACACTAGCCCTGATCATCTCCAACCCCTAGGCTATCAGAGCTCAAACCAAGGCCTAACTTTATTTCCAAATCTAATCCTAGGGAAGCCTCATTTCCAACCCTAATCCAAATGTGAAGACAGATTTGAGATTAATAACCTAGGCTAATGCAGTCTATTCATCTATCATCATATACTGTATGTATTCGAATTCGGGGGTAGCCCCTCGACCGGGATTCAAATTCAGGTCCGACTGTCAACACAATACCTTATCCATTATGCCAAGAGATCCAACCCCATTGACAAGGTTGCTAGGTGTTGCGGTAAGGTCACTACACGACCCCCTTCCTTCAGGAGCTATCTTGTCCCTACACTTCTCTATACCAAGTCCCTCACATCAAGTATACATGCCTCTGCAATTGCCTCACGAGTGCCATCCCACTTCTAACACAAATTTAGTGAATTCAGGGGGTTGCCCTGACCAGGACTCAAACGCGGGTCCAGCAACTGTCAACCCAACACCTAAGCCTTTACACCAAGAGAACTGAACCTCTTGACGAGGGCCTGATTTGTGCACCCAAACAAGAAATGGGATGATGATATTTGGTAGTAGGCCTAAACACATCCAGGAAGGATCAGTTTGGCATTAACTTTGATGCAAGAAGTACATTTTAGTCAATCAGCAGACACTCTCATCCAGAGCGACTTACAGCAGTGAGTGCATACATTTTCATGCAGATCCACCATGGGAATCAAACCCACAACCCTGTCATTGCAAGCACCATGCTCTACCAACAGCACACAACTGACAGGAATGACTCCTGGGTACATTTCCTGATATGCGGACCCAAAACAAGGAATAGGGTGTTCTGATGGTATTTTGTAGAGTGCTTGGAAAGGGATAGAAATGTTTTTTAAGACAAACAACAGTTGAGTTTTCTATTTACTGAAGTACAGTGGTGGAAAAAGTACCCACTTGAGTAAACGCAAAGATATCTTAATAGAAAAGGACTCAAGTAAAAGTGAAAGTCAACCAGTAAAATCCTACTCGAGTAAAAGTCTATAAGCATTTGTTTTTTTAAATATTCTTAAGTATCAAAAGTAAATGTAATTGCTGAAATATACTTAAGTATCAAAAGTAAAAGTACAAGTGTATATCATTTCACATTCCTTATATTAAGCAAACCAGACGGCACCATTTAAAAAAAATGTTTTATGAATATCCAGGGGCACACCAAAACTCAGACATCATTTACAAACAAAGCATGTGTTTAGTGAGTCCGCTAGATCAGAGGCAGTAGGATGACCAGGGATGTTCTCTTGATAAGTGTGTGAGTTAGACCATTTTCCTGTCCTGCTAAGCGTTCTAAATGTAACGAGAACTTGGAGTCAGGGAAAATGTATAGAGTAAAAAGTACATAATTTTCTTTAGGATTGTAGTGAAAAAAGTAAAAGTTATCAAAAATATCAAAAGTAAAGTACAGATACCCAAAAAAACTACTTAAGTAGTACTTTCAAGTATTTTTACTTATGTACTTTACGCCACTGCTGAAGTCACACCTTTTTCATTTACAAGTGAATACAGTATGTGCACATCAACAGTAGAGGGTGGTGTAGTCTCTTGTATTGACCCTTATGGCAACGCTTTATCTCAAGCCTGCAGATATAATGCTTTATAAATTGTTACAAGTATGTATGAGCCTTCAATGTCTTATGGTGAGGTTTATGATATGTCTCTCTATGTATCAACATTTCAACTGACAAAAATTGACTGGTACTTAGTCAGGCCCATTATTAGAAAGCATTACAAGGGAGGTTGTTCTCATGATGTCTTCTAATGCATTACATCTGCAGCTATTGCAGATGTAACATGTTACCACACTTACTCTACAATAGGCTTTCATTGAGCGATCACAACCAGTGTCCCATGCACCAAGGAACAATCAAAATCAAATCAGATTATATTTGTTACGTTCTTCATAAACAACAGGTGTAGACCAACAGTGAAATGCTTACTTACGTGCCCTTCCTAACAATGCAGCGAAAATAGAAAAATAAAATAACAAATATAACACATAATAATAAAAGTAATAATAAATACACAATGAGTAATGATAATCAGTGTGCCATGCACCATCAGCTATCCCAGTCAGTGTGCAATGTACCATCAGCTATTCCAATCAGTGTGTCATGCACCATCAGCTATCCCAATCAGTGTGCAATGCACCATCAGCTATCCCAATCAGTGTGCAATGGACCATCAGCTATCCCAATCAGTGTGTCATGCACCATCAGCTATCCCAATCAGTGTGCAATGGACCATCAGCTATCCCAATCAGTGTGTCATGCACCATCAGCTATCCCAATCAGTGTGCAATGCACCATCAGCTATCCCAATCAGTGTGCAATGGACCATCAGCTATCCCAATCAGTGTGTCATGCACCATCAGCTATCCCAATCAGTGTGCAATGGACCATCAGCTATCCCAATCAGTGTGTCATGCACCATCAGCTATCCCAATCAGTGTGCAATGCACCATCAGCTATCCCAATCAGTGTGCAATGCACCATCAGCTATCCCAATCAGTGTGCCATGCACCATCAGCTATCCCAATCAGTGTGCAATGGACCATCAGCTATCCCAATCAGTGTGCCATGCACCATCAGCTATCCCAACCAGTGTGCCATATACCATCAGCTATCCCAATTAGTGTGCCATGCAAAACATGCCATGTACTATCCCTCTCAGACTACCAAATACCATCAGAACATCCCATCCCTTGTTTTGGGTCCACATATCAGGAAAACAACCCAGAAGTCGTTCCTGTCAGTTGTGTGCTGTTTACTCATGCGTAAAGGTTCATGGAAAAACTGCTCCTTCCTTGATGTGTTTATAAAAAAAAATATTCAACCTTTATTTTGTAAGATGGTTGCCACTACGTAGTCTGGGTTCCAGTCTTTTCCAAATCTTTGGTAAATGACAGGAGTGGCAAGGAGTGGAATGTAATAGCTGAACAGATGTGTTAATCAGGCTAAGTTTCACGCCCCCCAGTGTAGACAACATAGAGCCGCACAGTGGTGTCATAATACCCATAAAACCTAGCGGTCAAACAGGGAAATGGTTCCAATAATTTTTACACCATTCATTTTTCCCATAGGGGATTTTAGAAACACTTAATATAAGGGCTGCGTTTCGTGTAGGCTTACCCTGACGTAACATTTTGATAACCATATAAATCTCTCTCAGACAAGGAGACTTTTATCAATATATTTGACTTTATTTCATCTCATATTCGAAAATGCTAATTAGCATCCAAATAAACATCATGCAAGACTACAAATCCCTGCAAGCTCCTGCTCATCATCTCTAGCTGACACCTTTGCTAAAAGGTATTATGTCAATTTAAAAACTTGCATAAGACTGTTCACAGAATTGTCAATTTTTCTGAAATGTAGCCAATTTATTAATTACTAAATTTAGCTAACATTAGATAGTTAATCCAGAGATTCTTACCTTTGCCTCGATTCGGCAGTCTCATTCAAATCATCATGTCATTTGCAGTACTTTATGATTGCCACATAAGCAGCTAATTAGATATACATGTCACGTCACGTCAAGGTAAGCCTACACGAAACACAACTTATTTAAAATGTTTCTAAAATTAATGGTGTAAAAACAATTGGAACCATTTCCTTGTTTGACTGCTAGGTTTGATGGGTATTATGACTAATACTGTGGTACTCTATCCCTATGAGGTGTGGCACCCATCTTACAAAATCTCTACTTTACAATAGGCTTTCATTGAGCAATCACAATCAGTGTGGCATGCACTACCAGCTATCACAATCAATGAGCCATGCACTGTCTATCACAATCAATGAGCCATGCACTGTCTATCACAGTCAGCGTGCCATGCACCGGCTATCAAAGTCAGTGTGCCATGCACCGGCTATCACAGTCAGTGTGCCATGCACCGGCTATCACAGTCAGTGTGCCATGCACCGGCTATCACAGTCAATGTGCCATGCACTGTCTATCACAGTCAGTGTGCCATGCACCACCAGCTATCACAGTCAGTGTGCCATGCACTGTCTATCACAGTCAGTGTGCCATGCACCGGCTATCATAGTCAGTGTGCCATGCACCGTCTATCACAGTCAGTGTGCCATGCACCACCAGCTATCACAATCCGTGTGCCATGCACCACCAGCTATCACAATCAATGTGACATGCACCACCAACTACCACAATCAGTGTGCCATGCACCGACTATCACAGTCAGTGTGCCATGCACCGACTATCACAGTCAGTGTGCCATGCACCGACTATCACAGTCAGTGTGCCATGCACCGACTATCACAGTCAGTGTGCCATGCACCGACTATCACAGTCAGTGTGCCATGCACCGGCCATCACAGTCAGTGTGCCATGCACCGACTATCACAGTCAGTGTGCCATTCACCGGCCATCACAGTCAGTGTGCCATGCACCGACCATCACAGTCAGTGTGCCATGCACCGACTATCACAGTCAGTGTGCCATGCACCGACTATCACAGTCAGTGTGCCATGCACCGACCATCACAGTCAGTGTGCCATGCACCGACTATCACAGTCAGTGTGCCATGCACCGACTATCACAGTCAGTGTGCCATGCACCGGCCATCACAGTCAGTGTGCCATGCACCGACCATCACAGTCAGTGTGCCATGCACCGACTATCACAGTCAGTGTGCCATGCACCGACTATCACAGTCAGTGTGCCATGCACCGACTATCACAGTCAGTGTGCCATGCACCACCAGCTGTCACAATCAGCTCAAGAAGTGATTAAAGCATTATTACACAATGGTGCACGTCATCTTGTGAGTCTGTCTAGTCTTGATGACTACAGACCAGTCACCTTGACCTCCTTGGTAATGAAGTCCTTTGAGAAACTGATTAAGAAGGCTTTTGGACAAGACACAGCACCATCTTGATCCGTTTTAGATTGTACATAGGGCTAAGCAGGGTGTACAGGATTCTACTTGCTATCCTACTTGATCTTCTATGCAAACATCTAGAGCACCAAAACTCATGCCAAGCTGTTATTTGTTGATTTCTCATCTGCTTTTAATACCATTCAGCCCCATCTGCTAGTGAACAAACTCACTAATCATTTTGGTGTAGACTCATATAGTGGGCTGGATCCTTGACTTTCTAACCAACAGAAGAACCCAGAGGGTGAAGGACGGTGAATGGGTGCTTGTCAGGGGAGCTATCATCATAAACAGGCTCACCCCAGTGGTGTGTCCTCTCGCCATTCCTCTACAATATTTCTGTACACTGATGATTGTCGTAGCCAGAACGAGAACAGATACATCCTGAAGTTTGCGGACCACTCTGTAATAGTCAGTCTCCTTCATGATAAGGAAACTGCACATGGCCCTGTTGTTAATGATTTTGTACATTGGTGTGACAGTGTATTCTTACAACTGAATGTGACAAAAAAACAAAACATATGTGTATTGATTTCAGGTGTCAACCCCCTACCCCTCAGAACACTATCATCAAGGGCCAGAAGGTAAACACTGTAGACAACTACAAGTATTTTGGCACAAATTATTGATAATAACTTTGAGTCTAACACTGACATGTTGTGTAAGGGCCAGCAACGCCTTTGTCTCAGACAACTGGCAAAGTTCCAGGTAGAAAGGACCTTCATGAGTCTTTTGTAAGTCGTACATAGAGTCTGTCTTAACATTTTATTTTATTTGCTGGTACGGCAACCTTGGTGTAAAAGTAAAAAATAGCTAGCTAGCTAGAAATAGTGAAAGTGGGCAGTAAGATCACAGGAGTCCAGCAGAGTAGTCTGTCTGATCTGTACAACAGACAAGTGGCGAGGAAGGCAGAATTAATCCTGTCTGATTATGCCTACCCCCCTACACCATGAGTTCCAGGTCTGGCTCCTGGTTTAGATTCCCCACTGTTAAGACTAACAGGCCCAAGCACTCCTTTACCCCTATGGCCATTGCCCTATTGAAGACAGAGGAAAGGTAGGCAGGCGAGGGATGAGGAGGATGATGGTGATGTTTTTTCTTTCTGTCAGTACATTGACACATTGTTCACGAGAAGATCTAAAAATGCACGGAGCACTTCACTTATTAGGCAACTTTTGATTGTTATACTTGTGTACTGCTGCTAATGTCGATCACTAGAACTCTACTGTATATAATTGGCTGTCAGGCAGATGACTTGATGGAATAGCCCATTGTATTACCTACAACTGTGTCTCATTGTGATCCATGTGGATTCTATATGTTCAATGTTATTTATGCTCCTATGCTGAAAAACAAAGTGTCCCCTGGGATAATAAACTTGAAACTTGCCATCTACCCATTCAGTTCACCAGAAAAAAAGAGCAAGCATATTTTTTTGTTTTGTTTTTATTGTCTATATCCATTTTATTATAACTATTATCAAGAACATATTATATAATTTCCCTCAGTAATGAACCTTCTTAGAAAATAATAAATGACATTGGTCTAGATGACCAGAATGAGTTCAACAGTCATCGGAATAATTCAGAATGGTCTCACCACAGATGGATGCCTAATTCTCATATGAACACTTAAAGTACTAAGAAGTTACATTTACATATTACAGAAGCTAGTGAAAGAAATACAATGTCCAGTACAAACATTATCTATAAAGTCAAAATGGATGGAAGTATTAGTACTAACAACCAATCCTAACAATCTTTGATTACTCTAGTAACAACACCCAATCAAAATATTTCAGTTCATCAGACCTGGAAGTTTTCAGTAGCACCCATGGGCTTAAGCTAGACAGCATTTACCCAGCTAAAAGTAAAAAAAACTATAGCCTATTATAGCATGCAGTAGCACTTAACATCTGCTTCTATAGGCTTAGTCAGTGCCCTACTAATACAATAAAGTATGTGACTGGTAAATGTTTCACATTGTTCAGCATTAAGTGTTTCTCAAAGAAAACAAAGTCTCCAAAATACCAGGGTATCATATGAGTTAAGACAAAAGCAAAAAGTGTGCAAAAAGAAGAAATCGTTCAGTTGTGTCCTCTGTAAAACTGTCATCAAAACACTTCCCAATCAATCATTAATGACTTATACTGTTTTTCAATGCTTTCTTACGGCATCAGTGGCACGACTCTTTATGTCGTAGCTTGTTTAAGAGCTACCAGGTGTACAGGCAGTTTGTATACAAAAGAAATATCTAGAAATACTATTCCTCTGAATTGGTAAATAAGCTTTATTATTAATGTTACATGTACATTATACATCTTTAACTGGAACTATCCAGCATGTCACTGGTCTGAAAAAACATAGTTCTTCATACTACGATGGAGTCGTAGTAGCTTACTGAAAGAATACATGAAAAACAACATAGTAATAACAATAACAAAAAACTTTGTACAGCTTATACAACTTTGGAGATATTTCTAGGGTGTACATACAATATAGTTGCATGCCATTTTCTTCAATATGCTGAACTTTGGCAACACTGGCACTGCCATCGTAAATGTCAGACTTGTCTCGTACAGTTCTCAGTCACGTGATACATGCAAACTTTATATACTTAAAATAGAAACAAATACACAATAACAAAATATCCACGTTGACTACATTGAATCAGACTTGGCTCCTTAGTCAAGATGGACTGGGTTGAGTTGCGGTCCAGTCTTCCATCCAGCATGGCTGTTCCACACAAACCCCTCAGATATGCTCAAAAATCCTTACAATGGACCAGGACCGCATTCTTCTGAAAGGCAGAAAATGTGTGACACACACACACACACACACACAAAAAATCCACTGCTCTTCTATGCACAAAACACACAATCCTCTTGAGTACATATCTGTACATCGTCCGTCCGACTCCCCCAACACACACACACAGTGCAATTCCAAATTATAAGATAAAACAAAATAAAAAACAAAAGGGTGGGTATTTCAGAAGTTCACAGTTGCAACAGGGTGTGATTGAGGGGTGAAGTCAAGTTGACAAGTTGACGAGCTCATGGGCCACAAACTGTTTCAAGCGCTCCAGGTACTGTCCGTAGAGCTCCACATCGTTGTGGCCGGCGCCCTCCACCCACAGGGGCTCCACGGGCCTCTGGCAGCGCTCGTACAGCGCCAGGCCGTGGGAAAAGTCGATCACCTCATCCTCTGTCCCGTGAATTACCAGCACTGGAGAAGTCACCTTGGAGATCTTGTCAATACTTTGGGAGGCGAGTTTAGATGGGCAGACACACCACACACGAGGGAAAGAACAGAGGAAAGAGGAAGGGAACTGTTAGGCAAGTATAATTTCCGAGCAATGATAAACAGATGACAGGAATAGGATTTAAAATAACTCAATGTGGTAATTTCAACGGCAGGCAGTTTACCCTTTTAGACTTGTCAACAGTGCAATTCTCTACGGCTGGCACAATTACCGTATAGCCAACGGTTATGAAAATAAAATAACCATCTAAAAAAATACAATTAATGGCTGCCTAGTATTGTGATGCAATAATTTCCATGGTAAGGTAGAATGTTCATTCAAATTATTTTAAAACCTCTTGAGAATCCGACCCCTTCCCCCCCCCAATTTTCGCATAAAATGACATATCCAAATCTAACTGCCTGTAGCTCAGTGCCTGGCAAGGATAAGCATATTCTTGATACCAATTGAAAGGAAACACTTTGAAGTTTGGGGATATGTGAAATTAATGTAGGAGAATATAACACATTAGATCTGGTAAAATATAATACATCATCTTTGAAATGCAAGAGAAAGGCCATAATGTACTATTCCAGGTTAGGCGCAATTTTGATTTTGGTCACTAGATGGCATAAGTGTGTGTGCAAACATTTAGTCTGATTCAATAAACCATTGCATTTCTGTTCAAAATGTTGTATCAAAACTGCCCAAATGTGCCCAATTGGTTTATTAATACAATTTCAAATTCATAACTGTGCACTCTCCTCAAACAATAGCAGTATTCTTTCACTGTAATAGCTACTGAAAATTGGACAGTGCAGTTAGATTAACAAGAATTTAAGCTTTCTGCCCATAGCAGATGTCCTGGGAAATGTTCTTGTTACTTACAACCTTATGCTAATCACATTAGCCTACGTTAGCTCAACCATCTGATGTGGGTCATGCAATGGAATGTATTTTGTGCAATGCCAATTGAGTTGAATCAACAAATCACAGCACATATTGATGAGTATACTTCCTGCTTTTATTTCCTGCTTTGCTCTATGGGTACACTCGCAATGGCCACCAGTCCACCCATTACGCCATCATTTACTTGAACAGGGACACCTGTTCTATTCATCCTATTTCTATGGCAGCACATGCAGTCAGAAGTGGAGGAGATGAGAAAATGTCTTTCTTTTTTAAATATGCACTTTCCCAAAGGTTATTTGAACGGTTAGAATGGTGACTATGGTCATTTGGCTGACCAATAAGCGCCATCCAAAATTCCATGACAGTCACAGTCCTTCGATTCTCCATAACCTGGCAGCAACCAAGGACCACCAGATGGAGCATTTGAGTTAAGAGTGACTCAAACATGACTGCTTTATGATCTCTGTGTGTGTGTGTGTGTGTCACTCACTTGGGGAAGGCGTCAAAGCAGTAGGTTTTCTTGGTGTCTGGGAAGGCCACTCTCATACCAGAGGTGAGGGGGGAGTGCAGGACGACCGCGGCGCTCTCGTAGCGTGCCGCCAGGTCCACGGAAGGGACCGTACCGATACTCTGACCATACACGATCACAGTCTCTGGCCTAATACCATACCTGGGGGCAGAGACACAGAACATCATCATCAGCTACACAGCATCAATACACAGCATCAATTTCCTGATACTACGAGTAAGGACGATGACAAGATAGGATGTCGATTATTATTATGATGATGAATGGATAGACCAAGAGAAGGATGATGACAGTTTGTCAGTCAGTCACTATTAACAAGATTCCGTCACCCCACTCAGGTCAGAAGTTCAGTAGTCCGAAGTCCAGTAGTCAGGAGTGAGCTTAAGTCTAGGATCAGTCGGTGTGGGAGCATTGACGTGTCAACGAGGGGTGTGGTGGGACAAGCAGGAGATACAGATAGAAAAAGAGAGGAGAGGGAGAAAGGCATTCCACAGCCGATTATGGAGAATGTGACCAACACAGCCAGTCAGCTGACTTTCCCGGCTATAAACCGCTGCAGGACTGATCACACAAACATCACCAGTTCTACCTAGCCTAGCCCAGCCTGTACAACACTGACACAAGGGTAGGTCATCCAACTGGTTGGAGAGTGACAGCACAGACATATGATGCATGGAGGCTCACAGGAAGTCCCAAGAGGTCAAAACCTTCTGATGACAGAGTGGACTAAGTAGGCGCACAGGGCCCATAGGAACTAGACTATATTAAGAACTAGAATCCTCAAATGTGGGTGAGGAATTTTAAATTCAGCCTCTTCTTTGCCGGCAACTGTTCTGAGCAGCAGCATTACCTCAAACAGGCGAGCCAGGCTATAGCAGGCTGGCCAAAACCTAACATATGTCAAAACACTGTGTAATGTTTATAACAGTTCATGTAAAACATATGATATGAAAGTATGAAAGTACAGCAAGGGACTGTAACACTAGTGGATCAGGTGAATGTAAGTGACTGTGTGTGTGTGTGTGTGTGTGTGTGTGTGTGTGTGTGTGTGTTTTCCAGGCAAACTTAGGGTCAATTTCAGCATGAACTCACTTTACCTCACTGAGCACGCTCCATGGTTATATAAGCTCTCCACTACCCAATCATAAATTTATTCCCTGAGATCTATAACGCAGAGAGAGCGAGGGAGAGAGCAAGAGCAAATGAAAGGGAAGAAATAAGGGAAGAACAGAACCACTGACAGTAGAGGTCAACAAGGGGGAAGCAGCTAGGCTATAAGATAATTGGGTCTCGTGTTCTATACTGGGTCATATTTTCAACTGAAGAGGACCTGCTGCTACATACGTTAATAGCACATTAATCACTGCTCTCTCTCCTGCCCTCAGTCATGTCAATCGGAACTGAAAATCGAGTTACACTCAATACGACCCATACCATACCAAATTACATTACAAACTACTTACTGTGTTGGTTGCCATGGGCACTACTGTGTGTGTGTGTGTGTGTGTTTGCTGAAGGGACCTTCATTTAGTCTCCAATCAATAATATGATTGATCAGGAAGTTTGTTGTTTTTACTTCCTGGGGCAGAGGCTGCAGTGAGTATCTGTCTGAAACCTCATTGGACATCTGTTACTAGGCTACAAGTCAATATTAGACTTGGAAGGATTGACTGCTGGAACACATCCAAGTGAAAAGTAAATGGAACAGTACTATTCTATTTGAGTGGACATCCCTCACAGCAGGTTCCCACTGACAAAACCCAACCCTTTTAGTTCCACAAATAGTGTGCTCTCTCTGTGTGTGTGTGTGTGTGTAAAAATGCTGTAAAGCAAGAATGCTTTCTAAAATATACATGTTAATAGTTTATTTATCAATTTTTTTATTTTTTATTTCACCTTTATTTAACCAGGTAGGCTAGTTGAGAACAAGTTCTCATTTGCAACTGCGACCTGGCCAAGAGAAAGCATAGCAGTGTGAACAGACAACACAGAGTTACACATGGAGTAAACAATTAACAAGTCAATAACACAGTAGAAAAAAGGGGAGTCTATATACATTGTGTGCAAAAGGCATGAGAAGGTAGGCGAATAATTACAATTATGCAGATTAATACTGGAGTGATAAATGATCAGATGGTTATGTACAGGTAGAGATGTTGGTGTGCAAAAGAGCAGAAAAGTAAATAAATAAAAACAGTATGGGGATGAGGTAGGTGAAAATGGGTGGGCTATTTACCAATAGATTATGTACAGCTGCAGCGATCAGTTAGCTGCTCAGATAGCAGATGTTTGAAGTTGGTGAGGGAGATAAAAGTCTCCAACTTCAGCGATTTTTGCAATTCGTTCCAGTCACAGGCAGCAGAGAACTGGAACGAAAGGCGGCCAAATGAGGTGTTGGCTTTAGGGATGATCAGTGAGATACACCTGCTGGAGCGCGTGCTACGGATGGGTGTTGCCACCGTGACCAGTGAACCGAGATAAGGCGGAGCTTTACCTAGCATGGACTTGTAGATGACCTGGAACCAGTGGGTCTGGCGACGAATATGTAGCGAGGGCCAGCCGACTAGAGCATACAAGTTGCAGTGGTGGGTGGTATAAGGTGCTTTAGTGACAAAACGGATGGCACTGTGATAAACTGCATCCAGTTTGCTGAGTAGAGTGTTGGAAGCTATTTTGTAGATGACGTCGCCGAAGTCGAGGATCGGTAGGATAGTCAGTTTTACTAGGGTAAGTTTGGCGGCGTGAGTGAAGGAGGCTTTGTTGCGGAATAGAAAGCCGACTCTTGATTTGATTTTCGATTGGAGATGTTTGATATGGGTCTGGAAGGAGAGTTTACAGTCTAGCCAGACACCTAGGTACTTATAGATGTCCACATATTCAAGGTCGGAACCATCCAGGGTGGTGATGCTGGTCAGGCGTGCAGGTGCAGGCAGCGAACGGTTGAAAAGCTTGCATTTGGTTTTACTAGCGTTTAAGAGCAGTTGGAGGCCACGGAAGTAGTGTTGTATGGCATTGAAGCTCGTTTGGAGGTTAGATAGCACAGTGTCCAAGGACGGGCCGGAAGTATATAGAATGGTGTCGTCTGCGTAGAGGTGGATCAGGGAATCGCCCGCAGCATGAGCAACATCATTGATATATACAGAGAAGAGTCGGCCCGAGAATTGAACCCTGTGGCACCCCCATAGAGACTGCCAGAGGACAGGACAGCATGCCCTCCGATTTGACACACTGAACTCTGTCTGCAAAGTAATTGGTGAACCAGGCAAGGCAGTCATCCGAAAAACCGAGGCCACTGAGTCTGCCGATAAGAATACGGTGATTGACAGAGTCGAAAGCCTTGGCAAGGTCTATGAAGACGGCTGCACAGTACTGTCTTTTATCGATGGCGGTTATGATATCGTTTAGTACCTTGAGCGTGGCTGAGGTACACCCGTGACCGGCTCGGAAACCAGATTGCACAGCGGAAAAGGTACGGTGGGATTCGAGATGGTCAGTGACCTGTTTGTTGACTTGGCTTTCGAAGACCTTAGATAGGCAGGGCAGGATGGATATAGGTCTGTAACAGTTTGGGTCCAGGGTGTCGCCCCCTTTGAAGAGGGGGATGACTGCGGCAGCTTTCCAATCCTTGGGGATCTCAGACGATATGAAAGAGAGGTTGAACAGGCTGGTAAGACGTGAGACGTACTTCCGGGTTGGAGCGAGCGGTCGCATCTGCACTCGGTCCGCAGGTAGTATTACATTTCATTACATTTCATTATAGTACAACGGTTTGATTTGTCTAATCTTAGCAATTTCTTCTTAGCTAGCTACATAGCCGTCTTTGTATCATAGATAATTGCGTAACTATCGTATTTCGTCGTCCTAACGCAGTCTACACTGCCCTGCAGCTAGCCAGCTAGCTAACGTCCACCGTTAGCTAGTCCACCGTCTACCGATTAGCAGCACAACTATTACACTCAACTGAACGACTTGATTAGTGTAGTGTTAGCTAGCTACATAGTTGTCTTTGCTGTCTTCGTATCCAAGATAATTGTGTAGTTTAGAGTGTGTAGTTTTAGAGTGATTATCTTAATTTACCGAGGTTAGCTAGCCAGCTATTTGTCGTCCTTAACGTAGGAGACACTGCTAGCTAGCCAACAGCTAGCCAACGTCTACCGAACAGAACTTCCGCACTCAACAATCCGGTCGCATTTCGCTTCGCTCCACAGGTAGTATCACATTTTTCATTTCATTTCATTACAGTACAACGGCTTGATTTGTTTGATCGTAGCTAGCTACATAGCTAGCTATATAGCCGTCTTTGTATCAAAGATAATTGTGTATTCTAGAGCGATTTCCTAGGTTAGCTAGCCAGCTATCGTCGTTCTTTTAACGCAACGTAACGTAATCAACACTGCTAGCTAGCCAGCTAGCCCCGAATAGCAGCACAGTAGACACTATTACACTCAACGGAACGACTTGATTAGTGTAGTGTCAACAACGCAGCCACTGCCAGCTAGCCTACATAGTCAACAACGCAGCCTCTGCCAGCTAGCCTACTTCAGCAGTACTGTATCATTTTAATCATTTTAGTCAATAAGATTCTTGCTACGTAAGCTTAACTTTCTGAACACTCGAGACGTGTAGTCCACTTGTCATTCCAATCTCCTTTGCATTAGCGTAGCCTCTTGTGTAGCCTGTCAACTATGTGTCTGTCTATCCCTGTTCTCTCCTCTCTGCACAGACCATACAAACGCTCCACACCGCGTGGCCGCGGCCACCTAATCTGGTGGTCCCAGCGCGCACGACCCACGTGGAGTTCCAGGTCTCCGGTAGCCTCTGGAACTGCCGATCTGCGGCCAACAAGGCAGAGTTCATCTCAGCCTATGCCTCCCTCCAGTCCCTCGACTTCTTGGCACTAACGGAAACATGGATCACCACAGACAACACTGCTACTCCTACTGCTCTCTCTTCGTCTGCCCACGTGTTCTCGCACACCCGAGAGCTTCTGGTCAGCGGGGTGGTGGCACCGGGATCCTCATCTCTCCCAAGTGGTCATTCTCTCTTTCTCCCCTTACCCATCTGTCTATCGCCTCCTTTGAATTCCATGCTGTCACAGTTACCAGCCCTTTCAAGCTTAACATCCTTATCATTTATCGCCCTCCAGGTTCCCTCGGAGAGTTCATCAATGAGCTTGATGCCTTGATAAGCTCCTTTCCTGAGGACGGCTCACCTCTCACAGTTCTGGGCGACTTTAACCTCCCCACGTCTACCTTTGACTCATTCCTCTCTGCCTCCTTCTTTCCACTCCTCTCCTCTTTGACCTCACCCTCTCACCTTCCCCCCTACTCACAAGGCAGGAAATACGCTCGACCTCATCTTTACTAGATGCTGTTCTTCCACTAACCTCATTGCAACTCCCTCCAAGTCTCCGACCACTACCTTGTATCCTTTTCCCTCTCGCTCTCATCCAACACTTCCCACACTGCCCCTACTCAGATGGTATCGCGCCGTCCCAACCTTCGCTCTCTCTCCCCCCGCTACTCTCTCCTCTTCCATCCTATCATCTCTTCCCTCTGCTCAAACCTTCTCCAACCTATCTCCTGATTCTGCCTCCTCAACCCTCCTCTCCTCCCTTTCTGCATCCTTTGACTCTCTATGTCCCCTATCCTCCAGGCCGGCTCGGTCCTCCCCTCCCGCTCCGTGGCTCGACGACTCATTGCGAGCTCACAGAACAGGGCTCCGGGCAGCCGAGCGGAAATGGAGGAAAACTCGCCTCCCTGCGGACCTGGCATCCTTTCACTCCCTCCTCTCTACATTTTCCTCTTCTCTCTCTGCTGCTAAAGCCACTTTCTACCACTCTAAATTCCAAGCATCTGCCTCTAACCCTAGGAAGCTCTTTGCAACCTTCTCCTCCCTCCAGAATCCTCCTCCCCCTCCTCCCTCTCTGCAGATGACTTCGTCAACCATTTTGAAAAGAAGGTCGACGACATCCGATCCTCGTTTGCTAAGTCAAACGACACCGCTGGTTCTGCTCACACTGCCCTACCCTGTGCTCTGACCTCTTTCTCCCCTCTCTCTCCAGATGAAATCTCGCGTCTTGTGACGGCCGGCCGCCCAACAACCTGCCCGCTTGACCCTATCCCCTCCTCTCTTCTCCAGACCATTTCCGGAGACCTTCTCCCTTACCTCACCTCGCTCATCAACTCATCCCTGACCGCTGGCTACGTCCCTTCCGTCTTCAAGAGAGCGAGAGTTGCACCCCTTCTGAAAAAACCTACACTCGATCCCTCCGATGTCAACAACTACAGACCAGTATCCCTTCTTTCTTTTCTCTCCAAAACTCTTGAACGTGCCGTCCTTGGCCAGCTCTCCCGCTATCTCTCTCAGAATGACCTTCTTGATCCAAATCAGTCAGGTTTCAAGACTAGTCATTCAACTGAGACTGCTCTTCTCTGTATCACGGAGGCGCTCCGCACTGCTAAAGCTAACTCTCTCTCCTCTGCTCTCATCCTTCTAGACCTATCGGCTGCCTTCGATACTGTGAACCATCAGATCCTCCTCTCCACCCTCTCCCGAGTTGGGCATCTCCGGCGCGGCCCACGCTTGGATTGCGTCCTACCTGACAGGTCACTCCTACCAGGTGGCGTGGCGAGAATCCGTCTCCTCACCACGTGCTCTCACCACTTGTGTCCCCCAGGGCTCTGTTCTAGGCCCTCTCCTATTCTCGCTATACACCAAGTCACTTGGCTCTGTCATAACCTCACATGGTCTCTATCATTGCTATGCAGACGACACACAATTAATCTTCTCCTTTCCCCCTTCTGATGACCAGGTGGCGAATCGCATCTCTGCATGTCTGGCAGACATATCAGTGTGGATGACGGATCACCACCTCAAGCTGAACCTCGGCAAGACGGAGCTGCTCTTCCTCCCGGGGAAGGACTGCCCGTTCCATGATCTCGCCATCACGGTTGACAACTCCATTGTGTCCTCCTCCCAGAGCGCTAAGAACCTTGGCGTGATCCTGGACCTGTCGTTCTCAACTAACATCAAGGCGGTGGCCCGTTCCTGTAGGTTCATGCTCTACAACATCCGCAGAGTACGACCCTGCCTCACACAGGAAGCGGCGCAGGTCCTAATCCAGGCACTTGTCATCTCCCGTCTGGATTACTGCAACTCGCTGTTGGCTGGGCTCCCTGCCTGTGCCATTAAACCCCTACAACTCATCCAGAACACCGCAGCCCGTCTGGTGTTCAACCTTCCCAAGTTCTCTCACGTCACCCCGCTCCTCCGCTCTCTCCACTGGCTTCCAGTTGAAGCTCGCATCCGCTACAAGAACATGGTGCTTGCCTACGGAGCTGTGAGGGGAACGGCACCTCAGTACCTCCAGGCTCTGATCAGGCCCTACACCCAAACAAGGGCACTGCGTTCATCCACCTCTGGCCTGCTCGCCTCCCTACCACTGAGGAAGTACAGTTCCCGCTCAGCCCAGTCAAAACTGTTCGCTGCTCTGGCCCCCCAATGGTGGAACAAACTCCCTCACGACGCCAGGACAGCGGAGTCAATCACCACCTTCCGGAGACACCTGAAACCCCACCTCTTTAAGGAATACCTAGGATAGGATAAAGTAATCCCTCTCACCCCCCCCTTAAAAGATTTAGATGCACTACTGTTCCACTGGATGTCATAAGGTGAATGCACCAATTTGTAAGTCGCTCTGGATAAGAGCGTCTGCTAAATGACTTAAATGTAAATGTAATGTAAATGGTAATAGGGGTTGCGACAATGGCGGCGGATAGTTTCAGGAATAGAGGGTCCAGATTGTCAAGCCCAGCTGATTTGTACGGGTCCAGGTTTTGCAGCTCTTTCAGAACATCTGCTATCTGGATTTGGGTAAAGGAGAGGCTTGGGCGAGTAGCTGCGGGAGGGGGGGGCTGTTGGCCGAGGTTGGAGAAGCCAGGCGGAAGGCATGGTCAACCGTTGAGAAATGCTTGTTGAAGTTTTCGATAATCATGGATTTATCGGTGGTGACCGTGTTACCTAGCCTCAGTGCAGTGGGCAGCTGGGAGGAGGTGCTCTTGTTCTCCATGGACTTCACAGTGTCCCAGAACTTTTTGGAGTTGGAGCTACAGGATGCAAACTTCTGCCTGAAGAGGTTGGCCTTAGCTTTCCTGACTGACTGTGTGTATTGGTTCCTGACTTCCCTGAACAGTTGCATATTGCGGGGACTATTCGATGTTACTGCAGTCCGCCACAGGATGTTTTTGTGCTGGTCGAGGGCAGTCAGGTCTGGAGTGAACCAGGGGCTATATCTGTTCTTAGTTCTGCATTTTTTGAACAGAGCATGCTTATCTAAAATGGTGAGGAAGTTACTTTTAAAGAAAGACCAGGCATCCTCAACTGACGGGATGAGATCAATGTCCTTCCAGGATACCCGGGCCAGGTCGATTAGAAAGGCCTGCTCACAGAAGTGTTTTAGGGAGCGTTTGACAGTGATGAGGGGTGGTCGTTTGACTGCGGCTCCGTAGCGGATACAGGCAATGAGGCAGTGATCGCTGAGATCCTGGTTGAAGACAGCGGAGGTGTATTTGGAGGGCCAGTTGGTCAGGATGACGTCTATGAGGGTGCCCTTGTTTACAGAGTTAGGGTTGTACCTGGTGGGTTCCTTGATGATTTGTGTGAGATTGAGGGCATCTAGCTTAGATTGTAGGACTGCCGGGGTGTTAAGCATATCCCAGTTTAGGTCACCTAACAGAACAAACTCTGAAGCTAGATGGGGGGCGATCAATTCACAAATGGTGTCCAGGGCACAGCTGGGAGCTGAGGGGGGTCGGTAGCAGGCGGCAACAGTGAGAGACTTATTTCTGGAGAGAGTAATTTTCAAAATTAGTAGTTCGAACTGTTTGGGTATGGACCTGGAAAGTATGACATTACTTTGCAGGCTAACTCCTCCCCCTTTGGCAGTTCTATCTTGACGGAAGATGTTATAGTTGGGTATGGAAATCTCAGAATTTTTGGTGGCCTTCCTGAGCCAGGATTCAGACACGGCAAGGACATCAGGGTTAGCAGAGTGTGCTAGAGCAGTGAGTAAGACAAACTTAGGAAGGAGGCTTCTGATGTTGACATGCATGAAACCAAGGCTTTTTCGATCACAGAAGTCAACAAATGAGGGTGCCTGGGGACATGCAGGGCCTGGGTTTACCTCCAC
This sequence comes from Oncorhynchus nerka, assembly GCF_034236695.1. NCBI lineage: Eukaryota > Metazoa > Chordata > Actinopteri > Salmoniformes > Salmonidae > Oncorhynchus > Oncorhynchus nerka. The sequence goes on along the minus strand of NC_088422.1, from coordinate 22,754,703 downwards.
ATCACCCGCGGAACAGAGAAGGAGTAGTATGAGGGTGCGGCTGAAGGCTATCAAAACTGGTCGCCTAGAGCGTTGGGGACAGAGAATAAGAGGAGCAGGTTTCTGGGCATGGTAGAATATATTCAGGGCATAATGCGCAGACAGGGGTATGGTGGGGTGCGGGTACAGCGGAGGTAAGCCCAGGCACTGGGTGATGATGAGAGAGGTTGTATCTCTGGACATGCTGGTTGTAAATGGGTGAGGTCACCGCATGTGTGGGGGGTGGGACAAAGGAGGTATCAGGGGTATAAAGAGTGGAACTAGGGGCTCCATTGTAAACTAAAACAATGATAACTAACCTGTGATTGAACAGAAAAATATACATCAAAACAATATTTGGTGTGATCACCCCTTGCCTTCAAAACAACAAATTCTTCTAGGTACACTTGCACACAGTTTGAAGGAACTCGGCAGGTAGGGTGGCCCAAACATCTTGGAGAACTAACCACAGTTCCCCTGTGGATTTAGGCAGCCTCAGGTGCTACTCTCTCTTCATATAATCCCAGCCAGACTCAATGATGTTTGGGGTCGTTGTCACGCTGCAGAATAAATATGGGGCCAATCAGATGCATCCTTGATGGTATTGTATGATGGATAAGTATCTGCCTGTACTTCTCAGCATTGAAGAGACCAATCATTCTCACCAAATCCCCAACTCCATTTTCAGAAATGCAGCCCCAAACTTATAAGGAACCTCCACCATGCTTCACTGTTGGGTGCACACCCTCATTCGTGTACCGTTCTCTAGCCCTTCAGAGAACAAACTGCCTTCTGCTACAGCCAAATCTTTCACATTTTGACTCATCAGTCCAAAGCACCTGCTGCCATTTTTCTGCAACCCAGTTCCTGTGTTTTCTGGCATAGTTGAGTCGCTTTCCATGTCGAAGGTACGGCTTTTTGGCCGCAAGTCTTTCATAAAGGCCGCTTCTTACCAGACTTCTCCGGAAAGTAGATGGGTGTAGAAGGGTCCCACTGTTTTCTGCCAAATCTGAGCTGATGGCACCGCTGGACATCTTCTGATTGCGAAGGGAGTAAGCATGATGTGTCTTTCATCTGCTGCAGTAAGTTTCCTTGGCCGACCACTGTGTCTACGGTCCTCAACGTTGCCCGTTTCTTTGTGCTTCTTCAAAAAGAGCTTGGAGAGCACATCTGGAAACCCCTGTCTGCCTTGACATGTCAGCCTGGGAGATGTCTGCCTTGACATGTCAGCCTGGGAGATGTCTGCCTTGACATGTCAGCCTGGGAGATGTCTGCCTTGACATGTCAGCCTGGGAGAGACCTTACTGATGCAGTATAACTACCGTGTGTCTTGTTGCTGTGCTCAGTCTTGCCATGGTGTATGACTTCAGCAACCTCACCTGGTTAGCAGAGTTTGGCTGTTGCTCACCCAGTTTTATTCCCCCGGTTTCTCTGTTTCAGTTAATGATTGCATTTCAACCTACATATTGAATTGATTACCATTAGCACCTGTTTGGCATAATTGTTTAATCATACACCTGATTATGTGCCAACAAAATCCCTGACTTTGTGCAAGTGTACCTACAAGAATTGATGTTGTTTTGAAGGCAAAGGGTGGTCACATCAAATTTGCATTTCGTTAATTGATAAATGTAATCTATTAACATGTCTATTTTTGAAAGCATTCTGACTTTACTGCATTTTTTCACACCTGCCTAAAACTTTTGTACAGTACTGTATGTAGCAATAAAGTGTGTCTGCTGACGGTGTGGGACACACCTGCTGACTCATGATTGAGTCACCTGAACACGCAGGTAAGACAGGACCTCCCCCTGCACCAGAACATAGGAACACGAGCGTGTGCAAACACAAAACATTTTCCTCTCTGACATCAACGCAAATGCAACCTAAACTCATGAACACATCATTAAAACAGTATCTTGCTTTTAAAACTCACCTCAAAGTGATTGGTCAATTTGAGGAACAAGTTCAACAACAGGTTGAAACGGAGTGAAAAACATGTTGTTTCAAAGCCTAACAACTAAAATGGACAGCGCTTTCTAAGGTGATGACTAATTCAAAACACCATATGCATATTAGAGCTTACTCATTAGCATAGGCCTATGTATGAGCTGATTAAACACAGATTTCTTTAGACCTGGCTAAAATAAATCACGGGTTTATTATGATTGTGTATATTAGACTTTAAAATGTAGACGTTCCAAAGGCGCGCATCAATGGCTTGTATGCATGCAGGCCTGGAGATGCTAAACATGTTTATGATAATTAAGTGTAAATTACCATGATACAGGCAGTCTTTTGCATGACAATAACCGGCTGACAACATTTCATGACCGCCACAGCCTCATCTCCAGCCCTCATTTAACTTGCAAGAGAAACACACTCCCATAAAACAGACAGCGGCAGGATGCTAAAGGGGAGACATTGAGAGCTTCTAGATATGATAAATAATTCACGTTCAAAGTCAGTAGGCCCACAGCTTTTTTTCCGCACAAGCCAAACACATCTCATATAGACTATGACCTGTGGGTCAACCACAGGTAAAACACAGTCATGTGGTGAGTCAAGTCTATAATACCTGTGTCAGAAATGATGTATGGGTTTCTCCACTCTTTTTTTTTTATATATATAAAAAATTCCCCCCTTTTCTCCCCAATTTTGTCATATCCAATCGGTAGTCACAGTCTTGTCTCATCGCTGCAACTCCCATAGAGTCGAAGGTCGAGAGCCGTGCGTCCTCCGAAACACAACCCAACCAAGCCGCACTGCTTCTTGACACAATGCCAGCTTAACCCGGAAGCCAACCGCACCAATGTGTCAGAGGAAACACCGTACACCTGGCGACCGTGCAGCGTGCATGCGTCCGGCCCGCCGCAGCAGTCGCTACAGCGCGATGGGACAAGGACATCCCTGCCGGCCAAAACCTCCCCTAACTCGGACGAAGCTGGGCCAATTGTGCGCCGCCCCATGGAGAGACATGTCTCTGGAATTCAAGTCAAACACGGGCAGTGAAACACAGCACCAAGATGAACCATTTGACTGTTAAATAAAGGAGGCCAGGGCTCCCTGTAGAATGGAGAATAGGAGCACATGCTGCGTTGAGAATTGGGTCTGGCAGTGGCATGGCTAAGAGGCAGCAAGTTGGAGGTAGAAGATTGCCATTGCGCTGATCTGAGGTGTCTTTTTGCCCTCTTTATGGTTACAAATAATACTTCTGGGAAGGGTGGGATGATCTTGGATCTGCCATTAGGGTCAGCTTCTATCTTGAGGGTGTCAGTCAGTTTGTCAATTATGGGACAGAAATGACATGGATCTTTGGATTACCAGTGGATGGGTGACAAAGTGGGGCAGAACCTGGCATAGATTTGGGGTGGAATAGTATGTGACGTTGGAGACACCAAGCCCTGGCCAGTTGAAAACGTGCAGGGTTGGAAACACCCGAATCGGGCACAGAGCTGGGCTATACTAAGCCTTGGGCTAAATTAAAAGTTAGCACAGCCTCATCTCACCTGATAGTGTAAATTACTCTATTGTCAATCAACATGGACTACAAACCCCACCACCCATGTTGTGCTGTCCCACGGTTCTCCCCTCTGGTTCTAACCAATGTGAGCCGACGCTGGTAGATGGGACGGCAGTACTATAACTGTTCATGTTGCTTCATTCTTCGTACTTAGAGATTTGTTATGGAATTTGCAATGCAAAGTCTGTCCCACAGACATCCAAACTGCTGTAGCCTTCATGCATGGAAACAGGCAGTGACTCTACTCCTCACTGACGGGCAGTTTAACACTCTGCCAGAGAGAAAGCTCTGCTGATCACTGTTACATTACGGTCTGAAGCCATAAGCCATATTGTGATGTTGAGTTCAATATTGGCCTCCTGAATATTTTATCCCCATCTAAGTAGCTACACTGCACAATGAAATGTGAGCAGAAAATTTGCACACAAAACACCTCTAATAGCTAATGGTAGTGCAGCCATGCAAACCCAGACAACCCACCCAAAGCCATAGTTAATAACAATCCTTCATTTGTTTTTCAGTCTAAAGCAGTTCCAACACTGGGTTAAAAGCGGAGGGATGGTGCTTGTAGAAATGTAACTATTCTCAAAAAGGGTAGCCTACATAAAATTAATCTATGGATGCAAGAACTGAGAGTCTATGATCATTTCAATATCTAGGGCTAGTTTCTATATGTGTCATTTAGGCCGACTGAATTAGTCACATCACGGAACCACTATGCAATCATATTCCCATTCCAATAGTAAGTTGTTGGGGTCTTCATATTTCTCCTGTTTTTCTAGTATTACATTGTTGTTGATTATTGCATTGTTGGGTTTGAAAGAAAGGCATTTACTTGTGCATGTGACATTAAGTTGACACCTTCCTCAGTTGTTTAACAGGTATCTAGCATATATGTTGGGCCATGAGAAAAAACCCATATTTTGTATTCATTTTTAAATAGAGGACACACACACACACAAAGCTAGAGCACAACCAATATGCCTTTTTTGGGTCCGATGCAGATTCCAATTTTTGGGGAACAAAACTTACCGATAGTTATATCTGCCAATATACTGTTTTCACACTGAGTTCTCATACACTGTCATCCCCCAAAAATTGTCCAACAAATATGCTTCAAATGTTGATTTCTTACATTGTGACAATGACACATCATGATAATGGTGTCCAGAGAAGTTTAAGATGACCTCTTTCACCCTGTGTTGAAAATCAGTCAATGGAATTGTCGCCCGATATCCATTCATTGGTAACAGAGACAGTAGCTGCTTCAAACAGAAATCAGTGTGCAGCATATGAATCAGATTTCAAAAGCAGGGAAGAGGGGGAAGTCAGAGGACAAAGGGATGAAGAGGAGGAGAGAAATCAGGTCAGTGTGTCCAAGAAACAAAAACTATTGTCTACCATAGCAATAAAATTATTGTGTAATTCACAATCCAATGAAATCATCTGAAGATGTTAATGTTTTTTCTCCAACTATTCCATCTCTCTCTAACCCCACCTCCACCCCACCCCCCTCTAACCCCAACCCAACCCTCCCATCCCACCCCTTTGTAACCCCACCTCCACCCCATCTCCCTCTAACCCCACCCCTCTCATCTCCCTCTAACCCCACCCTCTCTAACCCCACCTCCACCCCATCTCTCTAACCCTACCCCTCTCTAACCCCACCTCCACCCCACCTCCACCCCATCTCTAACCCCACCCCTCTCTAACCCCACCTCCACCCCATCTCTCTAACCCCACCCTCTCTAACCCCACCTCCACCCCATCTCTCTAACCCCACCCCTCTCTAACCCCACCTCCACCCCATCTCTCTAACCCCACCCCTCTCTAACCCCACCTCCACCCCATCTCTCTAACCCCACCCCTCTCTAACCCCACCTCCACCCCATCTCTCTAACCCCACCTCCACCCCATCTCTCTAACCCCACCCCTCTCTAACCCCACCTCCACAACCCCACCCCTCTCTAACCCCACCTCCACCCCATCTCTCTAACCCCACCCTCTCTAACCCCACCTCCACCCCATCTCTCTCTAACCCCACCCCCACCTCTCTAAACACACCCTCACCTCTCTCTAACCCCATCCCACCCTTCTCTAACCCCACCTCTCTCTAACCCCACCCACATCTCTCTCTAACCCCACCCACATCTCACGACATGCATCCTCTATCGTGGGATAATTCAATCAAGCCTGATTCTGTTGTGCTTTGACGAAATTACATTTTAAATCTGATTTTCTGAAACGGTCACGGGTGACAGTGTGTGTGTGTGTGTGTGCGTGTTTGTTTCCACAGGACTGTGGTTATTTCTTGTGTGTGTGTGTGTGTAGAAGGAACAAGTAGGCTAAGACGAGGAAAATGGCACAACACACACAGGTAATATGTGTAGGAGGGAGATCAGCAACAGAAGAGAATGGCTACAGTCAAATCGATATGAGATTTGCAGGAGAACCACACAGATGGTAGCAGGCATACATGTTTCTCAGCCCCAGCTACAGTATGTCTGTCTGCATGTCGGCTAGTCCCTGTATGGAAATGGTTTCCTGTTTAACTTGACTCTCAGACCTGTCCCGTGGGGGCAAGGGGGCCTACTGTATGGAGAAACACTTATTCTAGTCAATGTCATCACAGTGGGCAATTTGGGTCGGAGTGACCTCTGTGTTAGTTATCCTCTTCCTGTTTGTGTATTTGAATGTTCCATCCTTTCTCTGACTCATTTGTTTGTCCCTTTGATTTGTTGTCATGATGCAGGAAATAAGTCTGGATTCACTTTTATTCCCCCCAAAACTGTGCATAAACAATACGTAGCCTAAACATCTCACATACGCTCGGACAAACACATAAAAGACTCAGCTGAGAATGAAGGACAGGACAGAGGGGAAGGGTAGAATCCATAGAGGGAAGCACACTCGCTCTGTCTGTCTGTGTGTGTCTGTGTGTGTATGGGACCCCACCTGGGACCTAGAGCAGAGCTGCCAGTAAAAGCTAGCAAGAGAAAATAAAACGGGAGAGGGGGAAGTCATAGAGGACATATGGAGGAGAGAAGCGAGATCAGAGGGAGAGAGAGGAGTGTTGGAGACTAGAAGTTATGTGGGGATCGATTCATTGATAGATGGATGGATGGGATGGCCAGAGGGATGGGGAGAGGATCTGATGAACAGAAAACCATTGCCTTGGGGGCGGCCGGGTGGAAGGTTGAGGAGAAAGCCCCTAGCCTACACATTTTCAAACATAATTTAATGTAACGAAAAAGAAATGCTTTCTCCACTTCGCTTTCCAACCAAGGATGTTTAAGCCATGGTGCGAGCTTTAGGTGGAACGATAGTCAGCAACTCTTGGTAGGACACATCAACGTCACAAACAGCCACTTACTTGCAATCTCACATCTGCCCTCCTCCCTCGTCCCCTTACTCACCGTGTCCTGAGTGCATGCCAGGCGGCGTCCACATCAGCGTACAGGTTCTTCTCTGAGGGTTTCCCCGAGCTGGCCCCGTAGCCCGAGTAGTCGTAGGAGAAGACGTTGCAGTTGATGCGTGAGCCCAGGCCGATGTAGAAGCTGCTCATCTGGCCCAGGTCCACCGCGTTGCCGTGTGAGAAGAGGAGTGTGAAGCGGGCGTTGGGTGAGCAGCGCACAAACATGCACGCGATGCGGTTGCCGCGTGAAGTGCGCGTCATGAAGCACTCGATGGCGTCCTTCTCACGCGCTGAGTATTGCCAGTCTGCGCGCTCAGACAGGTGCAGGGTCCAGCGGCTCCCGCTCTCATCACACATGAGGGTGTAGGTGGGCTCCGGTGGCAGGAAGGCCAGCTTGGAGGTGATCTTGCTGGGGCATGGAGGGCAGCAGAACAGGCAGCACAGCTCACTCAGGGACAGGTGGTTCATCCTCAAACACTGCTGGGGGAAGGGGGAATGAGAGGAGACATTACCATTCACTATTACTAATAGGGTATTATTGACATGGCACATTCAATAGCCTACATTAGCTTGATCTCACCAAGACTGAGGACAAAAGAAAGAGGGTTTAAGGTATGTGTGTGCGGTCTGTACGTGTGGTTAGGTTAATTGTCTCATTTCCAGCCCTGCAGTTATTGACAGCCATTTTGAAAAATATGCTCAGACACACACCGACACACAGCTGCGACTCACAGCAGTCTCGACCACTGATGCATGCCTCCCACAAACAGACCAACAGCCTGAGCCACATACGTTAAAGCCTATAACCAGACTTCACCTCAGCTTAAACAGAAACTCCTTATCAGATATAGTCTTATCTAAACACGTTGAGGCTAAAAATGTGTTAGTGCTTCGGGACTCGAGCGCGAGAAAAAGCTAGAAAATAGCATTACTGTGTTTAGGTTACTAGGCTGGTGTGCAGCGACTCTCAAAGTTCTCTGTCCACCCTGTTAGACAAATGGGCAAGTGGGAAATGCACATGAACTCCTCTTAGGCCTGCCCTTAACACAGAGCTGGTTTTTTACATACACTATCGATTCCCTTCTGCATGCATGGCCTCCCTTGGCCCCGAGATCATTCGACAGCTATAGCACTGATAAGCATTTATTCGGTCTGCCTCAAAGTGTCAATCCTAAATTCGGTCCATTGCTATATAATGCTTCATTCTATAGCTAGAGGACTTCTGCTTTCTCCAGGAGTGATAAGTATCATTTTTTGACTTCATCTGTTGTTGTCTAGTACTATCTTTTTGCTAGCTAGGGCCATCTACTTGAAGTGCTGCCTGTCTTCCCAGTAGCCTACTTGGTGTGTGAACTAATGCACAGAACTTTCTGTTGATCGTTGACACATCAAATAGGATTAAGGGTATAGGTCGACCGATTAATCTGAATGGCCGATTAATTAGGGCCGATTTCAAGTTTCCATAACAATCGGAATTCGGTATTTTTCGACACCAATTTGGCCGTTTTTGTGTGTTTTTTCAACACCTTTATTTAACTAGGCAAGTCATTTAATTAATACACATTCTTATTTTCAATAACGGCCTAGGAACGGTGTGTTAACTGCCTTGTTCAGGGACAGAATGACAGATTTTTACCTTGTCAGCTCGGGGATTCAATCTTGCAACCTTACAGTTAACTAGTCCAACGCTCTAACCAGCCTGCCTGTCATGTGAATGCAGTAAGAAGCCATGGTAAGATGCTAGCTAGCATTAAACTTATGTTATAAAAAACAATCAATCAATCATAAATCACTAGTTAACTACACATGGTTGATGATATTACTAGTTTATCTAGCGTGTCCTGCGTTGCATTTAATCGTTGCGGTGCGCATTCACAAAAAAGGACTGTCGTTGCTCCAATGTGTACCTAACCATAAACATCAATGACTTTCTTAAAATCAATACACAATTGTATATATTTTTAAACCTGCATATTTAGTTAATATTGCCTGCTAACATGAATTTCTTTTAACTAGGTGTTCTCTTGCAACAGAGTCAGGGTATATGTAGCAGTTTGGGCCGCCTGGCTCGTTGCGAACTGTATGAAGACTATTTCTTCCAAAACAAAGACAGCCAACTTCACCAAACAGGGGATGATTTAACAAAAGCGCATTTGCAAAAAAGCACAATCGTTGAACGACTGTACCTAGCCATAAACAAAAATGCCTTTCTTAAAATCAATACACAGAAGTATATATTTTTAAACCTGCATATTTAGCCAAAAGAAATCCAGGATAGCAGGCAATATTAACCAGGTGAAATTGTGTCACTTCTCTTGCGTTCATTGCACGCAGAGTCAGGGTATATGCAACAGTTTGGGCCACCTGGCTTGTTGCAAACTAATTTGCCAAAATGTTACGTAATTATGAGATAACATTGAAGGTTGTACAATGTAACAGCAATATTTAGACTTAGAGATGCCACCCGTTAGATAAAATACGGAACGGTTCCGTATTTCACTGAAATAATAAACGTTCTGTTATCGAAATTAAAGTTTCCAGATTCAACCATATTAATGACCAAAGGCTGATATTTCTGTATTTTATTATGTTATAATTAAGTATATGGTTTGATATTTGATAGAGCAGTCTGACTGAGCGGTGGTAGGCAGCAGCAGGCTCGTAAGCATTCATTCAAACAGCACTTTCGTGCGTTTTGCCAGCAGCTCTTCGCTGTGCTTCAAGCATTGAGCTGTTTATGACTTCAAGCCTATCAACTCCCGAGATTAGGCTGGTGTAACTGATGTGAAATGGCTAGCTAGTTAGCGGGGTGCGCGCTAATAGCGTTTCAAGCGTCACTCGCTCTGAGACTTGGAGTAGTTGTTCCCCTTGCTCTACAAGGGCCGCGGATTTTGTGGAGCGATGGGTAACAATGCTTCGAGGGTGGCTGTTGTCGATGTGTCCCTGGTTTGAGCCCAGGTAGGGGCGAGGAGAAGGACGGAAGCTATACTGTTACACTGGCAATACTAAAGTGCCTATAAGAACATCCAATGGTCAAAGGTATATGAAATAGAAAATGGTATAGAGAGAACTAGTCCTATAAATACTATATTAACTACAACCTAAAACCTCTTACCTTGGAATATTGAAGTCTCATGTTAAAAGGAACCACCAGCTTTCATATGTTCTCATGTTCTGAGCAAGGAACTTAGACGTTAGCTTTTTTTACATGGCACATATTGCACTTTTACTTTCTTCTCCAACACTTTGTTTTTGCATTATTTAAACCAAATTGAACATGGTTCATTATTTATTTGAGGCTAAATGGATTTTTATTGATGTATTATATTAATTTTAAATAAGTGTTCATTCAATATTGTTGTAATTGTCATTATTGGGGCGGCAGGGTAGCCTAGTGGTTAGAGCATTGGACTAGTAACCGGAAGGTTGCAAGTTCATACCCCAGAGCTGACAAGGTACAAATCTGTCGTTCAGCCCCTGAACAGGCAGTTAACCCACTGTTCCTAGGCCGTCATTGAAAATAAGAATTTGTTCTTAACTGACTTGCCTAGTTAAATAAAGTCAAAATAAAAATATTAAAAATAAAATATTACAAAGAAATAAAAAAATAAAAATTAGGCCGATTAATTGGTATTGGCTTTTTTTGGGCCTCCAATAATCGGTATCGGTGTTGAAAAATCATAATCGGTTGACCTCAATTAAAGGGGCAGGGCAATTTGTGACTGTTGTGGTTTAGGTAATCAGTGACAGAGGCTGTCTCGTCGTCAAAACTAAGACCGTCGCCGAAACGAAGACAGTTCTGCTGAGTTATAGGAGGAAGAGAGGAAGGCTCCACACCACTCTCTCACTTGAATATCTTACCTAGTTACTTTCAGATCCCATTTTGCTCCATTGTAGCTTTGGCAACTATGTGTGTGTTTTCTATCCCAGTTTGCTCCTCTCCCTGTAGGCTTTACAGATGCTCCCCACCCCTTGGCTGCAACCCTTCTAATTTAGTGTACCCTGCGCGCAAAACCCATGTGGAATTCCTGGTCTCCGGCAGCGTTTGGAACTGACCATCTGTGGTCAAGAACGCAGAGTTCATCTTAGCCTATGCTGCCCTTCAGTCCCTAGACCTTTCGGTCCTGATGGAGACATGGAACACCCTAGAAAATACTGCTACTCCAGCTGCTCTCGCTTCATCTGGCTAGTTCTCTCTCATAGTCCGAGCGCATCTGGTCATTGCGGTGGTGGCACAGGGCTGCCCATTCCTCCTAAACTGAGATTTTCTATTTTCTCCACTCAAGCTTAACATTATTGTCATCTACCACCCACCATGTGCCCTTAGAGAGAGTTCCTTAACGAGCTTGAGCTCATTTCCTGGCAATGGCTTTACCGCTCTTCATACTGGGCGACTTCAACCTCCTGATGTCTGCCTTCGACTCATTTCTTTTCATCTTTTTATTTCTCCTTCTTGCCTCTTTTGACCTCACCCATTCCCAGTCCCTTCCCACTCAAAGCAGGTAATACGCTTAACCTCATCTCTACTAGATTCTGTTCGGCTACTAACATCCCCAACCCTAGCCACTCAGGTTGTCATGGGATGAGGATAGTAGGGTCGAAAAGGGGGGAGAAGGATTTAGCAGAAGAGAAGGATGGTAGGATAGAAGAGGAGAGTGGGAGCAATCTTTGCTCCCACTCTCCTCTTCTATCCTACCATCCTTCTCTTCTGCTAAATCCTTCTCCCCCCTTTTCGACCCTACTATCCTCATCCCATGACTTGCACTGTCCCCGCCACTCCTGCTCCGTGGCTGATTGACTCATTGCAAGCTTACAGAACAGGGCTGCAAGGAGCTGAGAGAAAATGGAGGAACCTTCTCTTCCTCTGTAACTGCTGCTAAAGCCACTTTCTATCACTCTAACTGCCAAGCTTTTGCCTCGAACCCTAGAAAACTATTTTCCACCTTCTCCTCCTTTCTTAATCCTCCATCCCCTCCCTAATCCCTTTGCAGACAACTTTGTCAACTACTTTGAAAAGAAGTTTGGCAAAAGCCACTCCTCATTCACTCAGCCTATTGAGTCCACTGGTCCTGCTCACACAGAACTACCTTATGCCTTGATCTCTTTCTCCCCCCTCTCTCTCCAGATGAAATCCTGCGACTAGTGACGTCCGGCCGCCCGACAACCTGCCAGCTTGACCTCATCCACTCCTCCAGACCATGTCTGGAGACGTTCTCCCATTCCCCATCGCTGACCAATGGCTGTGCCCCCTCTTACTTCAAAATAGCCCGAGGCACTCCTCAAGAAACCAACACTCCACCCCTCTGATGTCAAAAACTACAGACCGGTATCACATCTTTATTTTATTTCTGCCGTCTCTGACAAACCTCTCTTGCTATCTCGTTCAGAACGATCTTCTTGACCCTAACCAGTCAGGCTTCAAGACTGTTGACTCAACCGAAACTGCTCTTCTCTGTGTCAAGGAGGCTCTCCACACTGACAAAACTGACTTTCTCTCCTAGGGGAGTATTTTAAATAATCCCAAAGCACCTCCCCTAGCACTCACTTGTCTTTCTTGCAAGCAATCTGGTCATCCAGAATCAGAACAGGCAAGTTCTACCCCATGGAAGCGCACGCATCTTTTTTTTTCATGACTAGTCAGCCAACACATCTATAAAAGCAATTCCGATTCTAGGGGACCCCATAACGTTACACATCAGCTAGTGTTTGTTTTAGAGACTATCCAAAAGGCCTGGCTATAGACATCCTGATACATTTAGCTACAACGTTAGTTTACGGTGGTACTGGAGATTTATCAACGCCTGTCAAGTAGTCTGATTAATCAGGCTGTAATACACAATGAATTGGTATATACCGTCTGATTAATCTTTCTAGTCGGGGGTGCTTACCAGAAATTATTCGTAACGATTATATATTAACGTTAAAGAAAATAAATCGTAGGGCCATCTTTGCCAGCCTATGATGACTGAAATGTAAACAGTGGTCGGCAAAGGTACAGCAAACACGTCGTTGTGTTACGGATGTAATCGTTGCTCTGAGTAAAGTAACGGATCGCCAAACGACTTGTGGGAACTCCTTCCCCCTTCTTCACGCGAAGTGATTGAGATGCATAATATCAAACATGTTTACGCCACACCCTTAAACGAAAGAGAAGTACTTCCTAACAGCCAATAATTGACGTTATTAATGAGCTAATAGTCAATAGAACATTTTTTGCTAGTAGCTAGCTAGGCTACACGAAGAGGATCACACACATACCTGGTAATGTTGCGGATTGTAGTTAGTATTTCGATGATTCTGGCGAGTAACTTAGCTAGCTAACTGCCGTAGACAGATAACGCGTACAAGTAGCTAACGTTAACCAGGCAGGTTGACTCGAAAATGCCTTAGCTTATCTTCCCTTCGTTCACTCTGGTTAGCACTCTGGTAGCTATGAATCTTCTTGACGTTTACACAAGACTACTGTCTACCCAAATCAAGCGCCAACTGTTTGACACTCAGTCTTGTCCATGTGGTCCAGATATTAACTTAAATGCCTCCACAAGACACATGTAAACCAAATATGTTATATAATGTTGACTTCAGTCACAGGTTCAATCAATACTTGTAGCTAAACCACTGTTGCTTGCTGACTGTCTTCTGTACGGAAAACGGAACAAAAAAAACATCGAAACCGTAGTGACGCCAGTATGATTGGATTGGCTTATAAGAAAGCCAATTAGAAACGACTATTTTCTAACAAAGGCCAATCAGATTGCTCAGATTGCTCAAGGCGTTACCTCGGTTACCTCGGTGTAGAATGACGTAATTATTTATTTTTTTGCGGACTGGGATAAGGGAAATAAGTTATCTAAAAGTGTCAATACGATATTTCAATTAAAACAATACTATATTCACATGTGGATTTTTATGCTATCAAACGTTGATATTGAGATTTTGCTCAATTAAATTGTAACTCTTTATTCGACGTCACGCATGACGAGGTATATTCTTCCGGGTTATTTTGTCGTGCCATGTGTTGTGGGATCTGAGTTCTGATTTTAGCAAAATGAGTTCTCAAAAAGGCAACGCATCTCGCTCGCGAGGACAGAAGCACCAAAACACGACTGCTTACAAGAATGACAAATATGGAGCAAGTGTTCAAGTAAAGGTACGGTCTATGACTGACTGGCTAACGTTAAATAGCGCCGTCATTAGTACAAGACATGATGGCAGTATGTTAGCAAAACAGTTGGCTAGCTAGCAAACCATTTGGTTTCATTCTGTCTGTCAACTATGTCTACCATCCGTATTGATAATGCTGGGCTGATTTTAGTTCTGTTTTACTTTTCCCTGTGTAAATCTCGTGCTGATATTGTTGCAGATAGCAAACTCAAAGGTCCACGACGGGTTGTGCCAACGCTGCAAGGAAGTTATTGAGTGGAAAGTCAAGTACAGCAAATACAAATCCCTCACCCAACCCCGAACATGGTTAGTACGTTACACACACACACACAAAATATATGCACTTAGTATCGTTTGAGAACGTTTTGATCCAATAGAGCCAAATCGAGGTAGGATGTAACAAGGTGCATGCATTTTGTTTTTGGGTCTTTGCGTGTCAAAAAAGATAACTCATAACACAATTCTATTATAGAATGTTGTGTGTGCTGAATTTGCATGTGCAGGCCAAGCTCCACAACAACTATCAGTAGCACTGCCAACGCTGTACAAACAAGCACACACTGGTTGTTTTCAGGTTGGATATTCACACTTGAGCCAGACTCCAAATAAGTATGACAGTTGGAAAAATTGTGCACAACATCACACAGGTCTTATTTTCACGATTTGGACATTTAATTTCCTTTCCAAATCTGTTAAACATGTGGAAATGTGAGCAGCATTTTGTATTCCCAGTTGAATTGGTTAAGGAGTGTAAACAAAGTGAGAACTTTCACATTTGAATTTCAATAGCTCCTTGGTCATGTGACCTACTGACGAGGTTCAGAATCTACACTCAGTGGGCCTACACATTGCACACCCTTTAGTTTGTCCATTGTCACCTTGCATGTTTTTACATGAATCGCCTGCTCTGTTCCCCTGAAGGACAGTGTCACTTACACCCCTATTCACTTGGGCCTTCTCCCTGAGTCCTTCCTGGCTTCCAGACAGGCCCCCATTGACCTGGTGACCTCTGACTCCTGGCCTCTAGGCCTACACTCCCTGCACTTTCCCTAGCCTGAGAGTGTTTTGCTTACTCCCTGGAACTACAGACCTCCAGACCTCCGCACCTGCTCTCCCTACCCGTTCAACACCCCTCTCCCTTGGCCTTACACGGACCCCAAACCGTGCGCCATCGTGCATACATTTATTTTGTCCCCCTACACCAAATGCGATCACGACACGCAGGTTAAAATATCAAAACAAACTCGGAACCAATTACATTAATTTGGGGACAGGTCAAAAAGCATTAAACATTTATGGCAATTTAGTTAGCTTGCAATTGCTAGCTAATATGTCCTAATTAGCTAGCTTGCTGTTGCTAGCTAATTTGTCCTGGGATATAAACATTGTTGTTATTTTACCTGAAATGCACAAGGTCCTCTATTCTGACAATTAATCCACACATAAACAGTCAACCGAATCGTTTCTAGTCATCTCTCCTCCTTCCAGGCTTTTTCATCTTTGAACTTATATGGTGATTGGCATCTAAACTTTCATAGTATTACTACACCGACCGGCAACACCGTTGTCTTTCAATCACCCACGTGGGTATAACCAATGAGGAGATGGCATGTGGGTACCTGCTTCTATAAACCAATGAGGAGAAGGGAAAGGCAGTACTTGAAGTGTGATCGGTGTCAGAAATAGTCAGGACTTTTATTTTAGCCCTTGGCAATGCGCACGCGGCGCGAGTGGTGTGGTCAGCCTGGGTATAGCTTTCTCCCTGGAATTACTAAGACATCTATAGTCCCGCTGTCAGGAACCACAAGCTCCTGGTAACCCGCCCGCTTATTCCCGCTCAGAGACTTAAGTCCCCACTCCAACCTCCACAGCCCCCCGAGTCTGAGGTCCGAGGTAGTCCAAGTCAAAGTGTCACCAGGACTCTGAGTGCCCCCCGCCTTGGGAGGCCTCCTCGTGCACCTGGTGACACTTTGACTTCCACAGCGAGTCCCAACCTGAGTCACATTCCCACCAGAGGACGGGCCCGGGCGGATGGGCGACCATCACCTAGCCCCCTACCTATCCAGAGCCCAATGTCTTACACCTTCTACCCACCTGAGCTCTCACACTCTGTCTGGCCCCTGGACCTTCTGCATGCACCTGGTAACCTGTAAGTAAAGGTGGAAGAGGCCTTCCGTCCCCGACAAAAGCTTGGATCGAGGGCTGACTTTCAATAGATCGCAGTGAGTGAGCTGCTCTGCTACGTACGAAACCCTGACCCAGAATTGTGTCGTCTATGAGTGATTTAGCACCAGGTTCCCCACAAACATGCAGTGCGCATCAGGAGAGGGGCGGCAACTCATCCGGCCACACACCAACCCCGTCACGAACGGCTCTACTCACCTGCCAAAAGAGACAGGCTGTCCCCGGCCAACCTATTCCGTCACGCCTGTTCCCTTGGCTGTGGTTTCGCTAGATAATAGGTAGGGACAGTGGAATCTCGTTCGTTCATTCATTCATGTGCGTCACTAATTAGATGACAAGGCATTTTGCTACCTCAAGACTCTTATGTCCTTCTGTTTATGTCCTTCTGTTTACACCCCAAAGGTGGTGTGAGTGTGAACGCGAAGGGTAGCATGCAACAGTCAGATAGCATCAAATTGACATCCAGTCTAATCACGTCCGGCGGTATCAGAGGCTTTTCTGTCTTACAAACTGGACATCAGTTGCCGCTACAAACCTTCAGGGGACTTTAACTTCTTCTTTTTTTTTTTACTCCCAATCGACATCAAGTGCCAGTGCAATACTTATAGGATTGAAAACCAAATACCCGTCGCAGTATCTAGCGGCACCACCGCTTTCAATCATTTACTTTCCCAGTCAGCCGCCTGGGACACAGCCATAGGAACCACCTTTACCAGCACTTTATCAATATTCCTCACTTGACATGAGGGGGTCACAGTCATGGGTGATTTGAGTCCGACCGCGACAGGTGGGTACGCTCCTTTTGAATTTAATGAAGTTGACATTCAGTGATCCATGCCCAGTAGGAACCTAGGCTTCTTCCATCCATTTTTTGGGTCCACAACAAATCACGGTGTGGATGGTACTACCCAAATCAGGTGTAGGGCTCCCTCCCCAGACAAGCTGGAGATACCTCTCCCCACTTCGTAGGGCATGAGCCAGATCCATGCAATGCCCTATCACTGCGGGGCCAATGTGTTTAGTCTCCGCCTCGAGTCTAGTGAGCGTAGAGGAGACCTCCCCACCTACAATATGTGGTGTCCCGCACTCAGGCAAGCCTGAGGCCTGGTAGTGTCAGTTAATGGTAAGGCACATGCCATCTCCACTACATGCTCCAAGGAGTGTGGGAGGAGTGCTCCCACATAGAATGTGTAGAGTCCCACACCCAGGCAGTTTAAATGTTTCACCACAGCTACTCTGTGATCCGACTGATGTCAGTAGTACACTTTCATCATCTGTCTCCCAGGACTTAACTCCCCCCTCCCAGCCAAAGCCAGGGATGCATTCGCGCCATCATTCTCTGGCTTCCTGTCAAGGTAAGGATTAGTTTACAAGAGCCCTACAGCAAATCATTGTCTGGTGGAACCGTCCTCACATTTTCATGCTTGACCAAAAGCCACATATTCCAGGACCGAGAGCTCACAGGACACCACAACACTTTCCAGGGCATGGGCCCCTCTCTCGGGGCAAAACCATTCCAGGGTGCCCTGCCCTTCACAAAGAAAATAACTCTACCCGGAGTTCCCGTCAGCTTCTCCTGGATTGGTCACGTTACCTCACTAGACGCCTCAACCCACCAGTCCGTGGACATTCTGAAAGTAGTTTGAGGTCAGTAAGTCACATGACCAAGGAGCTGTTGAAATTAAAAAGTGTGAGAAATTCATGTAAAAACGTGTGAGATGAAAATGGACAAACTACAAAGAGTTTGTAATACAGAAGAGTAGTCAGTGGACATTCTGAACCTTGTTTGAAGTTAGTAGGTTACATGACCAAGGAGCTATTGTTTTTCAATATTTCTAATATCATTAAATTCACATACCTTCTCCGCTGTGCAATCTGGTTTCCGAGCCGGTCACGGGTGCACCTCAGCCACGCTCAAGGTACTAAACGATATCATAACCGCCATCGATAAAAGACAGTACTGTGCAGCCGTCTTCATCGACCTTTCCAAGGCTTTCGACTCTGTCAATCACCATATTCTTATCGGCAGACTCAGTAGCCTCGGTTTTTCTGATGACTGCCTTGCCTGGTTCACCAACTACTTTGCAGACAGAGTTCAGTGTGTCAAATCGGAGGGCATGCTGTCCGGTCCTCTGGCAGTCTCTATGGGGGTGCCACAGGGTTCAATTCTCAGGCCGACTCTTTTCTCTGTATATATCAATGATGTTGCTCTTGCTGCGGGCGATTCCCTGATCCACCTCCACGCAGACGACACCATTCTATATACTTCCAGCCCGTCCTTGGACACTGTGCTATCTAACCTCCAAACGAGCTTCAATGCCATACAACACTCCTTCCGTGGCCTCCAACTGCTCTTAAACGCTAGTAAAACCAAATGCATGCTTTTCAACCGTTCGCTGCCTGCACCCGCACGCCTGACTAGCATCACCACCCTAGATGGTTCCGACCTTGAATATGTGGACATCTATAAGTACCTAGGTGTCTGGCTAGACTGTAAACTCTCCTTCCAGACTCATAAAACATCTCCAATCTAAAATCAAATCTAGAATCGGCTTTCTATTCCGCAACAAAGCCTCCTTCACTCACGCCGCCAAACTTACCCTAGTAAAACTGACTATCCTACCGATCCTCGACTTATGCGATGTCATCTACAAAATTGCTTCCAACACTCTACTCAGCAAACTGGATGCAGTTTATCACAGTGCCATCCGTTTTGTCACTAAAGCACCTTATACCACCCACCACTGCGACCTGTATGCTCTAGTCGGCTGGTCCTCGCTACATATTTGTCGCCAGACCCATTGGCTCCAGGTCATCTACAAGTCCATGCTAGGTAAAGCTCCGCCTTATCTCAGTTCACTGGTCACGATGGCAACACCCATCCGTAGCACGCGCTCCAGCAGGTGTATCTCACTGATCATCCCTAAAGCCAACACCTCATTTGGCCGCCTTTCGTTCCAGTTCTCTGCTGCCTGTGACTGGAACGAATTGCAAAAATCGTTGAAGTTGGAGACTTATCTCCCTCACCAACTTCAAACATCTGCTATCTGAGCAGCTAACCGATCGCTGCAGCTGTACATAATCTATTGGTAAATAGCCCACCCATTTTTACCTACCTCATCCCCATGCTGTTTTTATTTATTTACTTATCTGCTCTTTTGCACACCAATATCTCTACCTGTACATGACCATCTGATCATTTATCACTCCAGTGTTAATCTGCAAAATTGTAATTATTTGCCTACCTCATGCCTTTTGCACACAATGTATATAGACTCTCTTTTTTTTTCTACTGTGTTATTGACTTGTTAATTGTTTACTCCATGTGTAACTCTCTGTTGTCTGTTCACACTGCTATGCTTTATCTTGGCCAGGTCGCAGTTGCAAATGAGAACTTGTTCTCAACTAGCCTACCTGGTTAAATAAAGGTGAAAAAAAAAAAGAAAAGAAAAAATTAAATTGCGTGAGATGAAAATGGACAAACTAAAGGGTGTGAAATGTGTAGGCCCACTGAGTGTACATTCTGAACCTTGTTTGAAGTCAGTAGGTCACATGACCAAGGAGCTATTGAATTTTTAAATATGAAATAAATAATTTCAAATAGTGCGAGATGTAAATCGACAAAAAAAGTGTGTGCAATGTGTCTATGCCATCGGGTTAGCTAGAACCAGTTTTGAAAGTTTTAGGAGTAATGGTTAAAGAGCTATTGCAATTTGAATAATGTGATTTGTCACTATGTTGACAGTCCCTAACTGCTGTTGGTGGACATAAGGAAAACTACAGGTGAATATCCATCCTGAATCTGTCTTTACCTTTGTCCACGAACAATGTTTACAATACCATGTTGGTAATAAGGCATTATTTGTTCCACCGCTACTTCTGGGGTAGCTAGCTAGCTTTAGCTTGGTACCTAGCTAGCACCAATACAACCAGCCTGAAAACAATGACCAGTAGAAACTGCAGTCATTTCAATATTCTTAGCAAGGATTTAGGAATCCTTGTAAGTATTAGATAGGTAGCCATTTGTTGTTCGCCAATTGAAATTGAACTTCAGTTCATAAAAATAAATAACTAGCCAACTACTTAGCTTTGGGCAACATGGTTAACATTATAAGCAGCCTGCTAGCTTCATCTGGCTAGTGAGGCTGACCGGACTGGGTTATATGTTGTGAAGCTAGCCACAATAAGGAGTAGGCACAATAGTGGAATTTGCAGTTTGCCTTCTGAATAAAAGCACCTCTTTGAAAGTGATGCAGAATTTTACAATTGGTGGAATCATGCCATATTTAGACTAGATAATGTTAAACCAGGTTGGAATGTGAAACAATGAAATGGGGTATCAGTCTACTTGGTGACACCCACCGAACACAACTGTGAAAAGTTTACGCAAATATTACTGTTGTAGCACTTATCGTGGGACTGTGACTGTGTGCAATCACCTCCCCAGTCAGCCTATTGTGTGTATTGACATTCATATTGCATTGTACAGCTTTACCTAAGGATTGGGGATCAGTCTACTCAATACCCAAGATATTTTTTCCCAACGTCCTCAGTTATCAGACTCAAACATGCAGTATTGTTTTTCATCGGGACTCAATCAAATTGATTTATAAAGCCCTTCTGACATCAGCCAATGTCACACAGTGCTGTACAGGAACCCAGCCTAAAACCCCAAACAGCAAGCAATGCAGGTGTAGAAGCACGGTGGCTAGGAAAAGCTCCCTACTAGAAAGGCTGGAACCTAGGAATAAACCTAGAGAGGAACCCGGCTGAGGTAACCCATGTTATCAGATCCACAATCTGTAGGTAAGGCTGTACAGTGAAATAAGTATGCCCCCATTACAATTCCAAAGTCTAATACATGCAGTGTGATTTCAACAGATTTTTTTGTCAAATGAACAAATAGTATTTTGTTGATTTTTATATAACATTACAACCTTTATTATGATCTATTCAATTATGGCATAATTCTACTGTTTGTATTCATTTGCATCACTGTCAATGACATACTTTTATTTTAAAGGCTAACTGCAAAGTCCACTATTGTGGCTAATCCTTATTGTGGCTAGCTTCACATAGATGGGTCCAACCACCATTAATCAAATAAGAACTGTCTTATAAATTAGGGTTACTTTAGATGACACCTAGCTATATGGTTAGCTGGCTAACTATATAGCTACTGAAACAGCGTGTCGTTTTGCTATGTTTTTTGGGGAAGAACGCCGTTTGCATCCATCAGCTAGCTAGCGTTTTATGACCAGCACTGTAGGTGCGCGAGAGAACTTCACCAGCATCATAGCATACGTATTGATGAATCGTTATGACCAATATATGAAATACGAGTGATGGTGTAATGACATTTAAAAATGATGAACGCTTTATGACGTGCAGAAATATTCAGGTCCTGATTGGTCAACAAGCTTATTTGACGTGTGTATTTTTTTGACACTCAAAGACCCAAACGGCGTTCCATACATATCTAGCCCTACAAAGCTCGACGTACAGTTGATTGTTTTACATTTTAGATTTAGCTGACACTCTTACCCCAACCGTTTTACAGGAGCAATTAGGGTTAAGTGCCTAGATCAAGGTTTAGGGTTATTTTACACCTAGTCGGCTCGGGGATTCGAACCAGTTACCTTACCGTTACTGGCCTAACACTCTTAACTGCAAGGATACCAGTGGTACTTAATAACAGTAAGTACAGTTATTGTAACAGTAACATTCCGTCTTAGGATATAAGTGTTGGAGTTAAGTACTCGGCAAATGACTACTTGTTTTAGCAGTACGCGTCCCGTGTTGGAAGGTATATCTGTAGACGGTTCTGATTGGAAAGTCGTCGTTTGCAGTGCCCAAGAAAGAATTAAATGCTCTTGTTAGATGCTACCACTCCAAATCAAAACCAAACATGCATGTCCAATGTAATTGTTTTAGTAGGAAGACCAAGGGAAGCTTTTGGGGATATGTATGGGTGGAATGTTGGCTAGTGAAGGGGTGTGAGAGGAGGACATGGGTATTCAAGGAGTGTTTCTATGTGTTTCAGTGTGAAATGTTCTCAGAAGACCGTGAAGGATGCTTATCACGTCATTTGTAAACCCTGTGCCCTGAAGCTGGAGCTTTGTGCCAAGTGTGGGAAGAAAGAGACCATCGTAATTCCGTGAGTGTTCCTACTTCCTACACTATGGTGTATGTGTGAGTCTAAAGCCCACAACTAGTGGGCTAAGCTGGCAGAGGTGTTGCTTGGGAACAGGGATGTCTGTTTCTACTGCCGTCTACTGGGTGAAAACAAATAGTACACATTTACCTTAGTTATTATTTAGCTTACCATGAATATGTTCTCATTTAGCATGTAATTTGTTGTTTTGAATGACCGCCATCAACACCATAATTACAGCGTTTCGACTATACAGAAGTCTTTGTCAGATAAGTCATGATAACACAGATTATTATGAAATGATTGTGTATTCTGGGAATTTTTAAATGGCCTTCAGTGGTGAAAAACCTTCGTGTTCAAGTACTCATGAATTTGTTTGAGTACTCATGTTAGCGCTTTAAATCTGGATCAAATTAAATTTTATTTGCATGTCTATAGCACATTTCTTATAACAAATGCGTTTCAAGGTGCTTAACAAATAGAAAATAAATTAAATGGGGGTGAAGGCAAAGAGTTCTATTCCGATTACTGGATGTTCTGATACAACTAAACTTATTTTCACTGCACTTGACATGAACACATCTTAGTGTTTGAAATGGTCTGTTTATAAATGTAACCTAGTAGTAATCCCTAATAATATGAGTGCGTAGGGAAGACCGGGGAAATAGCCTGTCAGTTTCAATATCGCCAATCAGGAACGAGCTAGAATCATGTGATTCACCGTGCACATGCTCAGTTTAATTACAAAGTCATGTGAAGAGGCAAGTCACTGCCACGCTCAGCAAATTTTATTTCCCAAAATAGTTTTATGTTCAATAAAAATGCATTAATTCTTAAAATGCATGTGTTAATTATAGAATATTTTTAATGTTTCATTTTACCACAAACACTGTTACAACTGAGGGTCAATTGTAACATACTGTAACTCTCCTTGTTTGAGACAAAAATTATGCATTCTGTTTGCTTTAAAATGATGATTACAGTTGAAGTCGAAGTTTACATACACTTAGGTTGGAGTCATTAACTCGTTTTTCAACCACTCCACAAATTTCTTGTTAACCAACTAGTTTTTGCAAGTCGGTTAGGACATCTACATTATGCATGACACGTAATTTTTCCAACCATTGTTTACAGACAGATTATTTCACTTAATTCACTGTATCACAATTCCAGTGGGTCAGAAGTTTACATACACTAAGTTGACTGTGCCTTTTAAAGAGCTTGTAAAATTCTAGAAAATGATGTCATGGCTTTAGAAGCTTCTGATAGGCTAATTGACATCATTTGAGTCAATTGGAGGTGTACCTGTGGATGTATTTTAAGGCCTACCTTCAAACTCAATGCTCTTTGCTTGACATCATGGGAAAATCAAAAGAAATCAGCCAAGACCTCAGAAAAAAAAATTGTTGACAAGTCTGGTTTGTCCTTGGGAGCAATTTCAGGTACCATGTTCATCTGTATAAACAATAGTACGCAAGTGTAAACACCATGGGACCACGCAGCAGTCATACTGCTCAGGAAGGAGACTCGTTCTGTCTCCTAGAGATGAACGTACTTTGGTGCGAAAAGTGTTAATCAATCCCAGAACAACTGCAAAGGACCTTGTGAAGATGCTGAAGGAAACCGGTACAAAAGTATCTATATCCACAGTAAAACGAGTCCTATATCGACATAACCTGAAAGGCCGCTCAGCAAGGAAGAAGCCACTGTTCCAAAACCGCCATAAAAAAGCCAGACTACTGTTTGCAACTGCACATGGGGACAAAGATTGTATTTTGGGGGGAAATGTCCTCTGGTCTGATGAAACAAAAATTGAATTGTTTGGCCATAATGACCATTGTTATGTTTGGAGGAAAAAGGGGGAGGCTTGCAAGCCAAAGAGCACCATAGCATCCATGAAGCACGGGAGTGGCAGCATCATGTTGTGGGGGTGCTTTGCTGCAGGAGGGACTGGTGCACTTCACAAAATGCATGGCTTCATGAGGGAGGAAAATGATGTGGATATATTAAAGCAACATCTCAAGACATCAGTTAGGAAGTTAAAGCTTCAAATGGGTCTTCCAAATGGACAATGACCGCAAGCATACTTCTAAAGTTGAAGAAAAATGGCTTAAGGACAACAAAGTCAAGGTATTGGAGTGGCCATCACAAAGCCCTGACCTCAATCCCATAGAAAATTTGTGGCCAGAACTGAAAATGCGTGTGTGAGCAAGGGGGCCTACAAACCTGACTGGGTTACACCAGCTCTGTCAGGTGAATTTTGGCCCATTCCTCCTAACTTATTGTGGGAAGCTTGTGGAAGTCTACCCAAAACGTTTGACCCAAGTTAAACAATTTAAAAGCAATGCTACCAAATGCTAATTGAGTGCATGTAAACGTCAACCCACTGGGAATGTGATGAAAGAAATAAAAGCTGAAAATCATTCTCTCTATTATTCTGATATTTCACATTCTTAAAATAAAGTTGTGATCCTAATCGACCTAAAGACAGGGAATATGTAATAGGATTAGATGTGAGGAATTGTGAAATACTGAGTTTAAATGAATTTGGCTAAGGTGTATGTAAACTTCCGAGTTCAACTGTACATCAATTTGTAGCAGACAAATCTCGTTGTTAGTATCACATTTTGAACTCAACTGGCCAAGAAGTAAAACAAATGTGTTACAATTAATCCCGATCCACTGTTAGTTCAATAGGCCTTTGTGTCTAAACAACAACGTGTGCTGTTGGACTACTACTTTCAGGCTGTAAAAATCTAAAGGGTTAAATTTTTCATAATTTTTTTCATTCTGCTTTCACCTAATAGGGTTGACAAACCGAAGCAGGAAGAGGAGGAAGACACCAATCAAAAGAAGACAGGATGCACTCTGAGGAAGAAAGACTTAGATGAGTTTGACAATGAGGAATTTGGCAACTTGAGTAGTGACTATGAGGACTTTGCCAGTGACTCAGGTCTTGAGAATGCAGGAGGCAAGGCCCCTATCGCTGATGTGGCACATGTTAGTTTCAAAGACTAAAGACAGCCAAACCAAGACCACCATAACTGTACCTCTACTGTATTCATATACATTTCCTCTGATTTATACATACTTTTGCATAGAAGCCTCTTCACTGTAGATTTCATTTCTCGTACAATAGCCTACTTGTATTTGGGGTTGGAACATTAAATGAACAAAGCCCACTTTCAATGAACTGTTTTGTAATAAGTCCTATGGGATATCAATTTTCATGTTTTGATAGGTTTAAGGAAGCGTTATCCTGTCGTGTTTTAAAGTACAATTGACAAGCATTATGGTGACCCTGCAGCATTTCCCATTGAAAAAAGATAACGAGTGCGTTCGGTAAGTATTCAGACCTTGACTCTTTCCACTTGTTACGTTGCGGCCTTATTCTAAAATGGATTAAATTGTTTTCCTCCCCCTTAAATCTACACGCACTACACCATAATGACAAAGCTAAAACAGGTTTTTAGAAATGTTTGCAAATTTATAATTTATAATTATAATATAATCCGCTCTCTCCACTGGCTTCCAGTTGAAGCTCGCATCCGCTACAAGACCATGGTGCTTGCCTACGGAGCTGTGAGGGGAACGGCACCTCAGTACCTCCAGGCTCTGATCAGGCCCTACACCCAAACAAGGGCACTGCGTTCATCCACCTCTGGCCTGCTCGCCTCCCTACCACTGAGGAAGTACAGTTCCCGCGCAGCCCAGTCAAAACTGTTCGCTGCTCTGGCCCCCCAATGGTGGAACAAACTCCCTCACGACGCCAGGACAGCGGAGTCAATCACCACCTTCCGGAGACACCTGAAACCCCACCTCTTTCAGGAATACCTAGGATAGGATAAAGTAATCCTTCTCACCCCCCCTTAAAAGATTTAGATGCACTATTGTAAAGTGGCTGTTCCACTGGATGTCTTAAGGTGAACGCACCAATTTGTAAGTCGCTCTGGATAAGAGCGTCTGCTAAATGACTTAAATGTAAATGTAAATGTTATAAAAAACTAAAACGGAAATTTCACGTTTACAGAAGTATTCAGACCCTTTACTCAATACTTTTGTCGATGCACCTTTGGCAGTGATTACAGCCTCAAGTCTTGAGTATGGTGTTACAAGCTTGGCAGACCTGTATTTGGGAAGTTTCTCCCATTCTTCTCTGCAGATCCTCTCAAGCTCTGCCAAGTTGGATGGAGAGCGTCGATGCACAGCTATTTTCAGATCCTTCAGAGATGTTTAATTGGGTTGAAGTCCGGGCTTTGGCAGGGCCACTCAAGGACATTGAGACTTGTCCTGAAGCCATTCCTACATTGTCTTGGCTGTGTGCTTAGGGTTGTTGTCCTGTTGGAAGCTGAACCTTCGCCCCAGTCAGGTCCTGAGCACTCTGGAGCAGGTTTTCATCAAGGATCTCTGTACTTTTCTCTGTTCATCTTTCCCTCGATCCTGACTAGTCTCCCAGTCCCTGCTGCTGAAATACATTCCCACAGCATGATGCTGCCACCACCATGCTTCACCATAGGGACGTGACGTGACGCTTGGCATTCAGGCCAGAGTTCAATCTTGGCTTCATCAGACCAAAGAATCTTGTTTCTCATGGTCTGAGAGTCCTCTAGGTGCCTTTGGGCAAACTCCAAGCGGGCTGGCATGTACTTTTTACTGAGGAGTGGCTTCCGTCTGGCCACACTACCATAAAGGCCTGATTGGTGGAGTGCTGCAGAGAAGGTTCTCCCATCTCCACAAACTAACCCTGAAGCTCTGTCAGAGTAACCATCGGGTTCTTGGTCACCTCCATGACCAAGGCCCTTCTCCCCCGATGGCTCAGTTTGGCCAGGCATCCAGTTCTAGGAAGAGTTTTGGTGGTTCCAAAATTCTTCCATTTAAGAATGATGGAAGCCACTTTGTTCTTGGGGACCTTCAATGCTGTAGATATTTTTTTGTGCCCTTTTTAAGCCTTGAGACGGATTGTGTATGTGTGCCAATCAAGGGGTGAATGAGCAAGACAAAATATTTAAGTGCTTTTGGACTGGGTATGGCAGTAGGTGCCAGGCGCATCTGTTTGTGTTAAGCACTGCAACACTGCTGTGTTTTTCATGCTCAACAGTTTCCACCCCAAGGACATCCAGTTAACTTTACACCACTTTGGGAAGCATCGGAGTCAACATGGGCCAGCATCCCAATGGAACGCTTTCAACACCTTGTCCTGATGAATTGATGCAGTTCTGAGGGTAAGGGAGGTTATTATATATTGTTATTTAAGCTCTTTGCTTCCCTCTGTTGGCCATGGTGGGACATCGTCTCTCAGTTCTCTCACTTTCAGGATAAGGCCATGGGGACATTGAGTCATACTAACTTGTTACCGTGCTATTACCAGAATTCATTGATGATCTCAGAGTGGGTTTTATTTAGTGCCTTTAGTAATGCTCACATGGGTTTGTTCTGCTTTTTCAAACTTACGTAATCGAAAACGCATGATCAAAAGTCCAGTGACATGCTCTAACTTAAGGGGACAGACCCAAATAACTAAACTGTTTCGTTACCTTGAAAGCATAGTCTAATATGCAAATGCCGTCCTTCCTTGAGCACAGTCTGCTTTAAAACACTACAGTGACTAGTCTGTTAATGCTAGAAAGGCTGTCTTGCTATCAATTGAAACCTTAGTGTGCATGTGCTTTGAAATATGAATAGTGTTTAAATTTAAGAATACTATTTTATTTACATTTATGAATGATTAAAAAAATAACCAATGTTTCTAAAAAGGCACCGTTACAGGCTTTGGTTTTCGATTCCGAGTTTGGTTGGCACAGGTGATATTCAAGAGCTGTACAGCCCATGCTTCAGTTGGCTATTTAAGTTAAAGCCTTTTTTGTTTCCCCTGTTTGGCTCGCTCCACGTTTTTGTTTTAGTTCATCTATCATGCAGATCTAGTGGGAGTCCATGGCGGGGGTTTAAGACCCTACTTGAGTTTGCTTGGCCAGCACCCAGTGAGTAAGGAACCCCCATGGATGCCTTTCACAAGCCATTTTAAAACCATACCCGCTTTGTTTTGGTTGTCAGTGGCTCATTTGTTAGATCCCTTTTTCACTGGAGTAACACTTTTTTTGTTATTGTGGAACTTAACAGTGCCCTTTTTTAAATTTTGTTCATTAGACATTTTAAACTCCAAGCATAGCCTCTCTAAGTAGTGCACTGAGCCTTTTAATAGTCCCGTATTAGTGAACCCATATAGTAATTTGTAGGTTTGTGCAAATTATTTATATCAGCAAGGCCCCCCTAGCAGTCTAAGTGTCTCACATTTGTTGAGTGCCCTCTGCTACTTTGAATTGTTTTCTCAATAATTGTTTTGGATGCAGATTTTAAATGTATGCCAAACACCCCTCCCCAATTAACCTTTCTATGAATTTAATTTCTGGAAGATACAAAACAAACTTTGGACCAAACTCTCACATTGGAATGCCCAGGGAGATTCAGTGTTGAAGCAGTGAGCTTTTAGTGCTGAACCAGCAACTGTTTGAAATGGTCTGGATTATGACATAAATTGCTTAATATCTGTCTTTTGTGTCATTTCATTTGAAGACATTGGCTAATTTACATGACCTATTGGGCCATATCAAGTACTATTAGTCATTGGTAGGATACCAATCTCTTGATAGTTTCAACCATATTTTGAAGCAATATCATTTGTTTTACAAACATGTTTAAGTAACCTAAAATGTATAATTATGACGGGTTTAGTCATATGAACTAAATTCACAAGGCAGTTATAAGTGATATCCTTTTGAAACCAAGTGGCTACCATTGGGATGTTTTTCAAACTATGTAGTTGGCATTTAATTATTAGTTTGACCATTTAACTGGGTATTCGATGTCTTTAACACATCAATCGGTTCCCTTCCTAAGTCATTGGAAAAGCTCCTTGGTCTTTGTGGTTGATTATGGGGGTATAAGCTATAAGATTATGGGGGTATAAAAAATTTAAAAATCAAACTTGACTAATGAACTAATTTAGGCTTCTGCAACAAAGGTGGTGAATATTATTCAAGGTATTTCTTTACCTCCCCTCCCATTTTACAATTTTGTTTTAAAAAAAATCGAGTCCCTAGGAGTGATCGAGGTAAGTCAATAGTATATAGGCTATACCTCACTCTCCTCTCACCTGTTACCATGTCTACGCACCACGTGGAGAACACGTCTAGGCAATTCCAAAAATTGCTTAGCGACACTATGATACGAAAATGATTAGTGCACCATTGCTCATGCAGAATAACCTATTTTGATAAGCCTGCTATAAGCTAATAATAACAAAATGAATGGCATAAGTTTCATTATTTCACAATCAACATAACAACTTCTTGCGGTGTAAGCTAAATAGTTGTAGGTTAAATGTTGATTTGGGAGTGTAATGTCTTAATAGCCTCATTGTACAAGGATTTGTTTATTGTAAGGAGACTACATCCTGGCGATCTGTCAACAAACGAACGAGGGGATTCTGCCCCGGGTGATTCGCGTTAGCGTTGATTGCATTCGTTTTGGAACCGCCTTGTTTCCCGGGTGTGAGCCAGGTGTCCCGTTTTGGACTGCGAAATCGGCTCAAAACAAAAGTTCTGTAGAGTGTGTAGGATTTTGTGTTCACACGCAAAATAGATTGCTTAGGATAACCACTTAAACTGCCTTCCCATTGAAAACTAGTTTGAAAATGCTATTATATTTTATGGAAAATATATGTACGTTTATGAAAAATGCATCATGCTGCCTTGTTGACAACATTACCGAGTGGAGTAGATTAGCCTATACTGTTCGATTTGAGACGGGCGCTCCTCCCTCACCGCTTTTATCCGTTTGTCACCAGCC
This sequence comes from Oncorhynchus nerka, assembly GCF_034236695.1. Taxonomy (NCBI): domain Eukaryota; kingdom Metazoa; phylum Chordata; class Actinopteri; order Salmoniformes; family Salmonidae; genus Oncorhynchus; species Oncorhynchus nerka. The sequence goes on along the minus strand of NC_088422.1, from coordinate 22,724,400 downwards.
ATAGCCCTCAATATGTGGAGAGAAAAAAACGCTATGACTGTCCATGCGGGCGCACGCTTATTGGCTAGTCCCACTGTGGCTACAGGTGGAGTCCCTCCTTGGTGCGCAGAAAACTGCCCACTATCATCAGCGAGTATAAAGCTTTGACGCGATTAATTTTAATATCAAACTGCCCGAACCTGCTCTTTGCCATTTAACAAAGATGAGCTCCAACGAATCCGCTGCGGGAATTGCGCACGTCTACAGGGGAACATTTGTGCACGCCACCTATCACACAGCCGTGGAAATTCTGGAGGATGGGCTACTGGGAGTCGACACCGAGGGAAAGGTCTGTCACAGAAGGAAACTGTGAAACTGTATTTTAATATCTCTTACGAGCAGCATACATTATGTCAATTCATTTAGAACTGGCAGGCAAAGGTATGTAGGCATAAATAACTTGATTAGCCTAATTTACATAATACGCTTAAATGTTTTTCTAGTCTTGTATCCATTATGTATTTGTTGTCCGAGTCTGTATATTTTACAAACATGCATAGGCTCTGGAAATATTTTCAAAATACTCTGACAAACTTTGGCAAACACACATTCCCCCAAACCAAAATTGTATTTAGCATTGTGTGATTTACACAAATAACCTTTTCTTACAATTAAACTGTTTTCTCTTCTTTTTATCTATTATAATTGTGCGATGTCTAACTCCAGTATAACTAGGGTTACCCATGAGCGGAAGATGTATAGGCTCCAAAGGACCTGTGTGAAATGTAGTCAGACTTTGTAACCCCCCCATGGAGGGTTTTGATGTGTTATCTAATGCATTTCTTAATTGCCTCTGTGTTACAATAGCTTACTTTTAACAGTATATGGATAAATTATATTTAAATGAATTGAACACCTTGTTGAGTCTAGCTGGCTCTGTTGCTCTAATCTCTGTTTGGTTCTCATGCTGACAGATTGCTTTCATTGGGAGTGGGAAGGAAGTGGACCGTCTGTCACAGAAGTGGGGTTTTGAGGCCTTTGCTGTTACACAGCTTGGACAGCAGTGAGTGAAGAGTCCTTCCTATGAGAGTAACACTGATTCCAAATAATTCACTACATCTGTTTGTGACAGAACACATCCCAGTTATTACCCTAAAGCCCATTTTGTTGTCATCGATGTCTGTAGTGAGTTCTTCATGCCAGGGATGGTGGACACCCACATCCACGCATCTCAGTACAGCTATGCAGGCACAGCCCTTGACATGCCCCTGCTACAGTGGCTCAACACGTACACCTTCCCAGTGGAGGCCTGCTACAAAGACCTGGAGTTCGCCCGCAACGTCTACACCCATATTGTGGTGAGCTGTCTGGGCCAGACGAACACACCTCAGCCCATATAAGTCATCAGTGCAGAATGCAATAAATCAAACAGAGAAGGGACTACCTGAACGTGTCTAAGAAACTCACTAAATGTTTTACAACGTATGCCATTGCACATCCATATGAACACAACCCACTAGTAGATTTCAGATTAGCATAGAAGACCCTAGACAATTCTTATCCCCATTTCCTATTCTAAATGTTTGTAATACTAACTTTATAATTGTAAAGCCTTGTGTGGCAGTGGTTAATATGGCAGTGACAAAGGACATGCAGGAGCAGGAAACATTTCTCTCGCTTTTCGGAATTCACTGCTGCGCAGGGAGAGGAACACACGCGTGTTGTAATTCGTTGGAAGTCGGGGCATAGGAAGGCCAATAACAAATGGCTAAAGGTTAATAACGTGATTAGTTTACTTTTGTGAAGTTTTAACAAACCAGCTTTGAAGCAAAAACTATCACTGCACTATGGACTCGATTCCAACGTAGAAATTCCGCCTTTCCTAACCACTTCTCAGTATTTGGTATTCAGACCTACTTTTATGAAGGTGCGTAAACAGGCTTTTCAGATGTATTTCCCTTGCACGAGGAGAATATATGTAAACCCTTCCACCTGATGGCTAACATATTTTCTCAGTTTTCATTCAATTGGGTTTAGAGTACATTTTTCTTAATTAAACCATCCCTTTTAAATACCTTTTAGTTTGAAGTTTGTCGACAGACTCACTAGAATATATGGAGAGAACGGGTTCAGAATATCAGGAATCAATGAAAGAAAACCATCTAAATATATGCATATTCATCTCCGATTTAAAAAAAAAAAAAAAGGCTCTGGTTTTGTAGATTATTTAGGGTTAGGAAAGTCTTTTTAAGAATCATAAACTGGTTTGGAGAGCCTTTATGCAGTGCTTTGATTAATTCTGAAAATTGCCTCTTTTTTTTAAACCCATGGCAATATTGGAAGATTAGTGTACATAGAATTAAAATAGGGAGAATAGTGTACTATAGTAGGCTATACCCTCTTATTGCCTGCACTAACCATTGTATAATGAAAAGTACTGCGCCATGGTCGGGTTCAAACTGTTAGTTTACCGATTTATATTAGCCTACCTGTCATTCACTTTTTTATTATCAACCTTTACTAATGATCCTCAGCACAAAAAAAAACACATGGCTGTAAATGGCGTTTAGAGGATGAAAATTAAGAAATGGAATGAAAATATAGCCTATATCAACTGAAGGAGACTAACAGTAAATTCACAGTTGAATGTGTGTGGTTATTAGCCCTACTGACGGTCGATACTGATGGTGGCTAATATTTAACATGATAGAAGTAGGAAACAAAGTCTGGGTAGCCTATAATTGAGACATTCGAGAGTGCCCATCCCTGCAAGTTAAAAGGCTGTAAAATGTTTATTCTGCATAATAGCACAGTATATAAAATGTAATGTGGGAAAGTTTGCTGCTATATGACTGGTTTCACATTTGTCTCCAGCGCCTTTAAGATAAAAATGTCCCAAAAAAGTGTCATTTTTATTTACAATTATCCAAACGGATTACTAATTTACCTAGCTGTTAGCAAGTTGTGAATTACAGTGCATGGAGAATGGTGTTATTTCTATCTAAAAAAAAATTAAGTTGATGCTTTTTACACTTGGAACCAACCGGTAGGTTCGCTAGATCTTTTTTCCATGGTTTCCTTATGTGTAAAGTGGTGGAATTGTGTCAGAATGAGGTGTATCTGTAGACACACCTCCGCCACAACTTAATTTATGCGATCTCCGCCCAAAACGAATAGCAGGTGAATAGCATGATATTCTAATGGTTAAGTTTAGGGTCAGAATACGCATAGAGAGAAGTGCATAAAAGGGAATTACCTTCCATTTCCTCGTGCTTAACCCGGGTTGGAATTGGCCCTATGCCTTTTAAGGTTGCTTCCTTGGCTACCAAAAGGAAAGCTCACAGAGTGGGACAGTGGCATAGAACACCTGAAATCCAGATACGTTGTTACACACAGGCTTGGGCAGGTGACATTGCAGTGAGAGAGGGGTGTGAATACGGTCTGAATACTAATGCAATACCTGTCTATTTCAGAAAAGAACCCTGAGAAATGGTACGACTACGGCCTGCTACTTTGCCACCATACACACCGATGCTTCTCTCCTTTTGGGCCAAATCGCAAGTGAGAACACATAAACAGTGCACACACACACACTCTACTGCTCACTTGTGCTCACTTGCACAAGGACCCAGGCATGTTATATAGTTAGAGTATAGGAGGTTATTGAACTGTACCTAAACATTAACCTTAGTCACAAAGTGTACAACTGTACATGGAATACACACACGCCTCCGCTGAGCAAGTTATGTCAAATAGTATCAATCCCAGTCTCTTGTTTAAAAGGGAACTTGAACTCCACTGCTCTTTCGTATGTTTTCTTTAGACAGGAAAGTAGGTAGACCGATAGCAGGGGATAGACAGAATCAAAGATGGCAGTGTGGGGTTTCTAACACTCGCTGCAGGAGGATACAAGTCATCTGGAGGCGGCTGTCTTGACCGCTAGGCCAGCCTCTGGCGCACATGCTTTATGTTTTGTAGTTAAGTAATTGGCAATGTTTCATTTCTTATGTCAGTGTGAGCTGTCAGTTAGGGGAATCTAGTGTGAACGTTTTGTTAATTTGCTGCATGCTGTCATTATGGTTACCCGCTGTAAAGAAAAGTACTTTTACAAACACCAGCTCAGAACAAGAAATGATCATAGGGTTTTGTATGTGGAAGAGTAAGTAGAATTTGTCACTTTCTCATCCACTAACTGTATGCCTGGTATGTTTATCCTTTGGTGGTTGCATCGCTCCTCCTAAAAATCGTCCAAAGATTACCCTTCTATCTGTGGATTAATTGTCAGGGGTAGAGGACCTTGTGCATTTCAGGTAAAATAACAACCCAATGTTTATGTCTCAGGACAAATTAGCTAGCAACAGCAAGCTAGCTAGCTAAATTGCCATAAACCCCCCAAAGTGAATGTAGTTGGTTCACAGGCTTGGAGTAACTGTAATCCATTACGTTACCAGCAAACAATATTGTAATCAGATTACAGATACTTAAAAAATATATATATATTACTTTTAAAATCAAAGATTTGTTCGCAAACATCCTTTGACACATTTTTTAAATTTATTTCAATAAAATCCAAATCAGCATTGAAAAAAGTTGAAGTTTGTTCAGCCTGAGCAAGTCTGACCACAAGTCAGAGACAACTATGATGACACACCAAAAGAGTTCCAATGGCTCGACTGCTGTCCGTATCCAAAGATTATCCAACTTGAAAGAACACTTGGCGGTAAGGACAACAGCAGTGGTGTAGCCTATTGGTGATACAGATATCACATATTGATATCTACATAGCGCATTGATGTGAATCAGACTGCCTATCAAGCGTTGTTTTTGCGACCAGTGGACCGCCAGTTAAAAATGCTCTCTTGCAACAGCTGCATAGTGCAGATCCCATCCTTAGGAATAAAAGTTTGATGGAGGTTCTCCCAACTCCTCTGTGCTATTGTGCTCCATACTGTGGGGCTTTTATTGCTATATCTAATTCGTGCTGATTCAAAAACCTATGTCCATAGGTCTAACGGACAGATCCTCAAACTCGGTTCCTTTTGATAGACTCAAATTAAAGAGTATTCAAAGTGTCACCAATAAACAATTTAAACAATAGGCTTATAGCAAATGCAGCCTATGGCATACATTTTTCACATGCAAATAGCACTTTTCAGTAGTGCTCAAAGCATGTCATTCTATGAGCAATATTTCTCGAAACAGAGACCAATCAATCCTCCATGAAAACAAGGGGTAATAAACAATAGGGTAGGCTAATAACAATTTGGCTAATCTATATTTCCAAGTCCTATTCTTGAAGATCAATGGGTAATAAATGAATTATTACTGGAAATCTGTCAGACTTAGGTTTTTAATGTAAAGATATAGCCTAATCTTATTATTTTCTTTAGTAAAAAAAAAGATAGCTTGCCATAGGCTTCTTCTAACCCATGTAAACTCTAACATTGATTTATCCTGCAATAGATGTCGTCCAATTGGTAATATTAATTTTTGGCTTCTTCTAATGCCTCTTAAGGGGAAGTAACAAAGTAATCAGATTACGTTACTGAGTTTGTATAATTCCAATGTTACTTTACTGATTTCAATGTTTGTCAGGTAACTAGTAATTGTAACGGATTACATTTAGAAAGTAACCTATCCAAACCTGTTGGTTCAGAGTTCATTTTGATATTTTAACCTACGTCAACCTACGTCTCCTGATAGCATAAGGTGTGGGTTGGACAAAATCAACATGTGCACGCGTGGTCTGGTCAGCATGTTAGCTTTAGTTTATTATGTAAGTTATTCCACGATGCCTAATGAACAACATCACAAAGGTCACTTCTGAGTCCAGTCTGATACAGTCATGACAAGTGCTACTCATCATATCGATTTTGGTTACCTTTGCCAATGTTTCTTGTCATTGCAGACGATTTTGGACAGCGTGCCCTTGTGGGCAAGGTGTGTATGGACATAAACAACTTTATCCCACATTACAAAGAGACGCCAGACGAGTCCGAAGGGGAAACTAACAGGTAGGTAATAAACTCAGCAAAAAAAGAAACCCTGTCTTTCAAAGATAATTTGGAAAAATCCAAGTAACTTCACAGATCTTTATATTGTAAAGGGTTTAAACACTGTTTCCCATGCTTGTTCAATGAACCATAAACAATTAAAGAACATGCACCTGTGGAACGGTCGTTAAGACACTAATAGCTTACAGAAGGTAGGCAATTAAGGTCACAGTTATGAAAACTTAGGACACTAAAGAGGCCTTTCTACTGCCTCAGAAAAACACCAAAAGAAAGATGCCCAGGGTCCCTGCTCATCAACGTGAGCGTGCCTTAGGCATGCTGCAAGGAGGCATGAGGACTGCAGATGTGGCCAGGGCAATATATTGTAATGTCCATACTGTGAGACGCCGAAGACAGCGCTACAGGGAGACAGGACGGACAGCTGATTGTTCTCGCGGTGGCAGACCACGGATAACAACACCTGCACAGGATCGGTACATCCGAACATCACACCTGCGGGACAGGTACAGGATCTTATTTTATTATGGCAACAACAACTGCCCGAATTACACCAGGAACGAACAATCCCTCCATCAGTGCTCAGACTGTCCTCAATAGGCAGAGAGAGGCTGGACTGGGGGCTTGTAGGCCTGTTGTAAGGCAGATCTTCAACAGACATCACCGGTAACAACATTGCCTATGGGCACAAACCCACCGTTGCTGGACCAGACAGGACTGGCAAAAAGTGCTCTTCACTGACGAGTCGCGGTTTTGTCTCACCAGGGGTGATGGTCGGATTTGCATTTATCATCGAAGGAATGAGCGTTACAAGGAGGCCTGTACTCTGGAGCGGGATTGATTTGGAGGTGGAGGGTCTGCCATGGTCTGGGGCGGTGTGTCACAGCTTCATCGGACTGAGCTTGTTGTCATTGCAGGCAATCTCAAAGCTGTGTGTTACAGGGAAGACATCCTCCTCCCTCATGTGGTACCCTTCCTGCAGGCTCATCCTGACATGACCCTCCAGCATGACAATGCCACCAGCCATACTGCTTGTTCTGTGCGTGATTTCCTGCAAGACAGGAATGTCAGTGTTCTGCCATGTCCAGCGAAGAGCCCGGGCCTCAATCCCATTGAGCAAGTCTGGGACCTGTTGGTCTGGAGGGTGAGGGCTAGGACCATTCCCCCCAGAAATGACCGGGAACTTGCGGGTACCTTGGTGGAAGAGTGGGGTAACCTCTCACAACAAGAACTGGCAAATCTGGTGCAGTCCATGAGGAGGAGATGCACAGCAGTACTTAATGCAGCTGGTGACCACACCAGATACTGACTGTTACTTTTGATTTTGACCCCCCCCCCCCCTTTGTTCAGGGACACATTATTCAATTTCTGTGGAACTTGTTCAGTTTCTCTGTTGAATATTATTTTCATACTAATATTTACACTTGTTAAGTTTGCTGAAAGTAAACGCAGTTGACAGTGAGTTTATAAATGGGGGGCAAGCTGTATGCATAAATAGCTAAACGATTAGAACAGGGAGAGTTTATGGACTCACTGCATCTGTGTTAGAGGCGTCACTACAGACCATGGTTTGACTCCAGGCTGTATCACAACCTGCCGTGATTGGGAGTCCCATAGGGCAGCGCGGCGCACAATTGGCCCAGCGTCGTCCGGGTTAGGGTGTGACCGGAGTAGGCCGTGATTATAAATAAGAATTTGTTTTTAACTGACTTGTCTAGTTAAGTAAAAATTTAAAAAATTTAAAAAACACTCAGTGGCCTTTTGACTCTCATGACTCAAGACCGTAACCGTAAGGTGTCACGGAAAATAATTTCCTCGGAGGAAGAGGGTAATGAACTTTTTCTTTACTATTTTAGAATATTGTATTATATTCTATGTATAAGCAGGTGATGGAAGCCTACATTGTGTGCACTTCTCTTGAATGCTCCAAGCCTTTTTTGCATAAAAATTGAACCAATGACTAAGAATAACATCATTGCGTCAGATGGCTGGCTCGTTCTTGACTTCAGTCTGCATTGCATAATGATTCAAATAGGCGACATGTCCCAAATGAATGCACAACTAATATGATCAACTATTGCTAGCGATCCTCAAGAACAACCACACGAACGTCGCAGAGGAAAGAAAGGTAAACGAACGGTGTAATGGAATGATGCAAAATGTAAGGAAACTAACACTAAAGTCACAACGGATATAAATGCATGTGGGTATAACTGACGGTGGCTACCATTAGTGGCTAATATTAAACACGATATAATAAGAAATTAACTCTGTAGGTTTGGCGCTATACTGTTATTTGCTTTATGGCGACAGAAGCCTATATCGTTCTCCCAAATCGTTCCCTAGTTATTAGTCCAGCATTTCATACCACCTTTTCCACAATAAAGTCTATGTTGATATGCTTCAGTTTGCTGCAATATGACTGGTTTCACATTAGTCTTCAGCGAGCATACGGTCAAATAGATCCAAAACAATTCATCTATATTTCTAATCCCATTATCCAAACAGTTTACTCATTTACATAGCTCTCATCAATATATACTAGAAATAACACCATTGCAGTGCAACTTATAAATTGATATCAGGAAAAAATGAAGTAGATGTTCCGCTTGTAACCGACAGGTTGCTAGACCTTATTAATTGTTTCATAGTGTGTAAAGGTAGGGTGTTTATGAGGGAATTAAGTTACGGTCAGAATACGGTGTATCTGTAGACACATCTCCGCCACACAATTTATTTGATCTCCAACTCAAACAAATAGATGGTTAATTTTCTCATGCTTAAATTCATAAAAACGGAATTAAGGTTCCATATACGCACGCTTAACTCGGGTCGGATTTCCCCTACTAGGAAGCAAACCGAACGAAATGGGGAGGGAGGGACCTACATGAATTTGTACAATAGAAACATGTTTTTGTTGTAAAAACAACAACCGTTTGGAGTAATTGGTGTCTGTTGCACCATTTTTTTGTCATGGTCGAAGATTTTTCTATTTTGAAACGGTGCAACATTTGCGCGATTTATAATTACTACACCTCAGCAGTCTCAACTCCTGGCAAGTGTTTACTTGGTGTGTAAACACCAAGGTGTCTCGTAATACAGCATTCTTTTGACGAAGGAAAACACTTTGATATATTGTTTTGTTGGTCTAGGTTCATTGGTGAGCTCTTGAAGAAGAAGGTAAGACTCCTTTGCCTCGCTAGAACATAATCTAAGAGAACATGTACAAGTCAGTGGCAAACCCATGTAGGCATCGTATCCCATTCCCTCAATACAAAACCAAAATGGCACAAGCACATTTGTGATCAGAATCTGTAAAAATGAGCTTTTTATGGTGTTTCTCACTGGGTGTATTTCTGTCTTGTTTGGGGCAGTACCCCCTTGTGAGGCCAGTGGTGACCCCGCGCTTCGCCCCGTCCTGCTCCGCCACTTTGCTGGGCCACCTGGGAGAGATCGCCCAGAACAACGACCTGCACATCCAGGTGAGCCTTGCTCACGTGTTGTCATGGCAACCGAGTCAAGCGGATCCCATGGAGTGTTGCTTTGAAGATACGTTGTCTACCTTTCTCTTGCTTTCATACACATTGATAATCACCTGAGCATTCAAACAATTAATTGATCTTCTCTGTGATCCTCAGAGTCACATCAGTGAGACGAAGGAGGAGGTGAGTCTGGTGAAGGAGCTGTTCCCAGACTACGACTCCTACACAGATGTCTACCACAGACACAACCTTCTCACAGACAAGGTTAGCCTATTGCGCACACACCACCTCACCACAAGGACATTCTATTGATAATGAAAATCATAATATTGCTAATGATGATAATGATGGGGGCGACAGTTCTAAGGATCATTATGATATTGGTGATGGTGAAAATGATGACAATGATGAATAGTGCATTCGGAAAGTATTCAGACCCCTTCACCTTTTCCATGCCTTTCATTTTTTTTAAATAATCTCATCAATCTGCACACAATCAATACCTTATAATGACAAAGCACAAACTGGTTTTTAGAAGTTATTGCAAATGTATTAAAATTTTAAAAAACGGATCAAATGTACATAAGTATTCAGACCCTTTTCTCAGTACTTTGTTGAATTACCGTTGGCAGCAATTACAGCCTCGTCTCTTCTTGGGCACAATGCTACAAGCTTTGCACACCTGTATTTGGGGAGTTTCTCCCATTCTTCTCTGCAGATCCTCTCAAGCTCTGCCAGGTTGGATGGGGAGCGTCGCTGCACAGCTATTTTCAGGTTTCTCCAGAGATGTTAAAGTCCGGGCTCTGGTTGGGCCACTCAAGGACATTCAGAGACTTGTCCCGAAGCCACTCCTGCGTTGTCTTGGCTGTGTGCTTAGGGTTGTTGTCCTGTTGGAAGGTGAACCTTCGCCCCAGTCTGATAACCTACTTCAGAGCGGGCAGGACATCATCAAGGATCTCTCTGTACTTTGCTCTGTTCATCTTTCCCTCAATCCTGACTAGTATCCCAGTCCCTGCCACAGAGGGCACGACAAAACCTATTCCCCCTCAGGAGACTGAAAATATTTGTCATGGGTCCTCATTTCCTCAAAAGGTTTTACAGCTGCACCATCGAGAGCAACCTTACAGTTTGCATCACTGCCTGGTATGGCAACTGCTCGGGCCTCCGACTGCAAGGCACTACAGAGGCTAGTGTGTACGGCCCAGTACAGCACCGGGGCCAAGCTTACTTCCATTCAGGACCTCTATACCAGGCGGAGTCAGAGGAAGGCCCATTGTCAGACTCTAGACACCCTAGCCATAGACTGATCTGTCTGCTACCGCATGGCAAGCGGTACCGGAGCGCCAAGTCTAGGTCCAAGAGGGTTCTAAAACAGCTTCTACCCCCAAGCCATAAGATTCCTGAACAGCGAATCAAATATCTACCCAGACTATTTGCATTGCCCCCCCCCCCCCTTTTTACACTGCTGCTACTCTGTCATTATCTATGCATTGTCACTTTAACTCCACCTACATGTACATATGAACTCAATTACCTCGACACTGGTGGCCCTGCACATTGACTCTGTACCAGTACACCTTGTATATAGCCACACTTGTTATTTACTGCTGCTCGTTTAATTATTTGTTATTCTTACTTTTTTTTCGTGGTATTTTCTTAACTGCATTGTTGGTTAAGAGCTTGTAAGTAAGCATTTCACTGGGGTCTACATCTGTTTTTGGCGCATGTGACAAAAACAATTTTATTTGAAAAACATCCCAACAGCATGATGCTGCCACATTGCTTCACCGTAGGGATGATATTGGCCAGGTGATGAGCATTTCCTGGTTTCCTCCAGACATTGCACTTGGCATTCAGGCGAAGGAGTTCAATCTTGGTTTCGTCCAACCAATGAATCTTGTTTTTCATGGTCTAAGAGTCCTTTAGGTGCCTTTTACTGAGGAGTGGCTTCAGTCTGGCCACTCTACCATAAAGACCTGATTGTTGGAGTGCTGCAGAGAGATGGTTGTCCTTCTGGAAGGTTCTCCCATCGCCACAAAGGAACTCTGGAACTCTTGTCAGAGTGACCATCGGATTCTTGATCACCTCCCTGACCAAGGTCCTTCTCCCCCGATTGCTCAGTTTGGCAAGGCAGCCAGCTCTAGGCAGAGTTTTGGTGGTTCCAAACTTCCATTTATGACTGATGGAGGCCACTGTTCTTGGGGACCTTAAATGCTGCAGAAATGTTTTGGTACACTTACCCAGATCTGTGCCTCGACACAATCCTGTTTCGGAGCTCTATGGCTTGTTTTTTCCCCTCTGACATGCACTGTCAACTGTGGGACCTTATGTAGACAGGTGTGTGCTTTTCCAAATCATGTGCCATTCAATTGAATTTACTGCAGGTAGACTTCAATCAAGTTGTAGAAACAACTCATGGATGATCAATGGAAATAGGATTCACCTGAGCTAAATTGAGTCTCATAGCAAATGCTTATGTAAATAAGGTATTTCTGTAAAAAAATACACCTGTTTTTCGCTTTGTCATTATGGGGTATTGTGTGTAGATTGATGAGAAAAACAATATATCAATTTTAGAATAAGGCTGTAACGTAACATTTTAAAAAAGTGAATGGGTCTGAATGCTTTCCAATGCACTGTAATGATGTGGTAATGGTAGTAAGGATAATGATGATATTGATGATGATGATGATGGTTCCCAGACGGTGATGGCTCATGGTTGTCACCTGACCGATGGAGAGCTGAAGCTGTTCAGGGAGACGGGGGCGTCCATCGCTCACTGTCCCAATTCCAACATCTCGTAAGTGTTTCTCCTTCCACACCTAAAGTCTAGGCTCGGCCTTAATTTAGGTGCTCTCTGACACCTGAAGTTGTCCCTGGTCTTCCTTGTACTCCTGGGCAAAGGATTAGTCAGCCCTTCGCCCTGAGGGGCCAAAATGTATCTCAGTTACAGTATCCAGAGGACTGACTATTGAATAATTCTATATTATCCATGTTTGGTATCTATCTGAAACTTGGTTCACTGAGGATAACTCTGATGCTATCTTGAGTGCTGATATGATATTGAGTATCACTGCTGAGTTCTTAACTGCATAGGGTAAAATTATATAAAATAAGAATCTGATTTATTTATAAATCCTCAACCATTGTCTTTCACCTGTCCATATTCTGTTTCTTTTTTTCTCTCTCTCATTTCCCTAAATTTTCCTCTCCAGGTTGTGCAGTGGTATGCTAGATGTCCGCAGGGTTCTGAACCACAAAGTAAAGCTAGGGCTTGGCACAGGTGAGTCCATGACAAAACAGATAATTTTCCTTTTACCTGAGAGCACAGTGTTCTATATAGTTTAAAAAACTATTACAATGTTGAAATATACAGTTGAAGTCAGAAGTTTACATACACTTAGGTTGGAGTCATTAAAACTTGTTTTTCAACTGCTCCACATTTCTTGTTAACTATGGTTTTGGCAAGTCAGTTAGGACATCTACTTTGAACATGACACAAGTCATTTTTCCAACAATTGTTTACAGACAGATATTTCACTTATAATTCACTGTGTCATGATTCCAGTGGGTCAGAAGTTTACATACACTAAGTTGACTGTGCCTTTAAACAGCTTGGAAAATTCCAGAAAATGATGTCATGGCTTTAGAAGCTTCTGATAAGATAATTATCATCATTTGAATCTATTAGAGTTGTACCTGTGGATGTATTTCAAGGCCTACCTTCAAACTCTGCTTCTTTGCTTGACATCATGGGAAAATCTAAAATCAGCCAAGGCCTCAGAAAACAATTGGAGACCTCTACAAGTCTGGTTCATCCTTGGGAGCAATTTCCAAACGCCTGAAGGTACCATGTTCATCTGTACAAATAATAGTACGCAAGTATAAACACCATGGGACCACGCAGCTGTCAAACTGCTCAGGAAGGAGATGCGTTCTGTCTCCTAGAGATGAACGTACTTTGGTGCGAAAAGTGCAAATCAATCCCAGAACAACAGCAAAGGACCTTGTGAAGATGCTGGAGGAAATGGGTACAAAAGTATCTATACCCACAGTAAAACAAGTCCTATATCGACACAACCTGAAAGGCCCCTCAGCAAGGAAGAAGCCACTGCTCCTGAACTGCCTTAAAAAAGCCAGACTACGATTTGCAACTGCACATGGGGACAAAGATTGTAGTTTTTGGAGAAATGTCCTCTGGTCTGATGAAACAAAAATAGAACTGTTTGGCCATGGTGATTGTTGGAAAAAGGGGGAGGCTTGCATGCCGAAGAACACCATCCCAACTGTGGGGGTGGCACGGGGGTGGCAGCATCATGTTGTGGGGATGCTTTGCTGCAGGAGGGACTGGTGCACTTCACAAAATAGATGGCTTTATGAGGGAGGAAAATTATGTGGCTGTATTGAAGCAACATCTCAAGACATCAGTTAGGAAGTTAAAGCCTGGTTGCAAATGGGTCTTCCAAATGGACAATGACCCCAAGCATACTTCTAAAGTTGTAGCAAAATGGCTTAAGGACAACAAAGTCAAGGTATTGGAGTAGCCATCACAAAGCCCTGACCTCAAACCTATAGACAATTTGTGGGCAGAACTGAAAAAGCGTGTGCGAGCAAAGAGGCCTACAAACCTGACTCAGTTACACCAGCTCTGTCAGGAGGAATGGGCCAAAATTCACCGAACCTATTGTGGGAAGCTTGTGGAAGGCTACCTGATACGTTTGACCCAAGTTAAACAATTTAAAGGCTATGCTACCAAATACTAATTGAGTGTATGTAAACTTCCGACCAACTGGGAAAGTGATGAAAGAAATAAAATGTGAAATAAATAATTCTCTATACTATTATTCTGACATTTCACATTCTTAAAATAAAGAGGTGATCCTAACTGACCTAAGATGGAATTTTTACTCTGATTAAATGTTAGGAATTGTGAAACTGAGTATAAATGTATTTGGCTATGGTGCATGTAAACTTCCGACTTCAACTGTACCTGAACTTTCCATGTTAGAAATGTGCAACTAAATCAAGGCAATCGTGATTGCGTTATATGATCTGATGTGTCCAAGTGCTCCTCAAGATGTATTTTTCAAGTGACAGATTATTTTGATTAAACGTTTTATGAAATATAGGCTTACGCTCATATTCTTACAATTAGTTTTTTTACATTCGGCATTAGAGAACCTAGACGATAGTTGACGATGTCTGTTATCAAACTGGCTTGACACTGTAACGTTTGACCGATCTGAGTTTATTTTAGCACACAGGTGCATGTAATCTCCCGTTAGTATAGTTTTAAGAAAAACATGCTTTTATCTGTGTATGTACCCGTGCGTGTATCTATGTCCGGCCTTGTAGATGTGGCAGGAGGATACTCTCCTTCTATGTTGGATGCTGTGCGGAGAACACTGGACACCTCTAAAGCCTTGACCATCCAGGACACCCAGTACCACACGCTCACCTTCGAGGAGGTCTTCAGACTGGCCACACTGGGAGGCAGCCAAGGTGGGAGACTTGTTTGGAGGGGGGTGAGGTGGAAGGGCTGTTATCACCGTCATTAAATCAATACATGAACGGATACATGATTTATGAATTAATACAGATGCATGCGCTCAAAAGTTACTTTACATAACGCCTGTGCTTGGAGCATCGCTACATCGACAAACTGTCTTGCAGGGGGACGTCATGCAAACAATTGTTTGCAATCATCTAAACTGCAATAAAATACATAGGAGACATTTCTGAAATGTAACGGTGCAGGTATATCCACTTTGCGCTACAGTCAAACATTTGAATGCACCCAATGGTTTATTTGTTTCATTATTGATCAATTATTAATAATGTATTAATATTCTGAGCTCTGGCTTGATTGTTTGGTTTGTAGCCCTGTCCCTGGATGAGAATACAGGAAACTTTGAGGTAGGGAAAGACTTTGACGCTCTGCGGGTGAACACGGATGCGGCAGGAGGACCCATTGACCTCATCAATCAAGGGGAGGGGCCTAAGGTAGAGACCAATATATAGAGCAATCTTTTGGCTTCCAGTGGTGTGGACATATTATAGTCATTGTATCTAAACCAAGTCAAACCAGGTCTTATTAAATGTGTGACTCGTATCAGACTTAAATCCAAATGACAGGATTCTAATCCACAACTCAGAAAGTGACTTGATTCTCTCACCGGACATGACATTCATCTTGGCTCCATGTGATTTCAGGTGCTCCTGGAGAAGTTCTTGAATTTGGGTAAGTGTTTCATCTCTGTTACTGTCTCTCTCACACAATAGGTTGCATGTATTCAGAGTTTGGTAGTTGGGGCTATGACGTGCCATGGAAGTATTGCCCCATCCGGGACTAAAAATTGGGTCCTTGATTTCCAAAACTCTTGATGACGTTTTTAAGTGTAAGGTCTTTTTTTATTTCCCCCTTTCTATTCCTTCTTCAGGGGATGATCGTAATATTGTGGAGGTGTACGTGGCAGGGAAGCGAGTGGTCCCATTCGTAGAGAGACCATAGATTTGGGATTTGTTGTTGGCTTGTTGTCATCTGTCCCAGTCAGAACCCTCTACGAGTCTACCTGACTGCTTTTGTAACAGGATACGAGGTGATTGGAAAATGTGTTCAACTGGAAGGATTATTACGATGCGTGTTCAATCTTATGTACTTACATACAGTACAATCCAATAGATGGTATTGCTGTTAAGTGATACTTGCAAGAGCATTGTGCAGGTTATGGTTGTCTTTTAAGTTGTTACATTGTTTCCCATGCACCTGGGTCTTTTTTTACATTTCTAAGTCAAGGAAAATGTGTGTGTTTCTGAATGCATGTGTAGCTTTGTATGTGTCCAGCTTAAATTCTTCTTAAACCTAAAACCCACAATGTAGCTTTAGGAGACATTCTAATATGTTGAGTCTAATAAATGTATAATGTAAGCCTTGTTGATTATGATCATTGACTGTATTTAACTCTTTAT
Organism: Oncorhynchus nerka; assembly: GCF_034236695.1. NCBI lineage: Eukaryota > Metazoa > Chordata > Actinopteri > Salmoniformes > Salmonidae > Oncorhynchus > Oncorhynchus nerka. The sequence continues at coordinate 22,707,959 of NC_088422.1, read as the reverse complement.
TTTATGTACTTGTTTTTATCCTATGTTATTGTGTCACTGCTGTTCTGTGCTACATTGCTGAGTTTTGTAGCAAAAGCTACAAACTAAAAAGGGGAAAAGATTTTAGAAATATTTTATTAAAGAGTATTTGCAAGATTTTAAGTCTAAATTTGTCTCTTGTTTCTTTACATTTAACACATTATTGATAAGTCCCCACAATAAAACAATCAATTCTATTAAAATATACAATGCCCCCAGACCCTCCTGCAGAGAGGCTGGTCCCCTGTAGCTCAGTTGTAACTCAGTTGGTAGAGCATGGCACTTGCAACGCAAGGATAGTGGGTTTGAATTTCGCACCCACAAATAAGCAGTTTATTGCCTACAACGGATCTAATCCTGAATAGTTAAAACCGCATTCCAGCTGGTGTCAATTCCACAAATTACCACCAGCTAAATCTGACGTTAAAATGCCTATTTACACTGTTCTATCCGACTGCGCATTCCACTAATCTCCACATTATCCACATTTATTTTAGACTAACGGCAGATATATTGTATGAACTTTGGTCTCTGACATGTTCAACATTGTTTCAATATTCAAATTCGAGCTCCAGCTGTCCCATAGTAATGAACGGAGTCAGGATGAGACAGACAGCGTTTTCTCAGTCGAAATCATGAATCAGCTGGCACTTTTAATGGATATATATACAGTACAAAGACATGTAGATTGAAAAGTCAAACGAAACTAAGTGCAGCTAGTTTGTAGTCTTTCTGGGCCCAGTTTGAAGTGTGTTAGCTGTGTTATTGTCTAGCTCCTCCAAACACTGGCTTCTTGGGCATTATCACTTAATTGTAGGTTTGATCTATGAATGTGCTGTTTGTTGGCAACGGTAGCCCTAAAGTCAAAAGTTTATTCAATGTAGCCTACAGTTGATACGTGTTATATTATGGACTTGTCTGTATGAAGTAATGTGTAAGGCTATTGAAAGGTGTTTGTGTAAACTGTAGATTTATTGGAAAGTTATGCCGTTGGAGAGTATAATATATTTTCAACACCTGCAAGAACACAAGTGCCATTATTCTAGATGACATCTCTCGATTCAGCTGAGTTAGATGTCTCTTCCGTGCCATGATCGAGTTTAGGGCTGAGAAACGGGGAGTGAGGAAGATTTGAGGATGATGATAACCCTCCCCATTGACCCAGCTGTGTCTAGATTATCATAGGTATGACCTGGCGGAGAACACGAAGTATGGGTCAAGGACAATGCCGACAACTACATGGATCAGTACTCCTTCAGATGCATCATGGGCAACTTTTAACTTGCTGCGTGAGTATCACGGGAACTGGAAGCGATTGTGTATGCTGCCAAATCTGTTAATTTCTAAATGTGCACACGATTTGACCAGTTTGCCACCTCAACCTGGTCCCGTAGTGGTCTCTATGGAGACGGCGTCTGGCCTGATGACCGCCAGCAGGCTTCTGAGCAGCCTGGAACTGAGCGGCTGCTGGGCAGGGAGCCCGGACAAGATGAGACTGTTACAGAGGATAGACACCAGGAGGCGACGTATCATCACTTGGACATGTGTTTACATCAAACAGGCACCCTCATTCACACATACTATGTTATATTGTAGAACAGTGGTTCCCAACCTGGAGTACTTGGCCTATCCACAGGGGTTACTTGAGAAGACTCATGAGACCATATTTCAGGGCAGAGCAAAATTCAGTTAACGATAACCAAAAAAGCTTGGGAACCACTGTTGTAGAATACTGTAGATATCCTTGCGTCATCTCCTTCTCAAAACCGATTGGAGGATAAGGTCAGAGGGGTGGGACCTCATTCAATGGATTTTGAGAAGGAGTATGCAATTGAGATCTTCCCTATGTTAAGACGAATAGCATATTCCTTTATTTCCCAGTCAGTAAAGTGTTGACCTTTTAATCATGTTAATACAACACTTGATTTTCACAATTGGTTATTTTCCCATCCACTGATGTCTACATTTATTCCTTTTGTCAATCTTCCCCTCTTTCTAGCTCTCAATGACACATCCTGTGACCACTTCTATAATTTCAGTGGGAGAATTTTATGTGCATAGTCCTCGCTCTTCACCTCATTCTCAAAACCCATTGGAGGTCAGAGGAAGGACATCTGGCTCTCACCCGAAGGGTTTTTAGGAGGAGAGAATGCAACATTCTCCCAGTGACTGAAAGGAAGCTTCCTAGATGGCTACTGACATCCAATCCCTAAACCCTCCTGTAGAATTGAGAGGATTGTGTATAATGTCATATTGCTTCTAATCTAAAATGCAAGACTAAGCTATTGCCATACTGCTTATCCAATCCCTTCAGATCTACAGGAGTGCCTTGGGTGTAGAGGCTAGGGGTTGATTTGGAACAATCTCCTATCGTAGTTCCCCTAGATGTGTTCTTAGTCTACTGTGGGGAGTTAAGGTGCATTCATGTTAAATCCACATCTGTCACACTGAGCCAGCTTTCCAGACATATGCACACTCACTAACACATGGCAAGTGAAACAGACACACAAGACATTAGGGGTAGATGTGTGTCTGTCCCAACCCTCAGAGGTAGGCTACGGGACCTCCCCAGCTGTCCCTGGGTCAGGTTGAACAGAACACGGGTTCTCTGATCCTCATGTCCCACATCAGCTGTCCTCTTTCTTCTCCCTGCTCAGACAGAGGGGTGACGGTGAGGTACTGGGGGGGTGTTAAACTTAGTCTTCCTCACCCTCTCCCGGCCTCAGCTGCCAGCATGACACCATCTGCCAACACACTTCCCCAAGCATGTGACAGGTGTGCCTCCAAACAGTCTGACTGGCACACATTCACCTCTACCCAGGCAATCATTTTTCCTTAACCAACCTCTACTTGTAATGCTATAGCAAAGTTGAGCTCACAGGAGCAATAGGAAACAGATACACTGATGTGGGATCCTGATCCAAATTACGCTGTAATCTAAACCACCAATAGCAGGCTTTGTATTGTCTCTCTGTACAGTCTTTATTTACATGATACAATGCTGCTGTAATGCTGGGTAGCAAGATATGTAATACATGTTTTTTTGTACAAATTTGCATATAAATGAACAATCGGGGGGTAGCCCTCACATCCCTACAGGAGGACGAAAATAAGATTAACACAGCCTATTCCCCCCCCCCCAAAAAAAGACATGGCTCGATCAGACACAGACCCATAGTGGATAGAAAGCTGAAAAGAGAAGTTGTCTAACTCTGGAATCTATTTTTCAAACCATAGCTCTCCTGTAGCTTGTGCTGTTTAACCCATATTGCTTCAGACTAAGGTAGGGGGGAGGGGGGGGCACACACTGACCACCATGTGCTCACTCAAACTCACTCTTAACACACACAAGCATGGCTGGCTCACGTAGCCTAACTCCGTGTGCTAATGTCAGTAAATATGTCTGAGGATAAAACATTTTAAAAGGACCTAGCACTAGTCGAGTGACGGCAATTCATTCAGATATTTTGCATGGGTTGCGCTATCCCATTCAAACCCCCATATATCAGATGAAATAGACGGGTAGTGTCCAAGCCTCAGAACTGCACCAGGGTCAGTGTACGCAACCCTCTGCATGAGACCCAGTTGGGAGATTCTGATAAGTGCAGGCCCACATGACAGCTGGTTAATTAAGCGTTTTTGTCCCCGTTCTCACACCTCTTATAATGACTGTCGGTCATTTGATCAAAAGGAAACTGTGCCCGATGACCAGGTTACCTAAAAATGGCCTATCAAGGTAACCCCCTCACCTGGCAATAACGGAGTGATAAGAGAAGGCTTCACACGCACAATGCGATGAGGAGAAACATGTCCTGCTGCGAGGTAGGCGGGTTGGAGAAGCTTACGTGTCTTTGTCATGCAAGGGTACAACGCCATGTACAGACAGAGCCCTCCATGTAGCCTTTTGTGTTCAACACAAATTAGTGAACAGCTGTTTTCCCATGAATATGTTTGCATGCATGCTAGGGTAGCAGCTGTGAGAGAGCGCTGTGGCAAGGAAGCAGTCACACAGAAGTTTCTGAAAAAATAACCACATGCATTTTGGAACAGCTTTGCAGTTCGAGAGGTCATACCTTTCAGACAACTGACCCAACCAACTGATATGAACGGAGAGGAGAAATGGCGACAACTGAACTCTGCACGTGAATACAACTTCTGACAAAATGTCCATTTGGCAACAAAGTGGCCAAACAGCTCAGGGGCTGTATTCAGTGGGGCACAACGTTGTGTTTGTAAGTCGCTCTGGATAAGAGCGTCTGCTAAATGACTTAAATGTAAATGTAAATGTGATGGAACATCCAAATAGAAATAGGTTCCGCAGAACAGACATGCCTCTGACATGTTGAGGGGGGTGGATCATGTTGGCTCTATTTATGGCATTTCTATCCATCTCCAACATTCACTACGTCTCATTGACAGGTACCATGGGCTTCTTTTTAAAAGACAAACTGAAAATCGGCAAAGATACAGGAAAAACAAACATAATATATTATAAAAATAAAAAAACAAGACAAATAGTGATCGTTCATGCATCTCCCCCTCAGGCAAGGTCTCTTCCACTTTTCTCAAGGTTGTGGTTTTAAAAACGAGTCCGATATCCTTTTGCCACTCATGCCAATGTTCATGTCGAGGGTCCAATGATACTTCAGTCTTTGTGTGGATGGTTCTTAACCCTATATTCTCTGAATCTTGTCGGCGACCACTACAGGGTTCTCCTTGCGGATCTTGGCAGCTGCCTCCGCCTTGTAGTTGTAAGGGCAGTTGTGTTTGTCGGAGTACCGATGGAGCCCGCAGAACAGGTTCCCACAGCGACAATCAAACCCTGGGGTAGAGTTAAAAGGTCAGAGATAAGAGGGAAACCACTATAGGAACCAAACACCAACTCAATAAAAAATGTTTTACCTCTTAATAAGACCAGACACAGGAATAAGAGTTATTCTAAACTGCCTACATTGCAGTTTCCTTGTGCAGATTATTAGATCAATACGTGACATTGATGGGGTTCCTGCCACATTAGACACTACTTATACAGTCAAAGATCTGAGACCATCACAAATGTAGAAGTGGTGTTTTACATTGCATGAACCCCATCAATAGTCCATTTGTGCGACCGCAGTGTATGCGGCCTGGAACATGGCCAATCTCTTCAGCAAAAACGGCATTACGTCGTACATATTGCTCAATCCTGTCATCCCATTTCTTTGAAAAAGCACCACGTCCTGCTTTGGCACGCTCACCTGTTAGGCCCACCCTCTTGCGGCACATGAAGCACCTATTCTTCTTGGGATTGGGGGTGTCTCCCTTAGCCTCGTCACCAGTGGCAGGGCTAGAAGCAGTAGGCTCAGTCACAACTGAAGGAGAAAACAGAAAAGCACCCTAAATATACACTTCAGTCTGGAGATTCAAATGAAGAGTTTCTGTGTGTTAGCACTCTAGTGCAAGGACTAAGTCAGGGCCTAAATACACTGAGTGTACAAAACATTAAGAACACCTGCTCTGTCCATGAAAGACTGACCGGGTGAAAGCTATGACCCCTTATTGATGTCACTTGTTAAATATTCGTAAATGAAGGGGAAACAGGTTAAAAATTATATATGTTTAAGGCTCGAGACAGAATGTGCATTTGTGCCATTCAGAGGGTGAATGGACAAGACAAAATATTTAAGTGCCTTTGAACAGGGTATGGTAGTAGGTGCCAGGCACACCGGTTTGTGTCAAGAACTGCAACGCTGCTAGGTTTAACTCTAAACAGTTCCCCAATGGACACTACCGATCAACAGTTTGGGGTCAGTTATAAATGTCCTCGTTTTTGAAAGAAAAGCGCATCCTTTGTCCATTAAAATAACATCAAATTGATCAGAAATACAGTGTAGACATTGCTAATGTTGTAAATAACTATTGTAGCTGGAAACGGTAGATTTTCAATGGAATACCTACATAGGCGTACGTCAACGATAAAGAGGTGACTCCGGAGTCACCTCTTCATTGTTGACGTTGAGACTGGTGTTTTACGGGTACTATTTAATGAAGCTAACAGTTGAGGACTTGTGAGGTGTCTGTTTCTCAAACTAGACACCAATGTACTTGTCCTCTTGTTAAAAATAAATAAATAATTGTCCTCTTGTTCAATTGTGCACCGGGGCCTCCGACCCTTTCTATTCAGTTTGCACTGTTCTGTGAAGGGAGTTGTACGAGATCAGCGTTGTACGAGATCTTCGGTTTCTTGGCAATTTCTCGCATGGAATAGCCTTCATTTCACAGAACAAGAAACTGACGACTTTCAGAAGAAAGGCTTTTGTTTCTAGCCATTTTGAGCCTGTAATCGACCCACAAATGCTGATGCTCCAGATACTCAACTAGTCTAAAGGCCAGTTTTATTGCTTCTTTAAATCAGGACAACAGTTTTCAGCTGTGCTAACATAATTGCGAAAGGGTTTTCTAATGATCAATTAGCCTTTTAAAATTATAAACTTGGATTAGCTAACACAACATTCCATTGGAACACAGGAGTGATGGTTGCTGATAATGGGCCTCTGTACACCTATGTAGATATTCCATTTGAAAAAATCTGCCATTTCCAGCTACAATAGTTATTTACAACATTAACAAATGCCTACACTGTATTTCTGATCAATTTGATGTTATTTTAATGGACAAAAACAAGAACATTTCTAACTGACCCCAAACTTTTGAACGGTAGTGTATGTCAAGAATGATCCACCGCCCAAAGGTGGTTGCCAACTTGACAACTGTGGGAAGCGTTAGAGTGAAAATGGCTTGCTTTCGACACCTTGTAATGCCCATGCCCCGACGAATTGAGGCTGTTCTGAGGGCAAAGGGGTGGGTACTCTATATTAGGAAGGTGTTTTGTACACTCAGTGTATACACTAATGCTAAAGTTGGTCAAACAGAGCAATGTTTCCCTCTAGAAGTGTGTTTTTATACCAGGCTCTAGAAGTGTGTTTTTATACCAGGCTCTAGAAGTGTGTTTTTATACCAGGCTCTAGAAGTGTGTTTTTATACCAGGCTCTAGAAGTGTGTTTTTATACCAGGCTCTAGAAGTGTGTTTTTATACCAGGCTCTAGAAGTGTGTTTTTATACCAGGCTCTAGAAGTGTGTTTTTATACCAGGCTCTAGAAGTGTGTTTTTATACCAGGCTCCTAGAAGTGTGTTTTTATACCAGGCCCTAGAAGTGTGTTTTTATACCAGGCCCTAGAAGTGTGTTTTTATACCAGGCTCTAGAAGTGTGTTTTTATACCAGGCTCTAGAAGTGTGTTTTTATACCAGGCTCTAGAAGTGTGTTTTTATACCAGGCTCTAGAAGTGTGTTTTTATACCAGGCTCTAGAAGTGTGTTTTTATACCAGGCTCTAGAAGTGTGTTTTTATACCAGGCTCTAGAAGTGTGTTTTTATACCAGGCTCTAGAAGTGTGTTTTATACCAGGCTCTAGAAGTGTGTTTTGCCAGGCTCTAGAAGTGTGTGTTTTACCAGGCTCTAGAAGTGTGTTTTATACCAGGCTCTAGAAGTGTGTTTTGCCAGGCTCTAGAAGTGTGTGTTTTACCAGGCTCTGCTTTATCCTCTCTTGAGATGCTCATCTCTGTCATTTGTTGAGTCACTGGAAGAGAGCCTTGAATAGTTCTGCAGAAGGGGCAATTGATAGAAAATAATAAGTTAAAGACATGAGCAAAAAGTAATGAGACATCCATTGGATCACATGCTCACACACCACACACACACACACACACACCTTACCTAGCCATGTCTGCAGCAGAGCCAGATGAAGGGTCTACTTTGGCTAGACTGGCCTCTAGCCGCTGGATGGCTGAGGCATCAGGGGTAGGACTACCAACTGTTCCTGAGAGACAGCAAAAGTAAAACAACCTCAGGAGAAGATACTTTTAGGTTCAACAGTTCTCTCAACAGTGCAGCTGGTCCATAATGTGTATGCTAATTTTAGCAGACAGCAATAACTTCCCTATGCAATGTAATGCAGCTTTGGTGAGAGTCTGTTTTTGGGGACGACAACGAACTGTTTGGAGTAGATTTGTGTGTGTGGTCAGTAAGAAACAGGGTGGATGGGGAACTTACCCATTGGGCTAAGTTGGCTCAAGCCGTGGGTACCACTCTGCTGACGGTTCAGGTGCTCCTTGTAGCAGACCGAGCACATGCCGTTGTTCCTGGGGTTGCCATAGAAACCACAGCCAGTGGTACAAAGCACAGGCGTCAGGCTTGGCTTAGTCTCTTGGGCCATCGCTGTTGACAAATGGGAGCAAGGTATCTTGTTAGTGTGTGACAGCGCGTGTCCAAACCTTTGACTGGTACTGTAGGTGACTAAATGTAAGTGTGGTGGTTGGGCACATATATTTGAAAATAACACACCAGAAAGGAACAGAATAACTAATAAAGAAAATAAGCAGTTGAAACAAAAGGTTCCCACCACCGTTTCAGTAAAAAGCGGGGAGGTGTGGGGCTGGAGAAATGTAATCACTCAAATCCAAAGACAGAGCTATGGATGCTAGGTCTGACCATCCATGATATCAAAATGAGCTCTAATCATGTTGCGGCTATGCAGTGCTTGTTTACAAACATAGGAATAAAACAGGTTATACTTTGGGTTTTGATGGGGAATGACAGTTGAACTCAGCTCATGAGGCATAAGTTTTATATTCTTCAAGGTACATATCCATTTCTGAGGCCTTTTAAGCCCCCTCCATCTGTGCAGAGGTCATTACAATACAGTAACCCCTGGATTCATCTCTATTTTGAACTGATATGCTGTCAGGACACTTCAACTGGAAATTATCTCAATAAGAAACAATATTGTTGCTACGATCACATCAGAAGATATCCTCCTCGCAATCTCAAATACAACAGTCACAGGACAACTTTGGATGTCGTAAAGGACCATTTGTCAAAACTGAAGAAATATAGCTAGCTAACGATCTCCTTTTCCGCGTGGAAAATAAAAATGGACAGAGACTTGCTAGCTACGTTAGCTAGCTGGGATTTTCTACAAGGAATCTTCTTCCCCAAAAAAACTTCTCCCAAGTGAGTGTGACACCTACTCCCGTTGCCTGCTGCTTGGATTCCACCTGGCAACCTGTTCACCATCTGCCCTGGCCCACCTCTCCATCTGCTACAGGTATCCCCGCCACACTCCCGAGCTTACAATGGCCCCAAGTCGTTCTTGCACTTTATGCGATTTGCCTCATGACTCCTGCGTGCTTTGTTGACCAAGAACTTGCTTGTTTCCCCGAGTGTGGGAACAAACAGTCTGCCCCACAGTTGGGTACTCTGACTCGATTGGTTACACAGACTCTTGGCCTCCCATCCTATTCTAACCACCTCTCACCAGTTTTGTATTCATGTTACCGGACAAAATTGCTGTTCAATATGATCTTGTTGCCATCTAATGCACATTCAAATGTCATAAATCAACACTGCAGAGCACTCGCTGTCCTCTGTCGTGCCCTGATTGTATTACTTCTGATGATATATGGAAATGTACATGTACACCCTGGCCCATCTACTGTTGCTAGCCTTGATTCTGCCTTAGATATCTGCTTCACCGATTTCTGCTCTCGTAAAAGACTGGGTTTTCTGCATGTTAACACTAGAAGCTTATTACCTACAATTTATCACATTTTTTTTTAAATGTGGGTTTACAGCTCTAATCCAGATGGGTTGGTCATTACTGAGACGAGGTTAAGAAAATGTGTTTTGAACACTGATGCTAAGCTTTCTGGTTATAACCTTTTTCGGCATGACAGATCTTCCAAAGGCGGTAGAGTGGCAATATTTGCCAAGGATCACCTTCAGTGCTAGGTTGTCTCCACCAAGTCGGTTACAATTTGATTAGCTGGTTTTAAGCATTTAACTTTCAAATAGCTCTTTGCTGACTGATTGTCCTCCATCAGCACAGGCCTGCACCGTACCTGCCCTAAGCGCTCTCCTGGCCTCTTACACTAAGTCTGAATTTGTCTTGCTAAGTGACCTAAACTGGGACATGCTTAAACCACCGTCCTAAAGCAATGGGACTCCCTAAATCTTTTTCAGATTATTACCAATCCCACAAGGTATGACTCCAAACACCCAGAAAAGGCTACTCTCCTTGATGTTATCCTCACAATCAATCCTGATAGGTATCCGGCCGGTGTTTTCTGTAATGATCATTGTTTTACAGTGCGTGTTCATAATGGCTGCTCAATGAAACAACTTGTTCCGATTTGTCATAGACGTTCGCTAAAAATCTTTAATGAGCAAGCCTTCATGACTTGGCCTCTGTAAATTGGTATCGAATCAGCTTGATCCCTGGACCTTTTTTAATATTTTCAGTGGTTTTGTAAACACGCCCCCGTATAGAAAATGAGAGTTAAAAACTGGGCCAGCCCCTGGTTCGACCGTGATCTGGCAGAGTTACTCCATTTCAAGAATTCCATTTGGATAAAAGGCTCAGCACACACATACTCTGGCTGACGTGCTCTCGCTAGGGCAAATGAGAAATAAGTGCACTCAGGCTATTCAGAAGGTCAAAGTCAGTTACTTTGAGCAGTTATCCATGTGGGTCTAACCCTAATAAGTTCTGGAAAACAGTTAAAGATCTGGAGAATAAACCCTCCTCACCGCTGCCCATCTCTGAATGTTGATGATATGGTTGTTACTGACAATGAGCACATGCCTGAGCTCTTTAAATCATCACTTCATAAATCAGGATTCCTATTTGACTCAGCCATGCCTCATTGCCCATTCAACATTTCCTCATCTCCCACCCTTCTAATGCAACTAGCTCTGATGCTCCTCCCTCTTTTCCCCCTGCCACGCTACAAACTTACTCCCTGAAGGCGGTCACAGAGTCCGAGGTGCTAAAGGAGTGCCTCGGGCCAGATGGTTTAGACCCTTCTTTAAAGTTGCTGCCCCTTTCATCGCCAAGCCTGTCTCTCCTCTCTGGGGAGGTTCCCATTGCTTGGAAGGCAGCCACGGTGGGTCCTTTATTTAAAGGAGAGATCAAGCTGATCCTAACTGTTATAGGACCATTTCTATTTTGCCCTGTTTATCAAAAGTGTTGGGAAAAAAAATTGCCAATAAATCAACTGACTGGCTTTCTTGTGGTCTATAGTATTCTCTCGGGTAAGCAATCTGGTTTATATGTCAAATTGATGAAATTCCTCATTGTGCACAAGAAAACAGGAGAACAAACAGTGACAAGAACAAATTGAGACTTGTCCTCCTTGGCAGGAGCTGAGCATGTCAGCAAGACACTCAAGGCAATGAACAACCGGTAACTTCCCCAAGACGAAATAGGCTTCAACGCTTTGCAGGGACATTTACAATAAAGATATATGATAGTGCTCACAAAAATAAAGCTAAAATGAAACAGGTAGCACTTGACACCTCCAGTCCCTAGGGGAGCTTATCCCATTGTAGTCATGACCAAAACATGTCAAATGCTCTGGCCACAGCCACCACACACAAAACCTTCTGAGATGTCAGTTTTATTACGACCCTGCGATCAACAAACAATATGCCTGTAGTCTCCAACCCCCCACACAAGGGTTTCCTCGGAATTAATGGCTCAAACCACCCAGTTTATCATTTTAATCAAACACCAGCTAGGCTAATTTGTTTCGTGACTGTAGCCTATCCTACAGTTCATCACACCACTTGGGGGAAATGGCTTGGCACAATGTGTTTTTTATTCACGAGGATAGACCTAACCAAGGCTGCACAGATTTGCCTAGTTTTACCTCAAATGTCGCGAATACAACTAACAAGTAAGGTCTACTACAGATTATCGAATCTGAGCAGTGCCTTGTTTAGTTAGGTCAACCGTCATGGAACGCTGTCATGATGTTCACCAGCTGGCAAAACGCAGTATCTGGATTTTTAATCAGGCTAGGCTATCCAATGACTCATATCGTGGTCAGTGACATTAATCAACAACCTCTTAAGGAAACAAACAGCTAACAAAGAAAACACTGAAACACATTGGATGTGGCCCAAAATAACCGAGTCACGCTACAGTACAGCCATAAAAATGCTATCAAACAAGACCAAGCTAGACAAGAAACATCGCCGAGACCAAAAGCAATAATAGTGCTAGTAAGCCATCTTGTCACACACAATGTATTGTAACTAGATTAGTGAAGTAGCTAGCTAGACATCAATCAGCCACGTTTCGACCCTTGTTCTTTTGTGCCTTCTTTGTCTGTTACTAATCTCCTCCTGTTGTTTGGACGTCGTTTGATAGCTCCCATAGCGTTACTAGTTACCTAGAATGACTCTGCATACAATGTTAGCAAGGTAACCAGACAAAGAATGTCTACTCAATGTCGTGTTTAATGGAACATTCATTTTGTCGTTCAAATCTAACATGTTACTCATTTCAAAATCAATCGGTCAACTCATTCGATCAAAACTCGAACAATTCGGTTAGTAATAGCAAGGTAGGTAGCTAGCTGATAACGTACGTATTATTTTCAAATTATTTTTAGACAAACCACAAATATATATCACTAGTTTAACATTTTAAAAAATTATATAGAAAACCGATAGCATAACGTTCGGTTGCTGTAACGTTGGCGACCCTCCTCCCGGTCTTGTTTTTCCCCTGGCACAGCTAGACTAACACGTTCGAAGGCTTGTGATATTGTCAGTGAGGAACTTTCGCTCGCTAGACCTTGTTTACCAGGCATAAAGGATAACTAGGCTATCTCCTCTACAATACACACATTTATAAAGTTAATTGATATAAATAAAAATCCTTACGAAATTCCATGTTACGTTGATGTTGATCCAATTTTCGGTGT